>NC_139219.1:251274775-251959938 GCF_055691185.1 Crinia signifera | reverse complement strand
TATCCCTAAAACTACTATAAATGAACAATACAAAAGGAATCTTTTCATAAAGAACAAATGTCACATACTGTGATGACCATGTAACATTTCATACAGTACATAAGTTTCAGTATGAAAGGTTACTTGCGGTTAGTGGTGACAAAGTCATCCAGGATTTTTGTTGTAATAGCATAGAGACTTACAGTACTACCACATTTCATGGTATAAAGGTAAAGCCAAGCAATGGGTAAAATCTTTACCACAATGGCTACTAGCCAAGAACTTCCATATCTCGATGAAGTCACCAGTTATGCTGGGCACACACCAAACAGACATGTTGGGGGACCCACCACTTCCCCAACAGAGCAGCCATTTCAGGTAAGTATACATACTGATCTACTGGCTGCTCAATGTTTCAGGACAACAGCTTCGTGGGCATTTCAATTTGCATGCCCAGCTGTGACATCAGTCCTCTACAGTAGGAGTCCGGGCAGTCAGCTCATGTGGCATCAACAACCTGCAAAGTGCACATTCTCCACTGGCCTAACAGTTTTTACACATAATTGTTGTCTTGAGAAAATATCTAAATTCCTGGAACTAAAAATGGTGCAATCTACTTTTTTATGGCTAATTGTAGCGCTAATTTACGTAGCCCCGCAGAATACCGTGGTCCGCAGTCCACGGAGCAATGGGAGGCGGTAAAGGGGCAGCGACCAACCCTTGTGGCGGTGATGAATGACTATTCGGGGGGGGAGGGAGCATGGCTGCTGCAACATAAAAAATGGCCACACTGTGCCTGACTTTGCAGCTAGGCTGCTCATCCAGGGGGAAGGTGGTATTGTGCTGCGAACGCTTCGCACTTCTGTGATGCAAACACAAAATGTTTGCGTTTGCATCGCAGGGCAGGATCAGGCATATGGCATGGCTGTGCCCTGTGCTGGATGGCCCTATGCAGCCTGCCAATGCGGATTGTAATTTTGTGAATTTGGCTAGATTATAATTTAATCTGAATTTGGCCCTCTCTTAGGATAATACCTGATGAGATCACTACAACTACTTCAACTTTGCCTTTGCCTTGGTACTTGAGTATTATCACGGCGCCCCCGATATTTAGTCGCATACCATTCACCCGATGTGATGCGATGCGATTTAAACCCCCTATGCAATGTTAAATTGTATAAGCACCCTAATGGGTGCTTTTAAGCACCCTAATGGGTGCTTACAATGTTAAATGCACCCCCACGCCACCCCCCAGTATAAACGTGAACCCGAAGCGTGGCGAGCGCAGCGAGCCTGCGAGGGGCGGCGGTACGCGTCCTCCGACCTTTTCATACCCCCACTATCCACGTCGGCGTGGAGTTGATTGTATAAAGTGTGGCGAGCGCAGCGAGCGGACGTGTATACCTGTGAAGTTATGCACGTCCCCTCGCCACGCTTCGGGCTCGTGGATAGTGGGGGTATGAAAAGGTTGGAGGACACGTACCGCCGCCGCTCGCCACGCTTCGGGTTCACGTTCATAGTGGGGGTGGCGTGGGGGTGCATTTAACATTGTAATCCACCCATAAGGGTGCTTATACAAATTATAATCGCATCCCATCGCATTGTATGGCATATACAATACCATACAATTTTAAAATTGTATGACATTGGGGAACATCGCGCGATATCGCATCGCATACCATTCCATACCATCGCATGCCTTATGGTATGCGATGTGATGGACGCCGTGATACTACACAAGTACCAAAATCTTTTAGTCTTTCCTGGTGATTCAAGTGAAAAAGGGGGTAGTGTTCTCCTGTATGGCGCTTTTGTTTACAGACCTCCCGATGCTTCTCAGGGCTACACCTCTAAAATAGCCTGAAGTTTCAATGGTAAAAGGGGGGGGGGGGGGTGTGAGTAGAGATGATACTGGTTCCCAAAAAACGGGGGGACAAAATGAGTAGGGGTCCCCCGTATTTCAAGAACCAGCATCGGGCCCAACCAGCCTGCAGGGTAATGCCACAGCTGGGGGGAGCCAGGGCTGGTTATGCTCAGGAGGGGGGACCCCACGACGTTTTTTTTCCTGATTTTAATAATTTTTCCCTTTTTTTGGACAGAACCATGCACAGATCACACTGGTATGTGCGTGGTTCTGTCAAAAAAAAGGGAAAAATTATTAAAATCAGGAAAAAACGTCTGTGTGGCAATTTTTAGCGACGTTTTCCCGAATTCGCATCCCATTTAATTTGTGATTTGTATACTTATAATGGCAAAGCATCTGGATGCGAATTCCGGAGTGACTAAATGTCACCCCATGTACCCCAAGCTATAGTATGTGCCATCTGGTTTTGTAGCAGACTGTTCACTTATCTGGGCTGGAGTTAAGTTTTTAAGCATATTGACACCCAACGCTGGACCTTTATTATTTATTTATTAACAGTTTCTTATATAGCGCACACAGATTCCGCAGCCCTTTACAGAGCATAGTTATAATCAAAAACACATAACAAAGTACATGGGTAATATGGATAGTTGCACCAAGGGAAAGGACACTGAAGCAATTATCAGGGTGGCAAAGGTTTATATACTCTAAGAAAGGCACATGAGGAGAGAGGGCCCTACCCGTGAGAGCTTACATTCTAAAGGGGAGGGTTAGACAGACTGGGGTGACACAGAAGGCGAAGAAGTGAGCTTAAACAGGTTAGGTTGAGAGATTGTCAGGTTTTATGCAGGAGGGTGGGAAGAGGTCAGCTTAGTCTTTAATATTTTAAGTCTAAAAAAGCGCTGGGTCATCCAAGAGTAGACAGCAGAGAGACAGTTGGAGATATGAGTGAGGATAGAGGGAGAGAGATCAGGAAAGGATGGTAGATTTTAGTATTATCAGCATAGAGGTGATAGTGGGAAGTTAAGTGAGCAAATAAGCTCACCCAGAGAGGATATGTAGTGATAGAGAAGAAGAGGGCCAAGAATAAAATCTTGGGGGACACCTATTATCAATGGAAAAGCAGGAGAGGTGAAATCATTAGAGGTACAGCTGTGCATTTTCAAAACAGACAGTGCATATGCAAGCAGAAAGAGTAATAATCAAAGTTTTAGCAGTTAAGAGTTGCACTTATGTTGAATGTAGTTTCCTGCAGTTTCTGTCCAGTTCAAGTCCAGGCTAAGTCTAGGTTGACAGTATGCGGTTGTCTATTCCTACTTAGAATCTTTCTACTTTGAATTCTGATTAAATTTATAAAGCCAGATTTCTATAGCCAGCCCAGGCTTAGTCAGCCTCCTATTCTCTAATAAGTAGGTCTGTAAAAGTTGTTTCTAACTTCAGTAATTAAGACTGCACACAATGCCCTCTCCCACTAGAGAAAGTGAGTAATAAAACTGATATAAGCAAATGGTGAGATGTTACAGACCATGTCCAAATCACTAGTCAATTTTAAGTCACTATCTAATTTTAAAAATAAATTTGTACATTTACCTAGACAATGCATTATACTAATCACAGTGATGCTACCTTTCCCAAAGACCATAGGGACAAGTCGGACCCAATTCTCCTGCGAGACGCCCGGCAGCTCCCCGGGAAGCTCACATACAATGTGGCACTTGATGTGCCATTTTTTACATGTGATAAATCACATAAGATTTATCACATATAAAATAAACCAGGGAGCTGCCGGGCGGTGAGGAGCAGGGGGGGGTGGGCACCGGCGGTGCCGGTGAGCAGCGGCGGTAGTGGGGGCTGGCAGCAGCATCTCTGGGTGCCGCGGGGGATGCCTGTGACAGTGGGGCGGGCGGCGGTGATAATCACCGTGCTCTCACTGTGCAGCTTGCTGGCAGCAGCGTCTCGGTGCAGCGGGGGATGCCGGTGACAGTGGGGTGGGCAGCAGTGATAATCCTCATGCTGTCACTCAGCGGGCAGCGGCGGCTATTACATCTTTAAAATAACATGTCAAATGACTATCCGCCTTCTGATTGGCTGAGATAGCGCACTCTCAGCCAATCAGCGGCCGCTGGGCACTCATTCACTCCCCCCCAGCCCACTGCAGGAGGTCAGACGTGATCGTACCTGCTGAACGTCCGACCTCCTGATCCGGTCCGATGCGCACGGGACCACGCATCGGATCGGATCAAGTGTCAAACACGTGCGATTTTGGGACGATTTCACGCAATTTATCGGCCCAAGTGCCGAAATCGCATGGAATCGGCCCAAAATCGCATAGTGTATGGGGGCCTCTAGTCTCCAGGCATGAGTTGTGTTATACTGCTAGCACAGAGTGGATGTCACATATTACTGTAGCTCGCAGCATAACCCAGGTACCTTTATTGATCACAGCCAACACTAACAAGCAGATAAATGAATGCCAACCTTCAGAGAACATTGGCATATTTCCAATTCCTCCTAAATAAAAAATAAAATAAAAAAGAGTTCTTTATTTATTTATTTATTTACAGGTTCTTATATAGCGCAGCAGATTCCGTTGCGCTTTACAATAGTAGACAGTGATAAAACAAACTGGGTAACAACATACAGACTTGGAGGTAGGAGGGCCCTGCTGCAAGCTTACCAAATCCAAAGAAGTACATTGGGTCTGCATAATACAAATAACTAATTTGTCAGTTCACAGCACACTGTGACCGGAGTGCCTTAGATGGTCATCATGTTCTAACCCTAACCTTCTCTACTGTAACCTTAAAGCTAAAGGGTAGATTTATTAAGCTTGGTGAAGTGATGAGGTGTCTGGTCTTTATCACCGGCCAATCAGCTCCTACCTGTCAGTTTTCAAACCAAGCCTGTAACTTCACAGGCTTCACAGGCTTCACAGGAGCTGATTGGCAAGTTATAAAGTACCAGGCACATTATTACTTCACTGAGCTTAATAAATCTGCCCCTAAGTCCCTAATGTGCCTAAACCTAACCACCCACCTCAGACTTACAGTAAGACTACAACGCCCTGGCATACCAATCTTCAGGGTGGCAGTTGTTGGAATATCAGCATCAGCTTCTCCACTGATGTTGGGATCAGACCGCTTATTCTGCTGGACTCCACAAATGCTCATGGGAGGAGGAGCTGCTGCAACTGGGAATGCACAGCAGCCCTCCTCCAGGGAAGGTGGCCATTTTTTGTACTGCCACCACCACCCCCTCCTCGCACTGGCACTCCTGCTGCTACTGGCTCAGTTGTATGAGCTGCATGCCTCTAGGCATTTGCCGAGTCTGTTATAAAATCTACATAAACCAGGGTTGCCGACTTTCTTATTCTCCTCTCCGGGAGAAGCCCGGAGAGGAGAGATTCAGTAGCCGCTCAGGGGGCAGGGCTTAAGCATGACATCACTAAGCCCCGCCCCCATGCTGGTAAACCAGCGAATTCAGATATCTCCGTGGAGGGGGCGGGGCTAAAATGACACGATTGTGTCATTTTAGCTCCACCCCCTCCTCTGAGACCCGAGGAGTGCGGCATTTTAATGCCGCAATCCGGAGGACAGCGGGGGTCCCCCCTGAATCTGGGAGGGTTGCCCACCCTTCCGGGGGGCCGGAGGGGGCCCCAATTTTCGTGAGACTCACGGAAATTCCGGGAGGGTCGGCAACCCTGACATAAACAGCTTAACTATAATGACTTACCAGCTATAAATACTATGCTATAAATGCAATGTTCTTTTTAAAGCCATCCCAGTAAATGAACGTTTATTGGCTTATAAACGTTCTTTCCCCTATTATTGAGTAGTTACTTTGTCTGTGGCCATAGACAAGGTCACTGCTAGCGACTAGTACAGGATATGATGGTTTCCAGGTCTTGCCGTGAAAGTGTGACATAGCAAACTGAACATTACAATACACGTCTCACTTCCCTACTGACCTCATTCCTACAGTGAGGGGGTTGCTCTGTGCACAAAAATAGGGAAACAAAGTAGAGAGCACTTTTTCAAGTGTCTGCTGAGAAATGTTCTCTATTGCAGATTTTATTTGTAGATTCCCATTTAGCCTTCCACTTACTATTACTTTCGATATCTATATTACCAGTCTGTTATTTATGTTTCATAGTGTAAATGGGATTATTGCCTGAATGACAGCAGGGGAATCCCTCCTCAACTGCTGTCAGAGTTGGATGTTTAGTTTTGGAATTAATAAAAGGAGATTTTTATATGGTAATGAGACTATGAAACAACAAATTCCTTTTGACTAATGATTCTGTCCTCCGGCGAATAAAACAAAGCAAACATATTTCCCAGAATGGATTTTTTGTTTCATGAATGAAAGTTCTATCCATTATTAGATTACACTGGATTTTTTTTTATGACACTTCGGTTTATTTGTGTCTGTTTTGGCAATATTGGGCTTGGTTTAGATTTGTGCAATAGGGCTGCATATGTTTGCAGCCTAGTAAACAGATAGGATCAGAGAAAAGAAGACTCTTTTGCTGGGGCACTCTTGAGATTATTAGTGAAATTGGTAATAATAAAATATAACTTTTAATCAAATACGTTTAAAATATGTGGCAAAACTAGACATACATACATATATGAAAGATGATCACAATGGTGATCCGAATAACACACAATTATAGTTTAATACTTCGATGTGCTATCAAAATCCGCTCCCTTTATTGGGTGGGATTTAAGTTACCGAGAGGCTAGGAAAACATTTTTGGAGGTAGGATTCCTCGCAGACACAGAGATTAGATACCGTTAAAGTAGAGAAACTGGTTATCAATTAGAGAAAAACAATACTCATTCTGCATATAAATGTATCTCTGCCTGTTTTTAGTAAATGCAAAAAAGCAACATTATAACTCCACAAGTGTCAATTGTATAAACACCAAAGTCTGTATTCAGGCAGTCACTCCCTTCTGGTGATAATTTATCAATAGGTACTGGATTCAGGATTTTTCTCACACATATAATTTACCAAGCGTTGTGGAAACAGAGACAGGTTACCCAGAAACTTGTTGGCTGGACCGCACATCCAAGTGTAGGATATGTCCCTAATTAACCCAAGTATGTGAGATAGCTGTCGGTAGTGTGAGGTGCCTTAAATACTAGTCACCTGGCACTCTGCTGTCTTTTGGTCTTGCAGTACGCTGCAGCGGACTCGGGATGAGAGGTGACAGGTGTAATTTATGGTCAGAAACCAAGTCACACTTCTGCTGTCAGTTTTCCGTGATGTAGTCATATAGTTGCAATTAAAGCAACAGGTCACCTATATCACGGAAAACCGACAGCAGAAGTGTGACTTGGTTTCTGACCTTAAATTACACCTGTCACCTCTCATCCTTAGTCTGCTGCAGTGTACTGCAAGACCCAGAGACAGCAGAGTGCCAGGTGACTAGTATTTAAGGCACCTCACACTACCGACAGCTATCTCATGTACAGGCAATTGCATTGCCTGGAACTCTCTGACCATGGAATCTGTCCATGGTTCTGTCCCAAATAAAAAAACAGCAGGGGGGGGGGGGGGGGGTTATTATTCTGGGGTGTGTGTTTGTTTTATTTCACTATTTGCCATGTTGTAGAACTAAAAGTAAAAGGAGGCCCTTTAATGCCCATCATGCTGAGACTTGTGGTTCTCCAAATCCCTGCATGCGGTGCAGGTTAGCTGGCAGTTTAACCATCACCCTGGAGCACCAGGGACAACCCTGGGTTTCAGGTCAGACAGGTTTCACTCTGGAGAGGGGGACCCCGTTATTGGGGGTGGGTCCCCACTGCCCCAGGGTCCCTGTCTGGTTTGACCAGCCACAGGAATTATTGTTTTGGCTGGGGGAACTAGTATAAATAGTTTACACCGGCTGTGGCATTACCCTGCTGGCTGTTTGGGCCCGGGGTGGTTCTTAAAATAAGGGGGACCACTACCCATTTTGTCACCTGTATTATCTAATTCCAGAGCCTGGTGCTGGTTTTAGAAATTATGGGGATCCCCTAATGTTTGTCCCCTGAATTTCTAAAACCAGGACCGATTCAATGAGCCCGGGGGGTGTTTATGTGACACATTTTTAGGGACAGAACCAGAGCCGGCCCTAGCCTAAATTACGCCCTAGGCAAGATTTTGGCTGGTGCCCCCTAGCACCGCCACTAGTTCCGCCTCTGACCCTGCTACCCTTTCCCAGCACCATGAACCGTCATCATAGCAGTCATCATTTTGGTGCTCCTACCCGCAATATTTTAAATAGTAACAGTGCACACATTCGGTGCACAGTCCAAACAGGGGTGTGTTCTTGCTGGGAAGGGGCATGGCCACACAATAGTACCCCAATTCAAATTATTCCACACTGCAACACAGGACAAAGCAGTGTGTGCTGGGCCGAGGAGAAGAGCTGCAGCTGCTGCTGTCACTTAAGGGGAGGGGGCCCGGGGCCCCCACTGGGCCCTTCCATCAGACTGTGGCCTGGGTAATTTGAACCCCCTTTCTCTCGGCACCCCTGATAATACCACACAGTAATGCTTACACATGACACACATTATTAATGTCCTTATAAAGATAATGCCCCTTACACATATGCCAACCTTTATTAATGCCCTTCATACACATAATGACACACATAATGCCCCTTACACATATGTTGCACATTATTAATACCCTTATACACATGACACACATAATGGCCCTTACACATATGTTGCACATTGTTAATACCCTTATACACATGACACACATAATGCATGTTACACATATGTCGCACATTATTAATGCATTTATACATGGCACACATAATGCCCCTTACACATATGCCAAACACTATTGCACAACCAACCCACCCGCAGACAGCACTCACACAGCCGCTAACACTGTGACCTCTGCCTCTGCTTGGATACAGATGTTTCCTCATACATCTTGCCTCAATAGGCCATGCAGCTCCTGGCCAGTTCTGCTAATGTTGGGTGCCTTTTTTGCTGAAAATTCATTTTATTTGCATTGTTATGTGACCAGGACACACAAGGGGCTTCCAATGATTAAAATGATATGCAGCATGCCTATATTCTGTGTGCGACTGTGGCTATACCTGCATACAGAATGCTATGTTACAGTGAATACTCCATTTCATATGCACATACAGCCTCACTCACACACAGAATATAGGCATGCTGCATATCATTTTAATCAGCAGAAGCTATGCCTGCCTAGGGCCGGCTCTGGACAGAACCATGCACAGATCTCACAGCTCTGTGTATAGTTCTGCCAAACTCGCCAGGCTGAACCTGGTCTATTTTTATTTGCAGTTCATTTTAAGGGCGCACCGTGTAACATTTGCAAGTTTGATGTTTTCTATATGATAAATTCACAGTGTGAAATCTGGAGTGTGTTATGTACTATGGAATGTCCCAGGTCAATTAATTGAAACCTACTGGTAACACTACCTACACAAGATGACCAGTTCCTGTACATTATTCCCTCCATAACCAAACCATTCATCTTTACACGTCTCATGATAAAAGGCTAGCTGGCTGGTGGATTTGTGTAATGATTCCGGCAGTTCTCCAAAACGGTTTCACTGCTAAACCAGGTGCATTATTTCCTGTGACTTCCAATTTGACTGTTTTATTCTTTTTTATTTTTACAGACCAACCATACAATTTTCATTACTGAAAAAGATCCTCAGAGGGATCAATGGGTCCCTGTAGGGTTTAGGTCCCAGACTGTGCACTTGAGTTATATATTATATATATACTGCACAGGACTATGGTATATTTTCTACAGTGCATTGCTGACATTATTATCTGGTACATTATCATGCATGCTCTAGTAGTATTTACTAGATATATTTATCAAGGGGCCCTGACCATGCAATGGTTAGCCAAGGCTCTGTGGTGGCTGGCCATGCCACCTCTTGAGACTGGCCACACTTCTAAATATGGGCCTCACTATATCACTGCATTCCCCCAGTCGGTCCTTAATGCCCCAATCTGGTACTGGGTACACAACCATTTATATAGACATAGACCAAAATTGACTAAGATTGGAGTTCTATTTCACATGGCATGTTGCTATGCAGTGGCGTAACTATAAATTTTGCTCCCCACTGCCAAAATGTTTGTGGCGCCCCCCCCCAGGCATAACGGAGAAGCTGAAGCAGGAGAGAGGAAGAGAGACCAGCAGACATTGCTGCTTCCCTTGGCTCCAATGCATTCCACGCCACCCTAGCATTCGAGGCCACCCCCACGCCCATCCTGTACACAGTAGCCAATAGCCGGCTCTGTGTACAGTCAATTCAATCAATGGGAAGGATTTGTCATCTCTGCCATGGCCGTACCCGCGTTGCAACTGACTCACATCCGGTGGGCAGTGGCAGGCAGCAACATGTCAGTGCGTAAAGCGGGTGCCGGCGCCCACACAGACCCTGCTGCCACTTGCTCCCCCAAGCGGCAGCTGGGGCTGCCTTACAGTAGTTACGCCACTGTTGCTATGGGCAACCAATCAGAATCTACTTCTTATTTGTTTAACACCTTCTGGAAGATAATAGATAGTATATGATTGGTTGCCCATAGCAACATCCCATGTGAAATAGAACTCCAATCTTAGTCAATTTTGGTCTATGTCTATATAAATGGTTGTGTACCCAGTACCAGATTGGGGCATTAAGGACCGACTGGGGGAATGCAGTGATATAGTGAGGCCTACATAGCAAAACTAATGCAAAGCATTCTGGGATGTGTAGTTCACTAACATCTGGAGGGCCGGTGTTGCCCAGCCCTGCTCTTGTCTATACTATTGTGTTGGAAGCCATTTAACCTACCTGGATATTTTTGGATTGTGGGAGGAAACCGGAGTACCCGGAGTAAACCCACGCAAGCATGGGGAGAATATATCAAACTCCGCACAGTTAGGGCCATGGTGGGGAAAGGACATCAAACATAGCACTTGGAGTTTATGCCCAAAAATTAAACCTTGGTCTACACAGACCCCAGAACCTTCCACCTTTCCCATAACCATATGTTTGGTTTTATATGAACTTCAGCTATGGCTTTATTTTCGCCACACAAGTGCAGATTTGTGGCAGTGCCCACAGGCTAGCGAGGACAACCACTTGTTCCTTCTAACACTGCATGTAAACAAAAGTGCATAAACAATGCCACAGGAAGTGAATGGATTTTATAGACATTACATCATGTTAGCGGAGAACTATATGTGTTGCACAAAAAGTAGCAGTAATGGGCTATGGAGAATAAATATATTGACTGAGAAATCTGTATTTATTACAATGTAAGATACTGGCGTATGAGGGAGTGTACGGTACTGGTGTGTGAGTCACAAAACAATAGGAATTATTTTGCAGATGTGTCATTAGACAAGTTGGGAACAACTTTATTAACCAACCACAGAAAACATGTGGTTCGGAGTACGTAGCTATTGGAACATTTAGAAAAAAAACTTTGACAGGAACAAAAATGTCCACTGAGAAACATACAAAGCCCACGGCTCTCTAGACATCATGCAAGACTTCCCTGTGTACTATAGAGTGTGTATTCTCCTTATGCTTATTTGTGTGTGTGAAACATTACTAAGCCACAGCTCAGTTAACCACAGGAAATACATCTGTGGTTTAATATTAGAAAAGATCCAGAAGACCGCAGCACTGAGGTTAGACATTACGAAACCCCTACAAAGAGGTACTTCTCTAGTTATATGGTTTGTAATATGATGAACTTAATGCAATGTATCTGCAAATCACCAATGAGTCTGTCACATACACCAGTGGTTCTCAACCTCGGTCCTCAGGGACCCCCAACGGTACACGTTTTCCAGGTCACCTCACAGATACACAGGTGCACTAATTACTCACTGGCACATTTTAAAAGATCACAGGTGGAGCTAATTATCTCACCTGTGATTCTGTGGGGAGACCTGCAAAACGTGCACTGTTGGGGGTCCCTGAGGACCGAGGTTGAGAACCACTGACATACACCATGATCAGCTTGGCATATACAATAAGTAGATCTGTGGATATGATGGTCACAGTGCCACATAAGCCACAGAATTTCAATCATATGTGTCTGTATTTTCTGACTCAGCTTCACTGGCAACAGAATCGTGAACTTCTGGCCATTGTGAGTAATCTGAGGTTTACTCAGATGACCAGTGTTCATGCAGATGGTTCAATGATGCCTCCTCAGACTAAGCAGTAGAGCTGGATTAAGGGGGGGGGGCTCAGAGGGTCAGTATCCCTGGGCCCCTTTCTATCTAGGGCCCCCTTCGGTCAGCATGATTTATTTAGTTTTTTTTAGCTAAAGGTTTTGTGCATGGGAGTGGGGTAGTGCTGAAGCTTCACCTATCTGCCAATGTGACAATGATTAATGGTGCTGAGCATCAGGAGCCAAGGCACACTGACTACACCAGTGTGCAGTGCATTACTGGGAGTTGACCCATGAGAATTTGCACAAGAGGTCAGAGGCTGAGAAGCTTGTGCTGAGCTCTGATTAAGGGAGCTCATCACATGCTTCTCAGGCCCATGGAAGACAGCAGTAGCTGCAGCCTCATCATGGGAGGGTTTTTAATAAGAGGCAGCGCTGAGCCTGTGAGGGCTCCTACAGAGCAATGTACAGAGGAACAAACACAGGCTTTTCATGTGGTATATATATATATATATATATATATATATATATATATATATGGTGCTCATGCACCCTAGATAAGCTCACTTACCCGAAACCTGTGACAGCTGCCCCTTTAATACTAATTCAAGTGCTGTGTTTGGGATGTACTCACCTTTTAAAAGCCATAAGGACATGGCAGCTGAGCTTTAACCCAGGAAAATAACACATGTTCATTTTAGCTATGATGTGCAAACAGTTGCCAGGTTCCCATGAAAATCAGTTGTTAGTGTAGGACTTGCAGTGAAATGGGGTCCCTTGGCGATGGGCTGCAAGCTTAAATGCATTGATCAATTCATGAACTAAAACCCCATTATTTATTTTATTGATTATTTGAATGTTAAGGTGAGTTAGTTTGTTGTAGTGAGTGCTGGGCCCCCTGTGTTTGTGTATATATATATATATATATATATATATATATATATATGCTGTACAATGTACTCGGCACTCAGGCTTGAGAGAGTCAGCTTAGACGGTGCCTCGGTATTCCAGGAGGAAGTAATATGTAACACAAGCATCCCTGGCACTCGTCCGGAATAACAGCGACGGAAGATGAAATAAATCAGCCCAATACAGTGGGCTAAAGCACCCACTGTATTGGGCTGATTTATTTCATCTTCCGTCGCTGTTATTCCGGACGAGTGCCAGGGATGCTTGTGTTACATGTTATATATATATATATATATATATATATATATATATATATATATATATATATATATATATATATATATAAATCTATAGAAATGCACATGTGCAAACCACGACCATTGCGACTGGGGCCAAAGTGGGCCGCTATAGTTGATAAATTCACTAAGATGGGAGTTCTATTAACGATGGGATGTTGCCCATAGCAGCCAATCAGAATCTACTTTTTATTTATTTACCACCTTCTAGAAGATAATAGAATCTGATTGGTTGCTATGGGCGACATCCCATTTTCAATAGAACTCCCATCTTAGTATATTTACCCCAGGGAAAAAGAATCTGGAATAAGGTAAAGAATCATCAATATAAATGTGATTATGGGATTTTGGATCTTTGAACCTTTACATAATAGAGTTATTTCACAATAGCATACAATAATAGTCACCTTCACAGTATCACAGAGTAAAAATGGCTTTAAAATGGAAAAATTATTGAAACAAAATTTAAAAAAGCATAAAAACAAAGCAAAATGTCACTAAAATTGCTATGTGTTCCATGTGCACCTTTCAGTAGAGAGAGTTATTCTGTCCTCATTCATAGAAAAGTCTACTATTGTCTAGTTTAGCCACAGTTGATGATCCAGGGCCTTCCTGAGGGGAGTGTGAGAGACAGGTGACACCAGTCTTGGTGCCAGGGCCGGCGCCACCACTAGGCAAACCTAGGCATTTGCCTAGGGCGCCGGCCACTGGAGGGCGGAAAATGCCGCCCGGGTACCTGTCCTACCGGCGCTGTCTATTTCAATCTGGCGGCGGAGGCAGCGGGGGTCCCTGCAGTCTATTAAAAATCACGAGCGCTATCCGCCGGGCTATGCGGAAGCGCTTCTAGTGTGAAAACTCTGGCAGCACGGCGCACGCTGATCTCAGCCAATCAGCGTGCTGCCAGAGTTTTCACACTAGAAGCGCTTCCGCATAGCCCGGCGGATAGCGCTCGTGATTTTTAATAGACTGCAGGGACCCCCGCTGCCTCCGCCGCCAGATTGAAATAGACAGCGCCGGTAGGACAGGTACCACCCCACACCTCACACACACCACCCACCCCCCCCCCCCCCCCGGCACCGGGGCGCCCCCAGCCCGACTCGCCTGGGGCGCTCCGGTGCCTTGCACCGGCCCTGCTTGGTGCAATGCCTTAATTGCACCAAGAGAAGATGACAATCACTCCTACCTCTCAAGCTCGCTGCCTATGTGTTATCCTTGACGGGTGCCGGACGGCTCCCCAACAGTCGGGATTCCAACAGTCAGTACTCCGACGTCGGAATCCCGACTGCTCCCTCGTGGGGGTCCACGACCCTCATAGAGGGAGAATAAAATAGGTGGCGAGCGCAGCTCGCCACCGTGCCCGCAGCGTGGCGAGCGTAGCGAGCCCGCAAGGGGCTTCATTGCGCTCCCCACGCTGTGCATTCGGGATTCCGACGTCGGAGTACTGACTGTCGGAATCCCGACTGTCGGGGTTTTATATCACACCCTCCTTGACTCGGAACTTTCCTTTGTACCCCACATTCAATTTGTCTCAAAATCATGCCACATGCACCTAAAAAACATATTTAAAATTCGCCCTTACAAGACACTGCAAAAACTCTAATCCATGCTCTCATCATCTCACGCAATAGTCTCCTTATTGGCCTTCCCCAATACAGACTCTCACCACTACAGACCATCATGAATACAGCTGCACGGCTAACCTTCCTAGCCAGACGTTCATCATCTGCAAAGCTACTCTGTCAGTCACTTTATTGGTTTACAATATATTACCTGTATTCTACCATATTCAATACAAAATTATTTTACTTAAACACAAAGCCATAAACCAAACTACACCAACATACATATCTTCTCTTATCTCAAAATATCATCCAACATGACCTCTACGCTCCTCCCAAGATCTGCGTCTCTCATCCACACTCATTACTCGGTCCCATTCCCAACTGCAGGACTTTCTTCGGGCTGCACCCACTCTGTGGAATGCCCTCCCAAGCACAATAAGACTCTCCTCCAGTCTCCAAACCTATAAGCGTTCCCTAAAAACTCATCTCTTCAGGCAAGCTTATCAAATTCCAGAACCAGTCATAGAACCTTGGGTTCTGGTGGAATCGATGCAATAAAGAATACAGGATCTATCCTTATGTATCAATGCCTATTTCCCTATAGATTGTAAGCTTGCTAGCAGGGCCCTCTTACATTTTGACTGTCTGTAAATACCCTGTTTGTTGTATCACTGTCTCCTTAGTAAAGCGCAATGGAATATGCTGCGCTATATAAGAAAATTTTAATAAATAAATTAAATAAATAATTGTTTAAATGGCTCATAGACCCCTCTTTGTCAGGCATGTCCAAACTATGGCCCTCCAGCTGTTGTGAAACTACATATCCCAGCATCCCTTGCCATAGTTTTAGCATTCCCTAGAAGCAAAACTGTGGCAAGGCATGATGGGATTTGTAGTTTCACAACAGCTGGAGGGCCATAGTTTGGAAATGCCTGCTCTATGTGGTTCATCAAGCTCTGCACACAGTAATTGCTGTACCTGAACTTTCTGGGGTATCCGGACAAGGGATCTACAGCAAAAAGATAGACAACCAATAGGTCAACACCATTAGTTCGACAAGCAAAAAGGTTGACATGCAAAAAGGTCGACATAAAAAAAGGTTGACATGCAAAAAGGTCGACACGATCATTAGGTCAACAGTCTCTAAGTCGACAGTCAAAAGGTCCACATGGGGTTTTTCACTGATTTTTGAGCCGACATGTGCCGACAGGCGGTATTTCATGCCCTACCATCCACTAGGGCGCGGAGGGAGAATAAAATAGTGTGCCGAGCGTAGCAAGGCACCGTGCCCGAAGCATAGCGAGTGCAGCGAGGGATGCAAGGGGATGCGGTGCACTTCAAACTGTGTCCATGTCGACTGTGTCGACAATTGGGTAAAAAAACTGTGAAAAACCACGTCGACCTTTTGACTGTCGACCTAGACACTGTCGACCTAATGCTTGTGTCAACCTTTTTTGTATGTCGACATTTTTGCATGTCGACCTTTGTTTGTTGAACTAATAGTGTCGACCTAGTGGTTGTCTGTTTTTTTGCTGTAGATCCCTTGTGATGGTAGCGAGTTGGTTCCGCAATGAGAAAAGTACAGTAAATATTGGTGCCCCCCCCCCCCACACACACACTCTCAAACTTATATAAATATATGTATGCATAAGTGTATGTATAAATGTATGTGTGTGTATATGAACAGTCCAGAAAACATTTCTATAATTCATGTTACTTTGCACCAGATTTTATTTATATTATAATTTAAAATATATATTTATATTATTATTTATTTCAAAAAGTATTAGCAGTCATACCCAGGATTAGAACCTATGAATCCCCTCACTAGAGACAGACACCTTACTGATAGAGCTATTTGTTCCTATCAGTAAGGTGTCTGCCCCTAGTGAGACAGGTCACAGGTTCTAATCCAAGTATAACTACTAAGTATGTTTTTGTTGCAATGTAACAGGATTAATAGAAATCATTTCTGGATTGTTAAGCAATCTCCAGAAGAAGAAAAAAAACCAGTAAAATGCCAAAAACACAACCAGCACTTATTAGTACATAAGGAGGAACAATCAGGGCGGCGCCCTATGCAAATACCTAGAGCTGCCTAGTTGTGGCGCCGGCCCTGGGAACGATACATATCTTATGCAGGAAATTATTATTTATTATCTTATTAGCGCATTAGTGAGGGCAAAATTATGTATAATTTTATTAAAAGAGTTATATTATTCATTAGTTTTAGTATCTATTAGTTATATTAAGGAACATATATGTGCATGTTGGGCCCCAGTTGGTTCTGCACTTCACATTGATTCCTTCGTGCTTCTGATATCACTATTGTAATTACTGACACTTCTCAGTATTCTGGAATATATGTCAAATGAACTGTAGAAAAATAAATATCACTCTGCATATACTGTATGAGGACGATGAAAATTATGTCTTTGTTTTCTAACTATTTACCAACGCATCAAAATGACTGAGCTGTGTCCAAGCATTGTGCACCATTAATATCCGCGGGTGTACCATAGAGGTGAAGAACATCGGAACTATACGTTTACTATCTAGAATTATATATAGAGGGTTATAAATATCCAACATGACCTTATTTATTGGATTTTTGTAAATATCACTAACAAAAATATATCATTAGAAAAATCACATTGATTCAATTGTTAAATTCTCCCTCCCCCCCCCCCCCCCCCTCTCTCTCTCTCTCTCTCACACACACACTTTCTTTCTCCTTTTGAAAAAAAACTTTTACAAAAAGGTAAACTCCGTTGATTATATGAAAGGCTTGCTGGGTCTAAGTGATTTAACCAGTGTTTCATATTTACACACATGTCAGAGTATCTGTTGTATAGAAAGAAGGAAAGGTTGGGGAAGTCCTGGGACCAGATAGATAACTGTCCGCCGTTCTGTATATAAGGCTATTCTAGTGAAGGACTGCTATCACCTCTCATCAGCTCTTCACAGTTACGTAAAGCAACCAGCAGAGAGCAGCAATGAGCAAGGTTCCTCAACTCAGATGCCAGACAGCCTGGAGTAAGTTCTCGCTACCCAGCATGTGTGTTTAGTTTGAGTGCGTGTTTATTAGCTGTCCTCCTCAGGGTAATAATACTACAACTAATTCATTGCTAGCCAGGTTTTAATGGGTAATAGGGGCTTAGTCACAAAGCATATGAGAATTTTGCATACATAAAATACACTAACTAAATTCTGTTATTTTTTTAAATATCATGCTGATAAGCTAGCACAGCAATTTTATGACCGATGTTCAATTATCAAGGATCAGGGTAATTGTATCACCCAGGGCTATTCTATTAGCCTCGATAATCTGGTGAATGCCGCAGCTGATCCCTGAAAAAAATAGTTTTCATCCGAAAACAGGGCTTTTTCGAGTAAATTCGCACAGGTTACACTGTATTGGTATGTGTCACATCAGTATTAAGGTGCATACACACTGTACAATTTTTTTGACCAATTTCGTTGAAAGACATTTCCCTTGAACTCAGTGTCCTGGACGAAAGATGTTGATGAAAGATATTGACTAAAGACGAAAGATCTAGCTACAGGTTATAGGCTATTTTTGAAAGATATCCAAAATGAGCTGCATGCACAGTTGACGAACAATCTTGATGAACAACTGGCCGGTATGCGCATCATCATTCATTGTTCGTCGCAGTCATACTGAAATATATTTTTACCAATTTCGTTCAGAATGGCCGAGATGAACAAAATTGGTCCAAAAAAATGGTCCAAAAAATGTGTACAGTGTGTATGCACCTTTAGACTATATTGAAAAAATATAGAAATCTAGCTTTTACATTCATAGAATAGTGTATTTCAGCAGTGCGCATGGTAATATAAGACCAAAATATTCAATGTCATGTTTACTGGTGTTAATTAAATTAGCATCATGATGACATCAGAGGCCATCCAGCTGCTGTTGAACTGCACGTCCCAGCATAACGTGCATCAGTTTAAGCAAAGCCAAATAGCAAATCCTGGGATATGTAGTCCTACTGCAGCTGGATGAAAAAATATATATTTTCGTGTTTTTATCTTTCTGTTCAGAAAACAATATTTATGGAGAAATAAATATAATTTGACTGTATCACAATTTACTTAGATGAATATAATATAAATGGAGACAGATTGCAATGCACAGAGGATTGTCATGATAAACTCATTACATACAGATTTTAGAACGTGTTAATTACACTGTACATGACATGAGGATCAGCTGTACATCTGCCTTGTGTAAGTGCTGTTGTATGGTTTTCTGTAGGCCAAGTATTGCCCTGCCTTCCTGCGAGAAATGTTCTCTCTGGGCATTAGATACATCTATGCCCTTATTTCCTTTTGGATTTCTTGTGGTTCTATTTCAGATAGGATGTTGCTATGGGTGACCAATCAGATACTATGTATTATTTTCTAGAACACAGGTTCTCAAAGTCGGTCCTCAGGACCCCACACAGTGCATGTTTTCCAGGTCTCCTCACAGAATCAAGTGATATAATTAGCTCCACCCGTTGATCTTTTTCAAATGTGTCAGGCAGTAATGAGTGCACCTGTCGGGTGTCCTGGAAAACATGTACTGTGTGGGGTCCTGAGCAGTGTTCCCTCTAAGCTGTGCGCGCGTGCGCACACAACTTGACGAGTGTGCGCACAGACATTACAACAGAGCGCACAAAGTAGCAGTGGTCCGTTTTTGCAGTTGTGGACTCAGTTAATGTGTGTTTCACCCATCAAATGCATTGTGTGCTGTTGTTTGAATGTTCAAATGTTTAATATCATTTTGAAGTAAAGTTAACACAAATGCTGAACGTCATTTTCCAGTTATATATAAGTGACGCACAAAAATTTAAATTTCCTTTAAAAGTTGCACAGCCAAAATCTTTTGCCGCACACAGCCTTAGTAAAATTAGAGGGAACATTGGTCCTGAGGACCGAGTTTGAGAACCACTGTTCTAGAAGGTGCTAAATAAATATGAAGTAGATTGTGATTACCCCATTTGCACAGAATGGCAAGTATAATACAGTGGTCGAAGTGGAAATTTTGAAGTGGGGGTATGGAAAGATAGCAATGTTTTTCTGTGCTCCAGAAAGGGGATATGGCAACACAAAAGGGGCGTGGCATTACACATTATACCACACGCCATAATGCCCGTTGCACATACAATACAATATAGAAAACAAATTAATGAGTTAGTCAAACAATTGGTGGTGCTAACTCCTGCCACAAAAGAGCAGGAGTATTGGGTGCAAGTAGCCAGGGAAGGGGATGGGTACTGATTACCTGGACTCGGCTTTGAAGGGGCCCGGTGAGGGCCTGGGTCAGCTGCTGAAGTAGACAAAATTCCTTATATACTATTTTTTTTTTCAGTTTTTGTCCCCTGGATGGGGAGTGGCCACTTTTCCCAGAATTGGCCACACCCCCTCTGACCCTGGGCTCAATTCAGCTCTCAGTGGCCCTGCAATTAGCTGTCCATAAATAAATAGGAGCTTGTGGTCTAGCAGCCACCAATGCCGCTCCTGATTGACTGATTGATTACAAGCTCCTATTGGTTCGCAGTCCAGAGGGAGACTTAAAAATAGCGGCGGGCGCACCTGTCCTACTTTGTGTCCTGACTCCTGCACAGCCCGGCTGTGGCTCACACAGCTGATATTGTGAGCCACGGCTGGGCAGTGCAGGAGTCAGGACACAGAAGACACCGAGCGAGTGGGCAGCACACAGGGCAGCATGGCAATAAGAAAAAAAAACTGTGCTCGAAGAAGTGCCGGTATGCCATACCGGTGTATACCTGCCCACTTCGAGCACTATATATATATATATATATTCAACCCCCCCCCCCCTTCCTCATCTCTGTGCTGCCAAATCTAAAGGTGCCCATACACGTTACAATTATTGTATACAATATCGCATCTCATTGCATCTCGGTTTTGCGATGAGATGAGATCTAGCACAAAAAGTATGTGCAGCACATACTTTTTGTACTAGATCTCATCTCATCGCAAAACCGAGATACAATGAGATGCGATATTGTATACAATATTGTATACAATAATTGTAACGTGTATGGGCACCTTAAGGGTCATTACTCTCTGCTTATTGTTCTTGACCTTTCTGTTGTTATTGACACTGTGGACCATCCTCTCCACCTCCAATCCTTCAATCCCTTGTTCTGTGTGATACTTCTCTCCCCTGGCTACCCTCCTGCCTCTCTGACCATTCCTTCTCTGTCTCCTCTCATGGCTGCCTATAGCAACAGCTCATCTTCAACAGAGCTCCCATATTAGTACATAAACCCCGGAGATGTAATGCAATGTAAAAGAGGTGTCTGTTAAAACAACTTGCCTTCTTTAGACACCACAGATACAAGACACAGCTCTGTATCACCATCATGACCATCGGTCGCAATGGTCACAGCCATTACCCATTTCAGTAAGTCTAAGCTTACTCAGAATGGGCAACAGAACACATACAGTACTCTGGATTGCTCTGTCGGGTGCCAGTTAGTGGCCGCTGGTATGCAAAACACTTGAATTGCCCCAAAGAGGTTTTAGGATATTATAATGAAGTGTCTGCATTGTATTATACTGTATGTGTATAAATGTGTCCTTGTCTCATGCAGGCTGCTGGATCATTTGGTTACTTCTAATAGGTGGTCAATTTGTAGACAGCAAACCAGTTCATGGAAGCATTGATATTGGCAGATGTTATAATATCTCCAGAAACCTGGTGAATGTGGTTACAGAGACCCTCTCCAAGCTACAAGTAAGAAATAATGTTGGCCTTTATTTTCCTTTTACTCACTTACAGTACATCACTGTTATACATTTTTATTGAGCTTTAAGTATATGGTTGACATGCTGAACATGATGGCAGGGCTATAGTGTGGTACTTCTGTACCTTGTTCCAGATTCTTCCTCCCTTCGCCATATGATGTAATGATGATGTCACAAATAGGGTCATTAGCGTACAGGTAGCTGGATGCTCCTCTTCAGACTTTAGGAACCCATTCCAGGTACCCCAGGAGCTGGAGAAGCAGTGGTGTAAGTTTGTCCCAGTTGCCACGACGAAAGATAAATATTGGTCCCCTTTCCTCCCCACCATCTTATATAAATATACGTATACATGTATTTATGTTATGGATATTATGTTTAGAATAAAGTCCTGCTTGGAGGGGGAGTCAGCCACAGAAGCGATATCAATGGCTTTCAATTAACGGATTCAAACTTGCCTGGGAGGAGAGGTGCCCCCTTGGGAGCAGGAGGCGGGAGTCAGATGACTCCATTGACTCCCACAGATACGCCTCTGTGGAGAAGGGTGCTGCTCCTTATGGCTTTACACCTTGCAGTAGTATTGAAAGTTCCCCAGTATTGGAATGCATCAAAATGAGTTATTAAAGTCCATGAAAGTTTCTTTAGAAGGGAACTCTGGGCAGTTTTTATTTTGACTCATAGATACTGATATCTGAGATATGTTTTCTGATGCACAGCCTGACCCTAAGCCTCCCCACTAGTGCCTAACCCTCACCCCCGTACGCCGATGCCTAAATCTAACACCCACCCCCACAGCCTAAGCCTAACCTTTTTTATTACATCTAATAATAAACTGGTGCCTAAACAAGAAATACAATTATTGCAAATAACTATTCGTAGGACACCGCAGTTTTCTTAAACATCTAGATTTGTAGTTTTAAATCTCTGTGTAAATTGTATTACCCTGGGTACCCAGAACACTTAGGTTTAAAGTAAAATGCCACTTAACTTCTATTACATGATTACAGAAAATGTGTATTTGTATTACTCTCCCGAGTCCCTGCTTAGTCAGGACGCACTTCCTCTTTTGTAGCCTGCAAGAGAGCAATTACTGGAAAGAGCAGAAACATGTTATCAATATAATATTCTAACCAAAACCATGTATTATTTTGGAGTTTCCACCTTAAAAATATATATTTTTAAATTAGTGTTGTTTCAAAAACTTCCTTTCAAAATAACAGGGCCATAACTAGGTGTGTGCAGATGCACTATGGGCAACGCACCGATGGCACACACCTAGCCCCCGACTCTCCCGGCCACAGCCAATGACAGCGCATCCCCTCTGCACTGCACTGCTCCCCAGCCGGCAAGTCTCCAGTCAGTCATAGTGCCACCCAGTGCCTGCACAGCGGACGGGGAGCGGGTGAGCACCGGAGCGCCCCAGGCAGGGGGGGGGGGAATGCTCCGGTGTTCACCCAGCCGCTGTACAGGGGGGGTGCTGGTGATTGAGGTGGCAGGTTGCCGCAGTGTTATGGGGGGGGACCTTTGGTGCTCAACTGCCCCCTGCCGCTGTACAGGGGGGGGGGCTTGCCAGTGATTGGCAGGGGGAGTAGGGTGATGCCCTGTGTGATGCGGCGGTCCCTGCTGACCACTGGTGCCCTCCAGTGGCTGGCACCCTAGGCAAATGCTAGAGCTGCCTAGTGGTGGCGCCGGCCCTTGCGCCACCTGCTGAGCAGAGTGCTGAGTCTAGGGCACAGAGGGGGAGCACTGCAATGATACTGATTGGTACTCCCCCTCTGTGTCTTAGACTCAGTGCTCCTATCAGCAGGTGGCGCTATGACTAGCTGAGGAGGACACTGGCTGTAAGCACAGTGCAGCACGGAGGGGATGTGCTGTCACTGCCTATGGAGAAGGGAGGACAGAGAGCAGCAGGAGCAGCATTGGACACTGGTAGCCCAAATAAATAGTATGTGAAAACTGGGGGTAGGGGGACATGGCTGACACTGTGGAGGAGGGGGACAGGTTGACACTGGTGTAAAGGAGGACAGACTGACACTGGGGGGGAAGGGGGCAGGCTGACACTGGTGGGGGGAAGGGGGGCAGGCTGAAACTTGGGGGGGGGGGGGGGGGACACGGCTGAATCTGGGGAGAAGGGAGCTGCTACTCCTGTGGGAATTATGTGCATAAGCGGTGATAGTCCTGTGGGCATTATGTGTGTAAGGGGCGCTACTCCTGTGGGCATTATTGGTACTATAATGTGACCATGCCCCTCTTTTTAATGAAGCCACGCCTCTACATTTTTGCCGCGCACTGTTCTCATTTTAGATATCGTCAGGGGCGCCATTTCCCTTTCTGGCACAGGGTACCAAAATATCTAGTTACAGCACTGCAAAATAATATTACATTTACGGGGTATTTATTAAAGCTCACCGACAAATTAAATTGTGACAGATAAAGTACCAAACAATCAAGTCTGTTATTTAACATTTAAGGTAGATGCTGATTGGCTGTTTATCAATTACAATTTAACTCTCTCTGGGCTGTGATAAATACTCTCCCCCCTCCCATTAGGTAAGTTCCCTGGGACAGCCGCCATATGCTTTCATTATCCTTAACTATCTATATTCTTATTTGCAACAGAAAAAATCAGGGTGGCTGCTAAACTGTTCCTATGAGTTTGTTGATATTGAGGACATAACGAAGGATGAAATGAACACAGTAAGAGCGTGCCTACCCAGCATGCACTCCCAGGTAAGAGAATTACAATTCAATCATTTCACAAATGAAGTGTTTCCTTCTGCTGTAATCACATCTGATTTCTCTTCTTGCCAAATAATCAGTGAAATGTGCCGCAGTGAGCTTCCATATTTATCACAATAAAGTCTTCTATCAGCATCTTTGCTGAACTATGGTCATAGGGTTGAGCCATCCTTTTCCAGTATATAACATACTGTATTGCTGTATCCTAGTACCTGCATTTAAACTGTTACAGGCTTCTCTAGCAATGCTCACCTTTTCCAGATGTTTTAGATCTGGCAGCGTCCACTGCAGACCACACGGCTTGCTGGATTACAGTTATCTGTTATACTATAGTATAACAATATAGTACATTGTGTTATTACGACGTAGCGCTTTGTAGTAATCCTGGAGAGCCAGGGGAAGAAGACATCCAGGAACTGGAATAAAGCATACTCAGCGGTCAGCCAGGCAGCTGTGCGGCCTGCAGGGTTCTGACATTGAGGATAGCATATGAACAGGGCCGAATTAAGGATTCTGAACCCCTTAGGCCAGGCATGTCCAAACTGTGGCCCTCCAGCTGTTGTGAAACTACACATCCCAACATGCCTTGCCATAGTTTTAACATTCTCTAATAGCAAAACTGTGGCAAGGCATGATGGGGCTTGTAGTTTCACAACAGCTGGAGGGCCATAGTTTGGACATGCATGCCCTAGGCTAATACAATTGCAGTGCCCCCATAATGCTGCTAAGCACAGAGCACAGAGCTCAGAAAAGCACCATTCCTACTGCCCATGGGCAGGTTACAAAGGATGTTCTTCTATGTGTTTTTCACAGCTTTAACAGATCATAAATTCACCCTGTACCAGCCCTCATTGTGCGCTATCATTATTTAATGCGCATGATGTCATTGCGACGATGGTGCCAGTCAGACCATCCTGGGTGCCGCGGCTGCCGCCCATGGAGCCCTCGTGCTCTGTGTAGCAGAACTGGTTGCACACTCCTAGTTACAGTCCTGATGTTTGTGGAGTGTAAGGAAAGTTTGGCTTCTGGAGAATGTGGGGAAGAGTTATGCAGATCTTCCAGCTACAGTGATGCACTGTAGCCCAATGAACAATGTTCTTAGCAGCAAGTCACATGGGGCATTATTCTAGTTCACTCTTTCTGACAAAATCCTTCTTAGATGGACAAAACCATGTGCACTGCAGGGGGGCAGATGTAAAATGTGCCGAGAGAATTAGATCACCACAGTCACCACAGTCATCACTATGAACTTCCCTAAACCCCAACTTGGGGTGGCTTATTTATCATCATGGCATGAATCACATCTTAATTTTAATTCTAGCTGCCAGCTACATGGCTTCCCCACTAGGACGTAACTACCATAGGTGCAGGGGATGCAGCTGCTATGGGGCCAAGAGCTGAAAGGGGCCCACTTTGCCTGTCAAAGTATCATGTGCTGTATATATTTTCAGCATTAGGTGATAAATAGGGGCCCTTAAACACTTTTGCTATGAGGCCCACATGTATCTAGTTACGCCACTGCAACCCCAGGTACTAGCACCCTGGGCTGCAGCCTATTTAGTCTAATTATAAATCAGATCCTGCATATTAACAAACAAAACATGTTAAGACACAAAGCTCATGTGAAGCAATACTATGAATATTAGGGATAGCCTATACACCTCTGGAAATGATTTGTGATGGTTAATACCTCTTTTAAACTGCAGCAAAAACCAGGGTTCTCTCTTGTGGACCCAGGTCAGCGGCAGTGTAAAAGGGTTTAACCCATTTCTCTTTACACTGGACTTCTACCCATGTCCTGACCAGGGTAGAACACGGGCAGGACCTGGGTAGAGGGCAGTGCAAACGGGAGCTGGGTCATCCCACCCGGCTCCCGTTTACATCAATGGGAGAAGCCTGACCTATGAACTGCAGCATCCGCAGGTTGGAGTACTCTGCAGTACTCTGCAGACAGCAGCGGAGGCCGCGGAGGAGGTGAATGGATACCTGTGTGCGGCATCCATTCACCTCGTGGATGGGGGTGCAAGGGGGCTGGGGGCAGCCCAGCAGCTTACCTTGGTGCTGGGCATGCCCTCAGTGCGAAGATCAGCATTCCCGGTGGAGTGATCGCCGGTCCCAGCGCTTGAAGATGATGTCATCTCCAAGCGCCGCCTCCGTTTACACTGTGGGTAGGCACCTCAGTGTAAACCGTGCCTACCTACGGATCTGGGATTTGAGTGTAAAAGGGGAATTATTGTAAACTGTCCAGACACATTATACTGTTATACTGTTATGCTGGGCCTCTGAATTGTTACAGTAATAGACAGTGGCATTACTATAAGGTAGCAGACCCCGCGGTAGCTTGGAGGAGCCAGCACCAGCGGGGTCTGCGGTGGGCGCACAGTGCGCATTGAAAGAGTGTGAAATCTTCTCTTACGATAGCTGTCACAGCCGCCGGAGCTCTGGGCAGAGGCAGCAGCGCCTGAATCTCTCAGCATGAAGCTGCAGGGTAAGTCCCAGCCCGGCCGTGCTGCTAGCACGGGACTTCCCCTCCTTCATCTGCACACGTGAAGCTGGCAGCTGCATTTTTGGCAGGGGGGAGCAAAATTTATAGTTACGCCACTGGTAATAGATATCTATACACTACCAAATTTTACAAATTCATATGTACAGTGCACATTCCAGTTTATATGAAACATAACAGAATATAACATATTCAATGAAACTTAGAGTAATGGTGTGTCTCTCATTACAGAGTTGTATCTGCTCCAGTATGAACAGAACAGAGGTTGATGAGGTACAGTAAGTCAGTGAGGAAATATGTCTGCGATGAAGTATGTGGTATATCTGTGATGCATGGCAGTTTTAAAAGCATTGAAGGCCCTAGTAAAAGCAATGCATTTGGGGGCCCTCCACAAACATTCATTGGAATAAATGTAAACAACATCCCTCCACTTGCTTCCATACAGTGAATGGCTGTCAGTACTCTTATTGGTGGATAGCTCCAGCAATCCACCAATCAGCATGCTGACAGATATTCACTGTCTGTCTGCAGGCTGGGAGGCAGGTAAAGAAAGCTGGACTCTGATGGGTGGAAAGCTCCAGTCATCCACCAATCAGCATGCTGACAGGGTCTGGCTGCAGGCTGGGAAGCAGGAAGGGAATGCTGCCTGGTGATGTGTAATTCGCAATCACAGCGGCCAGGCAGCATTCTCTGCTTCCTCCCAAAGAAGCTCAGGAAGAAGATGGCCACTACCCATTCCGCCCCAGTTTGAAGGACCTTAGAACTGGGGGCCCCTGGGCAACTGCCCGATCAGCCCATATGTTAGGATGGCCCTGACTGAATGTTTGTGAATTGCAGAAGGAAAGTCATTACTGTTATTTGAAGTATTGAGTTAATATTATACGTGTTTTTGTAATGCAGGACAAGTGTCTGACAGCAATCCATTCAGACCTAAAGTCATTCCAGAGTGAGCTGCATGATATAAATCCATCTATTAGTGAGATAATTAAGGACATGATGCAGGTATGTGCATAGAGACTCCTTAGTCTCCAAAGTTATTCTTTATGATGTCTCCATTACATGCTGCTGATCACTGTGCTGCCGTTTAGGGGCAGGGAGGTGGTGGCAACTCTGTTTCTCAAAGCGGAAGTGTATTGCTGTCCTTCTGTGGAGTGTTCAATCCAAGATCTCCAATGGAAGATGGAGATTTACCGGCCTCATTGTCTTAGCTGTGGTAGCCAGCTGTGTACAGTGGGCCTAAAAAAGAGATGTGCTAATTACATCTTCTTATTAGAACAATAGTATAGAAGTGATTAAAGTTTGGAAAAGTGATTAAAAAAATCGTGATGTAGATGCTCTTTTGTTTGTATGTATTACTGTCTCCTTATCTCTCCTCTCTCAGTCTGGGAGATAATCTTGTTTGTTAAATGCTTTTTATCTGTTTATCTGATTCTGGTATCCCTTCTATCTGCTCCTATTGCAGTGGTTTCTTTCCAGCAAATTGTCTAATGCTCTGGTTTGAACAATATCCTGTCACAATGTAACCCTTTTACTTTTAGGGAAACATTGTTAAGGATAATTGGATACAATCAGATTTTCATTCTTGCTCATTCTCCCTTTCTGGTCAGAAATGAACTGATATTTATTATAGTGACCCTTGGTCACTTGTTTGGTATCGTGGATTTTTAGTTCATTTGCTCATGGTGCAATGTGGTGATGCTTGAGTACTAGGGGTATAAGGATAATACGGCTGTAGGCACGCCCCCCGCAAAGCGAATCCCCGTACTAGCATGTGAGCATGTGGCCACATGGACAAAAAATCATTCTATGATCGCTCACCATCCAATTATTCTTCCTCCCTTGTGGATAAAAGAAAGTCTTTACTTACTTTTATCCTGGAGAGAGATCACCAAAATTCTAGGCAGTCTCCTGCCTACCCCCTGTCCGCCCATCCTGGAGTGAACACCCCAGCGAGTAAGAAACTCGCCAAAGTCATTCGCCTTGTGGGCATGCGCAAGCCCCAGCAATCGGCCGGGGTAGAGAACTTGTGCACATATCCAGTGTCCACGGGGACCCATGTGACATTCAGCACCAAAAAAAACGTGAAAAATTCATGTCAACCATGTCACCGCCGAGCACACTTCCGTCGCGCTAACGCTGGCGTCTAACTGGACGGATTCGACTAAGCATGGCTCACCATAACAGCATTGATCCGCGATACCATAACCCTTGTATGGCCACATCAAATGAACACTTGTCTCATCTACTTCAGTTTAAATTTTTTATTTTACCATATTTTACTTTATTGTTTTTGTAATTTTTGTTAATTGTTTCATATTCTTAATGTATTTGTATATGTACTTACTATTTCAGGCTTTAAATGTGCCCAATGAAGACAGGGGAGAAGAAAAGAAAAAATCCAGTCCCTCATTCTCACGTGGATTGAAGCAATGTGGCACAATCCTTTCTTTTCGCCTACGCACTATTACTATATCCCGAATGTTGAGTTACCTGAAAGGTTTACACCAGCATAGAGCACGGAAACATTAACCTACACTTACAATATACTTACAATATACACAACAAATTGTTTAAACTGACAAGTAGACTCATATTAACACTGAAAGAATTGAACACTTTATTTGTAACTTGTTAAGCTGATAGTGAACTTGCCGATAGTGTACTTGCCGATTTGGTGTTTCTACTCTCCAGGAAAAGCCCAGAAATACAGCAGCCACTTCAGGGGCAGGCTCCCACTCATTAAGCCCTGATTCTAATGTGGCAAAATACAATTTATTGTACAGTAGGTCTTTGTTCAAGGGGAGGGGCTATAATAATGTAATTTTCATAATTTCAGCCTTGTCCCTCCCATACAGACCTCAGGATTCTCTGTATTATAATTTATCTTCACACCCTGCCAAGTTCACTTGGAAGTGGGCAGGATTATGCCCCTTTCAGACCGCACATATTAACCGGTATATTGCCGTGTTTTTTTACCGTTTCAAAATGGTAATATGTGCAGTCTGAAAGGGTCCAGAGTGAATTTACCATCTTAAAATAACTAGTATTTTAAAACAATAAAAAAGCAGGGTCCTACCCGTTTCAGACCCATTTTTTTTGCTATCTGAACGGGTCTGAAACGGTACCCAGGCAGCAGTGAGCACTATTGGTCCCCAGCGCCGTGCATATTAATGAGCCGGCCGCTAATTATATATGTGCATATGTAATGAGCGTCCGGCTCATTAAATATGCACGGCGCTGGCTCAGAGAGGACCAGCTAATGCTCAGTGTACCCTGCCTCAGGTACTGAGGGATGAGGGGGTAGTATCCCTCCCCCCATTTACCTCCAGCAGCCAGCGAGTGTCAGCAGATCCCTCATTCCTCTCTCTGCTATTGGTATGCTCGCTCCGTGAGTGCACCTCCCTGTCCCATGCTGGCTGTCAGGCTCCCCGTGTAACGTGTTACCGCCGACCAGATCACTTCTCTGCACGGATCTCCTGCAGTATCCCCCTGCACCAGAGAGAGACTTCAGAGAGTGGAGGGCACAGCAGCACAGAACTGTTGCTTTCACACCGCAAACCTGCTTTAGACCAGGTATTTACATGCGATGTGAAAGGGGTTAAACTTGCTCTGACCGTTTAAAAAAAACGTTTTAAATACCTGGTCTAAAGCAGGTTTTGCGGTCTTAAAGCAGCATAATAAAGATCTGCTCTTCAGGGGCTTAAGAGGGATTTCTCCAAAAATTGTGATTCCCCTGCACCTTCTGGGAGAGTACATATGGCCTACAGCCCACCAGCTCTTCACATACTACAGTTCCCATAATACACTGCAAGTAATACAATAAAAAGGCATTTTGTAAGCTGAAGTTTACTAAACAACGCAAGAGTACAACGGCTCCCCCATCAATGGTTGATAGTTTTAAACTTTTAGATGAACCATCGATGTTTTGGTTTTGCACATGTGTAGTATTCATCAGAGCTGGAGCAAAACACACTTGTTTTTCACCATCGGGCTGAAGAATTGGTATTATTTCATTGGTTGCTAAAACATCGATGATCAATGGCTTAAAATATTGGCGTGCCATAAGCTTACCAAGCCAAGTTCAGTGTAAAGGCACATAGGCAAACAAAAATTAAGTCGTTTACATTTATTTCTATAGCAAAAGTGATTAAGCTATTATAATATGGACATATTAAGCTAATTTAATGAAAAGTATGTATTTAAATTGGATTGAACTACATGTGATATATTTATTTTATTTATTTTTGTACCAATTCATATTTTATTATATTGTTGTTATAGTAATATTATTGCCAGAAGCATAATTTATTGTATAATAAAACTGGATTGTTTTACTTGTATGCTTATCATTTTCATCTCAGTTACAAACAACACAAACATTTCCTTTTTTGTTTTTATCGATCGATCGGTAGATATCTATTGAGATACAATCTCTCTCTCTCTCTCTCTCTCTCTCTCTCTCTTTCTCTCTTCCAAAGTATTAAGCCCTGTAAGAAGTGAACATAATTGTTTGTAATACCAATGAGATTCAAATTCAAAGTGTTTATTATCATAATAATAATAGTCATAATAATAATAATAATAATTATTATTATTATTTAAATGAAGGAGGGGGAGAGGTTGTGGGGAGGACACATTGTGTTACACATCCCAAAATACCTCATAGTGGTTGATGGGTTGGCAAAATAAATCGTTGGGACCAGTACACTCATGTTTTTGTGGCTCTGAAAGGTACAGGACAGAAAAGTACCTGAAAAGTACAGGCCAGTCACCCATCAGCTTATCCCCCCTTCAGATTGACCACACCATCCTCATGTCTCTCCAGTGTCATCCCCTTATCTATATTCAGCCTGATTGCCCTTTCTGTATCTTTAACTCTACTCTCATCTCCATCTTTGCGCACCAGCAACCCCTGCCACTATATTTATATGACACCAGCAAACCCCATCCCCTGCCACACACACACACACACACATGCACAATTATCACTGTGGCTCTCTGGCACCAGTACAGCCCTCTCATCATACTGTATATAAAAAAATTTTTTCTGTCTATGGCGCACATCACATTTAAAATGATGATTGCAGTACCACGTTTATAATGTCGCAAACATGGATTATTGATGATGAATTTGTGAACAAATTTCAGAGCTCCCTCTTGTGGCAAAATTATTTATTGCTACTTCTTTTTTCCACAACATTATTTATTAACAGTTTCTTATATAGCGCATACATATTACGCAGCGCTTTACAGAGAATATTTGAACATTCTTATTCAACATTATTCCACATGCATGAAAAATATATATTTTAATGTCAATATATAATACTGTGCAAAGATTTTGGTCAGGTGTGAAAAAAGTAAGAAAAATAGAAGTGTTGGTACTTATGTAATATCTGGGCTCCCGGTTTTCTTATGACACCGTGTCCCCTCGCGGGGCTCGCTGCGCTCGCCACGCTTCGGGCACGGTGGCTCGCTGCGCTCGCCACACTATATCAAATCAACTCCATGCGTAGTTGGATAGTAGGGGTATGAAAAAATGGGGTGCATTTAACATGGGAGTCCAGATAATACATAAGTACCGAAGTGTTAATTGTATTTTGCCTTCAAAACAGTGTCAATACTTCTAGGTGCACTTGAACAGAACTTTTGTAGGATTCAGGAGTTAACCAATCACACCAAACAGGTGAAAATGATCATCCTTTTTATATGTGAGTTGAAACAGAAACAGCTATGCAGGATGCTTAAAACTAGGTGATGAACAAGCAACTTCTACTACAAAGGTTGTGGAAGACAGTTTCATGTCACAGGTCATACACCATGGCAACAAGCAACAACAAGACACAAGGTAGTTATACTGCATCAGCAAGGTCTCTCTTAGGCAAAGATTTAAAAGCAGACTGGGGTTTCAAGATATGCTGTTGTAGCACAAAGAAATGAGCACAGTTGAGTGAGCGCAGTAGTCTCAGTGCATAAGAAGAAAGACACATCATGCTTACTTTCCTTTGAAACTGGCAGATGTTCAGTAGTGCCATCAGCTAAGTACTGTCAGAAACCATTGGGACCCAGGTTCACCTATCTACTGCTTGGAGAAGTCTGGCCAGAATCCTTCATGGAAGAATTGCCTCAAAAGACATACCTTTGACATGGAAACAAGGCCAATTGACCAACTATACATGAAAACATAGTAGCTAGGGTGTAGAAAATTGGGCAATTTTAAATATTGTCTGTAACAGAAGGCAGTTTGTTCAGCGAAGGGCTGGAGAGCGGTACAATAATGTGTGCAAACAACAGTGAAGCAGGGTGGAGGTTCCTTGCAAGATAGAGGGGGCTGCATTTCAGCAAATGAAGTTGGTAGCGAATTTGGCCAGGATTTACAGAGAAATCCAGTCAGGTACTTATCCATAATGGGATACCATCATGGGGGTGTCTGATCGGTTCCAAACAGGGCCAGACTGGGACCAGAAATCCTGGCATTTTGAGCACACAGGCCCACCTGCAGCAGACAGGACCCTTGCTTTGCCGTGCAGAGAAAAGGGGGGGTGTCCTCATGGAAAGGAGGTGTGGCATCACAAAAAGGAGGCATTACACAATAGGGAACACACCGTTATGCCCATTACACATTATGAAACACACCATTATGCCCATTACACATTATGGAACACACCATTATGCCCATTACACATTATGAAACACACCATTATGCCCATTACACATTATGGAACACACCATTATGCCCATTACACATTATGAAACACACCATTATGCCCATTACACGTTGCCGCACACTGTATTGCCCATTACATATTATGACAAACACCGTAATGCTCATTACACAGTATGGCACACACTGTGATGCCCATTACAGACTATGACACAATCCTTATGCCCATTACAAATTTTAAATGGCTCACCGACTAGATGATATAAGGTGTGGAATCTCTGCCATTATTAAGGGCTCCTATGTGGACCGATTGGTGCACGGCACGCCGGCAGGGCAGGACGGGTCCCAGTCCTCCGTACTCGGTGGCTGGAAGGCAGATGCAAGCCGTCAACGCTGTGCACTGCAAGAGGAATAGCCAGGAGTTTTACATTTCTGCAGCGACGTGTGGAGGCTGCGGCGGCAGGTGTAGTCTGGATAGCTTTAGTAGGTGAATAGCACACTAAACGATATGTGCTTGAAGTCTGTATGTGTGGTACAGCCTTTAAGAATGAAAAGAAGAAAGAGATTAAGGTAAAATGCAATGACATTTATTGGATTTCTATAATCAGGTAGTCAATATCAGTCAGGATCCAGTTTTTTCACTGGACCGCTGTCTCTACAGGAGTAAGTAAGTTTAATTTATATAGCGCACTTTCTCCAACAGGATTCAAGGCGCTTTACAGACATTATAACAATGCACACAATACAGAGGATGTAGGTAGTACAGTAACAGAGAAATAACAGACAAAAGAAACCCTTGAGCACAATGTAAGCATAATGCAGGATTGGTGCAGCATTTTGGATAATAACTTCCATGGGTTGTGCGGCAGCCATTTTAGGTGCTCTGCCTAGGAATACCCTGTGTGGAATAGATTACCCCTTAAAGAAATTACCCAAAATGGGTGATTACAGTGTATATTCAGGTCCATGTATTTTTCATCCCATCCACAAGTGCACCAGATGAGGCAGCCATGGTGGGCACACTACGAAGGTTACACTGTAAGGGGCGAGCCATACAAGGACCCAATGCATATATTGGAAAGTAAATACTTGTGTAGTAGCATGATAAACCCTGCACAGAAACATCCACGTGACCCACATCCTGCCCGCAGAGAAACCATCTGAGGCAACCATCTGGGTGCACTGCATAGGTCAGCGCTGGCAGGGTGGGCAATCTGTGGAGGTACACATTACAGGAATAGCACATGGTGGGATAGATGCATGGTGCAGGAGGGGTGGGGGGGGGTAGAAAAGACATGAACAGACCTTTTCAGGGGACTTATGAAAAGCACAACTGTGTATATATATATATATATATATATATATATATATTAATCCCCCACCCTGCAGTCACCCATTGCTCAAGTTTATACTGCATTTGCTCTGTGTTTTGACAGTGTACTATTCTCCCGTGCATTTTACGGACAGTGATGACAAGTGGGTGGAGGCACCCCTGTCTATAGTGACCCGGGCCCCCGAAGGCTTAATCCGCCCCGGTCCCATGTTCTGGACTTGAGACAAACGGTATCACTACTGTGTGTTCAGCCCTGTTCTGAAATTCTATCAAGAAAATGTAGCAGTAGTAATTGTTTTTTATAAATTTCGTTATTTCAATACAGACAGATTTCATCCAATATTGCAAGCATTTTATTTTTTTTAATAAGTGAACTAAAAAATTTCAGCTGAGCAAAAATCTCACAATAAATTACCAATGGGAAGAGAACAGTTTAATAACTTTATTTAGGTCAGTGGCTATGCAACACAGTTTATATGGCTTATTTTTGGCAGCGTCCTTGAAATTTCCTCCAAAACATATTAAGGTTAACATTCAGAAATTACAAAACATCCTCTATAGCATTTTTGGGTAGATGTAGATGAAGCACTGATAAGGGAGGAGAAGTGATAAAGTGTCTGGTACTTTATCACTGACCAATCAGCTCCTGACTGTTAAGTTACAGGCTGGGTTTGAAACGGGAATATCAGGAGCTGATTGGCCGGTGATAAAGTACCAGGCACTTTATCACTTCTCCTCCATTATCACTGCTTCATACATCTACTCCTTTGTTAGATATTTCCCATTCATAAACACCAATAAAATGTCATGTAAAACAGAGTTACGTTTGGTAGGCTTGCCAGAATATTTGGAAAATTTAGGTAGGTATTTATCAAAGCTTGGGTAGAGATAAAGTACAAACTGCCATGTTACAGGTTCTGTGAATAATAACAGTTAAGAACTAGTTGGTCGGTATCTGGCTACAAACTTTTTAAATATCTATCTCTTTTCATAATCATAAATAAAAGTTACACTTTTTAAAAATTTTCACATTTCACATTATTTAACTATACTGATAATATATATTATAATAGTATATATTATAAGATCATAGACTGAATTACATCTTCTAGACAGGTCTATTAATATTTCTGTTAAAATACTAATGAGGTTCCACAACTAACTTAATTACTCAAAAAATATACAAACTTGTGATGCTTCGTTCTCATTATTTAAACGTAACTGATCCTCACTTTTTAGAAAAACTTGCTCCTTAACCCCTTCCCGCCGCAGCCTGTTTTTGCCTTCCTGACAGAGCCCTTTTTTTCAAATCTGACAGGTATCACTTAAGTGGGGATAACTTTTTTTTGCTTTTACTTATCCCAGTGATTTTGAGATTGTTTTCTCGTGACACATTGTACTTCAAGTTAGTGGTAAATTTGGGTCGATACAGTCTGTGTTTTTTTGTGAAAAATACCAAAATGTCGTAAAAAAATGGAAAATTTAGCAATTTTCAAAATGTTAAATTTTCTGCTTGTGAGACAAATAATCATACCACTCAAAATAGTTAATAACTAACATAGACCATATGTCTACTTTATGTTTCCATCATTATTTCAACATCCTTTTAATTTTTTTGGACACTAGGAGGCTTAAAATATGAATAGCAAATTCTCAAATTTTCAAGAAAATTTCAAACACTGATTTTTTTAGGGACCAGTTCAGTTCTGATGTGACTTTGAGGGACTTGTATGTGAGACACCCCCATAAATGACGCCATTTCAAAAACTGCACCCCTCAGAGTATTCAAAACAGCATTTTGGAAGTTTGTTAACACTTTAGGTGTTTCACAGGAATTAAAACAAAGTGTAGGTGAAATTTCAAAATTTCATTTTTTTTTGCAGATTTGCAATTTTAATACATTTTTCTAAGGAACACAGTAGATTTTACTAAAGAAATGTGACTAAAAATTGATTCCCCCAATTCTTTTGTTTTCATAAATATCCTATATGTGGCCCTAGTGTGCACGTTGACCAAACCACAGGCTTCATAATAGAAGGAGCACCTACTTGATTTTGGAGCCTCCTTTTTATGAGATAATTTTTTAGGCACCATGTAGGTTTCTAGGCACCATAAGATGCTAAAAGTTAGGAACCCCCCCACAAGTGACCCCATTTTGCAAACTACACCCCTCAGGGAATTCATCTAGGGGTATAGTGTACATTTCAAACCCCCAGGGGTTTCACCAATTTTGATACAACTGGGCTGTGCAAATGAAAAATTACATTTTTTACACAAAAATGCGGTTTTGGCTCAAAATTTTTCATTTTCACAAGGAATGAAGGAGACAAAGCACCCCAAAATCTGTGCCCCAATTTCTCCCGAGTACAGCAATGCCTCACATGTGACCAAAAAATACCATTTGGGTGCATGGCAGGACTCAGAAGGGAAGGAGTGATTTTTGGATTTTGCAGCTCAGATTCTGGTGGAATGTTGGTGGGTGCTATGTCGCATTAGCAAGACCCCCGAAGCACCAATACAGTGGAACCCCCCCACAAGTGACCCAATTTTGCAAACTACACCCCTCAGGGAATTCATCTAGGGGTATAGTGTACATTTCAAACCCCCAGGGGTTTCACCAATTTTGATACAACTGGGCTGTGCAAATGAAAAATTACATTTTTTACACAAAAATGCAGTTCTGGCTCAAAATTTTTCATTTTCACAAGGAATGAAGGAGACAAAGCACCCCAAAATCTGTGCTTCAATTTCTCCCGAGTACGGCAATGCCTCACATGTGACCAAAAAATACCATTTGGGTGCATGGCAGGACTCAGAAGGGAAGGAGTGATTTTTGGATTTTGCAGCTCAGATTCTGGTGGAATGTTAGTGGGTGCTATGTCGCATTAGCAAGACCCCCGAAGCACCAATACAGTGGAACCCCCCCACAAGTGACCCCATTTTGCAAACTACACCCCTCAGGGAATTCATCTAGGGGTATAGTGTACATTTCAAACCCCCAGGGGTTTCACCAATTTTGATACAACTGGGCTGTGCAAATGAAAAATTACATTTTTTACACAAAAATGCAGTTCTGGCTCAAAATTTTTCATTTTCACAAGGAATGAAGGAGACAAAGCACCCCAAAATCTATGCCCCAATTTCTCCCGAGTACGGCAATGCCTCACATGTGACCAAAAAATACCATTTGGGTGCATGGCAGGACTCAGAAGGGAAGGAGTGATTTTTGGATTTTGCAGCTCAGATTCTGGTGGAATGTTGGTGGGTGCTATGTCGCATTAGCAAGACCCCCGAAGCACCAATACAGTGGAACCCCCCCACAAGTGACCCCATTTTGCAAACTACACCCCTCAGGGAATTCATCTAGGGGTATAGTGTACATTTCAAACCCCCAGGGGTTTCACCAATTTTGATACAACTGGGCTGTGCAAATGAAAAATTACATTTTTTACACAAAAATGCAGTTCTGGCTCAAAATTTTTCATTTTCACAAGGAATGAAGGAGACAAAGCACCCCAAAATCTGTGCCCCAATTTCTCCCGAGTACGGCAATGCCTCACATGTGACCAAAAAATACCATTTGGGTGCATGGCAGGACTCAGAAGGGAAGGAGTGATTTTTGGATTTTGCAGCTCAGATTCTGGTGGAATGTTGGTGGGTGCTATGTCGCATTAGCAAGACCCCCGAAGCACCAATACAGTGGAACCCCCCCACAAGTGACCCCATTTTGCAAACTACACCCCTCAGGGAATTCATCTAGGGGTATAGTGTACATTTCAAACCCCCAGGGGTTTCACCAATTTTGATACAACTGGGCTGTGCAAATGAAAAATTAAATTTTTTACACAAAAATGCAGTTCTGGCTCAAAATTTTTCATTTTCACAAGGAATGAAGGAGACAAAGCACCCCAAAATCTGTGCCCCAATTTCTCCCGAGTACGGCAATGCCTCACATGTGACCAAAAAATACCATTTGGGTGCATGGCAGGACTCAGAAGGGAAGGAGTGATTTTTGGATTTTGCAGCTCAGATTCTGGTGGAATGTTGGTGGGTGCTATGTCGCATTAGCAAGACCCCCGAAGCACCAATACAGTGGAACCCCCCCACAAGTGACCCCATTTTGCAAACTACACCCCTCAGGGAATTCATCTAGGGGTATAGTGTACATTTCAAACCCCCAGGGGTTTCACCAATTTTGATACAACTGGGCTGTGCAAATGAAAAATTACATTTTTTACACAAAAATGCAGTTCTGGCTCAAAATTTTTCATTTTCACAAGGAATGAAGGAGACAAAGCACCCCAAAATCTGTGCCCCAATTTCTCCCGAGTACGGCAATGCCTCATGTGTGACCAAAAAATGGCAGGACTCAGAAGGGAAGGAGTGATATTTGGATTTTGCAGCACAGATTCTGGTGGAATGTTGGTGGGTGCTATGTCGCATTAGCAAGACCCCCAAAGCACCAATACAGTGGAACCCCCCCACAAGTGACCCCATTTTGCAAACTACACCCCTCAGGGAATTCATCTAGGGGTATAGTGTACATTTCAAACCCCCAGGGGTTTCACCAATTTTGATACAACTGGGCTGTGCAAATGAAAAATTACATTTTTTACACAAAAATGCAGTTCTGGCTCAAAATTTTTCATTTTCACAAGGAATGAAGGAGACAAAGCACCCCAAAATCTGTGCCCCAATTTCTCCCGAGTATGGCAATGCCTCATATGTGACCAAAAAATACCAGTTGGGTGCATGGCAGGACTCAGAAGGGAAGGAGTGATTTTTGGATTTTGCAGCTCAGATTCTGGTGGAATGAATGGTGGGTGCTATGTGGCATTAGCAAGACCCCTGAAGCACGGTGAAATGATGAACCTAATAATCCATAGATGTGTGGTATATTTTAAAACACTCCTTTATACATAGGCCGGGTTTGTCGGGGCAAGTTTCACAGTGGAAAATAGTATCCTTTCTTATTCTCTTTTTATAGCAAACTTTGCACCTTTTTTGTGTCCTGCCCTTTCTTGCAGTGGAGGGGATTTCGTTAGGAAAATGCTGCCCTGGTACAATACGGGGGCCAGTACTAGAAGTACTGGGGCCCTCTGCCTGCTGGTTCCCAAATATTAGGCCCTTTATGACTTCCTCTTGAAAGTGCATAAATGTCCCCCTCTGGTTGGTAGAATGGAATAGCACGTAAGCGTTATACAGTGCCATCTGGATGATATACACGGCCAGCTTCTTGTACCAGATTTTTGTTTTCCGCAGGGGACTGTACGGCTTCAGTACCTGATCTGAAAGATCCACTCCGCCCATGTACTTATTGTAATCTAGGATACAATTAGGTTTTGAGGTGTGGGTACTGGGACCTCGTACAGGGATGGAGGTGGTACTGTCTCCATGAATTGTTGTCAGTATAAGGACATCCCTCTTGTCCTTATATTTGACCAACAACATATTTTCGGTGCATATTCCCCTGCTTTCACCCCTTCTCAGTAATTGGGCAACGTGCGTTTTTGGGAGGCCTCTTTGGTTCTTGCGCACAGTACCGCAAGCTGCTGTACCTCTTGAACCAAGGGCCTTAAACAGGGGGATGCTAGTGTAAAAGTTATCCACATAGAGGTGATAACCTTTATCCAGGAAGGGGTGCACTAAATCCCAGACAATTTTTCCACTAACACCTACGAGGGAGGGGGGGCATTCTGGCGGTTCAATTCTTGAATCCTTCCCTTCATATACCCTAAACCTGTGGGTGTACCCTGAGGTGATTTCACACAGTTTATACATTTTTATGCCATACCTTGCCCTCTTACTGGGAAGGTACTGACGGAATTTAACCCTTCCTTTAAAATGTATAAGGGACTCGTTGATACAAATAAATTTTTCAGGGATGTACATCTCTGCAAATTTGGCACTGAAATGATCAATGACCGGCCTGACTTTGAATAGCCGGTCAAAGGTGGGATCATCTCTGGGTGGGCACTGTGCATTATCGGTGTAATGTAAAAATTTAAGGATTATCTCAAAACGAGTCCGAGTCATGGCCATACGGTAAAGTGGGGTGCTGTACAGAACATCTGTACTCCAATATTGCCTAATTTCTGGCTTTTTTACTATGCCCATATGTAACACCAGACCCCAAAACGTCATCATCTCTACTGCATCTACAGGGGTCCACCTAGCAAATGATGACGTGGGGTTTTGAGCAATAAACTGCTGGGCATATAAATTACTTTGGTCCACCATTAAATTTATAAAATCATCAGAGAAAAATAATTTGAAAAAGTCAATTTCTCTGAGACCTGTTGAATCAAATTGGATTCCTGGGATGGCCAAAAACTCAGGAACCTGGGGCTCAAAATTGTCTGGTGGTGGGGTCCATACGGGATCAATCATTTGGGGAGGGGTCTCAGCTGCTCTACGGGGGCGTCTTTGAGGGGGTCCCTCATCACTAGAGGAGGAAGAGGAGCTTAAGACGAATCCTTCAAATTCCCCGCTGGCATCACTGGCTGTGTCAGAGTCAGAGGCAAGCATGGCATATGCCTCCTCCGCTGAATACATTCTTCTGGATGACTGGGATGACATTTGGGATGACATTTGGGATGCCATTTTTATTTTTGTGTTTCTGTAAGTGTAATGTTTCAACACGTGTATAGTGTTGGGGGGTACAAACTTTATTTCAACACGGGGGGTATGTAGTGTGTAGTGTGTATGTAGTGCAGAAAAAAAAATACTTTATACAGGAATTTGATCCCAATAAAAAAAAAAAAATTGAAGGGGTTAAAAAAAAAAAAAAAAAAAAGGTCAGATGTTGGTCAGTAACGTCCGTCACTGAACAGCGCTCAAAGGCAACAGGTGTAAAAACAATTTAAAAAAAAAAAATACCACAGCACTCTCCAAAAAAAAAAACAATTTAAAAAAACTGCAGAAAAAAAATATCAACCCTGTGCCAAAAATGTTGTTCAGTGATGTATGTCACTGATCAGCGGCCACAGGACACCCACAAAAGCACCCACAAAAGCAACGTGGGTGTAAAAACAAAACCCCACTGCAATCCCCCCCCCCCCCCCCAAAAAAAAAAACTGCAGATCAGTGATGCAGTGATGCGACACTGATTAGCAGTGAGGGGCAGCAGACAGACAACTGTGGGTGCAACCTGCTAGGGTATATATAAAAAAAAAAAAACCTGGACCCCCAAAAAGTTGCTGATCAGTTAATTAATTTAAACTGATCAGCACAAAAGGGGGGGCAGCAGTCAGTTGCACAGGCAGCACAACCTTTGGTGCAACTGACAGGTATATATATAAAAAAAAAAAAACCAAAAAAGTTGCTGATCAGCACAGATATACTGATCAGCACAAAAGGGGTGCAGCAGACACAAAATATAGCACTCTCTATCACTCTCTATCACTCTCTATCACTCTCTGTCACGATCTGTGACTCTATTGACACTGCAGCAGCAGGACACAGGAAGTCACAAGATCCAGGAAGCATCCAACTGCTGGCAGCACGCTACCAGCGGTGATCAGCGGTGATCAGGTAAGTATCAGGCAAGGTTCAGGTATGTATATCACGAGAGAGTGGCCGGTGACCGCTCTGCACGCAATTCCAGACCGGAATGGCGTCTGCAGCGCAGTCACCGTTAGTTTAAATGGCGCGCCTTGGCTGTGATTGGTCCGTCGGTCCGACGGACCAATCACAGCCTTAGGGGCAGGTGGGGTGAGGTGTCGTCGTCACCGATGACCCCCTCATGCCCCCTCACACCCGGCGGTGATTGACACCTGTGTTACCGAGCGTCTGATTCGCCGGTAACACAGGAAAACGCTGCGAATGGCTGTTCACATTGAACAGCCAATCACAGCGATCGCCGACGGGGGGGGCGGCATCGCCGCCCCCCCTGGGCATGCAGGGACATGTCTGCTGTCAGGGACAGCAGACATCGTCCCTCTGTCACTGCGTCTCGAGACGCAGTGGCACTTTGAAGTCATGACGTATATATACGTCATGTGTCGGGAAGTACATCCCGGCCATGACGTATATATACGTCAAATGTCGGGAAGGGGTTAAAGCAAATATCTAATATTTTATAGACTGTAATGAAAAGTGTTCAGTGCTGCTTGGAGAACATCCAGTTAGCATCTTGGCCACTGCTACACTGCCATAAAGGTCCACTGCGCCTGCCATCTTCACTACAGTCTAGTAGTGGGTTGGGAGAGGGTGCTGCTGCTGGGGCTTAAACTTGAGCTTGAGCTTGACCTTGAACGCAATATTTTTTATTCGCTGGGCTGTCTCTCAGTGCTGCTGTGTAGTCTAGCTGTGTACTTGTAGTACTACTGTCTCCTCTGTGCGGTCTACCTCTGGTGTGCTGTGCTGTAATTATTTTATTTGCTAGGGCTGTCTCCCTCAGTGCTGCTGTGTACTCTGTTCTCCTCTCTGCTTAGGGTGGGCTCTCCCTAGCAAGGAGGACAGTACTACTGTCTCCTCTGTGCTGGGGCCTACCTCTGGTGCTGTGCTGTAATATTATATATTATATTAATAATTAATTAATTATATTATATAAATATATATATATATATATATATATATATATATATATATATATATATATATATAGTCCACTGGTGCTGCCTGCACTGAATCTGCCAGTATTATTTAGTTACTCAGTCTACTGTTGCCACTGGCAGTGCTACTGCCTACCTAGTGTACCTCCCTAGTACATACTAGGCTGCTATATCTAATTTAATAAAAAAAAAAAATACTTGTGCTGTGTGGGACTGTAAAAAATAATTACATGCTGCTGGTGCACTGACGTGTGCCACTGAGTGCCACTGGCAAGCAGTACCTAATAATAAAATGAATTATTATAAATTCTGCTGGTGCACTGCATAAAGCTACTGGTGGTGTGTAATATAACTACCTTTTGTGGTGACCACTGGCAGTGCTACTGCCTGCCTGCCTACCTACCTAGTAGTTTATTTTTTCTACCTACTAGGCTGCTATATTATTAATAATTAATTGACTTATATATAGTCCACTGGTGCTGCCTGCCAGGGGCGGATTGGGAATTGAAACCAGCCTGGGAAATATCTTGAAGCAGCCCTAATGCGGGGGGGACCTGTTGCGCGCCGCAGGTGCGCGCAATTTTTTTCGGGGGTGTGGCCTAGTGATATGGGGGTGTGGCCACCCAACGCGGCCACGCCCCATTGTCCCCGCTGTGAGGGGCATGGCTAGTGGCTCTCTGAGCTGCTGGCTATGTCCCCAGCCTCAGGCTGCAGAATTGGCGCATGGGAGGGGGGACGCAGGGTGGCGTAGAATGCTGGGAGGACGTATGCAGGGTGGCATAGGACGCAGATTGTGAGGGGGACAAATTATATTTGAAACGTTGATGCATACTTGACTGGCATACCATTTGTGTTCCTGAGTAAGTGTCGTGAGTGCCACACCACCACTGCCTATATTTGCTCTTGCTGAGCTGTGGAGGCACCGACTGCTAACAGCTCACATCGTTTGGAGTGCCGGACCCTACACCTGTGTATATATATATATATATATATATATATATATACACCAACCCCCCCCCCATCCGACACACACACATACTATATACACACATCCCTCCCACACATATACTGTATATGAACACCACACACACACACACACACTGTATATGCACACATCCATCCCACACACATACTGTAAATGCACACATCCCCCACACACACATATACTATATACACACATATATACTGTATATGAACACCACACTGTATACGCACACATCCCCCCACACATACTGTATACGCACACATCCCCCCACACACATATTGTAAATGCACACATCCCCCCACACACATACTGTAAATGCACATATCCCCCACACACACATACTAAGTATATACACACACATATATACTGTAGATGAACACCCACACATCCCCCGCGCACACACACTGTATACGCACACATCCCCCCGCACACACACTGTATACGCACACATCCCCCCGCACACACACTGTATACGCATAGGCATGTGCAGTCTATCTGTTTAGGGGGTGCACTATTGGAGGGGCATGTCCATCCCCGCCTACTGGGCGTGTCTATCGTCGCCTACTGGGGAGCAATGCAAAGTAAATAGGTGACTTATTTATGTAAATGAGCTTTAAAATGAATAATTTCCCACATACTTAGCAATAGGGACAGGGTGCGCCGTAGGCGAGCTGCAAAACTTACACTTTAATGTCCATCACGCAACGCCACACACCGTAATGGCCATTACACATAAGGCCACGCACAGTAATGCCCATTACACATAATGCCACATACCAAAATGCACATTACACATAATGGATTAAGTTAATTCCAATCACACAGAAGCAAGATAAATGTTGGTGGCCCCCTCCCCATGCAGTGAAGCCCCTTACACATTATGGCAAACAGTAATGTCCGTTAGACATTTTGACACATAATAATTCCCCTTACATATGATGGCACAAAGTAATTCCCCTTCTACATTATGGTAAACAGTATAATGTGATGTATTTTTTTTTGTGTACAGTAGTTAGAGCTATGTGACTATCGCCAAACCGCCAACTCCTCACTCCTATAGAAATGTCAAGGTGGCAAGGTGCTTTACTCTTGCCATGGTGGCGGATGACACTGTACTTACAGCACAGTCTTCTGCCCTCTGCTTAACTCGCTGGCCACAGGAAGCTGCTGCACCATGGTGTCTTCTGCCCGGCTTCCGGCTCCTAAGTCATTTGGTTAAGCCGCACGGCCAGTGGATGTAAAAGCAGAGGAGTGTAGCACCGCTGCTGCAATAAACACTCTGCTGGGTGGCGCTGCTCACATTTAATAAGCACACCCCGCCGGTTGCCGCTGCATACAATAAGCAGTCCGCAGGGCGCCGCTGTTCACAACAATAAGGGAGCCGCTGGGCAGCTCCTTGGGATGTGTGTGATGGCCATTAGGGGGTGCCTAGGCACACCCGGCACCCCCCTCTGCGCACGCCTATGTGTATACGCACACATCCCCCCGCACACACACTGTATACGCACACATCCCCTCCGCACACACACTGTATACGCACACATCCCCTCCTCACACACACTGTATACGCACACATCCCCTCCGCACACACACTGTATACGCACACATCCCCCCCCCGCACACACACTGTATACGCACACATCCCCTCCGCACACACACTGTATACGCACACATCCCCTCCGCACACACTGTATACGCACACATCCCCTCCGCACACACACTGTATACGCACACATCCCCCCGCACACACACTGTATACGCACACATCCCCTCCGCACACACACTGTATACGCACACATCCCCTCCGCACACACTGTATACGCACACATCCCCCCGCACACACACTGTATACGCACACATCCCCCCCGCACACACACTGTATACGCACACATCCCCCCGCACACACACTGTATACGCACACATCCCCCCGCACACACACTGTATACGCACACATCCCCTCCGCACACACACTGTATACGCACACATCCCCTCCGCACACACTGTATACACACATCCCCCCCGCACACACACTGTATACGCACACATCCCCCCGCACACACACTGTATACGCACACATCCCCCCCGCACACACTGTATACGCACACATCCCCCCGCACACACACTGTATACGCACACATCCCCCCCGCACACACACTGTATACGCACACATCCCCCCCGCACACACACTGTATACGCACACATCCCCCCCCCGCACACACACTGTATTCAATGCTCCTATGTCGCCGTAAATAACGGTGAGTGTGCATGTTTTTTGGAGAGTGGTGAACTTTTCTCTCCTATTTTGTGCTTCCCTGTATTCAGCTCTGTTGCTTCTCCAAAAATATTTTGCGAAGCTAACTCAGTTCACCCTGCACTTCTCCCCATTTCTGTTCAATGGGGATTTTAGTGTCTCTCTCCAAAAGTGTATTCAATGCACAAATTGCGAGTCCTGCTGGTTTCTTTTTTTAGAGCAGTTCTCCATTTTTCCCTCGGCATCTTTTTTAGGTGAACTGTAAGGTTATCTTTCTTAAAGTTGTTATTTTTTTTGTTTTTTATGGCTTATAAATTAAAAAAAATGGGTACTTGTTTCCTATCTGGGCGCCCGTCGCGGGCATCGCGGGTAACATAGAAACATAGAAACATAGAATTTGACGGCAGATAAGAACCACTTGGCCCATCTAGTCTGCCCCTTTTTTTAAACATGTTACCTCAAACCATATTTGATCCTTATTTTTTTGTAAGGATATCAATATGCTTATCCCAAGCATGTTTAAATTGTACTACTGTATTTGCGTCTACCACCTCTGTTGGGAGGCTATTCCACTTATCTACTACTCTTTCTGTGAAAAAAATTTTCCTCGCATTTCCCCTGAATCTTCCTCCCTCTAGTTTCAGTGCATGTCCTCGTGTTCTGTTGCTCCTCTTCCTGTGAAGAATGTCTCCCACCTGTACCTTGTTAAAGCCCTTGATATATTTGAAAGTTTCTATCATGTCCCCCCTTTCCCTTCTCTGCTCTAAAGTATACATATTAAGATCTTTTAGTCTTTCCTGGTACGTTTTGTGATGTAGGCCATGCACCATTTTAGTTGCTCTTCTTTGTACTCTTGTACTCTTTGTCTCTAATGTATTTATATCCTTCTGGAGATATGGCCTCCAGAACTGAACACAATACTCTAGGTGAGGTCGTACCAATGACCTATACAGTGGCATTATTACTTCTTTCTTTCTACTGCTGATACCTCTCCCTATGCAACCAAGCATCTGACTTGCCTTCTTCATTGCTTTGTTACATTGCCTACCTGCTTTTAAGTCCCCTGAAATGGTGACACCTAGATCCCTCTCTTCCTCAGTAGTTTCCATTATAGTGCCATTTATACTATATTGAGTCTTTGGATTTCTGAGACCCAAGTGCATGATTTTGCATTTTTTGGCATTAAACTGTAGTTGCCATTCTCTTGACCATTTCTCTAATCTGCCTAGATCCTCAATCATTTGTTTTACCCCTCCTGGTGTGTCTACCCTGTTGCATACCTTTGTGTCATCTGCAAAAAGGCACATTTTACCCTCAATTCCATTAGCAATATCACCAATAAAGATATTAAAAAGCACCGGTCCAAGTACAGATCCCTGGGGTACTCCACTTGTAACCTTTCCCTCCTTTGACTGTACTCCATTTACTACAACTCTCTGTTTTCTGTCCTGCAACCACGCTCTTATCCATTCAACTATCTTAGAATCCAATCCCAAGCTTTCAAGTTTATTTAACAGTCTGCGATGTGGGACAGTGTCAAAAGCTTTACTAAAGTCTAGATAAGCTACATCTACAGCCCCACCTTGATCTATTACTTTAGTCACCCAGTCAAAAAAGTCAATAAGATTTGTTTGACATGATCTTCCCCCAGTAAACCCATGCTGTTTTGGATCCTGTAAATTGCTGGTTTTGAGATATTCTACAACTCTTTGTTTTAAGAGTGTTTCCATCAATTTCCCTACTACTGATGTAAGGCTCACTGGTCGATAGTTGCTTACCTCTTCCTTGCTTCCACTTTTGTGCAGTGGGACTACATTCGCTGTTTTCCAGTCCTCTGGGATTACTCCAGTAGCTAGTGACTGGTTAAATAATTCTGTTATTGGTTTTACCAGCTCCCCTTTAAGCTCTTTTAGTATCCTTGGATGTATCCCATCTGGCCCCATTGATTTATCCACTTTCAGTTTTGAGAGTTCTGTGAGGACTTTCTCCTCGGTAAATGTACTTGTCTCTCCCTCAGTTTTCTGACTATACTTGCAACTTAACTGTGGCCCCTTCCCCTCTCTTTCAGCAGTGAATACTGAGCAGAAATAATTATTAATATTATCTGCTATTACATTGTCCCCCTCAAGAAAACTTCCACTCTCTGTCTTCAGTCTAATTATTCCACTTTTTGTTTTTCTCCTTTCACTTATATACCTAAAAAAAGTTTTCCCCCCTTTACCCACTGACTGGGCCATTTTCTCTTCAGCCTGTGCTTTTGCACATCTGATTACCTTCTTAGCCTCCTTCTGTCTAACAAGATACACCTCTTTGTCCTCATTCTTCTGCGTCTGCTTAAATTTCTTAAAGGCCAACTTTTTTGCTTTCACAATACTTGCTACTTCTTTTGCAAACCACAATGGCTTTCTTTTTCTTGTGTTTTTCCTAACTCTTTTAACACAAAGTTCTGTTGCTTTTAGAATTGCACTTTTTAATTTTTCCCACTTATCCTGCACTCCTTCCACGTTCTTCCACTCTGCCAAAGAATCCCTTACAGAGTTTCCCATCTCTACAAAATCAGCCTTCCTAAAATCTAACACCTTTGTTTTTGTGTGCGATGAGTCAGTCTCTGTCTTTATTTTGAACCATACTGCTTGATGGTCACTGGATCCCAGATTTTCACCCACATTTATGTCAGATATTCTGTCACCATTTGTAAGTATTAAGTCTAATATTGCGTCCTTACGAGTGGGCTCCCTCACCAATTGCTGGAGGGATGCTCCTTGCAAGGAATTCAGCATGTCCCTACTTCTGGTGGAACTTGCAACAGGCAGCTCCCAGTTTACATCAGGTAGATTAAAGTCTCCCATGATTATCACCTCTCCTTTTAATGCCATTTTATTGATGTCCTGCAATAGGCTCTTGTCTAGTTCCTCTTCCTGACCTGGAGGTCTGTAGATCACCCCTATACGAAGAATCGCCTTCTCCCCTGTTTCTATGGTCACCCAAAGGGCCTCCGTTTTTTCTTCAATACTTTGTATTAAGGTAGTCTTTATATATTTTTTCACATATATTGCAACCCCTCCTCCAATTTTTCCCATTCTGTCCTTCCTAAATAAAGTATATCCTGGTATAGCTATGTCCCAGTCATGATTTTCATTGCACCATGTCTCTGTAATAGCCACAATATCCAGTTCATCCCTTGTCATTATTGCAATTAGTTCTGGGATTTTATTTCCTAAGCTCCTAGCATTTGCACACATAGCTCTTAAAGTTGTGTTTGTGCTTCTCCTGCTGCTAGCTATGTTCATCTTTCTGCCTATATCTATTCGGTTTTGATCGGCATTATCTTCTGTTGCAGTGGATAGGCTTTCTGTTCCATTTGCCTGCAGAGACAATACCTCTAGGTTGGGGGAGCAGATTTCTTCATTCTTATTTGGTTCACTGCCCCCCTCTGCTAGTTTAAATAGTTTCTTATGAAGCTTCCAAACTTGGCCGCGACGCGACCGACGCGATGCCCGCGATTTCCCATTGAAACCAATGTTAAACTTGGAAATCGTGTCGGTCGCGTCGCGGCCGGCCATAAATGTACCCGCGATGCCCGCGACGCGATGCTCACGATTTCCCATAGGAATCAATGTTAAAAGCCGCGATGGACCCGATTTTACTATTAAATGCCTCAATCCACCCGATTTGGCCATAGGAATCAATGTTAAATGGGCTACAGAGCCCATTAACCCTTAAATGTCCCCCCCAATTTTTGACGCCACCCCACGATCGACGCCAACCCGAAGCGTGGCGAGCGCAGCGAGCCCGCGAGGGGCGGCGGTACGCGTCCTCCGACCTTTTCATGCCCTACTATCCACTAGGGCGTGGTGTGAGAATATAATAGTGTGGCGAGCGCAGCGAGCCACCGTGCCCGAAGCGTGGCGAGCGCAGCGAGCCCCGCGAGGGGACGCGGATACCTTCACAATTATGCGCGTCCCCTCGCGGCCTTCACAGTGAAGGTATCCGCGTCCCCTCGCGGGGCTCGCTGCGCTCGCCACGCTTCGGGCTCGGTGGCTCGCTGCGCTCGCCACACTATTATATTCTCACACCACGCCCTAGTGGATAGTAGGGCATGAAAAGGTCGGAGGACGCGTACCGCCGCCCCTCGCGGGCTCGCTGCGCTCGCCACGCTTCGGGTTGGCGTCGATCGTGGGGTGGCGTCAAAAATTGGGGGGGACATTTAAGGGTTAATTGGGCCTAATTCAGGGTTAATATGGCCAAATCGGGTCAATTGAGCCATTTAACAGTGAAATCGCGGTCAATCAGACTTTTTAACATTGTTCCCTATGGGAAAATCGCGGTGATCGCGGTCATCGCGGGCATCGCGACCATCCAATTTTACCCGCGATGCCCGCGATGACCGCGATCACCGCGATTTTTACCCCCGATGACCGCGATTTTGATCGTGGGCGCCCAGATAGGAAACAAGTACCGGAATTAATAAGTTATTTTAATGGTAACCAATAAGAAATCATTTTGGAATGCTCCTAGTAATTTCCCATGCTTCCTCTCTTCTTTCTCACCTAACCCCCAAACAGGCTTTTAAACACACTAACAATTATAAAATAAATTAAATAAAAACACAGGGCAAAGAAACAATGCTAAAACAACACAAGGATAAAGGCCAAACAGAACAAAATACACCCATCTGCACAAACCCAATTAAAATAGTCACACAGCCATTTGTTGTAAAATAAATACTGAACAAAACATTTACCTTTCTAAACCTTTGTAAAAAAAGTCCACAAATGTGAGGAACACGCTGCTGAGAATATCCCAGTCTGACCAGCTCACGTGGAGAGCAGGAGATAACAGATGTCTCCAGTTACAGCTCTCCCATTTGAACTCGCATAATTATGCTAAGTTCGCAAAAAGGGGCCGGTGAGCTGGCCACACGTTGAATACTGAGGAAGTCAGAAATGAGGAGATAAGAAAAAGTGGTGAGCACTTCAGCGAGATCACAGGGACACAGAACAGTGAGCGGTGAGCCAGACTCTCAAAAAACATTGAATACTCCTAACTGTATACGCACACATCCCCCTGCACATACACTGTTTACGCACACATTCCCCTCACACACACATATATATATATATATATATATATATATATATATATATATACACACACACATACATATATATATATATATATATATATACACATATATATATATATGTATATATACACACACATATATATATATATATATATATATATATATATATATATACATATATATATATATTTTTTTTTTCACTTGTGCCAGCCACACATAGCCATGTTATTTGTAGTACCTCAGACCCTGACTCCTCAGTGCCGCCCATGCTGTAGATGAAGTTGATCCCCAGCACGCAAAAACTCCTGTGCCGCTGCTGGGGATCATGCAAGTAGCAACCTCCGAGTCATGATACACTCAAAGAGCCGCGGGAGGAGCTGCGTACGGCTGCGCATGCGCAGCAGCCCTCCCGCGGCCATTTTGACATCTGGCAATGATACGGCCGGCCGCGGCCATGTTTGCTATGGGCAAAGTGCTGCGGCCGCGGCCGCTAATCATCGCGGTCAGGCAGTCCACGGCCCCTGCCAGAGGACAAGGCGGCCGCTTCAAGTCATTTAGGGGCCGGCCCACCGGGAAATGGCCCGGTGTCCCGGTGGGCCAATCCGCCCCTGCTGCCTGCACTGAATACTGTGAATAGAGGTTGCCAGTATTATGTACTCAGTCCACTGTTGCCACTGGCAGTGTTACTGCCTAAGTGTACCTACCTAGTAGTACAACTACATACTAGGCTGCTATATATAATTTAATTAAAAATAAAACTTGTGCTGACGTATCTACCCGTCTTGTGCCTAGTACTGCCGTATCGTCCGCTGCAGTGCCACTCTTACATGAGCCACGTGTTTGTGCCGCACACTTGTGTGGCTTATCATAGTTATCCAGCTACCTCGGTGCAACCTTTTTCCCTAAAAACAATATTGTGAGGTGTGAGGTGTTCAGAATAGACTGGAAATGAGTGGAAATTAATGTTATTGAGGTTAATATAGCGTAGGAGCAAAAAAAAAAGCCATTTTTTATGCTTTTTTAACTAAAAAAATCAGAACCCAAAACCCAAGAAATCCAAACACAAACCATTAGGAGGTGTTTTGGCAAAACCCATTAGAACCCAAAACCTCAAGGTAATCAGAACCCAAAACCCGAAAAGTGGCCGGTGCACATCCCTAGTACATTCAGCATGAGATTCTGACTATATAGTCAAAATCGCATTCAGATCGCATACAGATCACATGCAGATGCGCGCTCCCGTGGCAGCACAAATTGAAACCCAGATAGACAGGCCTGCAATGACTATATATAGTGCAGATCTGCACTATATCGCCCAAATCGCATGCATGTTGGATGGCTTGCCATGCAATTCGATCCCGTTACGATATGATCGCATCAAATCGCAAGCCTAATCGACCGTGTGTACACACAGTTAGAAGAAAATCAACATGGAAACATTCTGACTATAAAATTGCCCATCGTATAATTTGGGGATTTTCATTGTCATATGTAGGATAGTCTAATTAACTAATTGGGAGTTTAACACAAGATTTTAGTTTTGGAGTTTGGTCATTTATCAGGCAAATAGACAGAGGTTGTTTTGTGCAAATCTCCTATTGGTATAAATTAGAACATGCCGGGGCTCTCTTCTATGGACCATGTTTTCAGGGATACCAGTAACAAGCAAAGATTTATATTTAGCTGTATTCCTGTTAGTAAAGAGTGAATAGTAGCAGCATTCTAGCAGTTTAATTAACACGTATTCTCTTCCTCTATTACAGTCCCTTCATTCATATTCAATTTCCATCGATTTCATTCTCATTCTTTTCATTGCACTTGTACATCTATCTAATGTTTAAATAACGCACCACACTCCCATCCCTGGGAGAATATCAATGAGCTGGAGAACAAAGGAAAGCGCTGAGTTCATCACTGTGAGCCATGGAATCTGCAGAGTCTAAGAAAGTTAAGACAAGGCAATCTGAAAAAAAGTAGAGTTTTTGGCTATGGGTTTTGTCAAGGAAACACGATAGCCTGGAGAATCAAGGATGGACTTAAAATGTTTTGTGACATTGTGTAGAGCTGCAGCTAAATGATAAACCAGGGCATTAAGGACAATTTAGGAATAATAATAAAATGATATGAAGTTGGTGGCAGAATTTTCGGTAAGAAAGATGCCTCTGTATTATACTAGTAAAATATAACTCAGCAGTTGTGAGCACTATTATAAACGGTCATCAGGCTCTCGGTCATGCATGATGGTCCCATGAAAGACCTGCTGCAAGTCACAGTCATATTTGGACAGCATATTAAGTGAAATGCAATAATATAATGTACCAAGGGGGTGATTCTGCTTCATTCTGTTTTATTACGAATTTGGACCCAATCCAATGTTTAGAAGACTGCGCCTGTGCACTTATGCGCATGTTCAGTCTCCTGTGCTTGCACCTTCAGCAACTGTAACAGTCGCCAAGGCTTTCACACACATCGGGGTGGGCAGAGGGTGGACAGGGGGCTAGCACACAGGGACTCCCAGCATTTCCTGGGTGTGCCCACAAAAATGGTGGGTGCACCCACAAAAATGGTGGGCGTCACCATGCAAATGCAGGCGAGGTGAAGCCTGCATGGGGCATCACACGATGTTAGTGCCCACCCCATTCTCAGACAGGGTGGGCACTTATTTCCAGGCCAAATAAAAGTCGGTATAAACTGACTTTTATTTGCGAATGGGGGGGGGGGTCATTCAAGACCAGCCACACCGGCTTTGAAGCGTTGGGATAAATATCCAGTGTACTGGTCTTTTCATTTCATTCGAGTGCCGCCGCCACCCAGTCTCTACATTCACCGGGATCATCCCGGGTATACTGCGGGGGCACCGACTTATATATTGTTTGCTCCAACAAGCTCCATCCAGTTTATATATATATATATATATAGCTTTATAGCAAACCACTGATAAAGCTTCATATATATGAAGCTTTATCAGTGGTTTGCTATATATATATATATATATATATATATATATATATATATATATATATATATATATATATATATATATATATATAGCAAACCACTGATAAAGCTTCAGAAACACAATATTAGTGACAACTGTCCTTTATGCGACCTTATCTCTTTACCCTTAATATGACATTTTTTCTGTTCCATTTGGTGATTTACTGTGAGTTTGGTCAGTATTATAGATGAATATGTCATTAGTTTAGGTTAGTTGAACTCTAGTGACACAACTGTATACTGCCTGTGAGAAGGAACTAGAGCCTGACTCGCTGCCAGATCTAAGTGTTCTGGATGTCACCCAAGCAGAGATAGAGCCATCCCAAGGGTCTGCACAGTCTGCGTGCTTGCAGATAGCCAGAGAAAAATGGCTTCATAAGAATCAGCTTTGCAGATCCTGCCAATAACACATCACATAATAAGCGTAGACTGCTGTATATGCTGAATAGACTAACAGGCTGATGTGGCGTAGTGCTTGTAAGCAGATGATTAGCAATACTGCGTAATATTACTCAACCGATGGCAATTCTCCAACTAAATAAATCCTACAATTTTATCTCGCTACAAATATTTATTACAATTAGTATAAAAAAACTTGATGCCTAACGTGTACTGGTAACATGCCATCCTGAGTTAGTAAATCTAGATACAGTACATATCTTTTTTATTATTATTGAGGCATTGCATGTACAGTATATAACTGATGTATTATATTGTATTACATGAAACAAGGTTCAAATAACCATACGTCATATTTAACTACATTTGTCTGATATGTTTTCGTCCACCATCGATACAGTACATATCTTAGTGAATATTGTTCTTTAAGCAGTTATTGCTTCCTTGCTTGTAGTCTTGGCCTGTCATTATGAGGAGACAGAGAGGATATAGGACGTCATTCAGGTTCTTACTCACCATTGCGAATTCGCAACAGTGATCAATGTTTTGCGACTGCGACTGCGCCCATGGGAACGTCCAGCAGATGTCAGCTGCCGTACAGGGAGCCGCAGATCTAAAACTCCAGAGAGTGCCATAGATCTGCGAGCGCTGTACAAATCATTCAATGGTCAGTGATCATCAATTGATTTTACACCCGCAATGGATGTTTATGTAAAACATGCCTTAACATGCATGTGGGTGCAATCTGCTTGCAGGCGGCGGGCGGACCTTCCTGCATGTGGCGTTTAGTTAGCTGGCAGCTTTGCGAGTCAACCTCAATGACCTCCGTAGTGTTTAGATGCTTGTTGATTTGGCCACAGATCATGTTATAGGCATCGGCGATATTAACAAACTGACTGTAGCAAATGAACATGATAGTTTTATGTGGGTAGTAAAAGATTATTCCAGCAGTACAGTACCACTGACTGGCAGTACTGTGATTCTTCCATCACTTAGTTATTAGAGTCTTTGGGATGTCTTTTCTGGAACTTACACTGCCTTTTTATATTTATTATTATTTGCATATTATACATACAGTATAGTAAGCAGGGCCGGATTTAGGGGTCAGGCCGCCCCTAGGCACCAAATTTTTAGCCGCCCCCTGGCCCCGGAGGAAGAGAGAGGACCCTTTTGGATTTTTAAAATAGGAGGGAGATCAAGAGGGAAAGAGAGTTACCGCTTCGCCTTCCACTGTTCCAGAACACCTCACTCCTCTTTCGCAGCAGCCACCGGCAGGCAGAGAGAGGGCTGAGACACCTGGGAGGCGGCAATAGCAGCGGTGGCGGGCACCGGTAGCCCAGACACCGTGCTCCTCCTCTGCAGCAGCAGTCATTGGCGGGCAGGGAGAGGGCTGAAATATCCGGGCGGCAGCGGCGGCAAAAGCGGGCACGACAATCCGGACTCCGCGCTCTTCCTCCGCAGCAGCAGCCATAGGTGGGCAGGGAAACGGCTGAGATATCCGGGTGGCGGCAGCATCGGCGACGGCAATAGCGGTGGTGGCGGGAGCTAGGAGCCGGGTAACACACCCTAACAGGGCTGAGGGAGGGTGTTGCAGCCCATAGTGCACCCAGGCGGACACTCAGTGAGCTCTGCATATCCCGGAGTTCCCGGCAGCACTGAGACACCCAGGAGCAAGCAGCACTGCAGCCCGCTGACCCCGAGGTGCGGGATGCTGCTTCTGTGGGATGACAGCTGACAGGTGGGATGCTGCTTCTGTGGGATGATAGGCCGTGCAGCGCTCCGTGCACCTGCACAGCTTACCCCCCGTAAAACCAACCCTGCTGGCTGCCGCCCTTAAAATGTGCCGCCCCTAGGCCCGTGCCTCACGGGCCTAGTGGCAAATCCGGCCCTGATAGTAAGATAATTCATTCAAAGTGTGTGGACTACAAACACAGTGTCCTTCACCTACAGAAAATAACTACTCAAAAATAAATAAAAAAAATCTCTGAATGAATATGTGTTTTGGCCCAGAGGCGGACCATTTGGCCGAAGACTATTTTGCATTGTAAATTAATAAATACCGATGCCCTATGTAGAAGGTCTGCTGTGCCTTTAAGCAGAGACGGAACTACCACTGGTCTGGTGCAGAAGGGGCATTGCACCTGAGCCCGTGAGGACTAAGAGGCCAACTGTTGACATACACTGCTACTTGGCATATTGTGAACTGGAGTTGGAGTAGAGGAGGGGGGCCCAAATGTATAGTTTTGTACCTAGGCCAATCACTCACAAGTTCCACCACTGGCTGTAAGGAATGCGTCAGATGGCACAGCGGTCACAACATTGTGGTTTCAGATTTCTTGCTTGCTGCGGTAAGATAGGAAGAGCTACAGTATATGGCCTCTGAGAGAGGAGAGGGCCCTGATCTATCTCATCCTCTTCAGGGGTGAATATAGCATTTTTGTCACCTGGTGCGAACATGTATTATGCTCCACCCTATCCCAGTGGATAGCAGTCGCCATTTATCTGTATGACCACCATATATTGTGGACAAGTGTTTAAAGTGGTTTTTGAAGTGGGGGTCTGGAAAAGTGAATGCTGTAGAATGTGCCCTGGAAAAGGAGGTGTGGCCACTCAAAAGGGGCATTTCCTTGAGTGTAGTGTACCACACCATATACCTCTTGCACACATTATGCAACACAATAATAGACCCAATTTTACTTGCCCCTTACACAATATTCCACATGGAATGAGCCAAAAATTACACTGCCACACAGAATGAGCCAAAAATTCATATTGCGCCACATGGATTGAGCCAAAATTCATATTGTGCCACACGGCTTGAGCCAAAATCAAGACAGAATGAGTAAAAATTCACATTATGCTACACAAAATAAGCCAAAATGAACATGGATTGAGCCAAAAATCACCTTATGCCTCATGGATTGAGCCAAAATTTACATTATGCTACACTGTTTGAGCCAAAATTCACATGGAATAAGTCAAAATTCATATGATGCCACACGGATTGTGACAAAATTCTGATGGAATGAGTCAAAATTCCCGTTATGCCACATGGATTGAACCAAAATTCACATTATGCCTCATAGATTTAGCCAAAATTCACATTATGCCACACAGTAGGAACTGCACAATGGGCCGGGCAGGTTCTGTGGAATGGCAACGGGCAGCGTCTTCTATGCGCAAGAGCCACAGGGAAGATCCGGAACGCACCTGCACAGTGATAAGCGGACACGGCAGATTATACTCCACCCAAAATACGGAGTGGGTACAACAGTGCAGGCAAGGCCGGCAACAGAAGTCTTGGGTCCCAATATATGGATATCTCTAGGGCCCCTTGGAGACAGAGGTACTGTTGGCATGCCAGCTGCTCACAGAGCGTAGGTCATGCCCCATAGAGACAAAAATGGGACATGCATTACTGTGATGCCATTCCATGTTTTACATAGACCACGCCCCCTTTTCAGGCATACATGAGTTACCGGCATGCATACTGCAGTGGTACACGGCAGGACATGTGGGTCACTTCACTAGAAAAGGTGAGGGCTTGGGAAACCCATGATACTAATGATGCCAGATCATATCACCTATCGATATTCACACCACAGCGAACTCTATCAGATGCAGGTGAGATTACTCCTCATGTTATTAGCTCATTAAAATGTTCCTCATCTACAGTAATTTCTATACACAAAACTATTGCAGTGAGTTGTTGTATAGCAGAAGGTGTCAGAAGATTTCCTACATTTATTACTTACTTCTAACTTTATTGCCAAGATTAAACAGCCTTATGATCCATGCAGCAACAAAATCTCATCTGTGCAGATGGCTGCAATTAATTTATACCCTGTAGGAAACCACTTTTATACTTTAAATGCAAACCTTCGCAATATGCAGTAAGGATTTACATACACAGTACCCATTTCACAGACACTCTGCCAGGCAGATAGTTACTGACGTTATAATATGCAAATACACGGGATACGGTCGTATTGTCTACCCGACTTAGGTCGACAGTCATTAGGTAGACACTATTGGGTCGACAGGCAACAAGGTTGACAGGGTTCTAGGTCAACATGGGTGAAGGTTGACAGGTGTCTAGGTCGACATGGGAGAAGGTCGACATGGTTTTAGGTCGACAAATGTGTTAGGTTGACATGGGTTAGGTCGACAGGTCGCAAGGTCGACATGTTTTTTTTTTTCACTGTTTTTTGAGCCACCATGTGCCAACAGGCGGTATTTCATGCCCTACCATCCACTAGGGCGTGGCGGGAGAATAAAATAGTGAGCGATGCCAGGGGCTTTGGTTGACTTCCAACTGTGTCCATGTCGACTGTGTCGACATTTGGGTAAAAAAAAACAGTGGAAAAACCCATTTCCACCTAACCCATGACCACCTAATGCAGGGGTGTCAAACTCAAATTCATCGGGGGCCGCATCAGCAGTTTAGTTACCCTCAATGGGCCGGTTGTATCTGTAGGTCCTCCTGTATAATTATAATGCCATGACACCACAGGCTGCTCCCCCTGTATAAAATAAAATGAATGCCATGACACCACAGGCTGCTCCCCCTGTATAATAATAATAATAATGCCATGACACCACAGACTGCTCCCCCTGTATAATATAATACAATTAATGCCATGACACATAAATGATTATACAGGAGGAGCATCCTGTGGTGTCATGGCATTATTATACATGGGGACCCCTCAGGAAACAGCAGATATATATATATTTTTTTTATTGTGAGTGTGATCCTCATCCTCACTGCAGCTGCTGCGGCTTCCAGCTTTTCTTCACTGCTTGCTGCGGCCACACTGTCCCCGACTCCCGGTCCAGCTTCCCTGCCTGCTCCTACTTCTCTACAGACGCATGGGCGGGCGGCGTCATCATAATGACGTCCCCACCCAGTGTCTGTCACTACCGGGCATCAGAGGGAACAGGCAAACGCCCTCCTCCACGTAGCCGTGGAGGCCGGCGGCCATGTTTCTGTAGCCGCATACATATGTGCCTACTGGAATATGGCCGCCGACAGTGGAGGAACAGGTAAGGAGGCCACAGACGTGGACGCGGCCTGCAGCACTCCTGTTTTAGACACACTGCCCCTGCGTGCTATCTCCTCACGCGGGCCACATGACGAGGTCTGGTGGGCCGGATTTGGCCCGCGGGCCTTGTGTTTGACACCCGTGACCTAACGCATTTGTCGACCTAAACCCATGTTGACCTAGACACCTGTCGACCTTCACCCATGTTGATCTAGAACCCTATCGACCTAGTTGCCTGTCAACCCAATGGTGTCGACCTAATGACTGTCGACCTAAGTCGGGTCGACAATTACGATCCACACCCAAATACACCTACGTATTAATATTTCAATTTGTTTAATTGAATGTTACTTATATAAAAACACATTTTTTTTAAAAATGCCTATATATATCAAGCTGTGCAAGTTAAGGCCATCATATTTCAAAAATATCCGGCAAACTACCATACTTTAACCCTTTGGGTGGTATACCTGGAAATTTTCCGGGCTCAGCTGCGCTGCCACAGTGGGCTGTCCCGGAAAATTTCAGAGGCATTCCACTATGCTGCAGTAGGTGTGCACCAGTGGTGCCTCCACCTCTAGGGCCCCCCTGTAGCTCCCCCCCTTCTGTCATCCCCCCCATCACCTCCGCTCCGGCGATTGTACGATCCTGCCCCTTCCCCAGCCTCCAGCCACCATTCACTTCACAGCAGTGACAAAGGCAGCAGGCTCGGGGATGTTCGGGATGGCTCGGGGGGACTCGGGAGCACTCAGGAGTTCAGGCGCCTGAGTCCTCCCGAGCCGCCGCAAACATCCCCGAGCCTGCCGCCTGTGGTCACTGCTGTGACTGGCAGCTGGAGCGGAGGTGATTGTGTATATTAAATGTAAACAACTGGGATATATCATAATTGCCTACCTTAAGTGTCTTGGAGATTGGATTGGAGACTCTTTGCAGCTTATCCAGGGGTGGGGATTGCTGTCATTAAGCCCCACCCCCATTCCAGTAAATGCTGTGATTTGCGGCTCTTTGAGGCAGTACTAAATGATGCAACTTGCATCATTTTAACCTCAGGGGGTGTGGGGGCTGATGTGAGGGACCTGTTAAATGCAGGAGGCTTGCCCACCCTTCCGGTTGACAAGGAGGGGGACACCATTTTTGGGACCCTCTCAGCCATTCCGGGAGGCTAGGTATAAGTATAGGAAATATGAGATTTTAACCTAATGGTTTAAAAATCCATGGTTACTGTTTATAGCGCCATCTAGTTGAGAGACAACTATTTTATAAAGTTTTCTTATAGTGGAACAAAGAAAAATAAAATCTACTATATCATCATCACGCAAGAATAACAGCAGCCTCTGTACCTCTGTATCCGAATTCGGTCCCCCGACCGATGGTGGGGGCCTGCGCATGTGTGAATATGCGCATGTGCAATCCCCCTGTGCGAACACCTTTGGTGAGTTTCACACTCGCTGAAGCGTTCATTCAGTGAGGGGAGGGAAGGGGATGGGTAGGAGCTGGAGCAAGGGAACAACCAGCATTTTATGGGCATACCCATAAAAACACTGGGCGTACCCCTGCACACGCAGGCGTGTTGATGCCTGCTTGGGGCAGGCTACTAACATAACATAATGAATTCGGCCATCTGCAGCCATAATAAGTCAGTGTCAATGGGTGCTAATAAGTGTGCTGTATCAGCATAGAGGTGCAAATAAGTGTGCTGTATCAGTGTAGAGGTGCAAATAAGTGTGCTGTATCAGTGCAGGGGTGCAAATAAGTGTGCTGTATCAGTGCAGGGGTGCAAATAAGTGTGCTGTATCAGTCATGGGGTGCTACTAAGTGTGCTGTATCAGTGCAGGGGTGCTACTAAGTGTGCTGTATCAGTGCAGGGGTGCTACTAAGTGTGCTGTATCAGTGCAGGGGTGAAAATAAGTGTGCTGTATCAGTCATGGGGTGCTACTAAGTGTGCTGTATCAGTCATGGGGTGCTACTAAGTGTGCTGTATCAGTCATGGGGTGCTACTAAGTGTGCTGTATCAGTCATGGGGTGCTACTAAGTGTGCTGTATCAGTCATGGGGTGCTACTAAGTGTGCTGTATCAGTCATGGGGTGAAAATAAGTGTGCTGTATCAGTCATGGGATGCTACTAAGTGTGCTGTATCAGTGCAGGGGTGAAAATAAGTGTGCTGTATCAGTGCAGGGGTGCTACTAAGTGTGCTGTATCAGTCATGGGGTGCTAATAAGTGTGCTGTATCAGTACAGGGGTGCTACTAAGCAGGGCTATTTTTCTGCAGGCTCCAGTAGGAACTGTGGCCCTTATTCTAGTTCACTCTTTCTGACAAAATATTTCTTAGATAGACAAAACCATGTGCACTGCAGGTGAGGCAGGTGTTACTTGTGCAGAGATAATTAGATTTGGGTGGGGTTTTACACCTGCCTCACCTGCAGTGCAAATGGTTTTGTCCATCTAAGAAATATTTTGTCAGAAAGAGTGAACTAGAATAAGGGCCACAGTTCCTGCTGGAGCCTGCAGAAAAATAGCCCTGCTACTAAGTGTGCTGTATGAGTCATGGGGTGCTACTAAGTGTGCCATATCAATCCAGGCATGGGCGTAACTTGAACCTTGTGGGCCCCATAGCAAAATCCTGAAAGGACCACACACACACACACACACACACACATACACACACACACACACACACACACACAGACACACACACACACACACACACCAGAAAGAGTGAATGAAGAGTGTATCTGGTAATGGGCCAGATGCACTAAGCTTCAAAAGTGATGGAGAGTGATAAACAGCCAGACAATTAGCTCCTACCTGCCATGTCACAGGCTGTGTTTGAAAAATGCCAGGCAGGAGCTGATTGGTTGTTTGTTTATAACTCTCCATTTTATCACTTTTGAAGCTTAGTGCATCTGGCCCAAGAAGAGAGGGATAGAAGGGTGGTCAGGAGAGAGTTCTTCACGCAAAAAGAGGGAAAGAGAGAAAAGGAGGAGAGAGACAGGGTTGGAGGAGAGAGAGGGGGTGCAAGAGAGACAGGGAAGGACAGATGGTCTCAGAGAAAGAGAGAGAGAGACAGTGCCATATAGAGAGATAGGGGGGGGGGGGAGAAAGAGGAGAAAAAGAGGGTGAGAGAAAGATGAAAAGATAAGTGAAAGAGATGGAGGTGGAGTGACAGAGGGTTGATAGAAACAGGGAGAGAGCAGAGGAGAGAGGGTGGGGGTGAGGAAGCATGGGAAGGAGAAAAACAAAAAGGAGAGAGCAGGGGGAGAGGGTTAGAGAGGGAGGTGTTGGGGAGAGCACATGAGGGAGATAAAGAGCAAGGGAGCGCAGGGGAGAGATGGAGGGGGTGGAGGAGCACACAAGGGAGAAAAAAAGGGGAGAGAGCAGGGGACAACAGGAGAGAGGGAAGGAGAAGGTGATCATGGGAGAGGAGGAGGTGGGGTAAGTATGGGTGGGAGGGAGAGAGAGTGAGCAGGGGACTAAGAGAAAGGGTTGGCGGTTGAGAGAGGCAGGGAGGTAGAAATGAGGTGAAAGCAAAGATGAGAGGGAGAGCCAGGCATCTTTTACTTGCTAATTTAACCCCTCCTCCACCACCAGAGGGTACCTTGGCTCCCCTCTCCCCCCAACACCGGGCACCTGCTTCACCTGAGTAAGACCTGTGCATCGCCCTCAGGGGACCCGCTGCCTGCTGCGTATTCTGATCCCCGGCTCACCTCTGCTGCCGGGTCTATTGTTCTCCTGGTCACCGAAGCCACTTCAGCGTTTCCTGTGCCACCGCACTGCTGCCGCCAGGCCTCTTGCTCCCCTGGTCACCTCTGCCGCTGCGACTCCTGCGCTCCCGCCAAGCCATTCCCCGGATCATTGCTGCCGCCAAGCCTCCTGCACCCGAGGTCGTCACTGCAGCCAATCCTCCAGGTCCCCTGGTTAACTGCCGCAGAAAGGACTCCTGCACACCTGCTGGCTATGGGCCTCCTGCTGTTCCTACAGTGTGCTGTATCAGTCATAGGGTGCTACTAAGTGTCCTGTATCAATCCAGGGGTGCCGCTAAGTGTGCCTTATCAGTCCAGGGGTACCGCTAAGTGTGCTGTGTCAGTCCAGGGGTGCTGCTAAGTGTGCTATGTCAGTCAATGGGTGCTGCTAAGTGCACTCTATCAGTCCAGGGGTGCTACTAAGTGTGCTGTATCATTCCAGGGGTGCTGCTAAGTGTGCTGTATCAGTGCAGGGGTGCTACTAAGTGTGCTGTATCATTCCAGGGGTGCTGCTAAGTGTGCTGTATCAGTCAACTGTTTGTGCGCAGACTTCTGTTGCTTAGCTTAGTCATCCAGCTACCGCGGTGCAACTTTGTGGCCTGATAACAATATTGTGAGATGTGAGGTGTTCAGAATAGACTGGAAATGAGTGGAAATTACTGTTAATGATGTTAATAATACTGTAAGAACAAAATAAAAATTCTGTGATTTTAGCTATTTTATGATTTTTTTAGAAAGAAACACAGATCCAAAATCAAAACCAAAACCCACAAACAGGGTCCCGGTAAAATGTGGGGTGTGTGGCCTAATTGCAGGAGACGTGACCACCTCCTACGATTTGGCCATGCCCCTAAATTGTTTAGGGGGTGAGAAAACACTCCAAAGTTGAGGTGGGAGTGTTATTGTAACCCCCCTTTAGCAGCAGCAGCACCACACACCTACAGCATGTGCTGTGCTGACAGCAGGCTCAGCATGAGCTCTCACAATTCCAGTGAGACGCTCATGCTGAGCCTGCTGTCAGGCACATGCTGAAGGTGTGTGCTGCTGCTACCTGGGAGGGATGGAGGGGGAAGAAGGGGGTCGGACCAGGGCCCCCGCTGAGCCCCTCCACCAAGGTCGGGCCTGGGTAATTAGTACCCGCCCCCCCCTCTCAGCGGCCCTGCCCACAAGGGTGGTTTTGTCAATACCAATCCAGATCTAAAACACGAAGGAGATCCAGATCCAAAACACAAACCCCGAAAATGTCTGGGTGCACACCCCTAGTTCTAAACAAAGAAAGAGAGAGGGACAGTACACATTATGCTTCTGTGTCTGAAGAAAGCAAAATAATAAATCTGCAACCAATTGATTGGAATAAGGATTTTTCCACACACTACCAACATTAGTGCACATGGAACATTTTCAAACAACAACAATTTGCACAAAGCCAAGTGTCAGCTATAATACTAGTTGTCTCATCCAGTCCCATATAAACTAAACTAACTATAAACTAACATAATCAGTCTCATCCCTTCTCTCTGTCCAAGTATAAGCCAATAATGACCATCTCAGCCATAACAAGCATGACAGCATGACAAGGAATGGTAATTATGGTTGGTGGCAGAGAAGATGAGCTAATAGATCTGTTCTGTGGTATTGGCAATTGGATATTATTTGGGTCGAGCATAAGCATTATGTGTGCGGCTTGAGGCTGATGGAAGAGTTAACGGTAATTGGGTTAGGTAATCTGTGGAGAATGGAGACCTTGTGGTAGAACAAAGGTCAGAAAGGTCACGTAGTGGTTTGCTCTACAGTAGGCATCGTAATGTTCTTGGTAATCAAATATCTTTCTTATAGGATTCTGGTCTGATGTTTAAGTTACGTATTACACTTATGTAGAATAATATAAATAAAGGCATAAATGACCAACTTATTTAATAAGCAGTCTTCTGTCAAGACAAGATGTGCTTAAGCTTTGCCATATGGGTAATCTGACGTAACCACAAAATGAATATCCCCCACCTCTATGATTGTTGTAATAAATAACTTAGGAATAGATAAACGGCATGGTTAAGAAAACAAATCTGCTTCTATATTTGCTGAAAAATACAAAGACCTCACTGAATGTTGGGTTTCATTGTAAATAACAGTGCAGTGAAATCATACTCATGACTGTATTATTACTTTGTCCTGAGAGAGACTGTGGTTTGGTGCCGCAGTCCAGAGATAATTATTTATTTTAATTCTGTGGTGTCTGATATATTCATTATTTCTGGCTCGCATTAACCCTTTAAGTGCAGCAAAGGCTCTGGCGATGGTAAGAAAGACATTATCACCATTCCTGGTCTGTTTTTATTGGATGCACTGTATCTTTACTGCATAGCATGGATTGAACGGAGAATGGAATCCAGCTCAGTTCCAAATATTTAATGACTGAGCTCACATCAGTGAAGTTATCTTGGAAGAATGTAAAATCAGACTCAGAATGATAGTATAATGTGAGCTAACTCCCAATCTGTGGGACAGCTAGCTATATGTCGTACTTGGACTTGGAGTCTGGAGCAGTATACCCTATCGGTGGCAAGGTGGTAAATTGATTCATATAATAAAATAATCTGACATTTATGTTATATTACATTTCAATCTAACATTTTAAATGAAGGATTTAATAATGCTATTATAATACATTTTCAATATGATGTTTAAAATAAAATGTAATTAGACTAGTCACCAAGGTCCATTGACCAATGATAGTGCAGCTTGCTTTAACCAATTATGTCTTAATACAATCCTTTTACAAACTATACAGAATTTCAAATACTATTTATTCCAAAATCACATAAAAGGCAATCAGAATGTGGAGATCATTCATCAAGATGTCCAACATCAGTACATTTCCATGATCACAGGTAAGTATGACATGATTCCATATTGGATGCAGCTGAATTGACAAAATCCAACGTGTTTCGTCTTAAGACTTCATCAGGGGTAAGCTTAGGTGGCTTAGAAGGACATGTATAAATTCAGAGCACAAACAATACATCTTAAATGGGTACTTACTATAATATGAGAAGGTACATACCCAAATTATGGACAATGGTATAAACCTGTCAGGTTGTCCGATAGCCAATAACATTTCTTCAAATCTAAAAAGCAATATGCATTTATATTTCTTTTTGTTTTTTAAGGAATTTTATTTGCTATCAGACATCCTGTGAATTTTATACCATTATTCACAATTTGGGTATGTACCTTCTCTTATAGTATGTAGAGTTGCACATAGTAGCGACCATCGAAATATAAATAATTTCTATTCAAAACAGTTTCATAAAGAAAGCAATAAATAAATAAATAAAGTAAGGTCTGGACCCTCGTATAAAATATTGCAATCCAGTAATGTTTGAATGGCTGCTGGGCCTTCTATATGGGGTATGAATGATTTGGAAGGAGCACGCATAACGACAACACTACCTGATGCCTTACCTTTTCATGCTCCCTGTATGGGAAGAGGGTGGGCAGCTGAAATCCGGTGATGTCAGCTGGCCGCCCCCAGCAGCTGTGTCACTGCCTAATTTCCATGGGAACAACCAGCGTTTTCATGAGACCACCCATGAAAAGCTGGGCGTTTCATGGGCGCAACCCGTCGCCGCCACCCCACGCCCCACACCCGCTCTGGTAGGTGCAAATGGGACGGTGAACTAGCAGTTTGCCATGCCCGCTTGCACCGAGTGTATGCACATGCGCAGAAATGTGCATACACAGAACAAAAATATCGCTCCTCTATGCAAACGTACGGGGGGAGTGAGGCAACCAAAATAAGGCCCATAGGGTGTTCAAAAAAAGGTAAGTAAAACTTGTATGTGTATCTCCTGTTTCTTATGTGTTACAGGAGAGCCGGTATGCCATAGTACTCCACATGGGAGCATGGTGTGGGGTAACATTATATCTGAAGTTACAGGTTGGAATGCCGGTTCTTCCCTGGCAACTGTAACAACTGGGTTCCTGAAAAATTCCCAGAGACCTGCACCACAAAACAAAACTATCCTGTCTTGGATGGAAATGTTCTGGCAAACAGGATCCATGGCTAATCATAATAGAGGACATTCTGGCAGACACTTATGTGCATACACACACATACTACTGTCTGCCCTTGATTTTAACCTGTTAGTAACCTCTACCCTATTTGATCCTTAGTTCTCATTTCTATTTTAGGTCTATAAGTCCTATATCAGAGCAAGTGTAATTATCACATTGTGCAACACAAAAGCCAAAGATATAAAAAAATGGTGCTTCCTAAACCCTTATATTTGGGGAAATCAACATTTCTGGGATATCAGCTGGCCACTTGTAGAGATTCCAAGGCATCCAAATTCTCCTCCTTAAAACAAAACATAAAAATCCCTGAAGAAGTCCTATATACTGTAAAAAAAAAAAGGAGGAAACGCATGGGATATTAAGAACAATGCTTTCTAGTGATGCAGATGTCTGACAAGCATACTTTATCATTTACATTGTTACATTGTACAGGTCCATTACCTTTTTTTTCTGTCTGTTTTTTTATGTTTCATTTGAAAAGTGGAACGAGGGCTCTGTTTAATAACATTATATCTGGATTGCTCGGTTAATTCAGAAGCACTGACTAATCAGAGTGAAAGCAATTCACTACAGAAGGCTCTAAACCGATCATTAATTGCAGGATCAATTGCAAGATAATTATGCTCCCATACTTACTTTTGTTTTTAACTGTATATTGCATAATGTATCATTTTCATCCAAGACCTATTCTACAGACCTCAGAAATAATCCACATATGTTGGCATTACTTGAATAATAATAATCATCATAAGTGTATTCTGTGAAGTCATACAGTAATTATGTCAATATATATCTATTTAAAATGGAATGGTGACATCTGCAGGAGTACATCTCTTCATGGTTTAGCTGGGTGGATCAGAGCTTTCTTTAAGCATATTTTTGCAGGCTTTGCAAGACAAGATACTTAAATGACATTAAAGGAGTTATTATGACCACCCCCTCAATACAATGTTGGACCACATTTTGCCCTTAATACTGCACGGATTCTTCTTGGCATGGACTCTATGAGATTTTGGTAGGTGGTATGAGGAATTTGAGACCATATCCGATGAACTGCACTTTCCAATTCCTTAAGATTTGATGTTACTGGATCCAGCTGCCTGATGGCCCGTTCGATCTCATCCCATAGATTCTCAATTGCATTGAGATCTGGCGATTGTGCAGGCCAACTAAGCAAGGTAAACTCTCCATCATGCTCTTCAAACCATCTGAGGACAATGCCAGCTTTATGACAGGGAGCATTGTTCCACAGGAATCGAAGGACCCATACAATGCCAGGAAAACATCCCCCCAAACCATAATATTGCCTCCACCAGCTTGAAGTGTTGCGGCAATGCATTTGGGGTCCATGCTTTCGGGCTGTTTTCTCCATATTCGCACCCTGCCATCTGCATGCTGTAATTGAAAACACGATTCATCAGACCACATGACCCTTTTCCAGTCATCTACTGTCCAATCCTTCTGCTCCTTTGCAAACTGAAAACGTCTGCTCTTGTTCAAGGCAGACAGTAAAGGATTTCGAACAGGTCATCAGCTTCCATAGCCCATACGGTGTAATGTGCGGTGAACAGTTCATTCAGAGACCTTCGCAGTTGCTCCTTGATTAAGATTCCCCGCAATTTGATGTACTACTGCTCTTCTGTTGGACTGGACAACTCTGGTAAGTCTCCTTTCAGATAGAGCATTCAGTAGCCTGTGATGACCTAAGCCTGACATTGAGACCCGGTTTTCTGCTTGGTAGTCCACTCTCTGTAAACATTAATAAACTGCTGCTCTCGAACACTTCACAAGTGTAGCCGTTTTGCTGATACTGGTTCTAATATTTCTTCGCAAGCAACACAGTGGAATTGATGCTTCTCTTGTTCTGCATTCATTTTTTTTTTTTTAATACTTTTTTATTGAAGCTTCTGCATCAAAATGAGCCATACATAGAATTCATAGCAAAATATGAACAGACAATAATAGTACATACCTATATTCAAACAATGTAATTGTAACATCAGACATGTGGTATGATTCAACAACTATATGGCTTATGCTAAATTTAAGGTATTCATTTCCAGAGAAATTAGACAGGAAGTAAAATGTTGGTACTTGTTTCCTATCTGGGCGCCCGCTAAGTTAATTGCGCACCATGCTATTCTCCGTAGAGAAATCTGATCACATCGCATCGTATACATACACGATATTGAACGATGCGATGCGATGCGATCCGATTCGATTTCCCATAGGAAACAATGTTAAATGGATCAATTTACCCAAATCAGCATAGGGAAGAATGGTAAATGGGCCAGAAACCCCAAAAAAACCCACAGAGCAGTGGAATGTCCCCCCAAAAGTAGTTGACGCCACACCGCCATTAACGTGAACCCGAAGCGTGGCGAGCGCAGCGAGCCCGCGAGGGGCGGCGGTACGCGTCCTCCGACCTTTTCATGCCCTACTATCCACTAGGGCGTGGAGTGAGAATAGAATAGTGTGGCGAGCGCAGCGAGCCACCGAGCTCGAAGCGTGGCGAGCGCAGCGAGCCCCGCGAGGGGACGCGGATACCTTCACAGGTAAACGCGTCCCTTCGCGGGCTTCCCAGGTGTCCGCGTCGCCATGGACACCTGGGAAGCCCGCGAGGGGACGCGTATAACTGTGAAGGTATCCGCGTCCCCTCGCGGGGCTCGCTGCGCTCGCCACGCTTCGGGCTCGCTGCGCTCGCCACACTATTCTATTCTCACTCCACGCCCTAGTGGATAGTAGGGCATGAAAAGGTCGGAGGACGCGTACCGCCGCCCCTCGCGGGCTCGCTGCGCTCGCCACGCTTCGGGTTCACGTTGATGGCGGGGTGGCGTCAACTACTTTTGGGGGGACATTTCAATGTTCAGGGGTGTTTTTGGCCCATTTACTATTGTTCCTATGATAATTTGGCTAAATTGAGCCATTTCACATTGTTTCCTATGGGAAATCGAATCGGATCGCATCGCATCGCATCGTTCAATATCGTGTATGTGTACGATGCGATGCGATCCGATTTCATTACGGTGCCGTACGTAGAAAACCTGGGCGCCCAGATAGGAAACAAGTACCAAAATGTTTTAGTAAATATCATTACAATGACGCAGAACTTCCTCGCCATATTTTCCTTATTTTTCCTAACCGATACAATTAAACAGGGACCGTTTTCTCAACGGCCCATGTTGTGTCTGTAAAATGGTAAAGTTTTAAGTTACTTAAGTCTAAATACTTGTAATAAACAGCTGTAGGTAAATTGAGCATATCGAAATGAAGGTAGAAAAACAAAACTATTGCAGATTATTTCTAACCTACTGCAATGGGGCAATTAAGGAAAATATTAGTTACAGTAATCCCAACTGGGAGCTAAAATCCAAATAATATCAAAATAATCTAGCTATTTTACGTAAATATTTAGGATTAGTAAGTGTGTGTGTGATGTATAGGGGGGGGGGGGGGGGAATAGAACATTTTTATAGAAAAAGAATCATAGCGAAATGGGAGTCCGGATTTATGGGCCTCATAGCATGTCTGCAGATAGTCCATAGAGTCTACGATTTTTAGATGAACATCAATAATGAATAATAATGGACAATCACTGACATATATGTATAACAACAATCACAAGTGGTCATAACCAGGTAAGCTATCTCGTACAAGAAATTGTAAAAATATTAAGTAACACTATAAGACCATACTGAGAATTATATGAATAGATATTATAGCAGTATAGGGGCAATGGATATTGGGCTTTACATCATGACCACAGATATGTCTAAAAGAAATTGAACAGTTTAGTTATATATAGATAAATAAAAAGGGGAGGGGGGAACTAAACCAAATATTAATTAAAAATAATTAACCTAAACTGTAGATAAGGGGCCAGGAAGGGAGAAGGCAAAAAGGACAGACGTAAAAATAATTTGGTAATATTCTGTCAAAGGTACTTCAAATAAAGAATGTGTGTATTAAATGACAATATAGATTCAGTTAGATACCTGAGAAAACATTGTCAATGACTGATAGTAGTCAAAACCAGAATAACAAGTATACGTATTCATAGCATAACATTTATGTCACTGAACCTATGGGGCTTCGCAACACCGACATAACAGACTCTGTGTGGGGGGGGGATATACCATACATTAGTAAGAATGATTGCCAAAGAAGCAGTGTGGACATTTTAGTAACATTTGGACCGGACCGAAACCCAAGTGGGACTACGGCAGATGGAAAAATACCAAACGTTAACTTTTGGGATAATGCACATGAAGGTGATATTACTGTGATAATTTGCAAATTGTAGCACATGTTCACTTCTGGAGGCAAAGGGTGTGCCTTGTTGTCTAGTACCGGGAAAACAACAGAATTTAACCCAACATTGGCACATGCATAAGGAGTAAGTGTCAAATCAAGATCAACAAAGTCATCAATCTCAGGGACATTCTGGGACAAAGTAGGTTCATTTAAACAAGAAGATCGAGTTACAAGCGTATCATCAATCTCTGAGACACTCTGTGTCAAAGTAGCTGTATCCGGACAAAGTGAGTGGTCAGCTAAGGGAGCCTGTACTCTATCCAGGAGATGCATTATTTGGTTAATTTTTCTGTCAATGTGAGGCAATAGAATATGTGAGAACTCTATGGTGAGCTGGTTAGCAAAGTCAGTAGTATCCATAACTGCATATGTGGCCATCTCTCTGACAATGTCTGGAGGAATGCCCTATGGATCACTTATGTGATATCCAGTCCAGACTAATCAGATCTTGGGTGCAGTGTGGCCAACTCTAGAAGACCACAGGGCCAAGAAGGTCACAGCCAAGTGGGGTTGATCAAAATGGCAGGCAGTAGGAGTTTGTGGAGAGCGGAGGAACCTCAACCAGGCAGCACTCCCACTAGTAGGACAGTATGAACTCACGATGAGCAAATGTGCACTGTAGATCCGACAGCAGGTGATGGGGTGGGCTGGTTTTTTCACCACGAAAGATGGTCACTGGGAAGCAGGCATGTGGTACATGGCAGGCGGTTCTCAATAAAGCAACCTGTACACGTTAGTCTGTGGGGTTCAGTAGGTGGGGTGTAACCAGTTCCTTCTTTCCCCAAATCTGCCCACAGAGAATCCAGTCAGTACAGGGAATGAAGCACTTTTCCCCCAATAGTGGAGTTTGGTGGAGAGCTGACAGGGTGCACAGGCAGTCCACCCCTGGCAAGAGTTATTTATTTTGGGGATAATGATGCCCCTGGTCGATGTCTGCCCCAGCTAGTCTCTTCCACTGCCTCTGGTCCTCCAGCTGATCTAAGTATGGTGGAGCAGGTTCCCGTGGTCCTAGTACTAGCTGCTGCCCGGGCTATAGTGTTAGTCCCCTGTGGTAGGGATCAAATCCCCTTAAGCGGGGAAGGGGAAGGTCTCTAGAGGGGCCCAATTCCCCCAGCTATGATAGCGGCTAGAGGTTGTGTGACTCACCGGGCTTATCGGGCACTTTGCAGCACTACAGTAGGCAGTCTTTCCCTCACCCCGACCGTCCCAGCTGGTACTTGGGTCCCGCTCCGTCCAGCAGAGCCAGGGAAGAGGTGAGAGTCCCCAGGTTCACCGCACGCGGCCTCCAGCACCCTCTGGTGACGCGCTCTCTTCCAGCCGGGAGAACCACGTGATGAAGCCGCCGGTGAGGTGTTGGTCCGTGTCGGGTCGGTGCACTGTTAAGTGTCAGCGGGGGGGTCCTCACTGCTGTCCAAGGATGTCCGCTCATTCCAGTACCACCACCGGCGTCCCCTCCGGGTGTCCAGCCGGTCAGCTCCACTCCGCGGCACGTCAGGGAAGCTCCCTGTGTGGACACTCTGTCCCTGCTGTCAGGTAGAAAGGTCCTCCAGTGGAAGTCTATTAGGGCCTATTGGCCATTGATCCCATGCTGCGTTTCTGGATTGGCGCCGGGTTTCGCGCCCAGGTGCGGGCGGTCATGCAAGCCTTCCTCCCTGAAGGCCAGACTCCGGTGTATTTTAGGTTTTCGGCTCCGGAGTAGTACCCCTGCACTCCTCTTGATAAGGTGCACACAGTGGGGATGGTTTTGTGTAAAAATTCTGTGATGGGGATGCGATGTCAGAGGATTCTCTCTGCAGAAGAAGGGAGCCCCTTTAAAATGTGGCCGCTCTAGGTGCCCCGCCCACTGGAAGTCCCCTGCATTCCCTTTTTATAGCTATCTCGCCCTCTAGCAGCAACAACGTGAAGTTATGGCCGATCTGCATATAAGTGTCAAGTGGTCATAATAATCTGGCACTCTTTCCAGCTCTCCCTGATTGTTTGGGAGACTCCCTGAAATAGTAGCAATCTCCCTTACTCCCTGAAGAGTCCAGAAATCTCCGTAATTGCACCTTACCCCACATTATGTAGCTGTTATATTCTTTTTCAGGGGGAGAAAAATAGAAATAATAGATATATACATTCAAATTGGTTCATTGGTGCCATTTCCGTGCTTTATAATATAAAAGTCCCAGGATAGCTGTGGATGGGTAGCGCAATAAATTATGAAGGTGCCGCCTGCTTAATCATAAAGAAGGTATACCACCTCCTATAGCAGAGACATGTACACGCAAAATGATTAGCTTAACGCAACCTTCATAAAAGATCCAGCCTGAGGAAGGAGACTTTTGTTCTGCAAAATGCGTTGCTGCTATTTTGGACTTTATTCATGCCGATGCACTTTGGGAATTAGCACCTTGGAGGCTTTTGGTTTTTTTGGATGCACTTGCACTTCATCCGGGACCTGAACCCCTAATGCCTTCTGCGGTGGTACCGCAGACTTATATCTAAGTATAGCCCACCGCAGTACCATCATAGGATGGATTTTCTGACACATCTGTCATTTTGATTATCCCAGAGATGATACGGAGGAGGTCCTTATGAAATGTATGTATGCATTCATTTTTAATAGGATTATGTGTTTTTATTCATCACTCAAATTGAATATCTCCTATATATTTGGCTACATCTGTCACTCAAAGTGTTCCTGGACTTTTCTCTTAATGTGTGATTGCCTTCATCTGTGCTGAACACCTTTCTGAGAAATTAACCTGTTTAAAACAGGTGATGGCAATCATACATTAAGGGGAAGTCTAGAAACAGAGCATTGTGTCCCTCCTGGAGAGGGTCATGTTGGGAGGTATGTGACAGAGAACCAGCCAAGTGAGCCCACAGACAGTGCCAGACACCCACTGCCTTCCCATGTTGCCCAGCACTGCTACTCCACAGCCACCAGGTGAGCGCCCCCCTCCCGCGATTTGCGGCAAAACCTCCCCCCCCGACACCCCTCCCGCGATTCGCGGCAAAAACACCCGCTCCCCCGCAAACCCCCCTACCGCGATTCGCAGCAAAAACACCCCCGCGACCCCCCCTCCCGCGATTCGCTGCAAAAAGAACCCCCCACGACCCCTCCCGCAATTCGCGGCATAACCACCACCCAGCGACCCCCCCCCTCCTGCGAATCGCGGCAAACCCTCCCCCGTGACCCCCCCCCCGATTCGCGGAAAAAACACCCCCACCGCGACCTCCCTCCCGCGATTCGCGGCAAAAAGAACCCCCCCGCGACCCCCCCTTGCACGATTGGCGGCACCCCCCCTGCGACCCCCCTCCCGCGATTCGCGGCACCCCCCCCCCCCTAAATTCGCAGCAGCCCCAGGATTAAATGGCACATGCAAAACACTGACATGGCTATGGTCGACAATGAAAAAGGTTGACATGAGTTTTTGAAGATTTATTTTTAATTTTTTTAATTTTTTCATATTCATTGTCATGTGTCGACATGGACACCAATGAAGTTGCACACTTATGTCAACATTTACATGTGTTGACCTTTCTGTGTTGATTTTTTCTTGTGGCGATTCGCGTCACACCCCCCCACAACCCCCCCTCCCGCGATTCGCGGCACCCCCCGTGACCCCCCACCTCCCGCAATTCGCGGCACCCACCCCCGCGACCCCCCCTCCCGCAATTCGCGGCACCCCCCCGTGATTCGCGGCAGCTCCAGAATTAAATTGCACATGGAAAACACTGACATGGCTATGGTCGACAATGAAAAAGGTTGACATGAGTTTTTGAAGTTTTTTTGTCATTTTTTGAATATTTTCATATTCATTCTCATGTGTCGACATGGACACCAATGAAGTGCCACACTTATGTCAACATTTACATGTGTTGACCTTTCTGTGTTGATTTTTTTCTTGTGGCGATTCGCGTCACAACCCCCGCAACCCCCCCTCCGGCGATTCGCGGCACCCCCCGCGACCCCCCCCTCCCGCAATTCGCGGCAACCCCCCACCGGAACCCCCATGAACCCCGCTCTCCCGCGATTCGCGGCACCCACCCCCCGCAACCTCCCGCAAATCGCGGCACCCCCCGCGATTCGCGGCAGCCCCAGGATTAAATGGCACATGGAAAACACTGACATGGCTATGGTCGACAATGAAAAAGGTTGACATGAGTTTTTGAAATTTTTTTTTTTATTTTTTTGAATATTTTCATATTCATTCTCATGTGTCGACATGGACACCAATGAAGTGCAAAACTTATGTCAACATTTACATGTGTTGACCTTTCTGTGTTGATTTTTTCTTGTGGCGATTTGCGTCACACCCCCCCACCCCCCCCCCCACACTCCCACGATTCACGGCACACACACACACACCTCCCCCGCGATTCTCGGCACCCCACCCCGTGACCCCCCCTCCCGTGATTCACGGCACACCCCCGCGACCCCCCCTCCCATGATTCGCCACAACCCCCGCCCCGAAACCCCCCCTCCCGCGATTCGCGGCACCCACCCCCGCGACCCCCCCTCCCGCAATTCGCGGCACCCCCCCGCGATTCGCGGCAGCTCCAGAATTAAATTGCACATGGAAAACACTGACATGGCTATAGTCGACAATGAAAAAGGTTAACATGAGTTTTTTTTTTCATTTTTTGAATGTTTTCATATTCATTCTCATGTGTCGACATGGACACCAATGAAGTGCCACACTTATGTCAACATTTACATGTGTTGACCTTTCTGTGTTGATTTTTTCTTGTGGCGATTCGCGTCACCCCCCCCCCACCCCCACCCCCCCCGCAACCCCCACTCCCGCGATTCACGGCACACACCCCCCCGCGATTCTCGGCACCCCACCCCGTGACCCCTCCTCCCGTGATTCACGGGAACACCCCCCGCGACCCCCCCTACCATGATTCGCCGCAACCCCCGCCCCCGTAACCCCCCTCCCGCGATTTGCGCAACCCACCCCGCGACCCCCCTCCCGCGATTCTCTGCAATCCCTCCCGCGATTCGCAGCATCCACCCCCCCTCCTGCAATTCGCGGCACCCCCCGCGACCCCCCCTCCTGCAATTCGCGGCACCCTCCGCGACCCCCCCTCCCGCGATTCGCGGACACCTAAGTTGCAATACAGGGCATCTTTCATACAATTCTAACCATATTTCTCATATACAAACGTTCACAAATTAAGGGGGCGCAGCCCCTTACGACGGTGTGAAGAGCGCCCGTAGGGCGCGATGAATCACCTAGTATATATATATCTTTATAAAGGTTGCGCCAAGCTAATCATTTTGTGTACATATTTCCATGCATTAGTTGTAATGTACAATGACCCTAGGGCTATTTGCATGTTTTACATGTAGCAGTACACATCCACCCTTATAGGTGTTGCTTTCACAATCTCCCTGATCTGCTTATTTAAAAGTCAGGTATGGCACAGGGTTGATCCTCAGTAAACTGGAACTGCAAACCCATTAATTTCCTTTCAAAAGGACTAGTTCAGTGAGGCACCTCACCTGTCATAACTGAAGCCAAGATCTCATCTACCCCTAGACACACAGCCACCAACACCCCATAGATAGCACGAAGTATGTGCCCATTCTATTTTATTTATTTATTTATTAACAGTTTCTTATATAGCGCACACAGATTCCGCAGCGCTTTGAAAGATGCTGGATCAAAAAAAAAGAAGCATTACCCTTTAAAATGATATAAAGGGTGAAATGTAATAGGGTTAAGGCCCCCATACACTATGCGATTTGGGCACGATTTCACCCGATTCGGGTGAATTGGGCCGTGAAATCGGCCCAAATCGCACTTGCAGACACCCCGTCCGATCCGATGCGCGGTCCCGTGCGCATCGGATCGGGGTCGGGAGGTCGGACGGGCTGCACATAAGATTTGCTAAATCTTATGTGCAGCCCAGCCCCGGAGCCGTGCGGGGGATGACAGCGGGCGGGGATGCCGGGTATAGAGAGCCGAGCAGGGGGAGGCTGCATAGGCAGCCGGGCAGGAGGAGGGGGACAGCGGGAGCAGCGCGCCGGGCAGGGAGGATGACGCTGGCTGCCGGGCAGCGGCGGGAGCTGGGAGGAACACACTAACTTGAAAAAAAAAAGCCCATACAGATGACTAGCAAGCCATTGATTGGCTGAGACCTCTCTCAACCAGTTTGATTTTGCAGTGTAGATGATTGCCTCTTTAAAAAAAAAAAAATTGGAGATTTCTTACCAAATCTCTCACTTTCTGATTCTCTAACCCTATTACATTTCACCTGGTATTTTTAATTTAATCAAGTAAAATAAATGAAAATAAATAACTATCATGCTCCTTTTGTGTAAATATTTGTGAAAGTATATCCTTACAGGAAACTAAATTAAATGAAGCTTTTTAATATCTTTCAGGTCCTTTTTGGGGCATTAAGGGTGAGCTCATGCAGGCCTGAATGGGATAGTTACATTATATTCCATAACAGTCTGTAATTGGGAGGTCCAGCTGAGACAGCAGACATATCTGAAGACTCGGCTTCCAATGCTTACTCGCTGAGATGCATAGTTCTCAGATGCACATTGGATTACCTGAGAAGCTCCTGTTACAGCTATCTAAATATTGTTAAGTGCTAAGAGTCACAACAAACGAATGTTTTTTTCCTGTACAAACAGGACAGATCATATTATGGGTCATCTCTCTTGACCAAAACAATTTGAAATCTTCAGTAATACAAGTAAAAATACTTGGCTTCAATTACTGAGATAAGTGTGTCATTTCTGTTTCACAGAAGCTAACGCTACACATTCTAGAGTAGCCGAATACTAATATAAGTGTGAGCATATGCAAGCACATTGGTGTTTATGGGATAATTTGTATAGGATGGCAAGGCAGGTCGTTTGCAGAGTGCGGAACAGATGACCCACGCATGTGCAGTAAAAGTATAGGAGCCAGAGACTCAGACCACAATGCCAGCGATGGGCGTGGCTGTGCGCCTGCGGCCCCAGGCGGTGTTCACACACAGAGTAGATGTCTCTGAGCGACTAGCGGCAGGGTGCACACACAGTAGACGGCAGTGGCACATGGTGAGTCAGTCAGACTCAGCCACACACACAGATGGTGCACAGCAGACTGCCGGGCCGCGAGGGTCAATGACAGGCCAGCTAGTACAGGTGGCGGCCATGCCGGGCATGGAAGCTCTCGGACCCTTAAGATCGCTGGGGCCTGTCACACTTTTCCCCCATGACCCCCTGTCGCCAGCCCTGATGTTCAGGGCTACTCAGAGCCTAAAAACAGTGGTGACCAGTTGGGAAAGCATTCCATGGTGAGCGGCTTATGAATGATTTCGGAAATATTTTCATGACTGCGAAGTTTATATATTCGCACGACTGCGGTGTCATTGTTGACTGTGTCGACACTCAAAAAAAAAAATGTGCTAAACCCATGTCGACCTTTTGACTGTATAAACATAATGCGTGTGGTGACCTAATGACCCTGAGGATCTAAAGCCATGTCGACATTTAGAGTGTGTCAACCTAAGACTTGTCGACCTTCAGTGGTCGACTTAATGATGTTAACCTTCCTGTGGTTGACCAAATAAACCCAAACCAATTTAAGGGGACAGCCATGCCGTGCGTTAATCGGTGGGTTGTCCCTAGCGCATGTTAGGTGCGCCAATAGTACATTTTAAAAAAGGTATTGGAAAGAGTATAGACTGCGCTTGATTGATGACAGAGCAAGGTCAATTAAAAAAAGCAATTTAATTATACAATGACACACTAAAATAAGCACAAATAAAAATATGGTACACAGTAATATGGAAAGGGGAAGGGGGGGGGTGTAAAAACTGCATCCGCTTTAATGTGATATCACCTTTAAGAGTCCACAGTTCAATGTGTGACTAGGAGATGGTAGGAAAAATTGACCTCTAGACCTGGCCAAAGCGGTATTCAGATGGTACTTCCTCCAGTTTTATAATGGGGGTGGCATTCCTCCCAGTTGGAATATCAGAAGTAGTAGTGAAAAGTCCGCTGGGTGACCCCGGGTGGGTGTTTAGATAGGCGGCTTGCCTTCAGATGGTTTGTACCTCACTCCGGTCGATAGGCTGATGGTCAGTGCAAGGCTGAATCTCCTGTCAGCTTTTAGGTGGTGGGTGGTGATGGCTGGATGGCAGCGGGTTAGGTGGGCAATCTGAGTGCCTGGGCGAGGGTGGGATACCACACCTGGTCAGGAAGAGAGGGAACAGGCTGCCGCTGCCTCTCTCCCCAGCTTAGCACACAGCACTGACTAGTGTGGACTGGGCTGGGGAGAGAGACTGTGCTGCAGTGGCAGCCCATACTCTCTCTCACTGCATGGCTGTCTGCAACAGGGGAGGTGGTAGTGGGCCCTGGCCCCCTCTATCAGACCCAGACCCGGGTAAAAAGTACCTGCTCACCCCTCTCGGAGCCACTGGATAGAACATGTCTTAAACAGGGATGTTTTATTTAGCTTTAAATGGTCTAGATTTCGGGTCAATGTTGTCCTGTCCCAATTATGTCTCACAGATTTTCAGGCTGGCAGTGTGGGGCTTGCATTTAAGGATTTAGCTCCAGGTATGCTGAAGATTTATTTGGCAGCCTGGAGTGACTGGCAGGGTAAGACAGTTCATGACTGTATGTTACATTTTGTATAGTGGTGGCATGAGCTGGGCCATTTAAAGGCCAGCATATCTAATTTTTCTATATTGAATGGTTTGGTTTGGTATATATACACGTCTTCTGCACCTTGATAAAAGAGCCGCACCGGCTCAGAAACGTTGGTGACCGTAACCAGAGTCCTGGTGTCATTTATTCACTGAGTTGATTTTATATAGTGTGGCGAGTGCAGCGAGCCACCGAGCCCGAAGCGTGGCGAGCGACCGCGGATTACTTTACATGTATTCTGCGGCCCACGCTGCGCTCGCCACACTATATAAAATCAACTCCATGCATAGTTGGATAGTGGGGGTATGAAATCACCCATGGGTGACTTTACAATTAAAAATCTGGTCTTTACAATGAAAAATCGCATCGCATGAATTGTATGCCACTATATTGCATGCGATGTGATGAAAAAATCGGGCGCCCAAATATTACATAAGTACCGGATCCTGTTAAAGGATAACTTTTGTGTCAAAAAGTAGACACCTTATTCCAGCAGGAAAACGGATTTCAAATGAAATACAAAAGATTTTCAACAAAGATTGGGATTTTCCAACAGATAATAAGCAGTGACCTGGATCACTAGTGACACAGGATCTGTCTAGTGATCCAGGTCACTGCTTATTATCTGCTTATTAGATAGATAGATAGATAGATAGATAGATGATAGATAGATAGATAGATAGATAGATAGATAGATAGATAGATAGATAGATAGATAGATAGATAGTAGGGATGTCCATCGGCCACTTTTCGCGTTTTGGGTTCTGATTACCTTCAGGTTTTGAGTTCTAAAGGGTTTTGCCAAAACACCCCCTAAACGTTTTGGGATTTGGGTTCTGATATCGCAGAATTTGCTAAAATCGCAGAATTTTTTATTTTTTTTTGCTCCTATGCTATTATTAACCTCAATAACATTAATTTCCACTAATTACCAGTCTATTCTGAACACCTCATAATATTGTTTTCAGGGCAAAAGGTTGCACCGAGGTAGCTGGATAACTATGCTAAGCCACACAAGTGTGCGGCACAAACACGTGGCTCATGTAAGAGTGGCACTGCAGTGGTAAATACGGCAGTACTAGGCACCAGACGGGTAGATACGGCAGTACTAGGCACCAGACGGGTAGATACGGCAGTACTAGGCACCAGATGGGTAGATACGGCAGTACTAGGTACCAGATGGTAGATACGGCAGTACTAGGCACCAGACAGGTAGATACGGCAGTACTAGGCACCAGACAGGTAGATACGGCAGTACTAGGCAACAGACAGGTAGATACGGCAGTACTAGGCACCAGACGGTAGATACCGCAGTACTAGGCACCAGAAAGGTAGATACGGCAGTACTAGGCACCAGATGGTAGATACCGCAGTACTAGGCACCAGATGGTAGATACCGCAGTACTAGGCACCAGACAGGTAAATACAGCAGTACTAGGCACCAGACAGGTAGATATGACAATACTAGGCAACAGCAGAATGATATTATAATAATTATATTGCAGTAGGTACTGGTTGGCAGGGCAACAGCAGCCTGGAATTTATTACAGCACTGCAGGACAGGTATTATTTATTAATTAAATATAACAGCCTAGGTAGGTACTAAGTAGGTAGGCAGTAGCACTGGCAGTGGTACCAGTGGACTGAGTAGGTACTGGCAGCCTCTATTCAGTGCAGGCACTAGCAGCACCAGTGGTATATATATATATATATATATATATATATATATTATAATATTACTATGTACAGCACAGCACCAGAGGTAGGCCCCAGCACAGAGGAGACAGTAGTACTACAAGTACACAGTTAGTTACACACACAGCAGAATCAGTTATCAGTTTACATTGTCAGTTAGTTACACAGCTGACTGTCCTCCTTGCTAGGGTGATCCCACCCTAAGAAGAGTGGAGGACAGAGTACACAGCAGCACTGAGGGAGACAGGCCCCAGCAGACAGCCCCAGCGACAAATTCAGTTCAAGCCCCAGCAGCAGCACCAACACACTCTCTCCCAACCCTCTCCTAGACTGGTGTGAAGATAGCGGGCGCGGGAGCCGCTATTTAAAGCATCGCGACATTTTGCCCGCGCGGCCAGATCCGAGTCAGGCGGGAAGCTCCGAGCACCGCTCGGATCCAGGCTCGGATTGATGACGATCGTGCGGGCTCGGATCTCGGAAATCCGAGCCTGCGCATCCCTAATAGATAGATCCCTAATACATACTTGCCTACTTTTGAAAACTAGTTTCAGGGAGATTATAGTTGGTATTACAATTTTGAAAAGCGCCAATTGAGGGGGGGTGTCATGCTCCACCCAAAGGGGCGTGTCTAATTCCATATATGGAGAGACTGTGAAAAGAGATTGTAAATGTGTCACCTAGAAGCGTGGGTATGTAAAAAAAGGACTTATATCCAAATGTAGATCAGCCCCAAAGCAGTTAGTAAGAGCTACTATACTTAGTAAAGTGCTGGGACATGCTGATGATGATTCAATGTAAATGTATCTATCTCTTTTTCCCCTAAATTGTAACAGTGTAATGTGGGCTGGGTGACATGAGGGAGATTGCTAGACTAATGAGGGAGAGAGGGAGATTGCTGCTATTTCAGGGAGTCTCCTGCAGAATGCAGGAGGGTAGGCAACTATGCTCTAATAATGGTGCAAAAATGGACATATGAATGTGTAATTTATAAGTACATATCAGTGTCATCACTGGCACCCTTGCATATGTATGGAGATGGGAGTGTATAAATAGGAAGGATATAAAATGAGTCTCTGTGACATATGTGTAGAATCTAATTGGTTGCCCATAGCAACATCCGATGTGATATAGAACTCCCATCTTAGTCAATTTCCCCCCATTATTTTGCTGGATATTTTATTTTCATATATGATACATGTTATTTATAGACAGACCGATTTGTATATGTTGTTAATATGTTTATCTGGGATTTGTTTCCCCAATCCTTTGAGATTTTGTGAAGCGGTATAATAAGAAAATCCACATATCTGACTGATGAACTATGTTGATGTACTGGAAGAAATTAGTAAATTATCTGTCAGTTAAAAAAACAACACAAAAACAGGATTCCTAAACGTAAGTAGCTGGTGCCATTCTGTAAAGGAGAAAATTGTATTTTTAGTATAGGGAAGGGAAACTATGAAGGACAAAGAAAACATAGAAATCAACCAGGGAGCCTAATAACAGGAAGACAGTAAATGGAAGAATGCCAGGGTGTACGATCAAAGTAAAGACTAGTAAGGAAGCAGTGACGAGAAACAAGAAGCTTCTTATAGACCAGTCGCTTCCCAGCTGTTCTGCTTACAAACCTGTAGCTTCCCAATAGCCATAAGTTACATAAACCTGTTATAGACTTTTACTAGACTTGTCCAAATGTCTGCCGGTAATCTGTACATGTGTGGCTCAGATCTTTGTATTCGCTAACAGAATGATCAGATTTCAGTGTTTTCTTCTGTTTTCTACAGTATCATTGTAATTACAGTTCATGACATGTATGGATGTATTAATATTATTCTTTACTCTTATTCAAGAGCAACACTACTACACTCAGACAATAGATTTGGGATTAAAATAGCCTGCAAAACATTAAGAAGAACAAAACCACTTAAGCACTTTTAACATTTGCATCTTAATTTTATATACTATGGAAAAAGTTATATATTTTATATTGTAGTCTAATAATGTAAAAAATTATAGTAATATAACAACTTTAAAAAAGTCACTGTCTTTTTCACTTACTGTAACTAAACACTTGCTGTTTCCATCTTGCCTAAGTAAAACAGGCGAGGAGGCAAAAGGTGAGTGAACCTTACCTCAGAAGTGTTGAATACCCTGATGGCGAGTTATCGTCACTTCTCGCCATCGATAACTTGCCATTAGATCAATAATACCCCTCAATATGGAGGATGCACTGGGAAATGGCAGCAAGCAGTGCCTATTAACTGGAGCAATTAGACTAAACAATGTTACTCACTAGCCGGAGGCCGGACATTGTTGAATATTCTCAATTAAAGCTCAACTGTATCATATATATGCTGAGGCTAAATGTATTATTTTTTAAAGTGGAATTATATTTTAAGAACTCTACATACAATACAACAAACGTAATCATAAGAATAACAAACTAACCTACACTCTCTGAATCTCCAAGAGACATGCACATTTGGTGGCAGTGGCGTAAGTTTGTCACAGTTGCCCGGAGGCAAGATATATATTGGTCCCCCCCCCCCCCCCAACCTTATATAACATAATAGTGTATGTGTCTGTTCTGAAATATATGTGTTTTATACACACACACATATATATTGGGAGAGAGAGAGAGAGAGAGAGAGAGAAAGAACACATATATATTTCAGAAATCAGTTACAGAAGGGATATCAATGGCTTTCAATTAACTGTTTTATTAGTTTTTGAAACTAGCAGGGGAGGAGAGGTGCCCCTTGGGAGCAGGAGCCTGGCGGCAGATGACTCCATTGCCTCCCAGAGTTCTGCCCCTGTTTGGTGGAGTCTCGCTTCCACATCCTTTCCACTTCCCCAGTGAAGTGGGATAGATGCAGAACTGGACTGGGACCAGAAATCGACCCTGGCATTTTGAGCGCACAGGCCCACCTGCAGCAGGCGGGACCCTTGCTTTGCAGTGCAGTGAAAAGGGGACATGTCCTCATGGAAAGGAGGCGTGGCATCACAAAAAGGAAGCATTACACATTATGGAAAACACCGTTATGCCCATTACACATTATGGAACACACCGTTATGCCCATTACACATTGCCGCACACTGTATTGCCCATTACATATTATGACAAACACCGTAATGCTCATTACACAGTATGGCACACACTGTGATGCCTGTTACAGACTAGGGCACAATCCGTTATGCCCATTACACATTATGACACACACATGTTAACGCCCATTACAGAATATGACACAATCCTTATGCCCATTACACATTTTAAATGGGTCGCCAACTAGATTATATCAGGTGTGGTATCTCTGCCGTTATTAAATGCTCCCATGTAGACCGATTGGTGCATGGCACGCCGGCAGGGCAGGACAGGTTCCAGTCCTCTGTACTCGGTGGCTGGGCAGGCAGATGCAAGCCGTCGACACCATGCACTGCAAGAGGAAAAGCCGGGTCGTTTTATATTTCTGCAAAGACGTGTGGAGGCTGCAGCGGAAGGTGTAGTCTGGATAGCTTTAATAGGTAAATAGCGCACTAAAAGATATGTGCTTGAAGTCTGTATGTGTGGTACAGCCTTTAAGAATGAAAAAAAGAATGAGATTAAGGTAAAATGCAATGACATTTATTGGATTTCTATAATCAAGTAGTCAATATCAGTCAGGATCCAGTTATTTCACTGGACCGCTGTGTCAACAGGAGTAAGTAAGTTTAATTTATATAGCGCACTTTCTCCAACAGGATTCAAGGCGCTTTACAGACATTATAACAATGCACACAATACAGGTAGGTAGTACAGTAACAGACAAAAGAAATCCTTGAGCACACAGTAAGCATAATGCAGGATTGGTGCAGCATGTTGGATAATAACTTCCATGGGTTGTGTACTCCACCCTGACAAGGTACCATGTGCAGCAGATGTTTTTGGCGCTCTGAGTAGGATTACCCTGGGTGGAATAGATTACCCCTAAAAGAAATGACCCAAAATGGGTAATTTCAGTGTATATTCAGGTCAAAGTATTTTTCATCCTATCCACAAGTGCACCAGATGAGGCAGCCATGGTGGGCGCACTACGAAGGTTACACTGTAGGAGGCGAGCCATACAAGGACCCAATGCATATATTGAAAAGCAAATACTTATTTATTATTTATTTACTTACTTGTGTAGTAGTATGATAAAGCCTGCACAGAAACATCTACATGACCCACATTGGAGGGTCAGCGCAGTGTTAACTGAGGGGACCTCGAAAGGTCTAGGTTGATACTTAGGGATCTCTTTTTCCCATAGGTTACTCACCTGAAACCTATGGTCCCCTCCTGTAATTGCAGCTGGCCTTGCTGCAGTATTGGGGGGGGGGGGGGGGGGCTATGTCCAGTAAGCAATTTCTGCCTTGTCTCTTTGATCTTTTAAGTGTGTCCTCTGTCGGCGTTCCGCCAAGCTGCACACTATTGGGGTTAATGGTGCTGTTGGGTGTGATACCCTGGGTTTGCAGTATGGCCAGTTGGTAGTGTGGTGGTGAATCCCCTGAGGTGGTATGGGGGTCGGAGGGTATTACCCTCAATGTCCTGGCCGTTCGTCTCATGGGTGTCTCGGACTAGGGTGCTGCCGATCTTCTTTACAGTCGCCGGTCATGCTGGCTCCTGCACACCAAACCGGTGCTTCTGGTTTCTGGCTCAGCCTCATAAGGTGTAGTCCGGAGTCAATGGCAGAGGGCGTCACATAATGACTGATGGGGCCGACCAGGAGGCAGAGGGCTCAGGACTGCAGCATCAATATGCAAATGACCTAGAACTTTCTGCACAAAATCGTCCCACAAGGCCATCGGCCCTTCTGGCGTTTGCCAGAAGTGCCAGATGGCCAGTCCGGCCCTGGTTAGATGGTATCAGATTGGCCAGATGTGATGCTGCATATCACTGCAACGCATTATTGGGGGTGTGGTCATGGTTTCCACCTAGACCATTTGCACTGCCACTTCTCCCAGAGGCTAGAGTAATAATGATTAACATTCAAAATTCTGTAAACAGGTGTAAGGACATTTACCGGAAAATATATCTTTTTAAAAATTCTAAAATGTGACTCCTACTCATGAATTATTTATGGTTGTTTAGAAGCTTCACTTTAGATGCTCTCGACCAAAATGTATCTAACATGTACTACTTGTTGCCTGCTGTACATTTTCAATGTTTTATGATAATATTGATAATTTAACCTGAGCGATGATTGCTCGCTTGGCCAAATTTGAAATGTTTCTGTTGATCACTGTGGAAACTAAGTGCCAGTAATGGTTCGTGTGTGGCCAGCATTAAAGAGACTGACTGCAGTGTCCTTAAATGGCATTTATAACAGGAGGAAACGCTTTCTTTGTAGTACTGTGTGTGGGAATGTAAATCACTATTCCTTGTACTACAATTAGCTACCAAGTACAGTTCTTTCATAACAACCTGCAACATTTTCAAACTGGAAAATTTCTATAATGTATTTGTTATAAAATTATATATAAGGTAAATGTTTATGGAATGCGTGTAAACTACTAAATGTGACTATTATATGAAGAGTGTAAACAATTTCTGGTCAGACAAAAGTTTATGTTTTACATTTGAATAGATCAAGCCCCATACACATTGCCGACAGCAGCCACGGCTGATATAGTTAACCAATATTGTCCGTACACACTGACATCATTCAGTGGGATCATCCGAGCATAAAGGCCGTTTGGCTATATTGCCAAATTGACCTGGATGTTCGGTAGATATCAATAATCATTAACGACGCACAGGAGCACGCATCGTTAATGATATTGAGTGTCCGCACTAGATGATGTTGTGAACAATATCACTCAGAAGCCCCTTAATGTGTATGGGGCTTTACATTAAGGGGAGAATTCAATTAGAAGTATCAAATGCCTGACTTTTGTGTGTATTCAGGATTTAGCTGTGAGGACGAAGTGTGTGAAATGTGGCAAAGTATTTTAGGCCCAAACTACCTATTTCTCAAAATAAGATTAAAACTCTGAGCTTCAATTTAGAAGAAAGAATACCATCTGCGACACTGGTAAGAAATATGCTATGCGTGGTCCGATACTATACAGTCTTAGAACTATCTGACTCCCTTACACTTCTTACAATGGGGTCCATGCACTAATCAGTGGTGTAGTTAGGTACCACGGCGCCCGGAGCAAGGGCATGTTTTGCGCCCCCCCCAATATGTCATAGGTGAGGCTCCTGCGCAGTGAAAAGTTGGCACGGACCAACATTATACCACACACCGTAATGCCCATTGTACATTTTAGTGAACTTTGTAATTCCAATTACACATAAGCCCACACATGATGCCCATGATATACTATAAAACACTCCACAATGCCCATGACATACTATATAAAACACCGTAATGCCCATGACATACTATATAACACTCCGCAATGCCCATGACATACTGTATAACACTCCGCAATGCCCATGACATACTATATAACACTCCGCAATGCCCATGACATACTATATAACACTCCGCAATGCCCATGACATACTATATAACACTCCGCAATGCCCATGACATACTATATAACACTCCGCAATGCCCATGACATACTATATAACACTCCGCAATGCCCATGACATACTATATAACACTCCGCAATGCCCATGACATACTATATAACACTCCGCAATGCCCATGACATACTATATAACACTCCGCAATGCCCATGACATACTATATAACACTCCACAATGCCCATGACATACTATATAACACTCCGCAATGCCCATGACATACTATATAACACTCCGCAATGCCCATGACATACTATATAACACTCCACAATGCCCATGACATACTATATAACACTCCACAATGCCCATTACATACTATATAACCCTCCGCAATGCCCATTACATACTATATAACACTCTGCAATGCCCATGACATACTATATAACACTCCGCAATGCCCATTGCATACTATATAACACACCAAAATGCCCTTTACACATTTGACACATAAGTGCCACTTACCTAGATGCTCAATGCCAGGGGCTTCATGCTCGATGCCAAGGGGGACTGAATTTGCTCGTTGCCCAGGGTTGCAGAACTGTGCAGCGGCCCGCTCCCGGCCACTGTGCAGCAAGGTGGGAGGATGGGTGCAGCACGGTGGTAGGGTCGGTGGGTGGGTGCAGCAGGCTGAGAGGGTTGGTTGGTGCCGCAGGGTGAGTGGGTGCAGCAGGGTGGGATGGTTGGTGGGTGCAGCAAGGTGGGTGGGTGTGTTAGTGCAGCAGGGTGGGTGGGTGCAACAGGGTGGGATGGTTGGTGTGTGGGTGCAGCAGGGTGGGTGTGTGCTTGTAGCAGGGTGGGTTTGTGCAGCAGGGTGGGTGGGTGGCTGCTTGCAGCAGGGTGGGTGAGTTTGTGCAGCAGGGTGGTGTTGTGCAGCTGGGTGGTTGCAGCAGGGTGGGTGGGTTTGTGCAGCAGGGTGGGTGGGTGGCTGCTTGCAGCAGGGTGGGTGGGTTTGTGTAGCAGGGTGGGTGGGTGCGCAGGTGATGCAGGGTGGATGCAGCAGGATGCATCCCTCTGCTGTGCTGTGCTGCATCGCGTCCACCCCTCCCTCCCCCCTGCTGTGCTGCGCTGCGTCGCGTCCACCCCTCCCCTCCTCCTGGCTCCCCGCTCCCCGCTGTGTCGGGAGAGAGATGCGCACTGATGTTATGTAAAATTTATATCTCCCGCTGGACCGCTAGCCAATAGGCGCTCGCGGTCCAGCAGCCACCAGTTGATTGGCTTCTGGACCGCAAGCGCCCATTGGCTAGCGGTCCAGCGTGCGGGAGACGTGTTGTGATAGCAGCAGCACGTCTCTCGCGGGGGAGCGGGCAGGGCAACGGCGGAGGCGGGCGGGCGAGCGAGCTGGCGGTGCTGGCACAGCTCCGGCGCCAGGCTAGCTTCCTGCGCCCGGAGCGTGTGCTCCGCCGGCTCCGGGCTCGCTACGCCTCTGGCACTAATGTATCCAAACAAAAGGAAATCTCTGTACATGTCCTTGTATGCAGTAAAGGGATTTTCTCTGCCTTCTGCCAGCTAATGCTGATAGCAGACGGCAATATCCTGCTGCCAATGGAACCAATGGCAGTGTTAAGTGACCCAGGTGTTACTAAGGTGACATGTTACTAAAGGTCCCCAAACATTTGGCATGCGATACCCCAATCCATTGATCGGTGGTCAGTGACAATTGGTGATCCGTTGGGGAATCAAGGAAACTAAGCATGTAAAAAAATGGCTATTCCTAAAAAAAAATTTAGGTACTTGTTTCCTAGCACGGCCACACCGATCATGATCGTGGGCATCGTTAGTAAAAATCGGGGGCATCGCGGCCATTGCATGCACCAAAAAATCGGGTGCGATGGTACCGACGCGATGCCCGCGATTTCCCATAGGGAACAATGTTAAATGCCTCAATTTACCCACGATGCCCCCGATTTCCCATAGGAAACAATGTTAAATGCCTCAATTTACCCAAATCATCATAGGGAACAATGGTAAATGGGCCAGAAACCCCCCAAAACACCCCTGAACAGTGAAATCTCCCCCCAAAAGGAGTTTACGCCACCCCACGATCAACGTGAACCCGAAGCGTGGCGAGCGCAGCGAGCCCGCGAGGGGCGGCGGTACGCGTCCTCCGACCTTTTCATACCCCCACTATCCATGTCGGCGTGGAGTTGAGAATAGAATAGTGTGGCGAGCGCAGCGAGCCACCAAGCCCGAAGCGTGGCGAGCGCAGCAAGCCCCGCGAGTGGGGATAGTGGGGGTATGAAAAGGTTTAAGGACGCGTACCGCCGCCCCTCGCGGGCTTGCTGCACTCGCCACGCTTCGGGTTCACGTTGAACGTGGGGTGGCGTAAACTACTTTTGGGGGGACATTTCACTGTTCAGGGGTGTTTTGGGGGTTCCTGGGCCATTTACCATTGTTCCCTATGGCAAATCGGGGACATCGCGTCTGGACCATTTAAGCCTTTTTTAGCCGCCTGCGACGCGACCGACGCGATTTTGACTTTTTTCAATGCATTTCAATGGGAAAATCGCGTCGGTCGCGTCGCAGACCACTAAAAATTGTGGCTGCGTTTGTGGCCGTGCTAGGAAACAAGTACCAAAATTTAATATTCCCAATTCCCTGACCCTGTTGTCTGGGGATTGGGCCATTGCCAAAATGCATATCTGAATTATGCCTTTCCCATCTCTAGCCACCGATAAGGACCAAAGCACACATAGCAGCCGAGCTGGTTCCATTCAGCGAGACCTGCTGTGCTGCAATGAGCCTACACATTGGCGGTGGGGCCACAGCCGCCAGGTCCAACTGCAACCTCTGAATGGTCAAGGGTATTTGAGTGTTATCGCAGATCAAGTACATCCTGTTATGTTAATGGTTTAACCTACTGGGGATGGATAATTCCAACAGGACAATGCTCCATGTCATAAAGCTGGCATTGTCCGCACATGGTTCGAAGAGCATGACAGAGAGTTTACCTTGCTTAGTTGGCCTGCACAATCACCAGATCTCAATCCAATTGAGAATCTGTGGGATGAGATAGAACGGGCCATCAGGCAGCTGGATCCAGTACCATCAAATCTTAAGGAATTGGAAAAGTGCAGTTCATCGGATATGGTCTAAAATTTCTCATACCACCTACCAACATTTCATAGAGTCCATGCCATGAAGAATCCGTGCAGTATTAAGGGCAAGAAGTGGTCCAACATTGTATTGAGGGGGTGGTCATAATAATTTGGCCACCTAGTGTATATATATATATATATATATACACACACAAAAGAATGGAGAAGAGCACAACGAGCTATAAGTAGAACAATTTATATATAGTAACAAAGCTCACATACAATTAAAAGTCAAGGTAATCAGCTTGCCAGCATGGTAAGGTGGAATGCGACCGTCTCTCACGCCGCACTGAAGCCGCACAGCTCTTAGCACACCACCGATGGGGACCTCCCGGCTTTCACACACGTCACACGTAGAACACACCCTTCCATAGGCGCCGATTCTGTGGGTGCTCAAGGGCTTGAGCACCCACGGAAATCCTTGGGCACCCACTGGCGGCCACCCCTCCCCGCCCGGCGGCTGTGTGTTCGCACGGCGTAGCTCCATGTAGCCGACGCTGCGCCTGTGTGTGCATGCGTGAATTGTAGCAGGACTATACCTCGCGCTCACCCTGATCACTGGCAGCGAATGGTTCCTGCAGGAGGATATGAGCCTGCACTTCTCTTATCTCCTGCCTCAGCCCCGGCATTTCCCCGCCGCCCCTGCGCCTGATGGCGACCGCTGATAAGAGTTGGAAGCCACTGCCTGTTGCTGCTGTGTAAGCCCCACACCTGGGCATTGCTGACGCTGTGTGAGTCCCACACCTGGGCATTACTACAGAAAGCAGAGTACTGTGTGCGGGTCACAGGGAGGTCATGAGATTTCTCCAGCCGCTGCTGGGATGCTGCTTGTGTAGGGACGGGCTCTCTGCCATACATGCCACTCTCCGCAGGACCTGAGTATATCCAGTGATCACTTCAACAACACACAACACTGTGTAAACGGTACCTGTAAGTGTTTCCCTGTTGTACCTGTGTATTATGTGTTACTAGAAGCCTGAATCCATGTACCCTTTGTGACTTGTTTTATATACCCTATGGTGGAGTTGCCTTGTTGTATAGTAGTTATTCTAGATTCTAGATTATTCTAGATACATGTACCCTATAGTGGAGGTTCCTTGTATAGTTCTTATAGACACACACCCTTTTGAGTGACCACACCCCCTATTTCTGGAGTGCGGCCCTCGAATATCTGCTGGACTTATTAAGTGGCCCCCCAGCTGAAATAATTGCCCACCCCTGGTCTAATGATTAGACCCTTCAAATAGAATCAATTATAAATGAAATAATCTTCTTAAAATATTAGAGATCCGGGTGCTAAGCATTGCAATATGGGGAGATTAACGGCAGGAGAATCAGTGTTAGACAGATTAGACTCGAATCTGTCACACTGATTCTCTTGCCGTTAATCTCCCCATATTGCAATGCAGCAATGCTTAGCACCCGAATAAACTAATGAAGATGGTTTAAGGGGCGGGTCAAGGGTCCGGGCTTTGGGCGGGTCAAGGGGCGGGAATCTCGAGGACCCACCAGCAAAACGATAAATCGGCACCTATGTGCCCTTCGCATTTCGTCGCGAAGTCCGTCAGAGTGACGAAACTAAATGTTTCTCAAGCCACTACAACAGGTCCAAGACAAACTGGTCCAACTCGGCTATACAGAGGGCTGCTTAATGGTTACATCAGGAAACACAAATAAGATACATACTGTTTAGTTCGTCTGTAATATATGCAATGCATGATGGTAGACAATGTGCTCCAACACAACCATTGTAATGGAGCAGATAAAAAAATGTAATTACTTATGGAATCACAAAAAAAAAAATTAATAAAACAAACAAGCCTATTAATAAATTATTATCTGTATTACTGATATTAATGCTGGAATTACCTTTAGTTTGCTTTCTATAGTGTGATATATTGCAGAACTCCTTTAATAAATGGAATATGGCATCCATTTGTAGAAAGCCTGAAGACAGGAAGAGGTAGCTTCTTAGTACTCAATTAGTTTGCATATTGATCAGACAAATAAGTCGGATAAGTGCGCTAATGAGGTAAAGTAATGAGTTCTATTTCATATTGAAAAGATATATTGCACATTAGGATGAAGTAAAGGTAGATAAGTATCTTCTTCAAAATGTTGCTTTGAAGCCCAATACTTTCTAGTTGTGACTCTTGGCAATGATGAGTGATATGCATCTCCGACCACTATATAATGTAATGATTATAAATAACCTTTATACTGTAGTTTCTGTATCCCTAATTATTTTGAAGATATTAGGAAACTAAGATACAACATGGATAGGTATCAAACTGTGGAAGAAATACAGTGGAGAGATAACGTACCAACCAATCAGCTCACATCATTTTTTCAAACACAAACTACAAAATTACAGTTAGAAGCTTATTTACTTAGTTACATAGTAGTTTAGGCTGAAAAAAAAGTACGTCTATCAAGTTCAAACTTTGGTTAGAGGGTATTGTCTATTTGTTATATCCCTATATAAAAATTGGGTATTTAGCATTTAATTTTGGACAAATTATGATTGGTTGTACCACTGGATGTATTTAACTAATAAATGTTTGTCCAACCTTATTTTAACCCCTTTAGTGGTGGGGTTTTAGTGCTCCCTAAAAAAAAAACACAGCTGAGGGCCAGGCATCGCTGCTGTGCACTAGATCAGCCACTGCCCGGCCCTGCCCTGAGGTTGCACACAGTCAGGAGGAAGAAGCCGGGCCGGTCAGCGACTAAAGCTGAGCTCATCGACACTCATCGCTCAGCGGCGCTGCTTTTTCCAGTTCTATGAGGTCCTTTTTGAACTGCGGAGCCAAAAATTGTACTCCAAATTCTACATGTGGTCTAATTAGTGTCTTGTAAAGTAGCATAAATACATTTGTGTCCCTAGCCTCATCCCTTCTATACAGGCTAGTATCCTGTTGGCCTTATTTGCTCTCCCTCTTACTTCTTCCTCTAAATGAGAAAAATGGTCAATATACAAGTTCCCTCTTTTAGAATTTTACCTTCATGCTACTTCTAATGTACAGAAAATCCAATAAATCTAAATGAAAAGGGGTTCCATCCAGGGTTGGACTAGCCCACAGGGGCACAGAGGAAACCCCTAGTGGGCCTCATTGTGCCACCTCCTTTTGTAGAGATCTGGTTCCAGACTGTGAATTATGCATTTGACCTTATACAGGACTATGGCATATTTTCTAATGGGTATCGCTGTTATTATACAGGTACATTAATATGCAGGCACTAGCAGCATGCACTCTCTCATGGTTTGGAAAATCAATACTGTGGCCACACACATCCCCTCTTGAGTCTGGCTATAAAATGTGCCTTTACCACTGTATACCCACTGTGGGCCCTTCATGCCCCAATCTGACACTGGTTCATTCTACTAGAGTGGTGGTGTGTGGTTGTGTGCATGTGTGTGTGTATATGTATGTGTGTGTGTGTGTGTGTGTGTGTGTGTGTGTGTGTGTGTGTGTGTGTGTTGGAATTATGATCCTAAAGTAGGTATAGGGTGTAAATGGACAAATAAATATTAGTTCAATACAATTGTGAAATCATGTGGTTCTCCATTATTTATTTAATTTACCAATATGGCTGAATTCAACTTTTTGCAATTCAAACCCCAAAAGTTTATATTTCAAGTGAAATCCCAATAAGTGAAAGAAAAACTTCAGTCAGTCTCAATACAGGACTATAAAAGTATATGAGAAAACATTATGACACCCAAGAAAATCTATAACACAGATTATTTAATCATAAAGAGAATTCAATTTACTAATGTACTTTTCAAAATTTCAATATTAGCTCTACATGCAGCAGACATTAGGCTAAGGCAGGGCTGGCCAATTGCGGCCCTCCAGATGTTGAGGAATCACATATCCCAGGATGCTTTGCATTAGTTTTGCTATGTGGCCATGCTGAAACTGATGCAAGGCATGCTGGGATGTGTAGTTCCTCAACATCTGGGGGGCCGCAATTGCCCAGCCGTGGACTAAAGTATGCCCTGTGGTTATGACTGATGTTATAGTTATACAACATGTAAATCAGAAGTCCCATGATTGGCTGCACACACCTCCCTGCAACTACTATGGGGGGGGGGGGGACAACTCTCGATATACAGGCGGCAACAATCTCTCATGACACAGGACCTGCATTAAGACCATTAATAATTGTTAAATGGTTTATACATTTTTAATCAGCAGTGAGTCCAGATATATTGAAAGAATATCCCAACATCAAAGTATCTTTAAATAATGGCCACAGGATAAAGCAAATCTAAAATCAATCATTCAGATGGAGAAACGTAGAGGCAGTCAGTTTGTTAAAGAAGAGCATACGGTATGATTTATAACTTCATAATGATTGTGGCACTGAATTAGACTCGTGTGATTAAGGAATGAAAATAATGGCAGCTTACCGAAACCTTTTCTCTTTTAAATACATATATCAAACCGAGGCCAATATCTACAAATTGTCCGTCTAAAACACAATTGGTACTGTAAGATTCTAAAGCTCTTCTTAAATGCTAATAGCATGACATTAGTATGCAAGAGCACTGTTAGTAGTTTGACAATGGTGGACATTTACAAACTGGAAAAAATGCAGAGCCAATGAGCTCAAGCAGTTTCTGTGGCGTTCTGGTGCCATGGGCCTGTGTTACACTCAGTACAGGAAGCCAGAGTAGATGCAGTAATTGCATGAATGCAACATACAAATACTGTATGAATGAATACAGTCATAGCGGGAGGTTGGTTCATTGCCGTTAATAACTAAAGGTGATTTGTGCTGCTTTGGATTTAACAGGGATATAACTAAGCTCATTTTATGTATTTTTTTTCCAGAAGTGACAAGGTTTTCCTTTGGTAGCACAAAAGAGATAAAAGCCCTGATTCAGACTGATTCGCTAGGATGAGTATGTTCACAGCATAGCGCCCGGCCCGTGGATCCCCGCATTTGCATGTGAGAGGATGTTTATGCTTACATATCCCCTCCCATGCGGCTGAACAGTGAAATCATTCGATGGTTGCTGACCATCGAATGATTTCTGCAGTCATCGGTCTGAAAAGAAAGTCATTGCTTACATTTCAGATGGCATTAACATGTGACGGCAGCCCCCTGCCCTCCCCATATTCGCACATATGCATGCGCAAACCCCCGAAATCGGCCCCTCCTACCAACACTGTAAGCTTGAAGAATTCTGTAAAGGATGGCTCTTGCGGTAAGAGGTCCTTTGCGATGATAGGACTTCCAGGTTCTGCACCCAGAGTCCTATCTGCCCATGCGGCAAGTGATGTGTGCACCTCCGGGGATGCTGGCTCCGGCTTAGATTGACATATCACAGTGTGTGATAAACATATGAATTAACATTTCTAAGAGACTATTTTTAGGAATTAGTAATTACCCAATAAGCCTGGTCCACATAATGCACCAATCACTGAAAATTCTGAGCTTTTTCACCCAGCAGGCTGGCATCACCTTGCTAATAGTATGGGACATCTCTACTAGCAGTCTTGGTCAGTGGTGTGATTAGTTATTCCCAGGCCCGCACACTTGAGTATCTGCATCATCAACAATAACTTACCACTTTGGATGCCTCCCCTCTGCTCTAATCCCTAGGGCCAGCATTAAGGCAGTTTGTCCCTATTTCAGCTTTTAGTGATAGGAGCCATCTACTTGCAGACCACTGTACATGCACAACAGAGCCTTTGTAGAACACTAGTAAGCCCACTCGAAGCAAAAGCTTTGAAAGCTAGTCTGCTACTTTCTGTGTTTGTATGTGTGAGAAAGAGATGTATTTTCACTCTATGCCAGCAGATGGCAGTATTTCGGAGGCTCATGGACACTAGACATCTATATATAGATGATACTGATGTTCCCCAGTACTCCAGGTTGATATTAACGCTCTTCTTACATATGTTGCCATGGGTGCCACAAACTTTTTGCTCGGAGGGGCAACATATAATTTCATTTTGGCGCCCCTAATCTCTGAATTGCGTCCCCTTATGGCAGCTGTACATAGATATAATTTTCCATCTATCTACAGATCAGCTTGCTTGCGAATGGGTAGCACATCAAGCTACAACGCAAGTAGATTGGAAGAGAAACGGAAGCGGAGTGGACAGAGATGAGGAATATATGAAGTGGGATGAGAAGGGCGAAGAGCTGGTCCAGGAGGAGGGTCCAGTCCACAATAACTAGCCACACACTGGGCAAAGGGTTGGAGTTGGGTTTCAGGGGGAGTAGGACACTGGAGGCAAGGGGAAAAGGGCTGTGTGTAGGGAAGAAGTGGAGCAGTCGGAAAATGTATTATGGCCCTTATTCAAATCTGATTGCAGTACAAATTTGTTCTCAAAATAGGCAAAACCATGTGCACTGCAGGTAGGGCAGATGTAACATGTACAGAGAGTTAGATTTGGAGTTATTTTGTTTCTGTGCAGGGTAAATACTGGCTGCATTATTTTTCCAGTGCAACTTAGATTTCAACAGACCCCACCCAAATGTAACTCAATCTGCACATGTTACATCTGCCCCACCTGCAGTGCACATGGTTTTGCCCATTTTGAGAACAAATTTGTACTGTGATCAGATCTAAATAAGAGCCTATTGTGCCACTACCCATATTAACTGTAGCTGGAAGCTGCACTGTACCCCATGACCCAGTACTTGATTGACACCTCTCAATATTTTATTTTATTTATTTGGGGGTTGGGGCGGATGCCACCTTGTCCCCCTGTTCTGGCACCTACAGTATGTAGATGTTACCCCAACTCTGGAAATCAAAATATATTGACGCGTCTGAGTTTATACATGTTGAGTTAGGTGTTTCAGCATGACAGTATAGGACAATAGCAAATGTAACTAAGTAGACAAATGAGCAGATTTCTCTGCATGGTAAAATATTGCAGCACTTGCAATTGTGAGAGGGATAATAAATTACCCTGTGATAATATACTGACATAGGAAGAGGACTGCAGGTAAGAACAGCCTGTAATGATTTGCATTGCCTGTCAGCAAAGTAATTTGAGCTTCAGTGTATTATGTCCTTACTTGAAGCGGAGACTAATATAAAGTAATATACAGAGAGTCCCACCTCACCTGGCTCTGAGCGGCTTATGATGAAATGTCAGTGTACTGACTGCTAGTGACCACAGCTGCTGCCTAAATATACAGTATGGACGGCTCTTTGTTACTGCACGACCTGCCCTTTACATATATCTGTATGTACAGGATCACTTTAGGTGTTACCAGATTACACACACATATGACACACACATATGAATAACCTGTATGCTGCAGTGCAAACATGCATTATACAGATAGAACACTGCATCTGGTCATTTACTGGCAGTTAGTAAATGCATAATACAAAATTCAAATAAATGGAGGTCAGTAAAAATCCCATCACTACATCACAACACACACACACACACACACACACACACACACACACACACTCACTCCATCAATCACTTTCCCAGTTCCTGGCAATCTTACTTATCTTGCTGCAGTTTCTACTTTCACAGTCCAAGATATCTGACAGGACATAATTATGCAATAGCAAAATACATTTAAATTCTAAGGAAAAAAAATGATGCACTGATTGTCATCCTTGACATAAAGACATATGCAGATAGACATAGGGTGCATAACCAATCAGCCATGGCATTTGGTGTGTGCCCCTTGTATTGGGGAGCAGCTTTGATGTATTTCTAATCTGGGCTGCTTCCAGTGTGTGATGATGCTGGGCTGGCTCTGGTATCTGAGGCTGCTATGCACAACACTCATATAGGATGATCAAGTTGTCTGAGTCCAAGGTCACCAGAACAAGAAACCCCAGCAGATCCTCCTCACCAGCAGCAGCACCATCACCATCCCCAGGATCCCCAACAGCAGTGTATCACTGCAGGGGGCTGCAGCTCTACAGTCCTCCCCTCCCCATAGACTCCTGATGAAGATGTGAGCTGGCTGGTGACACTTGGGAAGTGTGCATGCTGCAGTGTCCTGCTGCTGCTGCCCCGGCGCTGCTGCCGCTGCGGAGAGGATGGTGCAGTGCTTCCCGCCGGAGGGCTCCCTGCTGATCACAGCGCTGCTGCTGTGGGTTGAGCTGCTGCAGGAGTCCCAGGCGGGCTGGAGCTGCGGGGAGCTGCTGTGTGGAGAGAAGGAGGGCTGCTGTGTGTTCGGGAACGTCAGCCACACGGAGATCCGATGCTGCCGGCTGCCTTTCCACACTTTCCTGGACAACGTGGGCTGGTTCGTCCGGAAGCTGTCCGGGCTGCTCATCCTGCTGGTGCTGTTCGCCATCGGCTACTTCCTGCAGCGCATGATCTGCCCCAGCCCCCGCAGGTACAGCCGCCAGCAGCAGCGGGGACAGAGCGGGGGCCCGGGGCTGCTGAACGAGACCAGTTCCCAGGACTCCCTGATAGACAGCGTCCGGCACCTGTCCGAGCATGAGCTCCGCATCATCTCCTCCCCGGTCTTCCTGCAGCTTCCCAGCTATGAGGAGGTCAAGTACTTGCCCACCTATGAGGAGTCCATGAGACCCGGCCAGGTCATCCTGCCGGTGTCCCAGATCCCATCCCAGGCAGAAGATGTAGGGACAGCAGCCCTGCCTCCTTATACACTCTAATCTGGCGACCACATATACCATAACTCATAGCCCTATGTGCTGTTCTGCGTCTCATTGCTCCATCTGATTTGTATTCCATAGCCTCCTATTGCTCAGTGTCCTGCAATGCCCCCTATCTAACCATTTACATTCAGTTTTTGCATTAGTACCATCTATAGCAGGAACCTGTGAGGTTTTAGCTCTTGTGGAACTACAAGTTCCAGCTGCCCTGTTAGCCTCTTTCTGCATGGGCATCCTGGGCTTGTATTTTGCCAACAGGTTAGCTGGTTCTGTATCATGGCAGAAGGTACACGCACTGCTTCTACTATGCATACTTCACCCATGTACCCGACTGGTGTGTAATATAGGGACTGCTGTGTAGTCTGGCGACACACACTAATGAGTACCATGCACCTGTAAATAATCACTTTACTGACCTAGAAGCTGAAGGGCTGTGTGTGCCTGGATGAGGGAATAATATAACACTTGAAATACAATTGAGCTTCAAATGAATGTTTTGAGCATAATAGTCAGATGCCCAAAACTAACATTTAATAGATGGTTATTGTGAATTAGCCTCTGCCTCACCCATAACCATATATACAAGTTGCACGCTGCAGTGGTAATGCGCTGCCTGTCTAATCCATCCCTTGTAGTTTCCATGTTTCTCCAATGCAGGACATATCCTTCTCATTTCCATTCAGTTACCGTTAATCACACCATTTGGCACCACTGTGTATAATTTAAATACCTCTAGTCTCCAAAATGCAGTTTTACTCTTGGTTATTCTTGGCAGCTAATGGATTATCTCTTCTTTGCAAATCTCTTGTCTGGACCTATTTTATATACTCATCCATCTCCTACTCTTGCCCTGCCTGGAATGCAAACCACATCTTCATTTATCAGAAAACAACCAAACCCAAGATGGATGTGTATGTACAATATCAAGTTGTCTGACTCCTGCATCTGCTTTCACGGGCAGACAGGTTGTTGTACTATGACCAGAGAAGCCTTCCACATTAGATTGGAGTAGTTTTAGAATCTGCTGCTTTAACTCTTGTGGTTCCTGCATTGGATGCAAAACTCAGCATTCAGCCCTCTGCAATACCAATCCCTGGCAGAAGACCATGTCAGGAGAAACACTACTTTCCTCCTTTATAGGATAATCAATAAACTCCTAGATATCAATTTGCTAGAAACTCCTGGAATTGGACAACATTCTGCAACATAAGCAATGAATTAACCTCCAACGCATTACACCTTGTTATAGATATATATATATGTTATATCGCAAGTGCCTGAGAAACATGTTACTCGGTTTGATGTACGCTTTAATCACTTCATCCTTCTGCAGGCAATAAGGCACTCTGGAAAGTAGTACAGAGCGAGGTACTTAGGGTATGTTTACTAAGGTAACAATCTGCCAGCGATAACATGACGGTAAACTCCTTTGTGCCTGTAACTGAACTTTTGTTACTTCAAGAAAAACAACAATGACAAAACAAAAATACATAAGCCATAGACTTTTGTCAGGAGTTTGACTAACCGCTGTGATACATTTGGGATGTAAACCATAGCTGCACGTTTATAATGCAGAATGTTTTGTAGGCTTTCTATCTTTGCTTTGATTTGCACTGTTTGAGCGAAATCATTCTTCCCTGTCATGCCCAGGGAAGGAGTTTATGTGGGTTATAATTGCAAGGAAAGAACATATTGTCTTTAGAAATACAGGAGCACGTAGGAACAAAGTGAATGAATGGCAGTGATATGTATAATTCACGGCTTAGTGACTGCCTTAGTCTATACGCACACAATGATGTCAATTTAGAGATTGTGGTGGTTTAACCTTATGCAGTCAAATTAAAAATGAAATAAAAGGTGATCATACAGTGGATTGCTGGGAAAGATAGTTCAAATTCAAATGCAGCCAATATATTCAGTTTGCTTCTGTTAGCAACTTAAATAAGACTGCCATAAACACACATTGCTGCTTGGTTTGGGATCTCATTCATAAGCAAATAAGACTGAACATTTTACATATCACTGCCTTTTAGCAATTTTAGTTTTGCTCAGGCCTTTCAAGCAGGAAATCATTTAGAAATACATTTATGTATGATATAAGTATGGTTTATCCTGCAATACAGTATAACTTTTTTGTTCTCTTTGGACAAATCTTTGAGATTGTGGAATTGTTGATCTCGATGGAAAAAGAATATGATTTGGCAGCTATTTTCTTGTGTATCTGTCAGGACCTGGTTTTAGTTCTGGGTGCCTAAAACAAGGTCACTTTTGTACCCCTGACAGCTGAGTTGGAATCTGAATAAAGATTACAAGAGGTAGAAATGGTCAGTTCTGTTTTTTCACGGTGGTTTGGGAATAAATGAAGTAGTTGGGTAAAATGAACAAGTCTATATATAGACATAAGTATATGGGGAATGTTGGTGGGACTGAAATCTCAATAGAATTCTACAGTGTATTCCTTTGTAAATCATACTCTAGTCCAGTGGTTCCCAAACTGTGCGTCTAGGCTCCCTGGGGTGCCTCGGAGCACTTGCAGGGGTGCCTCGGTTTGGTTGTCCAGAACAGATTCAAATTATTTATGGTCAATGTAATAGGCAAAATAAGTGCTTGTGGCTTCCAGTTTTTAAATATGTGGATAAACAGAAGTGAATTATGTCCCTCACCACATAACTGGACCTAAGAATGACATATAAGCACAACTTATTTAATTTAATATTGTTTTCTGAAATTCTCGGTAGAAATCTTTGCACCTAGGGGTGCCTTAACATATATTCTGATAAATCTAGTGTGCCGTGATGCAAACAAGTTTGGGAACCACTGCTCTAGTCATCTAAGCATTTTTGGCTGTCTTTGGGATAATTATGTGGATGGCAGAGACAAATAAGGGAGAGTAGCTTGGTCAATACAATTTAAATGTAAATATATTTTTTTAGTTTTAGATCAAAGTATAGAAGATTATACTGATTGGAAACCTCCTTAGATACCAATTGGTCTGGTTAATATTTTTTGGCAAAATTGTCCCCAAAATTGTTAAATTTATTTACGATCGAAGTATGTAAATAATACCTCATTATGTATAAATTTATTACCAAATATGCATATTTGTTAATATAATATTGCATCAGGTTCAAATATCTATAATTTGATAATAACGGAAGGCAATCATTTTTTAAGTAAAAAAACAAAATCCATTTATATCAATTTTATGATTACATATTATGCCATAAGTTTTTTCACTGAAAAACCATGAAACAAATTGGAATTAATTTCCAGACCATACATAAGAGCTATAGTATAATGTCTCCAGGACATTGAAATGTAGTTTTTTACAAATATTTTAATAAAACCACTCAATTACTTTGATACCTACATGGAATGAACAATCTCTCATTTGTATTCAGCTCATTATTGCGGAGGGAGAATTGCCCCATCAAACTACTGTAATCATTAAATTGTGGTTCTAAAAGACACCCTGTCTAGTTATTACATATTTCCTAAGGGGTATTTGGGGAACCCCCAGCTTCTCCTTGGCTGCAGACTTGGGAATTCTCTTCCCTATTTGGCACCAGTCACTGACCTTTCTAATACCCCTATTAGAATGCAAAAATAGCATGGGTAATTGCCGGGTCAACAAGCATCAAGGTGCGGTGCGAAAGCACCACAACTAATAACCTGGGTGGACCAACCTGCCAATTCGACCCAAGTTATAAGAAGAGTTAACCCAAGTCTCAATCTGTATAATGGGTGACCCTGCATTGTGATCTGAAAGTGACATTATTTGTTATTCTGAAAATCACCAAATATGACGGATTGTGAGTTAAGTCGTTCAGGTTTGTACTTCGCTTATACCATATTGGTATCAGCTTTGTAGTAGTGTCATCCTGTTGAATAGTCATTAAAATATATTCAGCTCAACTGCAACCATTTAGTTTCAGGTTTACACCCCTGTATGTGGCACAAACCTCAAGCATCGCTGTCCTCCAGACAAAAGTTCTGTACTCGCCACTTTGCTTTTGCTGCAGTAGAGAAAGTACCATTGCTGGGATCAAGCATAGGATAACAGCAGTGGTAGCTTTTGGGGTGGGAAGAGCTGAGTGCAGTTTAATGTTTGCACCATTTTCCAGCCAGTATCGGCTTGCAGAGCAGCTGCCAATCAAAAGCAAGAATGACTTTTCAAAAATCTACAAGTCCCACTCCTTGTATTGATGCACTTGTCTGACTTCAGTTAGTGGAGTGTCATAAACCATTTTCTGAAAAGAGCAGATCATTCAACTCAAGAGATGTTACAGTACGCAGTCACTTATAAAATAAAAGTAATCAATGTCTCTACAAGGTAAATAGTATTTTATTGCGCAGGTATTACTGGTATTAATCAGTTTCATGCCAGAACACCTTCTCCATCTCCACATTACCAGCGTACAAATGGAGAAAACGTTTGAGGGTTATTAACTAACATTTCTCAAAGGATCGCATTTGCTCTAAACCTCTAGCAACCAATGAACAGTTTACTTTTAATTTCTGTAGAGCAGTTAGGCAATTACTACAAATATAAAATTGTTTGCTTAGAGTAAGTGTGAATTTACACATCTGGGCAATGATAGCAAATTGCGTGATTATTTATTTATAAACAAATACATTAAACATGTCCTCCATAGTCCATGGGAGTTTTAAGTGCAAATGTATATTAACCCCTGACAATCAATCAGTAATTAACTTTAATCAATCTAGTGCAGGTTAGACTTGGAGAAAATATTTAATTGATTACGTCTCATTTTTTTTTCAAGTTTGTAGGAGAAGCAGAGTATCCAAATTCCTTTGTGATCCTAATAACCTTTAACAGGCTTTCAGTTGTAGCTGATATGAGTTGTTACCTGTAGTGGTAAACGTCTGTCCAGATAATCCGCTCAAATAGCATCATGGTGTGATTGTGGAAAACATAACCGCAGGGTGCAATGCAAAGTGTGCTTGTTAAGGTGAATATGAGGCAGTTAAACAGGGTCAGACAAAGGAAGACAGGGGAAATCCCCAGTGGGTGCCACTCCTCAAGGGCCACTCCCCCCACCCCCATGGGTCAGGTTCTAAATTATGCACTCAAATAATACACCAGTGGATCAATTATTTGGCGGAGCAGAATCACAAACTGGTGGCTGACATGGATCCCTACTACTGCATTTCCTATGGGAGGACCTTTGTCCTTTAACATCTGCTGTATTGAACTTTTACCCTGGGCATCTGGTAGGATGTTATCCTATTTTATATCTTGTTTTCCGTGTTTTATTAAATAAGTCCCTTGGTTTTATTCCACTATGGGAAGTTTATTTTTCATTCCATTTCATATATGATGATGATGATGATGATAAGTGTGAGCATCATAATTTTAATGTACACATTCATCTGCATGTGGTGAGGGACTTGCATTTCTCCACGTTTGAAAGATGGGGGCCAGAGGACTCACTGGCAGTTGGGATTCTGACAGTCATTACCCCGATGTCGGAATCCCAACTGCTAAAAGCAGTTGCTATTCTGCCTTGTGGGGGTCCACGACCCCCAGAGAGGGAGAATAAAATAGGCGTGGCGAGCGCAGCGGGCCCGTAAGGGGCTTCGGTGCACTCGCCCCGCAGTTGGGATTCCGTCATCGGGCTAATGACTGTCGGAATCCCAACTGTCTGGGTGTTATACCACACCCTGAAAGATACCTTTATACGCTTGATACCACTCTGTCTTGTGTAAGCAACCCGTAAGCACCATTTAAGCCACATGTTTGAGGAACACATGTGAGGACTAGAACTTCATGACATGAAATTTCCTGAAGAATAAAATCAAAGGACTGTTGATTCCAACGCGAGACACCCTTGACTATACTCATTTGTTATTGTATTTCATGTTCACAAGTGATTGTAGTTCTTGTTTGTATAGTGGTTTGTGGCAAAGGTAGGGCCATGTTCCCAGTGTCCCCATTTTTTTGTACAATGTTCTTTTGTGCCAAGTCCAACACTAGGTTCTACTATAAACTTGATCTCTATATTTAGTAATTGGCATTAGAATCTGGTGTACACTTTTTGGCTATAGCAGTTACTCTGGATTTGTTTCAAGTTCAGTTGGGCACATGGCCAGCTAGCCATCTGGCACTTATGGCAAAAGCAAGAAGGGCTGATGGTCTAATAGGGCGAACCACTGAGAAGCTCCAACTCCTGGTGCCCTGCTCAGCTATCATTCTGAGGACATGTAGCCATGTCCCCATGTTTTATGACAATCCCCTTTTTCCACATATACGCATACAAAGGATGCCTGGCCAAATCTTACCTGTAGTCTGTCCCTGACTGGATGGCAGGGTGTCTAAGTGAAAACTGAATTGAAGGATGGGATCAGTCCATGTACAGTAACCAAATAATTAATTGGTCACTACTATACATGAATATCATACAAATGTGAGGAATGTTGGTTTGTGGTAATCAGTAGTTTTGCCTTTAATACAAATAACAGTCACTGTTTTACCACTGATCAGAATGGATGCATATTTGAGTCCTGTGTTCCATCTGAGAGCAATTAGATTCAAGCACATTTATAATGTCAGAAGTTTGAGATAGGATCATGTGCATACATATGTATAGAAGCTAATTTACATGCTGTTGGTAAAAAGATATGGTCTGACAACAAGTGCCTTGAGGGACCACACACAAAGCAGCTAGATTTGGTGCCAGAGACTGACACAATGTGGGACTTTCCTAATAACTAGTAGTAAAACTTCATGCTTCTAAGCACCAGGATTTGCTTAACAGTATATTGTGAAATTTGTGAGCTTTTAAACTTTCGCAAAGTCAAGGAATAACACACTGATTATCTGTCCCTTTTCAATTAATACTGTATTTTATTGCATGTTTTTGATATTTTTTTTTTTGTTAATACTGACAAATAATAAGCTAAACAATGCTTAATCAAATTATTATTATTATTTTATTATTGGTAAACAAATTGGCCTTAATGTAATTTGTGGGCAGCTACTAGATTTAAAGCGGCAATTTTAAGACAAAACTAATGGCTGGTTTAAATCTAGCAGTTTGGTCTGTAATCTAACATACAGTACACAGCCATAACACACAAAGCTAATTACACATAATGGTACTAAGGGTCTGATTTTGGTTGACTCGCTAAGCAGCGTAAATTTACTGCTTAGCGAGTCATCTAACTCCATAAAAAATTGGTCATGGTCCACCTATCCAGGGCACCTGAGGATGCCACAGCCCAATGTTTGGGAACTATTGTACTGAACTATAACTCATGTTAATTAATTATAACTTGTAACAATATTTGGAAATGATGGGTAGTTAATGATGATTTACCTTAAAGCTAAATTTCCACATGGGAGCACTGAGCCTGTTCTGTGAAGCTATTTTACTCAGGATTCCTCCATTCTTCTTACAGACAGAAAATCTAGAGAATGGGAGTGGCGGTAGCAGAAAAACCAATCACAAGACTCAATGATGACAATGTGGCTTGTGATTGGTCTTTTCATTCACAAGACAACTTCACAAACATTATATGTTAATCGCCAAAATGAGTCTGTGCAACCAAAGCTGGAGAAATGACCTTGTGCGACTGTAGAGGTCTGTTTTTAAATATTTTCTCAGTGGTATGAAGCAATCTAAGGAATAGAATGTTTGATCTACTTAGCAGTGCAAATAGAAAATGGGCAAATAATTATTAGCCATCAGTGTCAGTAGGTAATGTCCTCCAGGGGATATAAAAAGAGTGTGCCAGCGCTAGCTGAAATAATATATAAAAAGACGGTTTCATGATTTAGTTATTTATTATCTATGAATAAAATCAATCACCTATTCATATAAAAAACTCATATAATCTAATATAAAAAATATAATTTTAGCGTTGCTGCTGAGTGGAAAGGTATATATGCACTTATATATGAGACTTCTCCAATTAGATGTAATGAGACAGAGTTTAGAGAGATTAGGGATGAAGCTGTACTTGCTTAAAAAACCCCAATCCTTCTATGTAGCCATACCCCCCCCCCCCCCCACTCCTCTATATTTACAGTATATAAAGAGCTCGACATCCTGATGGCAATCCATCTGGAAATAATTAGGGATAGATCAGATATCCGTCCCGTATATATCCTACTTAGTAGTAAATAATCTCAGTGATGGTGGTTCAATAGGCTCAACGTGTTTCCCCGGATCATCTGTATACCGGCTTCCTCAATAGAAAGTGTTGCTCCTGAGGAAGCTGGAATACAGATGATCTGGGAAAATACCTATTCCATATGGATGAAAAAGTACCATGCTATTACAGGTCGAGTCTCCCGTATCCGTAGATCTAGTATCCGAAATATTCCCCTGCCCCTTTTCTCATACTTACCCAGGAGTGCACTGCGTGAGAGCGCGGACGCACCGGTGACGTCACCGGCGCACTAGCACAATGCACTCCTGGGACTGCTGAAGAGGATCCTAAAGGCCTCTGTGGACACCGGGGGACACTGTGGATGTTGTGGGACCATCGGGGCACCACCAGGCAACCAGATAAGTAAAAAACAAGCTAATGACTCAGAAAACTACACCACATGGAAGCTTGCCATGGTGATGCAGTTGAAGTGGGAGAAGCTGTGGAAGGTTACCAGGGATCTGAGTGACAATCCAAACCATGATGATGTGGATAGAGTCATGGGGACAATAATCTTAGCTGGGAACACATCTGCATGTGATATGTGGGTGGCTTCACAGATGCCTTATAAAGACAATGGTGTAATGAGGCATACTTTGTATGTGTGTGTGTGTGTGTGTGTGTGTGTATGTGTGTGTGTGTGTGTATATATATATATATATATATATATATATATATATATATATATATATATATAAAAAACATACAATGTGGTCAGGAATTGCGCTCAAAGTGGGTCTTTCGACCAGCTGCACCTCTGGAACGACTCTCCTGTTAGTGAGAGACAAGGATAGAATGCAAAGAAGGGGGGTTGTCCAGAGTGCGCTCTAGTGGTACCACCTAGCCAGGGAGGGTATAAAGTCCCAAATTGGTGTGATCCTGCAGTCACTTATATTCAGACGGAGTGTTCATATACTTCAAAATAACACCGAAGACTTCGAATATGAAAAGCAGTTCTTTATTAGAAGCCCAACGCGTTTCGTCTACACGACTTCATCAGGGGCAAAGGCTAAAAAGTGGTACCAACATTCCCTTTCTCTGTACCACTTTTTAGCCTTTATAACAATGCAGTGTGTGTCATGAACCTGACTTGGTTCAGTCAGTTTCTGAGGTTTCTATGCCTGTTTGCTCCTAGCTGCTGCTGTTGCAGCTGCCCTGCATTCCCAGTGATTAAGTCTCCAGTGAACTTCCCTGAGTTCTGCAGCCTGATCCCTGACCCACACACACCTGTGCAGTAATCAGGTGTGTCTGTCTTTCCCCAGTGTTGATTAGTGCTGCGGCTGGCAGCCAATCACAGAAAGGCAAGGGGGATATAACTCAGGCCCTGGGCCTTCATTCCTTGCCTTGAACAATTGCTTACCTGTTCCCAGAATCTCCTGTGTCAGAGAAGTTTCCAAGGCTCCGAGATCTCCAGCGTACCCCTGCGATACTACCTGGTTCTCTCCATCTCCAGAAGACTCCTGCGATTCCATCCCTGCAGTTGAGTAGCCGGTGTTCCGCTACAAACATCATTTGGCTTTTCAGCCCATCAGTGACTTTCCCACCTGGTCCTGAAAACTGCCGACAGACTCTGTCGACTCCGGGGTTGACTACTCCCTGCTGCTCTCATAGTGACTACATCATCTGTCCTATACTTCCAGCAAGTACCCCGGGGCCTTCCCTCATCTGTCGACACCACGGTCGACATCTCACGTCGACATCCCCAGCAATTCCCAGATTGCACTTCCCTCATTGAGCTCTCCAAGGTTAAGTGTCATCACCCCAGCCTGCATCCAGAGGGCCAGGGCAGGGGGCCGCGACCTGCCTGTCAGACGCAGCTAAGTCCAAAGCTCCTTGCGGGGCTCCCTGGTGAATACCGCTGGCAGGTTAGACTCCGCGCCCCTGTTCCTGGTCTCCGCCAACACTCTGGTTCACAGTGCCCTGATCCTCCTGTGTATTTCTCATATCAAACCTCCTGCGTTCAACTATCCAGCGCCCTCCACTGGCCCACCACGGTCACAGCCGGGAACACAAAATATCCCTGCGCTGACAGTTTGTTCAAGGCCGATGGACTCGGTTCAAGACCCCAGTGTGGGACCAGCGGTCATCCAAAATGTTACCGCTCGGATAGAGACTCAAGAAGCCACTCAGCAGCGAGTGATAAAATATCTTCAAGAGGTATCCAGTCGATTGGATACAATGCAGCAGTCATTGTCAACTCATGTGTCGACTGTCCAAAATTTTTTACCACCCACTTCCCATTCCAGTCTCCAATTGCCGGTACCAAGCAAATACGACGGTGATTCCAAAACCTGCAGGGGATTCATTAATCAGTGTCAAATTCAATTTGAACTGTTACCTCACAACTTCCCCACAGCTAGAATAAAGATTGCATATATCGTCTCATTGCTTTCCGGAACTGCCCTCGAATGGGTATCACCGCTGTGGGAGAAGTCTGATCCTCTCCTTGCAGACTATGACATGTTTATCCAGACTTTTCGCCGTATTTTTGATAGACCAGGTCGCTCAGCCTCTGCTTCCACAGATATCCTTCAGGTCAAACAAGGATCTCGGCCCATGGGGCAATATGTGGTCCACTTTCAGACTTTGGCATCCGAGTTACTGTGGAACAATGAAGCCTTGACAGCTGCGTTCTGGTTAGGAGTATCAGATCGCATCAAGGATGAGCTGGCAACCCGGGATCTTCCAGATCGGTTGGAAGACCTTATCTCCCAATGTGTCAAGATTGATTTACGCCTCCGTGAGAGAGGTCTTGAAAAACAAAAGAAGTTAATTCCTAGAGAGATTCCTGAATCACGTTCTGTGTCTCCTGACCGTGAAGAACCCATGCAAATTGGTAGATCACGCCTGACTCCTGTCGAACGTGCCCGCAGGCAGCGCAATAGATTGTGTATATATTGTGCTGCTTCCAATCATTTCATTGATGCCTGTCCTGAGCGTTTAGGAGAACGCCAAGGCCTGACCTGCAATGGAGAAGTCAGGTTGGGTCAACTTGTGAAATCTCCTCACGATAATGACTTTGTCCTTTCAGTGTCCCTCGAGACTCCAGCCGGACCCATACCCAGTTCTGCCCTAGCAGATTCCGGGTCAGGTGGAAACTTCATCTCTTATGACCTTGTCTCCAAGTTGAAAATTCCTCTGGTACCCATATCTCCGCCTATCTCTGTTACCGTGATGGATGGCAGCAAGATTCCTGGCAGTGAGGTTCATTTCCGTACTGAACCTGTCCTTTTAAAAGTTGGTACTTTGCATCAAGAGTTAATAAAATTCTTTGTGATTCCCAAAGCATCCTATGACATTGTGCTGGGGCTTCCATGGCTCCGACTCCATAACCCCAGTATCAACTGGTCCACTTTACAGTTGGAACATTGGAGTCCATATTGTCGTCAGCATTGTACTGTTCCGGCGCTGCCAACCGGTTCCACGAATGTCGCACCATTTCCTGGTTGGCCTGACACCTACAGAGACCTTATGGATAAGCATGCTGCCGATACCCTGCCACCACCTCAGGAGTGGGATTGCTCCATCAATTTGCGCCCAGGGAAAATTCCTCCTAAAGGCCGTACCTACCCGGTATCAGTCCCTAAGAATCAGGCCATGCAATCTGGTAATAGAAAGAATCTTCAAAAGAGATTCGTCCGACCTTCTAATCCTCCTGCTGGTATAGGTGTTTGCCCTGCAAAGAAAAAAGGTGGTCTCCGATCTTGTATTGATTCCAGAGACGTAGAATCCCATCGCTCTCCAGTAAAAGAGGTTCCACGTCAGCTCAGACAAAACAAGCCCTATGATAGGATTATGTGCCGTTCTGGTACTCTGAGTGTAAAAACTGATGTCCTATCTTGCTCCATGAAGGAAGACTACCCCATTCCTGATTCCATCGCATTTGCTCCTACGCAAGTATCTCCTACACCTCCTTCTGGTAAGACATTTGTGCCCCCTGAGCTCCGCCCAAGACAGTTGTCAGGGGTTCATAAATCTTTGTTCCCCGGGCGTCCTGGTGCCCAAAACACCCTCGAGACTCTGCAACGCTCCGATGGATGGCCACAGATCAGAGAAGATATCAAAGAATGTGTGACATCCTGTCCAGAGGGTACACAGCATAAAATTCCTTTCCAAGGAGGTCCTATCCTCCACGACCATGTTTTTCTCCAGGATGATACTCCGATAAATTCAGTTTCCATCGATGATGGATGGTCCACCTGTTCCGAAGATGAAAACTATGTTTTGCCTCAGGAAGAAATTAAATTGAATTCTACAAGTTGCTATCCAAAAGCCCCTGGCTATCTTACTAGATGCAACTTAAGCGATAGTGGAGTCCTAGCCTCAAGGGCCCGATCCTCCCGTCCCTACCAAGTTCGTTGGGGTGTTCGGAGTCCACCCCTAAAGGAGGGGGTACTGTCATGAACCTGACTTGGTTCAGTCAGTTTCTGAGGTTTCTATGCCTGTTTGCTCCTAGCTGCTGCTGTTGCAGCTGCCCTGCATTCCCAGTGATTAAGTCTCCAGTGAACTTCCCTGAGTTCTGCAGCCTGATCCCTGACCCACACACACCTGTGCAGTAATCAGGTGTGTCTGTCTTTCCCCAGTGTTGATTAGTGCTGCGGCTGGCAGCCAATCACAGAAAGGCAAGGGGGATATAACTCAGGCCCTGGGCCTTCATTCCTTGCCTTGAACAATTGCTTACCTGTTCCCAGAATCTCCTGTGTCAGAGAAGTTTCCAAGGCTCCGAGATCTCCAGCGTACCCCTGCGATACTACCTGGTTCTCTCCATCTCCAGAAGACTCCTGCGATTCCATCCCTGCAGTTGAGTAGCCGGTGTTCCGCTACAAACATCATTTGGCTTTTCAGCCCATCAGTGACTTTCCCACCTGGTCCTGAAAACTGCCGACAGACTCTGTCGACTCCGGGGTTGACTACTCCCTGCTGCTCTCATAGTGACTACATCATCTGTCCTATACTTCCAGCAAGTACCCCGGGGCCTTCCCTCATCTGTCGACACCACGGTCGACATCTCACGTCGACATCCCCAGCAATTCCCAGATTGCACTTCCCTCATTGAGCTCTCCAAGGTTAAGTGTCATCACCCCAGCCTGCATCCAGAGGGCCAGGGCAGGGGGCCGCGACCTGCCTGTCAGACGCAGCTAAGTCCAAAGCTCCTTGCGGGGCTCCCTGGTGAATACCGCTGGCAGGTTAGACTCCGCGCCCCTGTTCCTGGTCTCCGCCAACACTCTGGTTCACAGTGCCCTGATCCTCCTGTGTATTTCTCATATCAAACCTCCTGCGTTCAACTATCCAGCGCCCTCCACTGGCCCACCACGGTCACAGCCGGGAACACAAAATATCCCTGCGCTGACAGTGTGTCACCAGTAGACACACTGCATTGTTATACTCTGTCTTGAAAAAGGCCCTTCGGGGTCGAAACGTCGACAACTTATGCTGACTTCTGTCAAATAAATCAATTCTTTTACCTGCTATTGGTGGTGAGTGCCCTCTCTGGTGATCTGCACTGGAACTATCTATTTGTATTTGGAAGTGACTTTCCCTAACAGGAGCACCCCCTATTTTGTTTGGACAATACCTGGATGGGAGTGCGGATTCCCTGCATAATATATATATATATATATATATATATATGTATATATATATTCCCACAGAAACTGGAACTATCTATTTATATATATATATATATATATATATATATATATATATATATATATATATATATATATATATATATATATAATATGTCTTGATTACCAGTTGTGTCTTTAAAAGAAAATAAACTCCATATAGCTGCTCTTCCCAATTTGTCCCATTAGCAGGACAACAAAAATGGAAATGGTTTATAGGTTGTTTTTGAGAAGGTGCTAAACTTCAATTGCTAGACAAATGATAACCTTTTTTACTTTTTGGAACCTTGTCAGACTACTGACCTCAATGGTCCCTTATGTAATACACCTTTTAAAAAATGATATTTATAACATAACATACATGATATTAAAACATAGTTATCATACTGTAGTCTAATATAGTTAATTAAAATAACAATTATTATACAGAACACCACTGTACATTTGCTTATTCACTCATCAAGTGATAACCGTATAAGACATATGTGAATTTTCAATGTTAATCCTTTAGTGAGGGATTTGAGCCGTTGCAAATGTAGTGCAGAGCGATTTGACCAAGTTTTACTTCATCACAAAAGGGTGATTGAAGAAATGAATGTAGCAGACTGTTACTACAAAGAATGTTGGTCCATGGACTCAGGAGCCACAAGGCGTTTTACCTGTAACAAAAGCTGGTTAATGTCACTAAAGTCATGTGAATCTGTGAAAGTCAAGGAAATAGGAGAAAAGTTCTAAATGCTGTGAAAGTTAGGACAAATACCATACACATGAGAATTAAAAGTAAAATAGGTGTCACCGATATAGAAGATGTACTATTTGTGCCTGATCAAGGAATCAGTTTGATTACCCTCCGTGTACTGATCAGTGTATTTTGTACAACAAAAGAAAGACTGTAATTGTGACAGCAACCCAGTACCAACAACTAAATATCCTGGACAATCGAGAGGTGGTAGAGCTATAAAGATAAGCTCCCTCCCTAGGTGGAAATAATGATTTAAGACCATTGGCCTCATACAAATGATGGCAGCCATTTTCTGAACTGAATCAAGGTTCATGAGAATACAGTTTATCCATTAACTGGTTTAGGGGAACAGATGACATAACAGAGGTACCACTCACAAAAGAAAAATTAATTTCATTTTACAAAGTACTTTGCTTTTAGGTTTTCTGATGTTTACTTAATGTCTATTTTGGGCCAGAAAAGGTATTGATTGATTGATTGCAGTAAAATGTTTCTCTTTTTGACTAATCAGGTTGTGTTTCAGCTCATATTGTGCCCCTTTTTAATAAACAGTTGTGTACAAATACTGGCAACATACATCCTGTTCATGTCTATTTATAAGCAACTGGGAAAGCAATCAATGTTTAGGAAAAGCTTCTTAATGAATATAGCCTGCTAAGTATAATGAGGCTGTTTTATTTATTTGTTATACCTTTCTATAATTAAAAGGTATATATTCTCCAAGAAACATTCTGGGAAATCAGCATCATATTATGCATGCACTATAAAATAATAATCCTTTAAAATGTATTTAACTAAAATAGAAGTTTCCATATAAATGTGAAAATTCATGACGTCACATCAACTCTTTCTTGCCATTGATGTAACCATACTTCTCTTTAGCATTTAATGAAATGAAGCTCTTCTACAACATTTTCTTTCTTTAAATCTGTAGTTCATTCTGTATTCATGCAAGTTGTAGTGGAACCCTATAATCATATAACAGATTTCCAATTGCCCGAAATAATGTTTGAGATATGCACGGTTTGCATGCCAGGGTAAGAAAAGTGTATGTTCTTTTCAGGGTTATTGTTCTACCATGTTACATAGATTTGTAGTTTACTCAGTCTGTCCTTTCTCAGATTAATGTAAAGTTATGGAACAATGGTAAATGTTTAGTGATGGGCAGTGCTATTTTTCAACAGGAACTCAGTTCCTGAACCTCTAATTAATTCATCAGGAACTGGGTTCCAGAACCTATTCTGGGCCAAAGTGTACTTTCCACAAGATAAGTTTTAGTTTTGTTACATGTGAGTGCCTTTGTTTCTAAATAATATATATACATCTCTCCCTCTCTATCTCTCTCTCTCTCTTGCTCTTTTTATTTAATCGCTCCACCCCCAGACCAGGAGTTCCTAGACGTATTTTTCCAGAAAGTACTGGGGATTAGTCACTAAGGCCCTTATTCTGATCGGTGCGGCCGGATCCGAATATGCGGCCAGGACCGTGCGTGCGAAACCCCGCCTTCCATACGGATCGCCAACTCCGTACGCGGCAAGAAGCTGTCCGAACGGACCGCACGTGTATTTTTCATGGGAACCTCCCCCATCATTCGATGGTCGCAGACCATCGAATGCAGGACCGAGTGTTCCACCAGCTCCCGCAACCTCAGACCACACGGACATTTTTCCATGCAAAAGCAGGGATCTGGGCGGGCAGCTGACATCCGGCGATGTCATATGTCTGCCCCCTACACGTGCGTCACGGCCGCATTAACATCCGTACGCCCAGCGTTTGCATGGGAACGCCCATGAAACGCTGGGGCGTACGCATATGGTAATGAGCCCAAATAGCCCTTCACGCCCCTCTCCACCCCCTGGTCGGAGTGTTCACATTTCATGTGGGATTTGGCCGTACGCCCCGATCGCACATGCGCAGAGACGCCTCTGCACATGCGCAGACACAAAACATCGGCGGCACGAACGCACGCGGATATTACCGCACCAACTAGAATAAGGGCCTAAGAGTAGATCCTAAAGAGTAGTTCACAACATAACATTAAACCTCTCCTGCCATTGATGTAACCATACTTCTCTTTAGCATTTCATGAAATGAAGCTGACTACAGAATTTTCTTTAAATCTGCAGTTCCTACTGTATTCACGCAAGTTGTAGCGGAACCCTATAATCATATAACAGGTTTCCACTTGCCCAGAAATATTGGGGTGGAGTATAATAGGGTGGGAGAATCATAAAGTTGGAGATTTGGTAATAGAAATCTCCTGTTTTTTTAAAGCGGCAATCATTTACACTGCAAAAGCAAACAGGTTTTACAGTGTAAATGATTGTCGCTTTAAAAAAAATGGGCATTTCTTTGACCAAATCTCTCACTTTTTGAATCTCTGATTCAAATGTCACCCATTGGGTGAAATCTAATAGGATGAAAGATTCAGAAAGAGAGCGATGTCTATAGTAACTTCTGTTTTAAAATGTGTAACTGTTTGCATGCCAGGGAAAGAAATGTGTATGTTCTTTTCAGGATACGGTCTGTAGGTCAACATTTGACTATTAAGGTCAACAGGGCATAGGTCGACGTGACTAAGGTTGACAGGGTTGGACGGTCAACAATGGGTAGGTCAACAGTCAAAAGGTTGACATGAGTTTTTCACTTTTTTTTAGCCAACTTGTGCCGACAGGCGGTATTCCTTTCCCTACCATCCACTAGTATGCAGAGAGAGAATATAATAGTGTACAGGGAGCATTGAGACACCAAGTATGGCGAGCGCAGCCAGCCATTTAAGGGGACACGGTATACTGATATGGTGTCCATGTAAACTTACGTTGAAATTCTGGACAAAAAAAAACATGAAAAACTCATGTCAACCTTTTGACTGTCGACCTTCCCATTGTCGACCTAATGGTTGTGTCGACCTTCCAACCCTTTTCAGTGGTCAACCTAAGGTATGTTGACATACATCGTGTCGACCCTGTTACCCATGCCGTTTTTTTTCAGGGTTATTGTTCTACGATGTTACATAGATTGGTAGTTTACTCAGTCTACCCCTTCTCTTCTCTAAGGTAAAGTAACGGTACAAATGGTAACACACACACACACACACACACACACACACCCCCGGCTTGAGCAAAAGCCGGGACTCCTTCATTTTTCTTACAGCCTTGATAGGACATGAGGGATCCATGTGATAATGTCCACTTTCTCTCTGCTAAAATGTCATGCATGTGCAGAAACCTCTTGTACGGTGCTAGATTTAGCTTCCTTCTGTGCAGGTGCCATGTCCCATATTTCTAATGGTTTTTCTTGAAATATTGTGGCACCATATTTTCAACCAAACCACTGGAAAGAAATACAGCATTGGGGTTGCCACCAGGCAAGAATGGAGAGGGCCTCCACTGACCCAGGGGCCCCTTACATACTAGGGTGATTCAATAAATAAGGTAACAAAACTCTCTCTGCAGACAATCAATAGCATGGCCTTGGTACAGATTGTTTTTTCACATAATCCCCCTACTTGTATAAGCATTTGTTCCAACTGTACACCAAGGCATCACATATCAATGGTAGCGGTGTAACAATTTGTGAGAACAGTTGCCTGGTGTTGATGTGCAGTATGACAATGTCTTTTTGTAGCATATGTTTAGTTTCCGAATAGTGCATGAGTGTAAATAGACGCATCATGAATGCTTCTATGATTCGCTGCTGCAACCCAACCGGCTTGTTACTTCACCATCCATGTCGGCATAGAGGGAGAATATAATAGTGTGCCGAGCATAGCAAGGCACAGAGCCCGAACCATAGTGAGTGAAGCGAGCCATGCGAGGTTATGCGTTACACTAATTGGAGGTCCATGTCGACAGTTTCTATCATTGACACCAACAAATGTGAAAGCCAAATGTCGACCTTTTCGTGTCTACTTTTTTCAACCTTTTGACCATGTCAACCAATTGCATGTCAACATTTTTCATTGACTGTCTTTCTAGACACTGTCTTTGTAAAAATCCACACCCGTACACACTAGCTGACCAACAGCTCCGCCAATATAGTTAACGCTACTCATTTTTTTTTTTCAAAAGATATCGCTCAAAAGGGCCCTTATAGCTTTTCAAAAATTGGGTAGTGTGTGGGGCATAAATGTTCCAAACTTATCATCTCGTATTCATTGTTCTCATCCCAAATTTAGGTTTTATTTCATTACCTCTGTGTTCATTGCTGATCTTTTATAATAATTCCTCTTTTATAAAATCTGCAGACTGTAGACCCTTTCGGTCTTGCAGGAGAACAGAAGCAGCATGTAATAGGGTGCGATTTTTGGTAAACGTTACCAAAAATCGCCAAAAAATTAGACGAGGTTCTGACTGGCGAATTTGACAGAACCATGCACAGATCATTGTGATCTGTGCATGGTTCTGTCCAAAAAAAGGGTTAAATACAAAAAAAAACGGTGAAAAAAACAGCCTGGGGTATCCCCTCCTGAGCATAACCAGCCCCGGGCTCAAAGAGCCATTCCTGGTTTCATAAAATCACAAGGACAAACAAGTTGGGGTTCCCTTGATTTTACAAAACCAGCACCAGGCAGCAGGGTAATGCCACAGCCGGGGGAGACTTTTTGTACAAGCCCCCCCGGCCAAAGCATTCATCCCTCTGACCGGTCAACATGGGCAGGGGTCCTGGGGAAGTGGGGACCCCCCCCAAAGAAGGGGTCCCCCCCTCCATAACTTACCTGCTCATGTTGAAGCCCGGGGCTGTCCTCGATGCCCCTGGGCGGGGGATGCAGTTGAAATTCCGGCAGTCCAAATCCCGACCGCCGAAATCCAGGCACTTTGTCCCTCTACGGGTGTCTACGACACCCATAGAGGGAGAATAAATTAGCATGCCGAGTGTAGCGAGGTACCGGGCCCGCTGCGTGGCAAGCGCAGCGAGCCCGCAAGGGGGGACGATCCACGTCCCCCCCCTTGTCGGGATTTCGGCAGTCTGGATTTTGACCGCCAGGATTCCGACCGACAGGATTTCAAACCAATCCCCTGGGCGGTGGGCATTGAGCTGATAAAATGGTGTAAAAAATAGAAAGAATCCTATTGCATATTGCTGTGAAACTATGAGTCCCAGCAAGCCTGCACCGCATGCAGGGACTTGGAGAACCAGAAGTCCCAGCATGCAGGGCAATAACGGGCCCGCTGGGACTTGTAGTCCCACAGTAGTACAAATAGTTAAATCAGGGGTTCCCAACCTTTTTCGAATCACGGCACCCCGAAGCATCAGAATTATTTCTCGGCACCCCTAGGCTAAAGTTTTCTCGTTGAGAAAGTTAGAAACAAATATTAAAGTTAAATAAATTGTGTTTATATCACATCCGTAGGATCAGTTATGTGGTAATGGACAGGATTCACTTCTGTTTGTCCCCAATTTGACTATTATATTGGACATAAATAACTTGAATCGGTCCTGGACCACCATCCCAGGGCACCCCTGCAAGTCCTCCAAGGCACCCCAGGGTGCCACGGCACACAGTTTGGGAACCACTGAGTTAAATAAATACATACATACACACAGACAGTAAAAATTTATTGCACACAGAGCCATTCATCCAATACTTACCTATGTTGCCACGGAGCATCGGTCCCCTTGTCCAGTAGTATCCATTTGGGATACCTGTGGATAGAAAACATACTCACCAGCCATCTGCAGGGCTTCTCCGGGACCCCTGCACTGCTCTAACTAAGCTCCGGTCTTCTGTTTACTTCTGGGGCTCCCGACCGGGACTTAGACCCTCTCACAAGCCAATCATGGTCCGGCATGACTGGCTGGTGGGCGGCCCAAGTCCCGGTCAGGGGGCGAGTATGTTTATGTCGGCTGGTGAGTATGTTTTCTATCCACAGGTACCCCAAATGGATACTACTGTCCCTGTGATTTTATGAAACCAGGACCGGCTGTTTGAGCCCGGGGTTGGTTATGCTCAGAAGGGGGGACCCCACACCGTTTTTTTTTTTTTTTACACAAAATCGCATGTCTGAAAATGCGCACATTTTTATGACTGAAAATGCGCACATTTTCAAGTCTAAAAATCGCACCATATCGCACTTTTTGCTGCAATTTTGCATCTAATTCCATATGCGAATTTGCAGCAAAAAAATGTGATTTTCAAAGGTGCGATTTGGTGTGATTGACCAAAAATCGCCACCTATTACATTTCGTCCCCTTGATGTTTATTTACACAAAACCCATTAAACATTATGTTTTTAGGAACCGGCAGAGATTCATGAAAGCTAGGAGAGAGATAAAGTATTAACCAATCAGTTATAAACTGTCATTTTTCATGATATGACAGGAACAGATGGCCTCCGCAGAGCTGATTCAGACCCGCTTGTAGAGCAGCGAATTTGGCTAATGTGCATGTGCAGACCCCCGCTGTGAGCACCTTCGGAGAGATATTCACTCGCTGGAGTGCTCGCACAATGATTGACAGCCAGTGAGTGTTCCAGGGTGGACACCCGGCATTTAATGTGTGTGCCCGCAAAAATGGTGGTGGGGTGCTCGGAGCGGGCAGCTCACATGACATCAGCACCATCCCTAATTCGCACAACAAGTCCTTGCAACAAGTCCTGGGCTAACTTTCAGTTGCGAACAGAGGGAAAAGTCATTTGATGGTTAGTAACCATTGAATAATTGTTCCTCTGTGCGGGCACTTGCGAGCGAATGTGTAAGTGTATACATCAACTTGCAAGCGCCCGCACAGAGGAAAAATCAAGGGGATGCGGGAGGTGTTCTTTTGGGTGACATTAATCTGCTAGCTGGCTACGATTATATGCAGCCTAGCGAGCAGGTCTGAATTACCCCCTCTGTTACCCATTTTTTTTAAAGCGACAATCATTTACACTGAAAAAAGTAAGTTGATCATACCATGTAACTGATTGCCGTTTAAAAAAAAAGGGGGGGGGGGGACTCTCCCAAAAACTCTCACTTTCTGATTCTCACACTCTATTACATTTGACCCTTGATCTATAGCCATAGTGAGAGGATCAGCAAACACCTGGGGTGGGCCAGCAACCATTATGAGCCCAGACAACTAACATGTTGTGATGAAGATGTAGCTTGGACCAGGTGAACAATAGTACTTCTTTTTTTTTTTTTTTTTAAACACATATTAACATACAGGAAATGGGTGCAGTGATGATTACAGAAGGATATGTATTATTATGGCATTGATAGTAATATGCTTAACACAAAAAAAATAACACAGAAACATCATTGAATGGAGTAATCATTTGTAAGAATGCTATGGTATTTGCGAGGTATAACTCCTGAGTATTCCAAGCATTAAGTTATAGTTGGAGGTGTGGGGGTTCTAGTTGGAGAGCGAGGGGTGAGAATGGGTAAGGAGGAATGAGGGAGTTAGGACAGAGGGGAAAGATAGTGAAAGCAAAAGTGTGGTTAAGGAAAGTGGGTAAAGAATCAGATATCTGAAGGTTTAGGGGCCCAGAGGAGCTGTCGACGGTTAATAGGGCAGTGTCATGGATGTGGAGGCATTACAGGGTAGTCAGCAGGGCTTCGGCTTGGAAGTGGGTTGTCCATGGTGACCATCTTTTGATAAAGTTGAGGGAGGTATCATGCAAGATAGAGGTAATTTTTTCAATTTTATAGGTAGCCCAGGTAGAGTTGATGGCAGCAGTTATGGATGGAGGTGAGGGGGATTTCCAATGTGCAGCAATGAGGCATTTCGCCGCTCCTAGGATGTGATTTATTCATTTTTGAGTTGGTGGTGGGGTTTTAGATAGTGGTCTAAGTAGTAAAGAGTAAAACGGAGATGGGGGCATTTGAGTTCCCGTGACTTGTTTGATCAGCTTGTGGACCTCCTTCCAGAAAGTTTGAATGGAAGGGCAGGACCACCAAACATGCAGAAAAGCTCCCCTTTGGCCACACATTCTCCAACAAGAGTCGGGGGATGTGGGGTAGATAGTGTGCAGTCTGGTAGGGACCATGTACCATCGGAAGTATATTTTATATGCGTTTTCCTTGATTCGGACCGATATGGAGCGCTTTGCTACAGCCATCCTAATTTTAGACCAAGTAGCTGGACTTAAGGTTTCTCCCGTTTCTCTTTCCCAGACTAATTCATGGGCCTCTTTTTGCGGCTGATTATGAGATAAGAGTATTTGATATATGGTGGATATGAGCTTTTTGGTTAGGTGAGCATTTCTGCAAAGAGATTCAAGTGTTGAGCGAGAAAGGGAAGGGTCTGGTCGAGGGAGAGAGTTATAGAAGTGGCGAAGTTGGAGGTATTGATAGAATACATGGTTTGGTAGGGAAAATCTGGATTGCAGTGAAGCGAAGTCAGGGAATGTTGATAGGGGAGCAATGTCTAGTGGGAAAAGAACATTGTGTCGGGTCCAGAACTGGAAGGACTTGTGATCCATCCCGGGGGTAGAACAATAGTACTTCTAAAACCTGCCGGTTTCCGCTCGCTGAGGGAGAGCAACAACACTGGAACATTAGGAAGAGTGCGCTCTTACTAATCTCCTCTCAGCAGCTGGGTGTGACTATGGTCCACACGCAACGCTGCAGACCAGAATAAGGTCCGCAGCAGAGAAATCATTCGATGGTAGCCGACCATCGAATGATATCTCCAGCGCTCGCAGATCAGAGACACATCTATGGCATCTCTTATCTATGAGCACTCTGTGCGGGAAGCAGGTGGTAGCTGACATCTGCTGACATCACCTCCTCACACCCGCGTCACCGGGTGATTACCATGGGAATGCCCATGAAACTGCTAAGTGCGAACGGGACGGCGAACATGTAGTTTGCCATGCCCGCTTGCACCCTGCGTCTGTACATGTGAACAAATGTTCCTGTGCAACGCGCGGGGGACGATCAAATTAGAATAACCCCCTATAGCTCCTGCTGCTTTTGTTCTCGGGGTGATCACGAAATACTGTATTATTTAAGCTGCTGTTTTTCTTCAAAGTAACACAATAAAAGTGCCTAGTTACTTTGAAATTGCTGGAATAACAGAATACCAGTGGCATTATGAAGCGGCATCAGCAAAGAGGGAGAAAAGGCACATAATGAAACAATGGATGTTCATGGAACAAATAGCAAAGATGATGCATTGTTCTTTCCTCATCTTCTGTTATTTCTGAAAATGTTAATTCAGCATAAAAAGTTCACTTTTTTATAGTGTATAATTTTTGCATATCCATTTATCATTATACGCTGCACCTTATTGTTCTGTTTTAACACATAAAGCCGGATGTACCAAGCAGCGGCTGTTCATCCCGCCGCCCATCACACGTTGCTCATGGCATATGTACTAATCTCCCGATAAGAGCTGCCCTTTGCGATCCCCGCCGCTGCATGGACTTCCTTGTTTCTAACAGGGAAGTCCCTCTGCACATGCACAGAGACAATGGCGGACGTGGGGCATGCTGGGAGGGATCTGTGTCAGATCCCTCACACAGCAGCACTGCAAAGAGAAGCCCATAGGTTACAGCTGGCATAACCCCCCGCATCGGATCCCCACCGGAAGGGGCGTTATAGTGCATTTAAAAACTGGGTTTTTACGGCATTTTTTTTTAGTACATCCCATACCCGGTTTTGATTTAAGTGCCTTTCCGAACACATAAATAAACCTATCACTATAGATATAATACAGAATTGTGACAGCGGATACAGTACTTGGGGGTTTAATTACTAGATGGGAGTTCTATTGAAGATGGGATGTTGCTATGGGCAACCAATCAGATTCTATCTATTATCTTCTAGAACAGTGGTTGGGGAGCCATGGTAAATTACCCCAACAGTCACACTGCCAAGACACAGCCAGGCATGCATATGAATCTATATGCATGCCTAGCTGCTTCTCATCAGCGCGACCAGTGGCAGAACTATGACGCAGCAGACTTCGCAGGGGCATGGGGCAACCAGTGATGTGGGGTACTGTGGGGAGCTATGGGCTTTTCAGAAAGTTCATCACTGGTAACAGTGACGATGTGGGTGGCTCGGCACTGCTGATGAGTCAGTGTTGTGACTGTTAGACTGCGACACGCAGGCAGTGTGCTGTGTGCACGTGCACCTACTGGACTGGAGCCAACGATGTGAATCAGACATCTTACATGCACAATAATATAACCATAACATGATACACATGAACGGTATGACGTACTGAGCGTAAGGGAGGGATCGCTGTGTCACTGGAATGGACTCCGAGAAAGGGGTTCGAAAGGCAAGTTCTTACAAAAATCCCCTTTTCTCTTTCGTCCATTCCGGTGACACAGCTAACCATGGGACGTTCACGAGCCAGGGTACGCTCAGACTGTCAGTTCTCATCACTGCCCATCCAAATGAAGCGTTCTCCGACACAAACTCATGGAACCTATAAAATTTGGTAAAGGTGTGAACAGACGCATAGGCGCTCCATGACGCACAGCCCACGAGGAAGCAACTGACCTGGTGGTATGTGCATTAATCTGAGAAGGAACAGGTCTACCAACCTTGGTGTAAGCAAAGGCAATGACTGACCTTAACCACCTGGCAATAGTCTGCTTAGAAGCAGGCCATCCTCTCTTATGCACATCATACAATACCAACAACAGGTCCGTCTTTACCCTTTCCACGTAAATTCGCAAGGCGCAAACTACGTCCAACTTCCTTAACTTCCTTAATTTGTCCCTATGTTTAGCCCCTTCAGGAGGGGAAAAAACGGGAGCACAATCTCCTGGTTTAAATTAAAGGAAGAAACCACTTTTGGTAAAAACTTAGGAACTGTTTGAAGCACAGCCCTATAAAATTAAATGTGGAGATTTACAGGACAAAGCTCCTAACTCCGAAACACGCCTAGCCGAAGCAATGGCTAACAGAAAAGTAAATTTCCAAGAAACATATTTTAGGTCAGCCGACCTTAATGGTTCAAAAGGAGGGTTCTGCAATACTGACAGAACCAACGATAAATCCCAAGGCGCCATCGGCTGCCTATATGGGGGTTTTAGCCTGGTAACACCCTGCAAAAAAGTTTGAACCTCAGGGAAAAAAAAGCTATCCTTTTCTGAAAGAAAATGGATAGAGCAGAAATATGTACCTTTAGGGACTGTAATCCCAAACCTGTAGAGAAACCATCTTCAAGGAAATCCAACAATCTGGCCACCGTGAACCTGGATGTGTGAAACTTCTGACGCTCACACCACCTAATGTAAATTTTCCAGACTCGATGGTAATTTGCAGCCGACACCGGCTTACGAGCCCTTAGCATAGTCTGGATATCTGCCTCAGACAATCATTTCTTCTTTAGTAAGAGGTCTCAAAAGCCAGGCCGTCAAATTGAGTCGAGGTAGGTCCAGGTGTAGAAAAGGTCCTTGCCTTAGAGGAGGTCCTTGCCTTAGAAAAGGTCCTTGCCTTGTCGAAGAGGAAGGGGCCAAGAGTCCGTTGATAATCTCAGAATGTCCGAATACCAGGACCTCTTGTGCAATCAAAATGGCTTGCACTTGTTGAGATTTCACCCTTCTCAGCACCCGCGGTATCATTGGTAGCGGGGGAAAAAATGTAGACCAGGCGAAAGTTCCACGGAACCATCATAGCATCCACCGCCCAAGCGGTTAGATCCCTGGTCCTGGAACAGAATCTTGGAACCTGACAGTTGTGGAGGCCATCAGATCGACTTCTGGGAGCCCCCAGCTACTCACAATCTCGTGGAATACCTCCAGATGTAATGACCATTCCCCCTCCAGCAGGTCCTCTCTGCTGAGAAAATTCGCCTCTATATTCCAGATCCCCGAAATGAACACTGCAGACAGAATCTGAATGTTGATTTCTGCCCAGTTGAAAATCCGCAAGACTTCCTGCATCACCATCCTGCTGCGAGTCCCGCCCTGATGATTCAGGTAAGCCACCGCCGTGATGTTGTCTGACTGCACCCTGATTGGGAGGCCCTTCAGACAACCTTCCGCCTGTTGAAGAGCCTTCCAAACTGCTCGAAGTTCTAATATATTTATTGGCATTCCTGTTCGGACCACAGGCCCTGCAGCCGACCCTCTCAACCCCTGAGACTGGCGTCGGTCATTTTTACCACCCAGTCCCAAGAGCGAAGTGATCACCCCAGTTGCAACGTCTCTATGTCCATCCACCAGACTAAGGAATCCCTTGTCTCCTAGGATAGAATTAACCTCTCTTTTTGTCATGGTTTTGGCATTCCCTGACCAACAGGAAAGGATGTTCCATTGAAAAACTCTGGAATGAAACCTGGCAAACTGGAGCGTCTCAAAAGTTGCCACCATTTTGCCTAGCAGTTTCACCCCCTGCCAAACGGTAGGATTTGCAGCCTGTAGGATCATCAATACCAGCTGACAGATGTCCCTGGCTTTGGACTGTGATAGGAAAACCCGGTTAAAGTGGGTGTCCAGAATTACCCCCAGAAACAGCAGTCTCTGTGTGGGAATAAGATGGGACTTGGGAAGATTTAGTATCCACCCCATGTCCTGCAAGAACTGTGACGCCACTGTTAAATGTTCCTGTAGCTTTTTCTCTGATTCTGCCTTGAATAGCAGATCATCTAAGTAAGGAATAATCGCTATCCCTCTCAACCGGAGTGCAGCTGCCATGAGAGTCATCACCTTTGTGAATACCCTTGGTGCTGTTGCCAGACCAAAGGGCATAGCCTGGAACTGTAAGTGAGTTTCCCCTATCACAAAGCGAAGTAAGGACTGATGTTCTTTGCATATGGGTATATGAAGATATGCATCCCGAATGTCCATGGATACCAAATACTCCCCTGTCTCTATGCTACCAAGCATTGAGCGCAAGGACTCCATGCGGAAGTGATCCACCCATAGATGCTGATTTAACAACTTTAAATTCAGTATGGGTCTGACCGACCCGTCTGCTTTGGGGACCAAGAAAATAATTGAATAAAAACCTTTCTTTTGTTCCTCCTGTGGAACCGGGACCACAACTCCCTTTTCCCTGAGAGCCAATGCCGCCCCCAAAAGGGCCGTATGCGAACTGGCTTCCTTTGGCAAAGGAGTTGGAAGAAATCTCCGCGGAGGATCCCCCCTGTGATTTATCCGGTAGCCCCTTAAGACAATTGAAAGAACCCAAGGGTCTGAGGTAGGGGTGTTCCACTTGTCCCAAAACTGCAGGAGGTGACCCCCCCACTCTGAGTCCAGAATGGGGAGCCTCCACCCCATCATGCAGAGGATTTATCCTCTCCTTATGAAAAACACCTGCTTTTTTCCAAAGGCCCCAAATCTAGATTTGAAAGCTTTTCCTTTACCGGCTGGGAATCTACCTTTTCCCGCCTGTCCTTTGCTGGATGCTCCCTCCCGAAAGGACGAGCGAAAAGCAGGTTTGATAACTCCAAATTTTAAACCTGAAGCTTTACTAGTGGTAGTAAGAAAAGTACTCTTCCCCCTGTGGCATGCTTTATGATGCACTCTAGTTCAGAGCCAAAAAGCAGTTCCCCTTTAAATGCCAAGGACTTTAGGGATTTCTTTGATTTTTTATCTGCATCCCAAGCCTTAAGCCAGCGGTCTCGCCTTGCAGACACAAACATGGTGCATACCTTAGACACCATCTTAGCACCTTCTTCACCAGCCTCAGTGATGTACTCTGCTGCACATCTGAGCTTCTCAGGTAAGAGAAAAGCCTCGGAATCAGGCCGCAACTGATCTTCCAAAGCCTCAGCCCACTTAATCATTGCTTTGGCTACCCAGACTAAAGCGATAATGGGACGGAGTGTATAGCCCACTCCTTCAAACACTGCCTTACGGCATCCTTCCACTTTCTTATCTACCGGGTCCTTGAAGGATGAACCACCCTGGACCGGCAAGGCTGTGGCTTTTGACAATCTACCCACAGGGGCGTCTACCAGCGGGACTTTCTCCCACAACTTTAAATGCTGCTATTTGCAAACCTTTTAGACTCTTTACGCATTCTTTTAAATACACAATGCGCCTGCACCCTGTCCTCTTCAGACAGGTCCAAAGCCTGTTTCACAGTAAGGATTAAATCTTCAATGCCCGAGCCAGAAGCATCAGCCTCTTCCCTTTGCTCCCAACTTAAATCATCTTCACAAACACCATCATCATCAGAATCCACAGATAACAGAAGAGGTGCAGCTGAAGGCCGTCTGGAGGAAGGGCTATCGGAAGGTTTTGCAAACTTTACCATAAGAGAGTTCATCTTATGAATCCCCTGCACAGTGTCCTGTATGACCTGCAGTAACATGGGGTCCCCTTGCGAAGGGGCAATGGATCCCATAGAAGTCTGGGAGGATGAACTAGGGCCAGGAGACTTAATAAAGCTATCCTTTTGCCTATTGAGGGTCTCAGCCAAGGCATTCCCCAACGCAGAAGCCCACGCAGGTTCTTGTTGATCCAACCTCAGGGCTTACGCACCACTGGGCACAGCTTCACAAGCAGGGCACAAATCCCCTTGATCCATCTGTTCACATGTTAATTTAACCCCGCAGAATCTGCAGTCCAATAACATGCCCCGCACTCCCCCCCCCCTCAGCAGCATCATCATCACACGTGTAAGTCATATTTAACCCACAGTGCACAATGTCAGGCAAAGTACAAGGCAATGTATACAGTGTACTTATCTGTCTGCTTGCGGTAAGTGACTTCAGCTTCAGAAAGGGTAGAGCTTTCCAGGAGAAACTGTAATCTCTGTACTGTGAAGAAAACAGCCAGGCTTCAGCTCCACAGCATGGAGAGAAATGGTGCCAGTACACAGAGCAGGAAGAGACCAAGTCTCTGCTTCAGCGGGGTAGGAAGCCAAAATTGGCGCTTTCCCCCCTTTAGCCGCTCCCACAAGTGTTTCTCCTTACCTCCAGTGCCTCCCCTTCTTTCTGGGATCACTTGGAGTTGTCCAGCAGCGCTGGACAACTGTAATAGACTTCACTTCCCTAGTGGGATTTCAATCTATAAACCCTCCAAGATGGCGCCCGCCTTCACGGGAGGTCTGTCCCTCACGATCCCCTTCTAAGTAAGGAGCCGGTTTCAGATGCTCCCAGGGCGCAGGCAAACCTCTTCTCAACTGAGGACGCGCTTCTGTCAGCCTCTGCTGCGCTCTCAGTGTGCGGCGCTTCCCATAAGCAGCACACTGGAAAACCTGCACTAGGTTAAGTTAATAAAATAATAACTATTGTAGCAAAAAATCCAAAGAAAAAACGGTGGCTGCAGGAGCAGCCGAACATAGCACCCACTCCTGTGGGCACCTAAAACAAACTGAAGCATGATGGGATTCGGAAGGAAGGAGCCTGCAACCAGAGGAAAGATTTCAGCATAGGTGCCTTGGCTCCTTCGGACCCTCCTACATCCCATGGTTAGCTGTGTCACTGGAATGGACGAAAGAGAAATATCTCCAAAGAACATACAATCCCTTAATCGGAATTTTAGGCAATTTATATGGAAGGGTGGTAGACCTAAGCTGAGTCTGGTGAAGTTGCAACAACCTAAATGGAATGGGGGCGTTGGACTTCCAGATGTTAGACAATATAACAAGGCAGCCATGTTTCGTTATCTATCAGACTGGACATTGGGACTTGTGTGTTATACCTGTACCTCTCTGGAAAGAGAATTGGTAACAGGGGATTGTTTGTTATCGTTCCTACATCTCCACGACCAAGAAGTTCCTTCTCATATTAAAGAAAACCCATTATTATGGAACACAAAAAAACATTGCATTGGGTGAGACACCAAGCGGGCATTAATTCACATAAATCTCTACATCTCACGTTTTTAAATAATCCTAGCTTCATAACCTTTCAATATTTGGCGCGCGGGAGGCGTCAACACTCTTATTTCCTAAGTGGATAGGCCGTTGAGTAAGACTCTGACATTTCCAGAGGCGGTTGAGAAGCACCCCTTTTTGGCGGGGTACCCTCTGGCCTTCCTATAAGCTAAACATTATCTTACTTCAGTTGTCCGTCAATTTTCTAAAAGACTGGAATAACTCAATAGATACTTTATTATTTCAAGCCCCTCTTGAGAAAAAAACTATTACTTGTTACTATCAACATTTTAGAACCATTTTAGATTATTCTACCTCTAAACAGGGAATGGTACAGTAGCTTTCTAAATTTCCAGACTACGAAGTTGAAGATCTTATTAAAGCTTTAATAAAACCCTGTAAAACCCTATCTTCCTCTATGTATGTCGAGATGTTTCTCAATATCTATCATAGGGCATATTTGTCCCCGCATAGAAGTTTTCTCATGGGACGAAAAGATTCTAGTGCATGTTATAGATGTGGGGAGTTGGAGGCTGACCTTTATCATTGCTTCTGGGCTTGCCCAGTGGTTAGAGGTTTTTGGATTCCGATCAAAAGATATGTGGAATCTCATCTCCTTAATTTTGTCCCTCTGACTGCTGAGTGGGCAATCCTGGGCATAATCCCTTCCACCTTGAGAGTATGCAAAGGAGGCAGAAGGATGCTTTTGGCTGGTAAGTGCAGCAGCCCATAAAACAATTTTACAGGAATGGATATCTACCTCTGCTCCAACATTTCCGTGGTTTAAATATAAATTATTTCATTTATTTAGAATGGATTGGGTCGAACCTACTTTAAATAAGGAATCAAGACTTGAAGAGTTTTTCCTAATGTGGGAAAGCTATGTAAATACCTTGTCCGTAGAGGTGAGGAAACAGATTGAGCAAAGTATGAAACACACGTCTTGGTTCTTGTTGCGATCGTTAGCTGAAGATCCCCCTATTGGCATTGAATAACTAGTATTGAATTGGCTAGGAGTGATGGGGCTGGGAGAGACAGTATTATTATTTTTCATTCATTTATTTATTTAAATTTATTTTTATTTATTTTTTTCTCTTTAATTTTCTGCCATAATCTTGAGCTATGTATTGTTATGTAATTCATGCATATGTTTTAGAAGTGCTGACATATATCTTTATTATGTTATTCAATGTTATTTGTATGACAAATCATGACAAGAAAATTCTACAATGTCCTTTATTCTGAAATTCAAACATGTGTCATCAATAATGTATACATCTGTTTACGATAATTGTCAATACTTGGATATATGCTGGAATGTCTGTACATGTTCTTTTCTTGACTGTGCTTAATAAAAAGAAGTTTAAATTTTTTTTACACCGTAATGCCCATTACATGTTAAGCCACACACCATAATGTCCATTACGTATTATGCTACATAAATGCTGCTTAACTACATGCTCATTGCCATGTGGGATTACATGCTCGTTGCCATGTGGAACTTTTTTTTTTTTAGCCTACCGGGCCACCCATTCAGCTGCCACCAGGAAGAACTGAATATAGCCGCAAGCTGCCCAGCTGTATTCAGAGGCTGAGCACTGCATTGCAGCAGGTCCCGGCTATTTGAAATCTTGCGCTGCCGCCTACTGGGTCCGTGAGCCAATCAGAGCTCGCTTGCGGTCCAGCAGCCAATCAGGAGCCATCACTCCTGATTGGCTGCTGGACCACGAGCTCCAATTGGCTCATGGATCCGGCAGTACGAGTTTTCAAATAGCTGGGACCTGCTGCAGTGCTCTGAAAACTGTCGGGCAGCTCGCCGCTCTCTACCCGGCTGTCAATGCTTTCTTCCCGGTGGCAGCTCAACGGGTGACCCAGGGGGGGCAAAATGAATCACCCACTGGGCACTGTAGTTGGAGCTGAGGTAACATATGCAGAGATATTTATTTTTGGGTGGATTATATTTGATCTTTGCAGGGTAAATACGGTCTGCTTAATTTTTACATTGCAATTTAGTTGTACCCCATCTAAATCTGAATCTCGCTGCCCCACCTGCAGTGCAACATGGTTTTGCTCAGTTGTGTGATTTTTTGCTTTGCTAAGAAAGCTGGATCATGCCAACAGTGTAAAGTTATTCAAGAGCAATCTGAAAAACGGACTCCTGTATTCTCCATATTAAAGCACATGCCCTGATATAATGTTCATCCGCCTAAGAAGTTCTTTTATTTCTCTAAATTATTTTATCTATGTAACCTAGCCAATGCCAACATTTGCACATTTGTTGTCTAACTCAGTGAAGCAGCCATGTTGTTTGCTGAAGCCAATATGCATGAAGAATCAGATTATAACTTGGCAAGGAACAAAGGGCCTGATTCTGGTTCACTCACAAATTCTCTCTAATGGACAAAACTATGTGCACTGCAGGGGGTGGGGGGGTGGGAGGGGTGTGCAGATGTAACATGTGTAGAGAGAGTTAGATTTGGGTGTGGTTTTGTAATTCAATGGCTAGCTATAGGGCAGTGTAAAAATAAAGCAGCCAGTTTACTGCACAGAAACAAAATAACACCCAAATCTAACTCTCTGCATGTTACATCTGCCCCACCTGCAGTGCACATGGGGTCTTATTCTACAGTAGTTCACTCTTTCTGACAAAATCCTTCTTAGATGGACAAAACCATGTGCACTGCAGGTGGGGCAGATGTTACTTGTGCAGAGAGAATTAGATTTGGGTGGGGCTTTAACACAAAGTGAGATCTATATTGCAGTGTAAATATAAAGCAGCCAGTATTTACCCTGCACAGAAACAAAATAACTCACCCAAATCTAATTCTCTCTGCACATTTTACATCTGCCCCCCCTGCAGTGCACATGGTTTTGTCCATCTAAGAAGGATTTTGTCAGAAAGAGTGAACTAGAATAAGGCCCATGGTTTTGTCCTTTAGAGAAAGAATTCGCTTTTGCGAGTGAAACAAATCAGGCCCCAAATGTGTGCAGGTGATTTGTAATTGAAAAAAATGCTTTAACAAGGTTTTTTAATTGTTATATGGCTTTTGAGGTGCATACTCTTTTAGCCATGAGGTATTTAATACAAGTGATGATTCCACATTACTGACCATCTGCACATTTCAGTATAAATTTAATAATATTGGAGTTCTATTGAAGATTGGGTTTGATTTTTGGTAATGTGTGATGTTTCGGCCAAAAATCTCACATGTAGTAATGTGCGAATTGCAGTAAAATGTGCCCGTTTTGACCTGTCTAAAAAAATCGCACATTCAGAATCGCATCCAGATGTTTTCTCATAGAAAACATCCAAATCGCAAATGTAATAGGATGCAAATTGAAAATTTGCACACAACAAATTACCAAAAATTGCAAAACAAATAGACCAGGTCCAGCCTGGAGATTTTCACAGAACCATGCACAGATCAGTGATATCTGTGTATAGTTCTGTCAAAAAAAATGTCAAAAAAATAATTAGCGTGGAGCATAACCAGCCCTGGGCTCATTAAGCCGGTCCTGGTTACCCAAATACAGGGGGTGGAAATTGTGGGGATCTTCCATATCTACGAAACCAGCACCGGGCTCTTAGACCAGTCCTGGTTCCAAAAATATGGGGAGCAAAAAACTGGGGGTCCCCCATATTTTGGAACAAGCACCATGCTCAAACAGTCAGCAGTGTCATGCCATAGCCGGGGGCCAATTTTTATGCAAGGTCCCTTGATAGAACCATGATCCCTCTGGCTGGTAAGCCCTGGATGGGGTACCTGGGGGAGTGGGGACCCCCAATAAAGGTAAATACACGGGGCTTTGCACACAGAAAAAGGGCACACTAACCAATAGTAGAAACATTTTTTTACTTGCATTTTCAAAACTGTACAAAAATAACAAATGTATTTGGTTGCACATTTGTGAACAATATGCTTGATTGTTAAATAAATTAATATGTTTTATTGATAGGAAAGGCCACGGTTCATACACTATACTACACTCATTTTGAAAAGGAAGATAAATGTTTATTTCAGTGTTGCATAGAAATGCTGCTCCTGGTAGTAGGGCCAGTGACTGCTCGCTCTTTTTCCTTCACAATTTCCAACTCAATTTTGGCTCGGATTTTGTCCCAGTCAACTTCAACCTATGTAAAATAAATTACAATTAAGTTACTGATAGTTGATACCAACATTTTGTCTTTAAAAATTGTCTATCAAACATCTCCATTGTCCAAAACAATGCACATTTGTAGGAACTGGTATATTCATTTATATCTTATAGATTTCTGGTGAAAAACAATCTGCCTAAAGGAAAATCGAAAAGTTGAGAATGGTCTTCTTTATAGGACCTAAAATTATTGATTGTGACTGCAACTCTATGGATTTGGATTTCCTAAGAAATATTGGGGGTCATTCAGCCCGAGTGAGTCATCCACCCGAAGGCAGCAAGCGAAGGCCACCGGGGTTTTCTGGCCATCTCCCATAAAATACAGACATTCCCCAGCCGTTGGGAGTGCTACTGACATCATCAGCGGCCTCCTTCACCCCACGGCCTTCGCAGTGCCGAGTAAGTCCTGACTTATTCAGCACTGCGTGCAGGGGAAAAAAATCATAAAATGGGGAATGATTCTCCCCATGTGTGCATGGTTGCATACACATTGACAGCCTTGCAGGGGGCGGGGGCCATGCAGGCAGGGTGGCAGCTGACTGCTCGTGGGCTACGAACACTTGCAGCCCATTGAGTAGGTCTGAATCGGGCCCATTATCCTATCATTATGCCTTCTCTCTTTATTTACAATCTGTTACAGAGGATTTATGAAATGTGTTATGTCACAGCACACATACCACCTTTTCCCTCTGAACAGCCTGTAGATCTGGATGGGAGAGGCCCAGGTGGGAGGTTTGAGTAGGGTCATGCAATGAATCACAACATTGCGCCCCTCTGTATGTAGTGCCATGGGATCAACATCCCTAATCCCCCCCCCCACCACCACCATTTCCCCCATTTAATGCGGCCCTGGCTCTCATCCTGCATCCCAGTCTCCTTGCACACAATACACTCCTACAGTACTGCTCACGGCCTCCCCAGGGGTCTTCACCAGGAACCCCCACAAGGAGCAAGTCACGGCCCCTTATACCAGTCAACAGAACTAAACCTGGTGCAGGGATGCCGGGAGATATGGAAAACCCCAGAAGCTCCAAGGCTGTACGAATTGCACTGGATACTGGAACTGGAAAAGACTCAGGCTGAGCAGGACTTGAAAGCGACTGAGATGGGACTGGAACTGAAGGAGCCTGTAACTGGCCTGGTACTAGAGAAACTGAGGCCGGACTAGAACAAGGGGAACCTGAGACCGAACTGGTACCGGAGGGTCTACAGCGACTTGATAGGAGGAAGGACTCAACAGGATGCTGAGGAGCGCAGACAACTAGTAAATGGAACATGTGGTAGACTTTGTTCTGGCAAGTTTGGATTCCATATTTAGAATTCTTATACCTGAGCCCAGCAGCCGATTGGCCGCAGAATATGTGTGGACTTCCTGTTTTCCATTGGATGGTGGAAGGTCAGAGGACTCCCCAGACATAGCTGCACCCAGGACCCAACCGGCTGCACAGTCTGTCATGGAGCCACAGAGAACAGCCACGGACTGTCCAGTAGCTACCCGAGACCTGCCGAGTTCTAGAAGCCCACTGGGCCCCCCGAAGTCCGCCAGCCACAGGAGAACAAGCACCCTCACGTGTAAGCAATGCATTCTCCGCTGCGCACTCCGCAGATGCCAGACACCTACCCTACCACACTCCATGCACATCTTCCCTTCCATACACATAGCTCTCATACACTGCCTCTCACCCTAGAATTTGGAGGCAGATGAAAACCATTTGGCCCCTCTAGTCTGTTCTTTTTTAACCACATTGTTACCCTTAAACCCTATTTGCTCATTATTTCTTTTTACGGATGTCCTTATGTCTAATCCTAACCCTGCACACTGCACACTGCTCTCCTACACTACCACACTCCATGCACATCCTCCCCCCATAAACACTGCTCTCCTATGCTACCCCTCACCTTGCAGACTGCTCTCCTACACTACCACACTCCATACACATCCTACCCCCCCATACACACTGCACACATTTCCCACACACTGCTCTCCTACACCACCCTTCACATTGCTCTCCCTCCCCAACCCCCACCCACCCACACACACACTGCTCTCCTACACTACCCATCATCCTGCACGTCCCCTCACCCCCCATACACACTGCGCTCCTACACTGCCCTTTACCCTGCACCCCCTTCCCAACATACTGCTCTCCTACATTACCCCTCACCCACACTGCCACCCACATACACACTGCTCTCCTAAATTGCCCCTCACACTGCACACTGCTCTCCTACAATACCACAGTCCATGCACATCCTACCCCAATACACACTGCTCTCCTACACTACCCCACACTACTCTCCGACACTACCCTGCAACTGCACCTCCTCACCCCATACACACTGCTCTCCTACACTGCCCCTCACCCTGCAACCTGTTCCCCACACACTGCTCTCCTACACTGCCCCTCTTTCTGCAACCCCATCCCCACACTGCTTTCCTACACTATCACACTCCATACACATCCTCCCCACCAGTGGCGGATTCAGGGGGGGGGGCACCCGGGCACGTGCCCCCCCTGTCATTTATTTTGTAGCTGAGGACCAGGGCTTTCCAACGAGCCCAGCCCCGTGTCTCTAGCCCTCCGGGAACCGGAGATATCGCCTGGCAAACCTGTAACGTTTTTTCCCCATAGGATAATATGGGACCCGTCAATTCCGACCCCCACCCGGTTCCGACGGCTGCCAGTTCCCGCCCTGGCATCACAGAAGCTTGTGGTTGATATCAATCGCTGGGCCTTCAATACGATACCAGGCTGGTCCAAATCGGTCAATCGGTTCCAGAGATATTGTGTGTAAACCGATTTTTTTATTTTTGTAATGTAATTTCATGGCTGTTCATGATTTTGAGGGAAGATTACTCTGGAACCAAACGTTCCAGTTTCACTGGACCAAAATCATTCAAAGCTCACTCAAAAGTTCTTCAATATAATACTTGTCTCATGTAAATGGGTCAGTTGGTTCCGAAGATATAGCCGGTTAAATGAGATAACTGGTTAAAGGGGGGAGGGGTGGTTTTCTCTCCCCCTCACACCAGAAAATGCAGGGACTAGGCTGGTGTAAAAGGGGCCAACCTGGGAATGCATTTTCTGGTGTGAAAGGGGTATTATTTCAAATAGCCGGGACCTGCAGTGCTCTGAATACAGCCAGGCTCTGCCACTGTCAGTGGCTATCACTTCTGCCTGGCGGCGGCTGTCCCCCATTTACCACGAGCATGTAATCCCACATGGCAATGAGCATGGAACCTCTGGCAATGAGCATGGAACCATTGGCAATGAGCATGTAGAGAAGCAGCACTTATGTAGCATAATTTTTAATAGGCATTATGGTGTTTGGCATAACACATAATGGACATAATGGCGTGTAACTTAATGTGTAATGGACATTATAGTGTAAATGTTTAATGCGCGCCTTTGGTGGACAATGTCCCTGTTTATGAAGTGTATTGTGAATTTTGGCTTAATCTGTGTGGCATTATGTGAATTCTGGCTCAATCCATGTGGCATTATGTGAATTTTGTCTCAATCCGTGTGGCATTATGATAATTTTGGCTCAATCCGTGTGGCATTTTATGCATTTGGCTCAATCCGTGTGGCATTATGTGAATTTTGACACAATCCATTTGGCATTATGTGAATTTTGGCTCAATCCGTGTGTGTTATTATGTCAATTTTAGCTCAATCCATGTGGCATTATGTGAATTTTGACACAATGCATGTGGCATTATTTAAATTTTGGCTCAATCCATGTGGCGGCATGTCAATTTTGGCTCATTCCATTTGGCATCATGTGTAAGGGGCAAGTATAATGGGGTCTAGTATTTTGTTGCATAATGTGTAGAAGTTGTATATGGTGTTGACACGCCCCCTTGGCCACACAGCCTTTTCTGGAGCGCGCCTTTGGCGCGCGCACAACTACATCCTTCACTTTTGTCGCCATGGTGGGCCTGCATACTTTAAATGCCAGGGCCTATTTTTAATTCCATTCCCACCCTCTCCTGCCGCTCTCTTAGCATGTACACTGGCACCACTAACACCGCCCCTCCCAGTGGCAAACGCAGGATTTTCAGAAGGGGGTTTCCAGAGGGGCGGAGCAAAGCACAGAGATGGACACTTAGGTGACCCAGTATATGCCGGGTCAGTTAAAGTATTATAGATAGACCAAATGTATATAAATATTAATAATAATAATACCAAAAAAAAAATATATATATATATACATACACACATATACATACATACATACAGGGGCGTCAACAGCAGTGTAGACCCCTGGGCATAGCAATGTATTGGGGCCCCTACCGATCCTCCAGCGGTAGGGGTGGGGAAAGCTTTGATGTCCCGCGGGTGGTAGGGGGTATTATATCAACCACTCAGCATGTAGGGCCTGGATCAGTAATTTCCACTAATTACCCCTTTACTGCACAGATGGTGGGAGATGGGGGCATTGGGCTGAATGAAGGGGCCCTGATACATAACTTCCAGGGTGGTAGAGGATGTTTAATATGCAGAGGAGGGGTGTATAGTGGAGTGGGCTCATTATTCATAATTTTCTGGTGGGAGGACAGCTTGCTTGACTGCAGATATCTCCAGTTCCCGTAAATAGATTTATTTGATTTTAATGGAATTAAAAACTAGAGAATCCCACAGAACCTGAAATATCTGACTGGAAATAACAATTAACAGGATTAGATGGGGACCACTGCTTTGAAGTCAGATATCTCCGGTTCCCACGGGCCGATTTTTACAGTTCTTATATCCTTGGAAAGAGGGGACCCTCAGCTTTCAGCTGAGGGCCCTTAGACTCCTGGGGGGGTGTTTCTAGGTACTCAGAAACCCCCCCTGCGTGCGCTACTGCCTCCCCCACCCAAACCCTTTTTTATCATGGTGCCCCCCCTGTCATTTTATCCTGGATCCGCCCCTGCTCCCCACCTTACACAATGCTCTCTTATACCCCTTTCACATCAGCCTAAATTTGTGGGTTGAGTCCGGGAACAACCCGGTACTAGCGCTGGTGTGAAAGGTTCCCGGGACAAATTACCGGGCTAATTTGCCTGCAATCCAACCCGGCTAGGTAGCCGGGTTGTTTCTGGGTTCAACCCGGGGACCTGGCTGGTGTGAATGGGGTAGGGTATATTTACCCGTGTTGACGGTCCTCGGTGTCCTGTCCGGCCGGAAATCCACGCAGGCGGCGGGCGCAAATGATGGGACAGGCGGTGGATGATGATGACGCAGCTCTCCGGCGGCAGTGAGGGCGTCATCTTCATCCGCCGCCTGTCCCGTCATTTGCGCCGCTGCCTGTGTGGATCCCTGGCCTGCACAGAGGACAAGCAACTGGGGTGAGTATTCTCACCACCTCCGGCCCACCTCCGCCGCCATCCTGCCGACTGCCTGGTGCCATTTTGCCGACTTCCTGGGCCATATTCCCAGGTGGGTCCCTGCATTTTCTGGTGTGAAAGGGGTATTACACTGCCCCGCTACCTGCACCCACTCCCCCATACACACTGCTCTTCTACACTACCACACTCCATGTTTATCCTCCATCCATACACACTACTCCCTACACTATCACATTTTATGCACATCCTTCCCCATACACACTGCTCTCCTACACTACCCTTCACACCTCTTCCCCATACACACTGCCCCTCAACCTGCTCTCCTATACTACCACACTCCATGTACATCCTCCCCCCATTCACACTGCTCTCCTACACTACCCTTCACCCTGAAAACTTTCCCCCATACACACTGCTCTCTTACACTGCCCTTAATCTGCACTCCCCGTCCCCACATACTGCTCTCTTACACTACCCCTCACCCTGCACTTCCTCCCACCATACACACCACTCTCCTACACTGCCATACTCCATGCACAATATCCCTCCCCTACACTACCATTCACCTTGCACAACTCTTCTCCACACACACTGCCCTTCACTCTGCTCTCCTACACTACCACACTCCATGCACATCCTAACCCGAGGGAGGATGAGCATTAAAAATCCATTACATTTTTTTTTGTTCAGTTGCATACCATGAGTATCGGGAGCATGCATATGGTTGCAAAGTCTGCAATAATTTTACAGAACAAACCTTGCAGCCAATTGAATGCGGACCATTATAGCAGCCTTTGTACACTGGCTGCTATATACTATTTCTTCCATAAAATGGCACTGAAGTAACAGAAATGTAGATACAGGAAGAGTCCTAGCTGTAGCCAAGTGTGTGTGTGTGTGTGTGTGTGTGTGTGTGGGGGGGGGACATGAGGGAGTATTTCAGGAAAGTCAATAGCTAGCAGATCTTTATTGCAGTCAGCACAGCGAACTAAACATACATCAAAAAGATAACCTTCCCAATGCTGGGAGCAGGATTCTGCAGTGGAAATGAGACTTTATAAAGATATAAGATTAGTGCAGTATAAATGTAAGAAGTGGCGGATACAATTATAGTACTCTGAAGGGCACAGGGGGACTATCAGAATGTGACTTGATCAGTGGGAACGATTATATCTTGCTCATAAAGTAGTGATAACTATGTTACTTATACACTTAAGGAGCAGACATAAATTGGGAAATGCTGGAACAAACTAGCACAAGGTGGAAGCAGGTTATCAGTGAGCTAGACAGGGAACAGTTCTAGGGATTCATATTAGTGAGCTACTAAAAAAGGGAAACCACATCATTCTTTATACATTCTTCATAAATAAATGTTCTGAGATTATATCTACACATGCATAAAATGTATCTACAAATAAAAGCTTGGTCTTCTTAGCTGTAGCAGATCATCTGTAATAATGCACATACTGTACAGATTCATTTCTGCAGAGCACAAAGGACTTCTCCATTTAAAACTACGGTACTTGTGTATTTTCACGGCACCGGATATATCGGATGCGATATCGCCCGATATATATCGATGCGATCTGAAGCGATTTTTGACCGGTTCATTATGATTTTATATAGTGTGGCGAGCGCAGTAATCCGCGTACGCTCGCCATCCTTCGGGCTCGGTGACTCGCCACACTATATAAAATCAACTCCATGCGTAGTGGATAGTACTTGTGTGTACTTGTCATGGCGTCTAGCTAGAGTTCCGTGCATACAGGGAAGCCTGCTTCATACGGATATCTTGCACCTAACAGGCGGCTAATGTTACGTGCCAGTACTAGTGATTGCGGTCATATGGGAAGCAGTTCTGCACAGAATGTTATCCACAGCTGGCAACCAATCAACCAACCAACCCATTGTTTGCACACTACTGTGCTAGAGTATAATCCAAGAGGATTAAATGCTGAAAAAAAGAAAAACGTATAATAATGAATAAGTGTAGTCCCTAGATCTGTATCATGGATCATCCGGTGCAAATGTTTAGTGGCAGGAGTACTTTGTTCCCTTCAAGATGGTCTCATTTTGTAGGGGAGTTTCCCTTTCTGACAGTAAAGATATCACTCAAACCAGAGAATATGACTACTCACCCCTTCTGCATATTGCAGAAATCTCTTGTTAATTTCTTTTTTATTGAAGTCTTCCAGATACTTTTGCCGATAAGCCAAGACAGTATCGACATGTGTCTTGTGTTTAACTGCCAACTCCAGGGCCCTATAATACAGAATAGTAACATTTTAGATTATATAATGTAGAAATGCTGCCCCCCCCCCCCCCCCCCCCAAAAGAAAAACTTTAAAATGACCTTTCATATTCCAGTTGTATAAATATTACAAATTATTGTTTGAAAAAACCCGCAAGGGAGCGAATGGACCAGAATAAGGCACAGAGTGCAGAAGATCTAGGAGATCCAGAGTGTAGGGAGCTAAGTGAGTCAATTAGCAGCTGTGAAAGGTAATCCGGGTCTGAAAACCAAGGTTGCACCTTTCACATTGAAGGAAAATCCCCATGTTGACCTTTTGACTGTCGACCTAGCCCATGTCGACATAATGCTTGTGTCGACCTCATCCCATGTCGACCTTCCCATGTGTCAACCTTGGCTCATGTTGACCTTCAGTGGACCCAATGCATGTCGACCTTAGTGTTATCGACCCTTTGACTCATATGCGTATGGTAGACCTACAGTACTGCTGTGTATGTAATATTTTCATACATCATTCTTAACTGATGAGGTGACCAATCATGCTCCTGTGGCAGCCACAATGCCTGAAACATGGGCAATATGGTTGCATGGGCCATGAATGGGAGCAGCAGCACTACCTGGGGAAAGCACAACTATTTACCTACAAGCAGAGGTGCAGCTAGGTGCCATGGTGCCCGGGGCATGGGTATGTTCTGGTGCCCCCCTCCCTCTAAAATCAAGGAAGTCTCTATTACAAGTAAATTTTTCCCCCAAAAAAAACAGTAATGTCATGACTGAAACATGACCGATGACCTGTGCTATGCTGCAGTCCCAGGGAGTATTACCTCTCCCAGTTGTAGGAGTCAATGTTGAGCTGGATGGCTTGGTAAATCAGGCCAGCCTGCAGGATAATGGCCTCAGCTTCTTGAAAGTTCCCACTAAACAGCTGGATGTGAGCCAATCTGGAATCTTTTGATGGCAGATCTTTAATTGAATTTATGTACTGAACTTTGTCAATCTGCAAGAAAAAGAAAAGATGCTGCAGAAAACAAAAACATGTATCAAAATAGTGCTGGTGCTTACAGGAATAACGAATGACTCCTTACTTCCCCAATTGCTGCATATGCAATCTCGGCTGTTGACATCTCCTTATTTGCAATAGCCATTGCCGCCAGACAAGCCCATGTGGACTGCTCCTGTGTGAATTCCATCATAGAGCAGATTTGTATCATTCAACAGAACATTAACACAAGCCTACAAAAACTTGCCATTTAAAAAGTGTTACGCAAAAATAGTTAAAGCATACTACAGGCTATTTTATTAAGCTCATGTTTTATGGAATTAGAGTTGCGTGAAAAAAAATACTTCCAAACTATGGGGCCGGTTCCGCCTGTTTGTTAGGGTTCGAATTCCGCCCGGTTTTTGATGGTGGGAGTTCAACCCCCTGTGCGAACGCCTTTGATGAGTATCACATTCGCAGAGGCACTCACACTGCGAACGGGGGAAAAATATCATTGATTTTTCATCCGTGCGGCCGCATGCGAGGGAACGTGTAAGCATACACATCCCCTTACATGCAAATGTGAGGATTCGAGCGGTGGGGGGGCCTTTGGTCGGGCTCCGTTTACCTATTCACTAGGGTGCGAACATGGCCCAATATCATTTATGAAGAGAACAGTCCTAAATGTCACTTGTTGCTTCGCGTATCGCTTATCTCAATATATATCCCCACCCGACCTCTCCGCTCTGCACAAGATCTGCGTCCCTCATCCACACTCATTACTCGCCCCCACTTACGCTTGCAGGATTTTGTCGCACAGCGCCAACCCTATGGAATGCCCTCCCTTGCACATTAAGACTCTCCTCTAGCCTCCAAACTTTCAAGCAAACTCGCCTCTTCAGGTAAGATGATCATATTCCAGAACCCCCACATAACCTCCAGTAGCATTCATATCTAATTGCATCCCATGAGTGGCTGTCTTGTAATCTGGTGCGGCAACTGTCATGCTATGGAATTCTATCCCTATAGACTGTAAGCTTGCAAGCAGGGCCCTCCTACCTCTATGTCTTCTGTTTGTTTCTACCCAGTTTGTTTAATAACTGTTGTTTCCAATTGTAAAGTGCAACGAAATATGCTACGCTATATAAGAAACTGTAAATAAATAAATAAATAAATAAATAGTTTGTGTATTTATTTATCAGGATGCCCTTATTAACCCTTTGAGGGCCAACATATCTGTGAAAGATGTTCAAAATATCTGCTAAAAATGCTCACATTTGTTATATAAATTCAAATAAAAAAATGTTTTGTAAAAAAAAAAATATATATATATATTTCCTATACATGGTAAACACTACAGCTCATTATGAAGAATAAAAATGTTTGCTTGGCAATTTTTTTACACCTACAGTACATTTTGACAAATGCACTTGGCACTGAAAGGGTTAACATCTACAGATTCTATTTAATGGGAGGCTGATACTGCTCCCCACCTCTACGGGGGCATCAAGTGTTTGTGCACACCGGCGGCCACTAGATGGCACCTGACAATTATCCAAGTGTTGCTTCGTTCAGCACTGACATTACTGTTATGTTGTTCTGTCAGATAACTAGTACTGTAATAATAGAAACACAACAAATGTATTACAGTATATCTGCATCTGGCGGGTTTAGATGTTCTTTGCATGTGTTATTATAGGTGGATGTTCTATTTATATTGAGAATGTTACCATATTTAAGCTCTACTGCTTTTTGGTTTCATTTCAACTTTACTATAACTATTATATATGCAATACTATATAAACACATTTTAATTGAACCCTTAAATGATCAAACTTATACCCCTTTCACACAGAAAATGAAATACCCGGGTGAAGCAGTTCCACCCGGGAATTTCATTAAATACATGGGTCCTTTTTCTGTGTGAAAGGGCACACCCGTGTCGTAAATCCCGTGTCTCCGACCCGGGAAATGACCAGGGTCGAGGACACGGGATTTATGACCCGTGTTGACCCTTTCACACAGAAGAAATACCCGTGTTATTCAGCAAATTACCAGGTAGAAATTTTCAACCCGGTAATTTTGTTCTTCTGTGTGAAGGGGGGTCAGGCTGCTCCCGGCAAATTGACACTGCATTTGAAATGCCGTGTATTTGCCGGGATTTTCAGACTTTTCTGTCTGAAAGGGGTATTATTCAACAACAGCAGGACAGCACTTCTTTTACTCTAATCTAGAGAGACATATGAAGATCATGTAGATAACTGGATATAGCCACAACTGTTATGATTAACACCTGGATAGTGAGTATTTAGAATAGATCTATAAATGCAAATTGCACGAGTCCAATCCCCAAAAGAGAAAAGAGACTTTCTATACACCAAAAAGCAGTTGTTGTAAAACAATACCTTGTTGCCGCAGCTGGTGCCAACTCTTTTAGTACAAACAAAGTTTTATACATCTTGTCCTTATGCTGGGTTTGCACATTTAAATTTGCTAAATTGCAACAAAAAGAAGGCATTGCTCTCAATGGACCAATTCAAGAGAAAAGAGCTGCAGAAGGCTTTGTCCGTGTTTCAACATATGTTGCTGCAGTGCAGATGTTCATACAAGCCAAATCCATTGTTCCCAGCTACACAACAGCCTGGTGCTAGTCGGACTGCCAGGGGCATCAGTGAAACTGCCATATGAGCAGAACTCTATCCACTGAATGAAAACTGCCCACAGGAGGTGCTAAACTAAGTAATACAGTAGGTCACAGAGATGGACAAGCTAGGGTGGCATCAGACAAAACACGACAAGAATCAAACAAGGCTAATAAACTGTATTTAAAATGAACTTACATTATGTAATTTTCACCTACTGAATATATATATATATATATATATATATATATATATATATATATATATATATATATAACAACTCCAAGTCTGCCGGCACTCAATGTAGGTTTAGCAAGTACAGCGGGCCCCGGTGCCCAATAGTAAAACTAATACAATGTCCAAAATCAATGGCACTCCGGAGGCAGGTATAAGCAAGAAAAACGTGTATTTAAGAAGCAAGCTTTCGGGGTTTGATCCCCTTCATCAGGATACACTACAGCAAAAGACACACAGTACACAACATACATAAATACCTGACCGCCGGTCTCACCTCACCACGCCGTCCAATGCCCGGGCGCACGCACCTCTCGCCGGAAGACGGGACTTGATGACGTCATCTGACCACGTCTCAGCTACGACGCCGTTGCCAAGCAACGGGCGGCGCTTGCGTTCCAGCGCAGTCCACGACGCCATCCTCCTCACTTCCTAGTAGCGCTGTGGACCCTGCATGGCTGGCGGAGAGGGAGAGACACGGATTAAAATACAAACACTGACAAAACGCAAAATAATAATAACATCTATAAGGGATGGGGCATAGGGGGAGCAAAGAAAACAATATATACATATACAAACACTCAGCAGTAAACAAAAACAGAAACATATCATAAGAATCTCAGGTGACCGCATTCCAACTAATTTTATCATTTAACCCATTAGGGGAAATTGTATTAAGGCGGAAAATCCAACGTGACTCGGTGATAAGCAAACGTTTTGCCCTATCACCGCCACGTAATGAATCTTTGATATGATCAATGATAAAGTATTTGAGTGAGGACAACGGGTGTCCGGCACTCTTAAAATGGCGTGCCACAGGTTGATCCACAGATCTGCCAGCTAGTGACAGATCTATGGCAGACCTGTGTAACCCCATTCTGACACGAAAGGACTGGGTGGTCTGGCCTACATAATAAAGGCCACAAGGGCATGTTAAAATGTAGACCACATACTCTGACCTACAATTTAACACATGACGGATGTCATAGTGTTTATCCAAATGTGGGTGCTTGAATGTCTTGCATGGCACAAGGTGTCTGCAAGTTGTACAGTTATAGCAACTGTAGCAGCCGGGAGGTTTAAAATACACATTTGTGGGCCTTGGGGCATTTAAGCCCGTGATGTCTGCTCTCACCAGACGATCACGCAAATTGCGGCCTCTCCTAAAGGCTGCTAACGGTCGTACAGTTTTGAGCACTGGAAGATCAGGGTCATTTTTTACAATAGGCCAGAGGGCCTTGGTTGCATACTGTAAAATCGGGCTAGCTACTGAATACGTACTGGTCCATGGGATTATATTCTGAGTACTCCGGTGCCTAGCCTGTAGTAGCTCAGTACGCACAGTGGAAAGGACCTGTTCTTTTTGTTTCAACAGTAGCTTATGCTCATAGCCCCTAGCAAGGAATTTATTCACCAACTGGTCCAACCTGCCAGGTAACAGTGAAGGATCACTAATTACTCTTGCTACTCTCAACATCTGAGACCTTGGAAGGCCCCGTTTGAGAGCAGGAGGGTGATGGCTAGAGGATAGCAAAAAGGTATTTCTACCAACATCTTTATAGTACACGTCTGTGGATAACTGATTGTCCACAATAGACACTGCTACATCCAGGAAGTGTGCTGTAGTGGTACTACAGGTATATGTAAATTTTATAGTAGAATCCCTGGAATTCACATCAACCATAAGAGCATCAAATGCCTCCTGTCCACCCGTCCACAGCACGAAAATATCGTCAATGTAACGGGTGTACAGGAGGAGATGCTTGCTGACATCATGACAGTTCAGGAACATTAGATCTTCTTCATAAAACATAAAGATATTTGCATACGAGGGTGCTACCGCGGATCCCATGGCGCACCCCCGTAGCTGCAGATAGAAACTGCCATCAAATAAGAAAAAGTTACGTTCCAGAGTCAGACTAAGTAATTTCAAAAAAAGTTGATGGTTGAAGGTTGTAGCATTCAGGTGTTGGTTGAGAAATAGTTCAACGGCCCTTAGGCCTCCACTGTGGGGTATCGAGGTATACAGGCTAGATACATCCAGGCAGCACATCAGAGTGCCAGAAGGGACACTAGGAATGTCCAGTAGCAGTTTCAAGAAACTGGTGGTGTCCTTCAGGAAAGACGGTCGTAGACTCAGCAGGGGTTGCAGGATGTGATCTAGCAGCTGTGATACAGGCTGATATAGGGAGTTCCGTGCAGAAATTATAGGACGCCCCGGTGGTTTCATTGCATCCTTGTGCAACTTAGGTAAAGTATACAACACAGGTACCACCGGGGACGCCGTGAATATCTTATCACGGACTTTAGATGGTAGTAAGCCCTCCTCAACTGCTGCGGACAAAATAGAGGATAGTTCTCTTTGATATCTTTTGGTTGGATCGCCGGTCAACTTAAGATAAACTGCTTCGTCGGCTAGCTGCTTATACACTTCTTCGCGATAGTCATCGATGTTCTGTATCACGATGGCTCCGCCCTTATCCGCGGGCCTAATCGTGATGTCCTCATAACTGCTTAGTTTTTTGAGGGCCATCGTCTCGCTGAAGGACAAATTTTTAGTCACCTTGCCAGGTGCCTGAGTGAAGCGGTTGACAGAGTCATCTAGCAGCCTGCCGAAGATCTTAATTGACGGATTAGTCGAGATTGGGTCAAATTTCGATCCTGAACCAATTTTCAGAAAGTCCTCAAAAATACCAGTTGAGGGAGGGCTAGGTCTGGACTGAAAAAATTCTTTGAGACGTAACTTCCTCATAAACCTGTGATGATCACAGCGCCAGTCAAAATCATTAAAGAAATTTGTTGGTACAAAAGAGAGTCCCTTGGTGAGTACCGAAGTTTCCTCAGGGGACAAGGTGCGGCTTGATAGGTTGAAAATTAGGGTTTCTTCGTCCCCACAATCCGCGGAGGGTTGCGTCTTATTTCTGTTGTTTTGTTTGCCCCTGCGGGTGGCCGGCCTCTTCTTCCTTTGGTTGAAGTGGAGGCTCCTTGGTCTAAAGGGACACTTTGAGAATCAGTCGCATCATCTGATTCAGATACTCCAAAGTCACTGTCACTTGTCATATTGGAGTTTCCTTGGCGGTTGCGATATTTCTGTTGCCAAGGTTTGCGTCGTCGCGGGCCACCATCAGAGCGTTTTGGGGATTCACCAATTAACCAACCATACACCCTGTTCTCGTCATAGTCTGTGTCGACTGTCTGACGTTTATTTCGTTTAAACTTCAGTAGATCTCTTCTGTATGTTTCACATTGCTGCTCCAGTTTAAGCATACTGGCAGCATTGATGGGATCAGAGAGAGTCTTATGATGTTCAGTCTGAAGGGCAGCAATTTTATTTTTGGCAATCTGGAGTTCACGTCCAGACTCCTCAATAACGAGGACCATCAGATCCAGAGATGCCCGATTCAGGATGCCAATCCATTTCCGGACAAAGTCCGGATTGTGCCTTCCGATCGTGGGAATATTGCGGATACGAAAACCCCGTGGTATTTTATGAGCACGGTAGTAGTCTGATAAGGAGGAGCCGTGCAGATGGAAGTCAATTTCACGTCTGTGAAGTTTGAACAGGTGATTTTGAAGTTCATCCATGTTCAGTACAGCCTGATTTAGGGCAGGTTCCTCTTCAAATAAAATGTTGCTGATTTGTACTGCAGAGAAGGAGAAAGTGTCCCCAATTAAGACAGACGGGTTCTGACATCCTGTCATGTCCTGGGATAGCATAACCCCCGTTGGCTCCATGATGATGTTGGATACGGGCCAGGGATAAATGCAATAGTGGCTGGGAAAAATAGAAAAGTCCAAAAGAGGCGTCCAGGTGCCTTGCAACACACCTCTGTAGAAACAACAAGTGTCCCCCAGTGGTACTATAACAACTCCAAGTCTGCCGGCACTCAATGTAGGTTTAGCAAGTACAGCGGGCCCCGGTGCCCAATAGTAAAACTAATACAATGTCCAAAATCAATGGCACTCCGGAGGCAGGTATAAGCAAGAAAAACGTGTATTTAAGAAGCAAGCTTTCGGGGTTTGATCCCCTTCATCAGGATACACTACAGCAAAAGACACACAGTACACAACATACATAAATACCTGACCGCCGGTCTCACCTCACCACGCCGTCCAATGCCCGGGCGCACGCACCTCTCGCCGGAAGACGGGACTTGATGACGTCATCTGACCACGTCTCAGCTACGACGCCGTTGCCAAGCAACGGGCGGCGCTTGCGTTCCAGCGCAGTCCACGACGCCATCCTCCTCACTTCCTAGTAGCGCTGTGGACCCTGCATGGCTGGCGGAGAGGGAGAGACACGGATTAAAATACAAACACTGACAAAGAACGAGAACAGGGTGTATGGTTGGTTAATTGGTGAATCCCCAAAACGCTCTGATGGTGGCCCGCGACGACGCAAACCTTGGCAACAGAAATATCGCAACCGCCAAGGAAACTCCAATATGACAAGTGACAGTGACTTTGGAGTATCTGAATCAGATGATGCGACTGATTCTCAAAGTGTCCCTTTAGACCAAGGAGCCTCCACTTCAACCAAAGGAAGAAGAGGCCGGCCACCCGCAGGGGCAAACAAAACAACAGAAATAAGACGCAACCCTCCGCGGATTGTGGGGACGAAGAAACCCTAATTTTCAACCTATCAAGCCGCACCTTGTCCCCTGAGGAAACTTCGGTACTCACCAAGGGACTCTCTTTTGTACCAACAAATTTCTTTAATGATTTTGACTGGCGCTGTGATCATCACAGGTTTATGAGGAAGTTACGTCTCAAAGAATTTTTTCAGTCCAGACCTAGCCCTCCCTCAACTGGTATTTTTGAGGACTTTCTGAAAATTGGTTCAGGATCGAAATTTGACCCAATCTCGACTAATCCGTCAATTAAGATCTTCGGCAGGCTGCTAGATGACTCTGTCAACCGCTTCACTCAGGCACCTGGCAAGGTGACTAAAAATTTGTCCTTCAGCGAGACGATGGCCCTCAAAAAACTAAGCAGTTATGAGGACATCACGATTAGGCCCGCGGATAAGGGCGGAGCCATCGTGATACAGAACATCGATGACTATCGCGAAGAAGTGTATAAGCAGCTAGCCGACGAAGCAGTTTATCTTAAGTTGACCGGCGATCCAACCAAAAGATATCAAAGAGAACTATCCTCTATTTTGTCCGCAGCAGTTGAGGAGGGCTTACTACCATCTAAAGTCCGTGATAAGATATTCACGGCGTCCCCGGTGGTACCTGTGTTGTATACTTTACCTAAGTTGCACAAGGATGCAATGAAACCACCGGGGCGTCCTATAATTTCTGCACGGAACTCCCTATATCAGCCTGTATCACAGCTGCTAGATCACATCCTGCAACCCCTGCTGAGTCTACGACCGTCTTTCCTGAAGGACACCACCAGTTTCTTGAAACTGCTACTGGACATTCCTAGTGTCCCTTCTGGCACTCTGATGTGCTGCCTGGATGTATCTAGCCTGTATACCTCGATACCCCACAGTGGAGGCCTAAGGGCCGTTGAACTATTTCTCAACCAACACCTGAATGCTACAACCTTCAACCATCAACTTTTTTTGAAATTACTTAGTCTGACTCTGGAACGTAACTTTTTCTTATTTGATGGCAGTTTCTATCTGCAGCTACGGGGGTGCGCCATGGGATCCGCGGTAGCACCCTCGTATGCAAATATCTTTATGTTTTATGAAGAAGATCTAATGTTCCTGAACTGTCATGATGTCAGCAAGCATCTCCTCCTGTACACCCGTTACATTGACGATATTTTCGTGCTGTGGACGGGTGGACAGGAGGCATTTGATGCTCTTATGGTTGATGTGAATTCCAGGGATTCTACTATAAAATTTACATATACCTGTAGTACCACTACAGCACACTTCCTGGATGTAGCAGTGTCTATTGTGGACAATCAGTTATCCACAGACGTGTACTATAAAGATGTTGGTAGAAATACCTTTTTGCTATCCTCTAGCCATCACCCTCCTGCTCTCAAACGGGGCCTTCCAAGGTCTCAGATGTTGAGAGTAGCAAGAGTAATTAGTGATCCTTCACTGCTACCTGGCAGGTTGGACCAGTTGGTGAATAAATTCCTTGCTAGGGGCTATGAGCATAAGCTACTGTTGAAACAAAAAGAACAGGTCCTTTCCACTGTGCGTACTGAGCTACTACAGGCTAGGCACCGGAGTACTCAGAATATAATCCCATGGACCAGTACGTATTCAGTAGCTAGCCCGATTTTACAGTATGCAACCAAGGCCCTCTGGCCTATTGTAAAAAATGACCCTGATCTTCCAGTGCTCAAAACTGTACGACCGTTAGCAGCCTTTAGGAGAGGCCGCAATTTGCGTGATCGTCTGGTGAGAGCAGACATCACGGGCTTAAATGCCCCAAGGCCCACAAATGTGTATTTTAAACCTCCCGGCTGCTACAGTTGCTATAACTGTACAACTTGCAGACACCTTGTGCCATGCAAGACATTCAAGCACCCACATTTGGATAAACACTATGACATCCGTCATGTGTTAAATTGTAGGTCAGAGTATGTGGTCTACATTTTAACATGCCCTTGTGGCCTTTATTATGTAGGCCAGACCACCCAGTCCTTTCGTGTCAGAATGGGGTTACACAGGTCTGCCATAGATCTGTCACTAGCTGGCAGATCTGTGGATCAACCTGTGGCACGCCATTTTAAGAGTGCCGGACACCCGTTGTCCTCACTCAAATACTTTATCATTGATCATATCAAAGATTCATTACGTGGCGGTGATAGGGCAAAACGTTTGCTTATCACCGAGTCACGTTGGATTTTCCGCCTTAATACAATTTCCCCTAATGGGTTAAATGATAAAATTAGTTGGAATGCGGTCACCTGAGATTCTTATGATATGTTTCTGTTTTTGTTTACTGCTGAGTGTTTGTATATGTATATATTGTTTTCTTTGCTCCCCCTATGCCCCATCCCTTATAGATGTTATTATTATTTTGCGTTTTGTCAGTGTTTGTATTTTAATCCGTGTCTCTCCCTCTCCGCCAGCCATGCAGGGTCCACAGCGCTACTAGGAAGTGAGGAGGATGGCGTCGTGGACTGCGCTGGAACGCAAGCGCCGCCCGTTGCTTGGCAACGGCGTCGTAGCTGAGACGTGGTCAGATGACGTCATCAAGTCCCGTCTTCCGGCGAGAGGTGCGTGCGCCCGGGCATTGGACGGCGTGGTGAGGTGAGACCGGCGGTCAGGTATTTATGTATGTTGTGTACTGTGTGTCTTTTGCTGTAGTGTATCCTGATGAAGGGGATCAAACCCCGAAAGCTTGCTTCTTAAATACACGTTTTTCTTGCTTATACCTGCCTCCGGAGTGCCATTGATTTTGGACATTATATATATATATATATACACATACATACATACATACATACATACATACACACACACGTGTATGTAATATGGAAATGAAAATATTGTACCACATTTTGGTCTATGGTCTAGACTAGAGCACATAATCATATTGATATTAATACAATTCTAAAAGTGCCTAATGTGTGTCTTTGGGCCTTATTCTAGTTCACTCTTTCTGACAAAATCCTTCTTAGATGGACAAAACCATTTGCACAAATGTGCAGAGAGAATTAGATTTGGGTGACTGGTTTTGTTTCTGTGCAGGGTAAATACTTACTGCTTTATTTTTACACTGTAATATAGATCTTACTTTGAAGTAAAACCCCACCCAAATCTAACTCTCTCTGCACATGTTACATCTGCCCCACCTGCAGTGCACATGGTTTTGTCCATCTAAGAAGGAATTTGTCAGAAAGAGTGAACTAGAATAAGGCCCTTTTGTTTTACAGATGTATAAATACACTTTTTTTTGCCTTTTTGATTTACCATTTGTATTATTCTGTATCGGACACAATTCTGCTATAATGGTGGTATACTAGTGTTTAGCTTTCATTTTTCTTTATAGATCCGTACTACTGAACATGAACTTAACCCTTTGAGTGCCAATATCTCTGAGAGAGATGTGCAAAATATCTGCTAAAAATGGCAGTTGCTTACATTTGTTATATAAATTCAAACAAAAACAATTTGTTTTAAAAAAAGATGATATTTTCTATTTATAAAGGTCATTAAGATAAATAAAAATGTTAGCTTGGTCATTTTCACACCTATTTTGACAAATTCACTTGGCACTCAAAGGGTTAAGAAGTGAGCCTCAATGTCTTACGTTTGGAAATCATTTCTAATGATTTAATGCAGTGGTTCTCAAACTCGGTCCTCACAGTTCACATTTTCCAGGTCACCTGACAGGTGCACTCATGACCAACTGACACATTTTAAAAGATCCACAAGTGGAGCTAATTATTTCACTTGATTCTGTGATGAAACCTGACAAACATGCACTGTGTGAGGTCCTGAGGACCGACTTTGAGAACCTGTGATTTAATGGATGTATATCCTTCACTAGATCCTTAAAGATTCTGGTCGTTACCCCTGATAAACATAACAGAAATGATGGAGGCATAAAAATTATTAAAATATGCTGAATTTCAGATTGTTTGTGAAAAATGCAGATTATGATAAATTACAATAGGTTACCTTTACAAAACGACAGAGCCTCACAGCTTCGTTCCACTTAGAAGCACTGACATACTCATGAATAATTGCTGGATACGGGGAGATGTTAGTGTGGACAAGTGAGCCATCACTTCTTCGGATTGTCACTGTGCTCCCAACAAAACTCACAATCTGGGGACTTTTACTATACTCGCTGAAAAAAAGAAACCAGATCAGCATGCAAGGTGGAGTGTGCAAGCGGCACTTAAAATTGGCGATTTTCAGCTACCAAAATTAGTTAGCCACCTTGTCCACTTTTCCATTGAACAATATTCAGATTTTTTGTATTTTAGTTTTTTTCATTTAATATTTGTATTGGGACTAGAGTGTAATCTACTTGCTGCAGTATGGTTACAGTTTTATATTATAGACCAGTGATGGAGAACATTGGAAATCCAGCTGTGGTTCACTTACACATCCCAGCATACCCGGCAATAGTTTTGCTATTTGGCCATGCTACACCAACAGCTAATGTGCCGATGTTCTCCATTATAGACAGAACATAAATTCAGCAGACAGATATGCACTGCCGCCTGACATGTGTTAGTAAAAGGTACCGCCCACAAGTCACATGACCTAAACTAGAAAAGGTATGTACAACTCTCAGGTAATGCAAAATGCAATTAGATTTCAAGATAACCTCACAAGCAACTTATTTTCATGTCATTGGGCATAGAGACAGGATGTTCTTTTCCACGGGCTTTGCCTCCCGCTGTTGTTTTGCAACCACCTGTGTTTCAGGCTTGGTGCAGGATTGTAGTGTACTTATCAGGCTGTAACCGACTGACCATAACCTATTTCGTTTAAAAAAAATTATTATCAGTAAGATATACTGTATACTGATATTCCAAGTAAAATGGACTGGCATCTGCTGTAGTATAACTGACACATTTATAAACAGCACATCACAGCTTTGTCACCATTGGGGAGGGGCATGCTGGGTAAAACAACAGAAAGCATAAAGAAAAAAAGTTTTGGCTTCTCATTAATGCATCATACATGTATCTCTAAGGATGGTGCAACAATGCTTACTGTCCAATGCTAAACTGCTTTGGTTCAGTTAGACGCACAGCCTCAGGCAGTATGATGGATGAATCCAGTGGATCAAATTTACACAGCTTGTGGTAAAAAAATCAAAAAATCAAAGTATGTCAGTGTGAAGTCACTACACGATTGTATCATTCTATATCCAGCAGGTGGTGCAATTCTCCATATGCTCTGCAGTGGAGCAACTGCTTTTGGTGAACATGTGATATGCTGTGGTAACTAAAGGGCCTTTCATAGACCTGTGTAACTTATGAGCAGTAAAAGGAAATAGGGACAGAGGGAGAATCGGGTCACCAAATATTACACTACTTCTGTGACTGTTGCACCAAGTACAATGTATTGTGAAACAAATTCACACAAGTATGATAGTTGCGATGACAGCAGCTTTGGCATATGGCTGAGGCCAGGGCTTTCCAGATGCTGCTCTCGCCAGCATAACACGAATGCAGAGCACACAGATTTGCCAGTGCTCGGAGGAGCATCAGTTCACTTACAAACTGAAGCAGAAGTTTTCCAGCAATGGGCAGAAGACAAAACTAAATTGGGCAAAATATATAATAAAAAATAATATTTTATTTAACTATAACTCATTTATATAAAACAATAGATTGTTTTTTTATTTAATTGTTAAATAGGTACCTTGCTAATATAATAGGCCTCACACAGCTCTTGCCTAATAAAAAAATCTATGGTGGCATGTTTGGTCCCATAATGAAAGATAGCGATCATATTGAAAGCCGATGATATCATTAATGGGTATGATTAAAGATATGGTTGGGCAATTTACACACATTTAGGGGAGAAGATTCAGAGTTGTAGTCATCCTCAGTCACAACTTCTGAGTTTGCGACTCTGAATCTGCCCATAGGCTACAGTGGGGAAGTGTTCTACTTGTGTGACTGATGGTTCTTAGGACATGCTGCACAATCAGCCCATGTGCTGCCATAGTGTGCAAACTAGGGATGGCCAAACCGGTCCTCGATATCTACCACCAGTTCACATTTACCAGACCACCTAGCTGGTGCACAGGTGGAGTCATTACTGTCACATTTCCAAATATGCTACATTCATTCCTCACTGACACATTCTACAGATCTACAGGTGGCCTGAAAATCTTGAACTGTTGGTAAATCTCGAGAATGGGGTTGGCCAGCCCTGGAGCACATTTTTGCATTCTTACAATATACGGCCATAAATACACAACACTAATATAGAAAACGTTTTTTTTTAACATTTTTTTTTTTTGAGAATACGTACCTTGCATCCATTTCAATAACTGTTTTTGGCAACAATTCTTTATCTACATAAGCAGTATTGGGATAGTACCAGACTGTGAAACGACTGTCCTGAATTCCACATAATATGTTAGATACATCACTCCAAGCTACAGTATGTACCATACTACCTGTGAAAGAAGGAAAGCAGAAGAAACAACTGTTGACAGACCATACTATTACTAAGCCAGGCAACAAATGCATTTGGAGAAATAGGTGGCTCAGTGACAGGGGCCCTTATTCTGATCGGTGCGGCCGGATCCGAATATGCGGCCAGCACCGTGCATCCTAAACCCCGCCTTCCATACGGATCGCCAACTCCGTCCGTACGCGGTAAGAAGCTGTCCGAACGGACCGCACGTGTATTTCTGATGAATACACCTCCTCCATCTCAGGGAACCTCCCCCATCATTCGATGGTCGCAGACCATCGAATGCAGGACCGAGTAGCCAGGCAGCTCCCGCAACCTCAGACCACACGGGCATTTCTCCGTGCAAAAGCATGGATCTGGGCGGGCAGCTGACATCCGGCAATGTCATATGTCCGCCCCCCACACGTGCGTCACGGCCACATTACCATACGTACGCCCAGCGTTTGCATGGGAACGCCCATGAAAAGCGGGGTGTAAACATATGGTAATGAGCCCAAACAGCCCTTCACACCCCTCTCCACCCCCTCTTCGTAGTGTACACATTTCATGCGGAATGTGGCCGTGCGTTCCGCTTGCACATGCGCAGAGACGCCTCTGCACATGGGCAGACACAAAACATCGGCGGCACGAACGCACGCGGATATTACCGCACCAACCAGAATAAGGGCCAGGGTGACACTAGTACCAGGCCCCCAGAATCTGATTGGCCCAGTTGCCTCTATAATCTTGGAAGTTCACTGTATTCAGCAGGGCACATTTATAGTGCTGGCCGGAGTGGAGCAAAGCTGCCCATGATTACGTGCTAATTGGACTAGAGGCACAGATCAGAAGGCGGCAGGGGGCTAGAGATGCAGTGAAACAAAGAAGGAATGGAGCTCAGGATTGTGCTGGAGAGACACAGGATGATGGGGCTCAAACAGATATCACACAGATTTTATACACCAATTATGTTGGTGGGCTTGGGTCTGCTAGCTCATTGTCTTAAGCCAATACCTCTTTCTACCAACTGAGCATTGTTGAAAGTATTGTTAATACCATTCTTATCTTATAATGTGGGGTGGCTATAATATCATTTTCATAATGGAAAAACATGAATTGCTCAAGTTCTGTGGTTGGCTGATTTCAAGTCTGCATATTACCTGAGCCGCAGAACCTGTGTAATAGATGGGTGTGGATCATTTGGTCTGCAACAACTAGGTCGACACCATTAGGTTGACACCACTAGGTTGACATGCAGCAAGGTCGATATGGGTCTAGGTCAACATGGGTTAGGTCAACAGGGTCATTAGGTTAGCCACAAGCATTAGGTCGACATTTGTAAGGTCGACATGGGGTTTTCCACTGTTGTTTTTTTTACCCGAATGCCGACATGGACACAGTTTGAAGTACACCGCATCCGCTCGCAATGCTTTGGGCACTATTTTATTCTCCCACCATGCCCAGTGGATGGTAGGGCATGAAACACCGCCTTTCGACACATGTCGGCTCAAAAAACAGTAAAAAAAACCATGTCGACCTAATGCTTGTGTCAACCTAACGACCTGTTGACCTAGACCCATGTCGACCTAGTGGTGTGAACCTAGTTGTTGTAGACCTAATGACTGTATCCTGTGTAACTCGTATATGTCCATTCTTAATGGCTATTATAGCAATCCTATTCTAATGCCTAATTGCAACAGGATAATGCGCCATGTCATAGAGCACATCACCTCCAGCTGAATTCATAAACATAAAGGTGGCACCACAATTATCCAGAGCTCAACCCAGTAGAGCATTATTGGAATCTGATGAAAAGGGCCATTCATAGCATAAATGTGCAGTTGAAAAATCTGCAGCTGCTGCGTGATGCTATAAAAGTACCTGGTATGTCAACGGGATCCACAATATTTTACACATTTTTCAGCACCTTTTTGAAGCCAATGAATTTAGGCTCGTAATGCTTCAGTTGTGTATTTTCACTTTTCCTCATGGATACAATTATAATGCAGAAAACACTCACCTAACTATCCCCATAGACAAATAAACATCTGTGACTGACTCATGTCACATTATGATCTTGGGACACAATGTAGAACACAGCATGACATCACCATGTCCTCATAGAGTGGGCAACACTTTGAATGCAGCCATAACAGAAAAACTCTGAACCAATCAATCACCTCTAAAATGCATTCCAAAATAACAATGCCAGAACATGGAATCAGACATACACATAGCCAAATACAACAATGTTAAAATAAGTACAAATAAAACTTCTACATGAACAAGCAAACCAATATTGTACAATAATGTGATGTTGCCCATAGCAACATCACATGTGAAATAGGACATCTTAGTAGATTTCCCCCAATGTCTATTTGCAGTGAAATGAAATGGATAAGAAGCTTTGGAGTACTAAATACGCCTTCAAACCCAGCGATGCAAATATTTGCAGCCTATAAATCTTTTTGTACTCGAGCTGCAATACCATCTCAGATAGAGATGCCAATCCCGTGATTGGCGGGATCCCGAGATTTAGAGTATTTGTGGCCCAGGATTTAAATCCCTGGTTTGGATCCCCCATTCCTGGGTTTTTGGTACCAAAATGCCCAAGCACATTTGATCCCTTTCTGCTGGGCATAGGTGAGCACCAGCAGCACTCTGCTCAGGTGCTACCAGGTGAACAGGATACACAGCATGATGTTAGAGTATATGTTGTGCAGCCACACCCTGGCCTGCCTGATCCACTACTTCTGCCTGCCCTCCTCATAGCAGTTCCTAGCACAGCATCAGGAGGCCACCCAGGATTGACAGTTTTCCAATCCTGAATCCCTGTATTGAAAAAATGGTCCTGGCTTGGCCTCCCTAATCTCAGTCTTACACTTCCTACAGTGTACATGCAATTCCTACAGTGTACACATCCTATGTGCAAAATACAATAATACATTTACATCAGGTAAAGCAGTCGGATTCCTGTTTCTGGCCACCCTGCTTACTAATCCCATTGGGAAACAGAAGTGTAAAAGATAAGCAAGGTGGTTTGTGAGTAGGGATGGGATGACCATCGACCGTCCATGATTTAAAATCATTGATGGTTTATGGCCGATGTTGAAAACTTTTACCATCGATGTGGGAGAACCAGATGGTTTCCCTACATCGATGGCAAAGGAGAACCGATGGTTCCATTCAGTCATATATAATGGATGACCATTGATAGCTAAAACTATCGATGGTTATCCATCAGATAGTTTACTACTATCAATGGCTGGGTGCAGAATCACCATCGATGGCGTCTGCACTGATGGCCATCCCTACTTGTGAGTGAGGTGGAAGGTGAGAATGCCCCAGACAATCAGCTCCTAACAGTCAAGAATGACAATATGAGAAAGGACAGTTAGGAGGTGACTGGCTGGGGTGTTACCACCGGTCACTTCATCACTTCTCCAGGCTTAATACACCTGCCCCATAGATATACATATATATACATATAAGTGTACAAGACCTGCACTCTCACCCACATAAATGGTAACCGCTAGGGTGCCGTATATATAGCAGTGTCCACAAGGGACAGTACTATGTAGATACAGTAGCTCCCGTGAGGGAAAACAGCACTCACCAGACTTTATGCAATAAAGGTATAAAGGAACAGGGTGTCCCAGGTTTAATAGTTCTTACTTGGAGCCTGCCGACGTTTCGGTCCAACACCCCTGTTACCCCTTTACTGCTGTACTGCTGTTGCTGTTGACACGTTTGGACACCTTCTGCCTTGATAATGGTCCGTGTTGGACCGAAACGTCGGCAGGCTCCAGAACTATTAAACCTGGGACACCCTGTTCCTTTATACCTTTATTGCATAAAGTCTGGTGAGTGCTGTTTTCCCTCACGGGAGCTACTGTATATATACATATATATATATATATATATAGACACACACACACACACACAGGGATTGACATAACGTACCAATTTTGACAGCTCTCAGTTCTTTTCCAAACTTCCTAACTGGACTTATGTAGAGATCTCGATTTTTATCAATAAAAGCAACTTTCCTTTCATTTGCCAGCCCTCCCTGGTCCAGAGCAATTTCTACAACTTCAACCTGCAAAGCATTAGAGAAGTACAATAAAAAAAATGTGCCCAGCTTATATTTAAACATGACATTAAAGAATGGAATCACTTTTCTCTATTTTGTTTAGACAAAAGTTTCCACATTTCTCGCTCATGTCTACATGTAGGAAGCTGCAATAGATATTGTAGTAGTCCAGTCTGAGGGCTGGTGGAAGTACACATAACTGATGAAGACAGTCACCAGCACTAGCTTCTTATTGTGGATTCAATTCTGAAATCACATAGGTGCATTCTTCATTATTCACAACCGTATTTTAGGAAGATATTGTTTTTGGATAAGAGTTATGGCAGGTAGGTTCATGAGTTTTTTTCTCTCTTTAATATGAAGGAAAATAAATCGTCAGCATGTGATATTATACAGTATACACAGGTACACCACTGATAATCTAGCACTGTGCCATATTATCCATTTTTCGGAATTATCTGTGAAACATACAGCAGCATCCCAACGGCTTCCCTTCCTCCCCCCAAGCCTTACTGACCCCACCTGAGTACTAACCCACCCCACTCTACATCACCTAAACCTCCTGCAGCCTAACTGAGCCCTTGTGCATCCTTACTCTTCCCAAATCATCCACCACCCCCAAACCGCATAATCAATGTTGTAGGTATGTGTGTGGGTGTGTCTTGCCAGGGGAAGCTCCAAAGGAGGGGCTGCATCACAGTTCAAAATTCAGATAGGGGGAGCCACACCCACTGCCATTTCAAACTGACCCACTGGTGGTTGGTGTTTCTCCCCTATTTGAATTTTAACTGTGCTGCAGCCCCACCTCTAGTGCCGCCACTGGTTATAGCTAGAGCTAGCCAGTGTTGAAGCATATGCTACAACAATAAACGGTCCAGTCACCTTTCAAATGGTGTTGTCTAACGCAATCCCGAAGCAGGTGAATGCGGAACCTCTGTGACCAAAAACGTAGTTAATTTTACTCCACTGCACAGTACTATAGAAATATATATGTTCACTAAGTGGACCCTCAGAAAAAATATAGGCAGGTACTGCCTTGGCCCTTAGTAATTACTGCCAAAATTGTGCCTCCTAATAACGTTTTCATTGTATAGTATAAAACAAATGCAATTTATGTAACAAGAAGACATTAACAGTCAATGCTGTTTTGTGCGGTTTAAAAAAAAAATCTGAAGATGACTGAGATCATGTTGCCCTATTTGTGACATTATAACATACTTAATAGCTTTGTGTGACTATGTCCCTTAGGCAGCCACAGAAAACCTCGGCTCCCTACAGATAAGGCTGGAAGGAGGCATGTGGCAACATCATATTGCTCACTGTCCAAGGAATTTAATTCACAACTGTGTGTGGTCCAGCTGGAAAAAATCCATGCTCAAGACAAAGCACTAGTTATATAGTAGTTAACCTCTACTTCTGAAAATCGTGTCTTGTTTTCATTTTTTCTTAAGTATAGTGCATGTAAAGCATACAGTAAAGACAACAGGCGAGGCACAAGAGAATCATTTTGCTGTATTTGCAATAAAATCTGCGACTTTACCTTATGCGCAAGAGGTTTCCCATCTCCCAGCGGCTTTCCCAATAAAGCATCAAACAAGTATATCACTGAAAAATAAAGTAACCTAAATGTTATGGACAAATCACATATTTATCTGAACATAAATATTGGTACATTTCATATTGTTATTGGCAGGAAGAACATATGCTTTGTTTGAATGTCTAGGGGGGAGATTAAATTAGCGAAATTGCCCAAAAAATGGTTAACGTGGGTCAATTATAATTACAAATCATTGTTAGTGTGGTTTTAAATGGCAGTTGACATAAATTTTAGTTCCCAGCTCCAATTTATGTGAAAAGTGGGCAAAAACTGTAATTTTCTCTAAAAAGCAGAATGGTTTAAATGATGTGCAACATGTTTGCTGAGGTGTTATATTGATAATAAAGAGGTGTATTATTTTTTACAAACTTGTATATAAACACTTTTATTTGCCGACATGCACTTGCAGCTAGCTATCATTTTTCCCTCCAAAAACCATGTGACACCTTGTAACTGCCTCCAATACTTTGCTTGTGGCCATGAACTGCCTTCTGCACTGACCTGATATTTATTGGCTGCTTATTTGAGGGTCTTTTTGGGGGTACACACGCGCTGTAACTAAGGTAATAAATTGATACATTTATTACAGCGCGGTGTGTACCCCCAAAAAAACTTGTCTCCAGCAATCCCTTTTAGAGTCTATCAAACTCTTCACACCTGCAGCAGTTATCTAAGCTTACAATCTCATTTGAATTATTTAATTCTTTATATATTATTTGTACATCTTTTATATTTATACCAATTAGCGCCAGGGCTCTTGAGAGAGTGATTCTCCTTCTCTCAAGAGAAAATTTCCATGTACAGTACATCACATAGGTCGCACATTGCAGAACGTGCAACATCAGCACTTGCCATTTGTAATTGAATAGCACAGGTACCAACAGCAGGCATAAATTGGTGTTACAGTTAGCACATTATGTATATTATTATACAATTGTATATATAGAGAATATACATGCTGACTTAGGGGAGACTTTGTGCATACTTGAAGCAAGCTGCAGTTTGTAGGAAGCACCAGTTAAAAGAATGAGCAAAGGACTGAACAGCAATAACAAAAAACATATGCTGAACCGATTAGATGAGACATATCTAAAAAGTGGTTAATGGCCCAGATATTTGCCTTCAATGATTTTAATATGTGCAGCTGGAGTTACTGAAAACTGCATATCCTTAACTCTTCTGCAATCTTCTGTTTCTTATTTGAAAAGGGACCATGATAACATGATAGTTTTTATTCAATCTACATTGTAGTCAAGGGAACTGGTTGTCTCTTCTTTTTATAAACGGACATTTAATAAACACGAATTGTATTATTACTTATGTCATTTATTACATATGTTTAACTAACAAGGAATATTATTGTAGAAATGATTTAATTAGTTGAATTTACAAGTTGCTGAAGAGTATTGGTTCATGAGAAAAAGTGAAAAAAGTTACAATAGTAATTTGAGAATGTCATCTATTACGAGCAGGGCCCTCTCCCCCTTATATGCTTTTCCTTCCAGGACTTAGACTAGCCCCTACTCCATAACTCCCTACAACAGCACCTAACCCTCAGTTGCTGCAACTCTGATGCTTATTTTAGGGCCATGACTACTGATGAAGCAATCTTTATTTACCATGTACTTGTCCTACATTGTCTTGTACTGTTAAGGCCCACACACACGAGGTGATTTTTGCAGGTTTTCTAAGGGATCGGTCTAGATTGCTTTAAAATTAAGCAAAAATCGCTTTGTGTGTACACCCCATAGCGTGGCGATCTTTACCACATTGAGGCAAAATTTAGATTCATCACCTTCATGTGCATCAAGAACACTGTTTAGCACAGATTACTCAGCACACATCGCTATGTGTGTATGGGTGATCTAGCCACCGGAACATCTAGGGGAAGTCTCCTACCCTAGATTGCTTAGTACATCGCTAAGCACAGGTTGCCCCAGGAGTATGGGCCTTAAATCACTGTTTTGGCTCATTTGTTTACTTGCTTTGTTAGGTGCTGCGGAACACTTGTGGCATCATATAAAAAGTAATAATAATAATAATAATAATAATAATAATAATAATAATAATAATAATATATTGCTATGTTGAGTAGGAAGGCAAACTACTTAACGCTGCCAGTCTTAAATACGTAAACTACCCTGTTTGCATGTAGCCATGTATGCGACACACTAATGTAACAAAATGTTCGCATAGTAAATAAAGAACTTCTCAGAAGTATGATAGCTTTCACATACAGCTGACATATAATAACCACCCAGAGAGAAAATAAATTATTAATGTCTACAGAATATTAGTGTAACAATATTAGAATAATTCCAAAATAATTTCAGACCAATATGGACAACAGTGTTAACATCGATTCCCAAAATAGCAGTTGAACCTTTGTCAAAGGTCAACATCACAGGTGGAAAGATTCTAAGGAACGTACTCCAAGTCGGTGGAATAAATACACTTTGGAATATTGGACGGTTCCCACTGTCATAAACAATCCAGGTGGCCAACAGTTTTAAGACTATAGAACATCAAAGCAATGCAGTTCAAGGTTTGAACCTCTTCCACAGGAATGTGGAAACACAAACAAAGTTATACGTTAAGAGGCAGCTAATATATAGCAATAGGTACCACCAATGTGTGTATACTCAGGTACATATAAGGGATGCAGTTATAATCCCGGCGTTCAAAATCCTGACGCCGGAATCCCGTCATTTTCTCCCTCTATGGGTGTCCACGACACCCAAAGAGGGAGAATAGAATAAATTAGTGTGCCAAGTGTAGCGAGGCACCGGGCCCGCTGAGTGACAAGCGTAGCGAGACGCCAAGGGGGGGGGGGGGCGATCCACGTCACCCCTTGTCGGGATTTCAGCGGTCAGGATTTTGAACGCCGGGATTTCGTATCAAACCCACATATAAAACTAATATACAGATGGAGCGCCTCTAAACTTTACCCGGGGATCGCCAGCATGTCTGCGCTGGCGATCGCCAGCACAGAGGCGCTCCATCTGACTGGGACGCGCGTGTCCCAGTTTTAGGATGGCGCCGCGGCGGCATCCTGCCCGTCTCCTCTTCAGGGAGACGGGCAGGGATAGGGGGGACGGCGGGGAGGTGGCGGAGAAAGCTCTGTAGCCACGGGGCGTGCGTGAGCCAGCCGCTGGCGGGGGCTGGTGATAGAATCGCCAGCCCCTGCAAGAAAGAGGCCGGCTCCATCTGTATAATAATGAATAGTGTAAAAACACTAAAAATATCTATACAAACTATTTTCCAAAAACACATTCTACCATATACACCATGAAATCCATGGTTAAATTCATAACAAGATAAACTGTATGCATACAATATCCTGGCGATGGGGATGCTTGCAATTTTAAGGCATGGGGCATGGTTTTGCCCAATAGGTACCACCAATGTTTGTATACTCAGGTACATATAAAACTAATATATAATACTGAATAGAGTAAAAACACAAAGAGGGATATTCAATCACCAGCGAGCATCTCCAGTCGGGGAGATGCCCGCCGGGCCCTATTCAATGCGGTCTTCCCCGACAGCATTGAGCAAGGTATCTCGGCAGAACAAGCCTGACATCACAAGCTGTTGGGCTTGTTCAGCCAAGAACAGCCGGAAAGTGACGAGCTGCTGGCTGCAGCTCGCCTCTTCCCGGCCGGAACTCGCGGCCAAGCCCCCTTCTCGCCCCGCTGCAGACGGGACATTGAACATCGCCTGCATGTTCTCGGTCGAGCTGACCGAAAAAATGGGACTGGGTCACGGCGGTCGAAAAAGCTCGACCGCCGTGACCCCCACATTCCACTGGAGGGCAGTACTGAGCCGCCGAGGTACCATAGAGAGGTACCAGAAAGCATCCCATCCCGCCTGGCGCTGGATCAACGCTGCCCCCCCGCGCGCGCCGCCCGCTCCCTGCTGGGGGGATTTCCAGAAAGCATCACATCCCGCCCGGCGCTGGATCAACGCTGCCCCCCCCGCGAGCCGCCGGCTCCCTGCTGGATGGAGAGGACGATTGGGACTCGCAGCACCCGGAAGCTGCCTATCAGTAAAGCAGGTACAGCACTCCAGGGGGTGCCCGCCGCAGTATCGCCCCCCCCCCCCCGCTGTAGTAAGTGTCAACCACCAAACACCCCCCCCCCCCCCCGGGTGGGCGGCCGGCGCTGGGGTTTTTTGCCTGGGGCGGGCGGGGGGCTTGCACCGGCCCTGCCCACATGGAATACCCCTTTTAAAATATCTATACAAACTTCTTAATTGAAATACATGTTTTCTGCAATGGAGACCTCGATCACTTACTTTAAGCTAATTTTACCCATCTTGTGCCCAAAATATGTTAATAATTAAAGTCTTGAAGAGCTAGACCCTTCTTGAGGTTTTCAAAGGCTGGGTGTCCTGAAAATGAATTATCTCCCTAATATTTACCACCTCCTGCAAGCTTTGCCCATTAGGTCACCTCCTCACTTGTTTCTAAACGCCCAGGCTCTTAATAAGAACAGGAGGGGGAGACGTCGTTTGAAGCTCAACTGATGTGCAGGCAGAAAGATAGGTAGGCAACCCAATATTTACAATATTACTTTGCATGCCACCTCAACAGAATTAAGGAATGGTCTAGAGTTGATACCAAAAAAAGGATACAGAGGGAAAAGCAGGCACTACTGACTGTCCCTAGTACCACCCATCCTACCATTGAGCTTACATTGTCCTCTTTGAAGTCTGTTAAAAGAAAATAATTCCTTCTCATCAGTGGGCTCCTTTTATATGTCCGTTTTTTTTTAATAATCGTTTCTCACCTGGGATTGACCTTAGAGCTTTCAGACATTGTTTCAATGTAGGTTTCTGCCAGATCGGACAAATGGTGAGTAGGGGGTTCAAAAGCATCTTTTGTCAATATATGGGACAAAAGGAGTTTACCCCAGAAGGACCATATGCTTTATCTACAGGTTTGCCAATTTCTCTAATCTCTTGGACCTTCAAGCACCTATTGAGCGCCATTGGGTCAGCCCCAGATATATAATCTACTTTCCTTGGTTGCCAGTTTATTTTACTAAAACTTAGTGCCTAGTGATGGGTTAGGACAGCTAGGTTAAAATATTTAATTTAGATCATACTTGCTGTTTTAGTGTTGGGAAACCAAGTACAATTTAACATCATTAGTACAGGTGCCCAGATGGTCAATCTAAAATGGAAGCTGAAGTATCCAACACTTGCTAGCATTGTTTATGCACCCCCGGCGACCCATCTGGTGGCAATGTTCTAGCCTTAAGCTATTTTGGGTGGAAGTGCTTAAACTTTCTGGAAATATTATAGGGGAACCGGTTGTTGTACCTGTCCTCCAGGCCTAGCTCAAAATATAAAAAATCCTTGTTGTGCCATTTTGATAATTCTGCTAAGCCACATTTTCTGGTGAGATGGTGCTCCTCTTCCCCATTGATTTCTTTATGTAAATGGCCAACCTCTGCAGACTGCGACTATGCAGCTCCTAAGCATTCATGGTTCCATTGGATGGACTTCAAGGATCCTGCAGCCTTTATGGATATTCTTACACCTAACGCTTCTTTATGGTCTTTCCACTTTAGCCCTCTTAAATCAGGCTGGCAATCGTAATTGATGATATGGAGCTTGATCCACCCTTTTTTTCCCACTATGATCAGAAGCTGATCTTTACTTTTACACTTTGTCCCTTTTGTCTGTTTCCCCTTCTCTCTTCTTTCCCTAGTGCCCCCTCCCCTTTTCCAAGTTTTTATATATAATATATATATATATATATATATATATATATACATACACACACACACACACACACATATATATATATATATATATATACATATACATATATATTTTTGTATTTATTCTTTTAGTCTTTCAAGCATTACAAGGACCGTTTGGTAGTTTGGTAGTTTTGTGGGGTGCCGGACGGCTCCCCGACAGTCGGGATTCCGACAGTCAATACTCCGACATCGGAATCCCGACTGCTCCCTCATGGGGGTCCACGACCCCCCAAAAAGGGAGAATAAAATAGGTGGCAGCTCGCCACCATGCCCGCAGCGTGGCGGGCGCAGCGAGCCCGCAAGGGGCTTCATTGCGCTCCCCCCGCTGTGCTGTCGGAATCCCGACTGTCGTGAATTATACCACACCCGTTTTGTGATTATTGTTTTTATAACCAGTATTATTGTTATTTGTTTCTACATACATCTTACTTGCTTTTATTACATGTGACCTGTTTATTCTTTGTTTCCATTACTGCTGTAAATCATTAAAGATATTTTTTGCACTAGAAAAAGTAGTTATCCAATAGAAAGTTTCTAAAACATCTGTGTGCAGTATTGTTTACATAATTATAATTAGTATTAGATGTTAATCTTTCTTAGTTTCATCAGTGATAAAGCAATACATAAATTCCAGATATCATAATGCTTTTCTAAAGAGCGTTAAATAATACCAAAATGGTTGGAAGCTATTTCCGAAATGGGCACTATGCAGTAAGAGGCAAATTAAACTCACATTTTTCATCTGTTTTGTCATTTATAGCAATGGTATCATTGCTCAAAGATACCGTTTGTGCATTGAGAATATCTGTTCTCATAGCAGGAACCTTCGGAGAGCAGATGAGACGTCCTTCGTAGGAGTATAAAAACAAACTGCCACCATCCACCAGGAGGAAATGCCTGCATGAAAATAAGGAAGGAAGTGACCAAATAGCAGGTACATTATAGTCAACAACTTGAACTTCTTCAAAGAGGGCTTCAGCAAACACTGCAATCATTCTATGTGGGCTATACACCAGCTACCAATGCTTCTTTCCGGAGTTTGACATAAAACAAGAGGGGCCTGTTCATGTACTAGCAGGGTGCAATTTATGCTGTACCCGGATTAATACTTTTAAAATGCAGATGACGTTCTGGATTACTTCATTATTAAATTGTTACAGGGCTGTTGCAGTGCCTTGTGTAAGCCACACGCACTGCAGCCTTTAAGAAGGGAAGTAATCCAGTCTCCTAATACACTAGAGCAGGGCGGAGGAATGCAGAATGGAATGTTGTTCATTTGTTACCAAACACAGAGCATATGGCTTATTGGAAAGCGATGCCATAACACAGGGCTTCTAATTCAAATTAGCCATGTGTATGAGTCTTGCTACATACAAACACGTTTAACCACTTCAGTGCAACAACAGTACATTGCTTTATAATCTAACAAATAATCAAGGGATACAAATAAAAAAAATATAACAATATACTTTGACTTTGTTTGACAATGTGTGTGTGTGTGTGTGTGTGTGTGTGTGTGTGTGTGTGTGTGTGTGTGTGTGTGTGTGTGTGTGTGTGTGTGTGTGTATATAGTTTGAGAAATTTTTCCACACACCTACATGTACAGACATACTATGGGCCAGATTCTCAAAGCTTCAAAAGTGATAAAATGGAGAGTGATAAACAGCCAGACAATCAGCTCCTGTCTGACATTTTTCAAACACAATCTGTGACATGGCAGGTAGGAGCTGATTGGCTGGCTGTTTATCACTCTCCATTTTATCAATTTTGAAGCTTAGAGAATCTGGCCCTATATATCTATATCTATAGATAGATAAATATACATCATACTATTGCCATACCAAACATTACCTTCTATTTTTCTGTTCAAGAACATTTTAAAATTCAATATGATAAAAAAAAAAAAATACAAACTTCATGGGCGCTTTGTGTGTCAAAACCAATAACCTGGCAGTCATTTATTATTTCAGAAAGAAAAGACAACTTAGGTGAGCGTGGCGGCAGGAGGCAGTGGGAGCCGGGACAGAGTCTGGACGGGGCCGGGTGAGTTGTTCTCACCCGGCCCGGCGGCGGGTGAGTGTGGCAGGTGGGTACAGGAGTTGGCGGGAGGGTGGGGGTAGTGGCGGACAGGTGAATGTGGCGGGTGGGTACGGGAGTCAGCAGGAGGGTGCGGGCGGTGGTGGCCTGGAGAACAGTGCTGCGTAAGCTGCTGCTGCTTACCCAGCACAGTCCTCCCTGCCTCAATTCGGCATCTTTTCATGTTGGATTGAGATTGCCAGAAACATGGCCAAAACCTTTTGGTTTTGGCTGTGTTTCCATCAAAAGCAGGTGGATTAGCAGCTATTCCGTCAATCCACCTGGTTTTCGGCAGGTCGGAATATTTAGACCTGCCAAAAATAAAAGCTAGCATTGGATAGATCAAAACCCCTTCCGATCTATTCATGTTGAAAAATTACGTCTTTTCGGCAAGACGGCAGTTTCAACATGCATTGAATATACCCCAATATCTGCTAAAAATGCCAGCATCACTCACAGCGACTGTTACAATACAGCCAAGTTAATTAATTTAAATTAATTAAAAGTTTAGTTACATATTGCCCCCAACAGAAGAACAGTCGCTGTGAATGACACTGGCATTTTTAGCAGATATTTTGAGGATCTCTCACAGGGTTAATGTAATTGCCATAAAGCATCAAAAGCAACATTTGGAGAGACATTTATTAAGCAGCTGTTTTGCATGATGTGGAATTTAAATAAATATACTTAAATTATTTTATACCTTTCACATTGCAAGATCAAGCTCACAGTTCCTTCCTTGAGGTCAAAAATGAGTGGTGTGTTCCAGTTCTTTGTGCTATGAAAGAAGAGATGATTATACAAAGTACAAGTATTTGTACAATGTTGAACAGAAGAAATATAAACCGTTCATAAAAGCTTGCACACAGTGTTTGTGACAGATTGCAAAAAAAAAATAAAAAATACAAAAACATGAAAAAATTCTAACAGAAAGTTTGTTATAACTATAATCATGCACATACTTTGATACAATTAAAAATACTTTGATTTGTTGCATTTATTTATTTTATTTAGGTACAGTTACAGGTTGAGTATCCCTTATCCGAAATGCTCGGGACCACAAGCATTTTGGATAAGGGATTTTTCCGGATTTTGGAATAGTTTTTTTTCCATACTTACCTGGTCCCTGGTGGTGCCCCGACGTCCACAGTGTCCCCCGGCGTTCCCAGTCCCAGGGGTGCATTGCGTGTGTGCGCAGATGCGCCAATGACGTATTAATGAAAAATGTAAAAATGGGAACCCTCCCCACGGTTTTCGGAATATTTTGGTTTTTGGAATACATGGATAAGGGAGACCCGACCTGTACTTATATAGCGCAGCATATTCACTTGTGCTTTACAATTGGAAACAAGAGTGATAAAACAAAACTGGGTAATAGCAGATCGACATAGAGGTAGGAGGACCCTGCTCGCAAGCTTACAATCTATAGGGATAATAGGAGGGATTGCAAGACAGTCCTGTTGGGGTGCAATTAGATATGAATGCTACTGGAGGTTATGTGGGGTTCCTGAATATGATAAGCTTGCCTGAAGAGGTGAGTTTTCAGGGAACGCTTGAAAGTTTGGAGGCTAGAGGAGAATTTTATTGTGTGTGGAAGGGCATTCCATAGGGTGGTTAGTGGTGTAACTATAGCCCCGCACCCCTGCGGTGGCGTGGAGGTGCTGAGAAAGTGTGGGGGCCAGGGGGTCTGCGGGGCTATTGTTACCCGCTGCCGATACCTGGCCTGCCGCATCTGTCTGCGGTCACGGCAATCCAGGCTTCTGCTGCTAATAAAAAATTAAAAGTGACATGCACAAAATGGCTGCCCCCATACTGCAGGGGATAAGGTTGTATTGTCGACCCGACTTAGGTTGACAGTCATTAGGTCGACAGGTAACTAGCTCGACATGGATGAAGATCGACAGGTGTCTAGGTCGACATGGTTTTAGGTCGACAAATGCGTTAGATCAACATGGGTTAGGTAGACAGGTAGCGAGGTCGACTTAGGTTTTTTCACAGTTTTTTGAGCCGATATGTGCTGACAGGTGGTATTTTATGCCCTACCATCTACTAGAGCGTGGTGGGAGAATAAAATAGTGTGCCGAGCGCAGCGAGGTACCGTGCCCGAAGCATGGCGAGCGAAGCAAATGATGCGAGGGGCTGCGGTTGACTTCCGACTGTGCCGACATTCGAGTAAAAAAAAACAGTAAAGAAAAGAGGTCGACCTAGTGACCGGTCGACCTAACCCATGTCAACCTAACACATTTGTCGACCTAACCCCATGTCGAAATAGACACCTGTCGACCTTCATCCATGTCGACCTTGCTGCCTGTTGACCCAACAGTGTCGACCTAATGACTGTCGGCCTAAGTGTGGTCGATAATACGATCCACACCTGATCAAATTTAATATGCTATGCTTTCAAATCATTGTCCCACTGAATTGTTTTAATATAATATTAATTTGTCATTTAACTTTTTTTTTTTTTAAGATTACAATTTTTTTTTAAGATAAAAGCAATTCTACTATAGATTTACAATTTAAATTTTATGTTTGTGTCAAACATAATAAGCTATTTTCCCCCTATTCAAGTACAACTGGTGAAATGCAAGTAATTACTTTTCCTCCTTTTGCCTGTAGTAGTGCGAAGCACACAGAGAAACAGCAGTAACAGAAATACAAGGCACATACAGTGTAGCCATCTACGCGTTAGTATAAATCACCGGCACTATGCCGTAGTAGTGTATAGCTAGAATCTGGTTCTCAAAAGTTCTAAACATTGAGGTAAACTCCTCAATGCAGAACATTTACTATGCAATAATGTACAAAAATGACAATTTATCAGTATCATTTATAAAGCGCCAAAAAGGACCGCAGTGCCCAATGCTACACTGTACAATACTACATTTATTTAGCTCTCTTTCTCCCATAGAACTCAAGGAGCTTATAATTAGGGCTATACTTTTACTCACTCTTAACGCCACATTATATTCCATATGAACAATAAAACTGACTATTATAGGTCTCTGGCTAGTGCTATGGGATAAAATGTAATTCATAATTGATTGCCTCACTTTAAGAAGATCATTTCCATTATAGGTTACTTGTAGTTATTGATAAACATATTTCAAAAAGAATAAATGGAAGCATTGGGCACAGTTTGGGGTAGCTATTGTCTCCACAAGACGCACTGTAGTTACATATGGCAGTACAGGCTCACAAACAGGGAGAAAAAAAAGTCTGCAGCTGTTCCCAAATGTGTTGCTCCCAACCATTTAATTGGGGCCCAGATCATGAACTCAAAACAAAAGGGGCTGGAGGCTGCCCATTCACTTTGTAAACTAGGTGACCACACTTAAAACAGAAAGCTACAAAAACAATTACTTGAAAGGTTTTTGTTGGAGCCAGTCCAGATGTTTTGATTCTTTAACTTCTCTTAGAGGCAGAACAGATTAGCAGCAACAGTACCACCTGCTTCCTATGACAGTATTTCAACAAAGGATTCAAGCTTGGTATAGCGTCAGCTTAACCGACCTTTGTCTCACAAATGATTGAAAAGCAGTGAATCAGAGGAAACATTTCACAGACAGGCAACCTACTTACCTAAATACATAACACTGAAGAGAGGTGGAAACAACTAGATGCCCATACTTCAAAGATGCCTTAATGACTCTGTCACGGAATTCCAGCAAATCTACAGCATCGTTAATTACATTGCGGACCTAGAAACACAAAGAATGTGTAAGGGTCTGGTTGGACTCGGAAATGCCTCAATATTTTAGCAACCATTGCACAATATGCGATGATGAGATCCAATGTTGAAAAGTACATAAATACTGGATTAACCCTTAAAGACCCAAAAAGATGCAAATCATAATAGACAATCAGTCCTGTATCTTCCACAGTTTATCACAAAAACATTCACGTATCATTTGATAAGTACATGTGCAAAAAATAGCATGTTAATTAGGTATGAAAGAAAATATAACCTGCATAGCACGTCTTTTGATCAAAGTGACTTCAAAATTCTTCCATTCCCAATGTTGTTCAATCACATGAGCAAAGATAACATGGCCATTTCCACAAGCTCCAGCAATCTGCGTTCCATCTATAGACCAAGCAATGCTGAAGATACTGCCTGTGTTTGGTTTTTCCAAGGCATAAGACCACTGAAAGATTTAAAAAAAAAAAAAAAAAGTTTAATTTTAAAATCTGCCTGTGTAATAATCACACTGACATTTTACAGCCTTTTCTTAAAACCAGATGAAAAAAGGATGACGAAGATCTATAATCTGCCCATGACGAAGCACACCTGAAACAGCTGGATCTCACACAACAGTAATTGTGGCAGAGGTCAAGGCCGCTCCACTGAATATGAATAGATGACGACACTGGAAGCAGTTCAGTTCTGCTAGAGACATTAGCAATATATGCAGGGCTATTAAGATTGATCAGAAGAAAGACGAGTCAAGCTTACCAAATAGAGCTCAGATGCAAAGCTAATTAAAACACTCATTAATCAAAAACTGAAAAGGAACTTTATTCAATAACTACAATGACAAAAAAGCCATCTGTTAAAGACAAGAGCTGTCCAAACACAAAATGCAGGATATATCATTTTGTGCTTTAGGGAAGAATATTTAATGCTTTTGCCATATTTAGGACTGTAATTTCTTTTACAGTGCATATGAACCCACAAAATACCAAGCTCTAGGGAAGATTGTCAACTGTTGATTTAAATATAATGAGGGCAGACAAGTGTACCTATAGGACTGGCCTAAAATACTGCTAGTCAATTTATTTTATTAAGACACAATAATAAAAGGAATCGCTTAATGTTCTGCACAAAAGAAAATGTTCAAAGGAAAGCTGGATAACGTACAGTAAATGAACTGCCCAAAAGCATCAACTACGTTTTTGTGTACATATGACCTTGATGAAATCATTGTAATTTGCTAGAAATGTATGTTTATGGACAGTTGGTTACAATGTTAAAAGCATGAGAGTGGGACCAAGGTGAATCTGGTCTGGACGATAAACATTTTAGAAAATAACAAGTGAAGCATTTAAACTGAACATTAGTTCACACAGTAAGGACCAACTGTAGAAAAGGTTTGGTTGAGAGACCATTGGCAGAAGTAATGTTATACATAGAACAGAAGATAAATCAACTTGTTCAATATTCAATGGATGATTTTATGTTATGATATTTAATTTTAGGCTAATCATGTATTTTTATGATTGTCCTTTATATTGTGACACAAGGGGTCCGCTACGCCTTACAAAGGCCATTATTCAGATCTGATCGCAGTACAAATTTGTTCTCAAAATGGGCAAAACCATATGCACTGCAGGTGTGGCAGATGTAACATGTGCAGAGACAGTTAAATTTGGGTGGGGTGTGTTGACACTGAAATCAAAATCACAGTGTAAAAATAAAGCAGCCAGTATTTACCCTGCACAGAAACAAAATAACTCACTCAAATATAACTCTCTCTGCACATGTTACATCTGCCCCTCCTGTAGTGCACATGGTTTTGCCCGTTTTGAGAACAAATGTGTACTGCGATCAGATCTGAATAAGGGCCAAAGTAGAAAAATAGAAACAATATGGACAACACAAAGGGATTTTCAATGCAAAACATGGACATTGTTTATAAAACATTTCTACAACCGTGGTGATAATACTTTGATAATCAGTATAAAAGACGTATCCGTGGATTTGGCACATTGTAGGTATTAGGGAGAAAAATGATGGTATAAGGCAGTGGTTCCCAACCCTGGTCCTCAAGTACCCCCAACAGTGCACGTTTTCCAGGTCTCCACACAGAATCACAAGTGCTATAATTAGCTCCACCTGTGGATCTTTTAAAATGTGTTTCAATAATATGTGCACCTGCTGGGTGACCTGGAAAATGTGCACTGTTGGGGGTACTTGAGGGCCAGGGTTGGGAACCACTGGTATAAGTGCTGGAAGTAAAAGTACACAAGAGAAGAGGGCCCTGCTCGTGAGAGCTTACAGTCTATAGGAGAAAGGGCAGAAAGACAGGTGTGACACAGGAGCACGAGACAGAGGAGTCAATTTTCTAAGATGGGAGTTCTATTTAAGATGGGATGGTGCCCATAGCAACCAATTGGATTCAACCTCTTATTTATTTAGCGCCTTCTAGAATATAATAATATCCCCACTTAATATATTTTGGGCACAAATAAAAGGGGGCTCATTTAAGCCCTTGAGTGGTGGGTTTTACTGGGGCAGGACAAACCTGCCCCAGAAATACTCACCACAGAACTTAGGGGCAGCCCACTCCATTTTGCTCACCACCAGCCAGTCCTGAATCTCCACCCCGGATCGCCGGGGTTCCCCTGCCGCCCTTCCTTGCAGTGACCAGGCGGCAGGCTTGGAGAGGCTCAGGGGGATTCAGGCTCCCAAACTCCCGAGCAGCCCCAAACTTTCTTGAGTGGGGCCTGCCTCCTGGTCACTGCTGCAAACGGTGGTGGGGTGTGCGATTGCTGGGATGGGAAGTCGGGACTGGCCAAAGGTGAGCAGCTGGGGCTGAGCAACAGGGGGGGTGCCGCTAGAGGTGGTGAGCCAGTAGTGCTCAGCTGGAGGCACCACTGGCGCACACCTATTAATCAGTGGCATGCCATGATATTTCTGTGGAGAGCAGCTCAGCCTGAGAAATTTCCGGGCATACCACTGAAGTGTTTAAAAGCTCGAAAAATGTTCAAGATCTAATTGAACATCTCCCTATATGTTGAAACAGACTATATATAGAGGTAAACATCCCTTATAATACTAAACACAATTTTCTTAATACAGATTGCGTATCTCTTATCCAAATATCTGATATCCAAATTATTCCGAAAACCATAGTCTCCAGAATGTACTTTTTTTTTCTTTGCTAAAAATCTACTGGGCACATCTGTAACTGGCGCTTACAGCACATGAATATATATTTAAATTAAAAAAAAAGATTTTTTTTACACATAGCAGCCAGCAGGGGGCCGGGAGCAGAGAGACGCTCATTACATATTCATATATTCACTGCTCCTGATCATTAACATATGCACGATCTGGAACAGTGCATATTTGGTCCCCTGCTGGCTCTCCTGGGGGGGCAACTTGTGATGCCTGGCTCCCGGGGAGCCCACCTCCCTCCCACATACCTTCTGGGGCAGGCAGGGAGACTTCCATCTCCCTGCCTGCCATCGTCCACCGGCTCCGCCGCAGGGGTTCACATTCGCCGTCAGGGGCAGCGAGCCTCATTGAATCGGGTCTGGAGGTGCATTTAACATTGGAATCAGGCATCAGGGGCCTGTACAATTAAAAATCGGGTCCAATCGCATCGCATCGCATGTGATATGATTGCATGCTATGCGACGCGATTTTTTGCCCTGCGAGAAAAAAAAAAATCGGGCGCCCAGATAATACACAAGTACCGAAACACTACCTAGGATTAACCTGGGTGGAATAGCCCACTTTTAGAAGAGATGACACAAAATGGGGTGACTGCAGCATCCTAACACTCAGTAATAAGGGAGGAGAAGTGAGCTAAAGGAGAAGTCGCCCATGGCAAACAATCAGCACAGAAGTAACATCTAAATTTGCATAATATAAAATTATACAGAGCAGCTGATTGGTTGCCATGGGTCACTTCTCCTCTAGCTCACTTCAATGGAGCCATTCCAGGGGCCAATACAAATATGGGAAAAATTACACTTTTGTTATAGTAGAATATATTCTGTATGGAAACATCCACATGAAGTAAAGATGGAGCAGCTCCCATTGGAGAATCGCAGGAGATGCTCACCCATTCCGACGGAGCCCTCTGCCGCCTCCCCCCTGTCACTGCCCACAGATACCCGCACCCCCCTAACCCTGCCTGTCTCTCGGAAGTGGAGACGGTCAGGGATTCCACTACCCCAGCCGAGTTATGGGGACACGCGAGTGTGTGAGATGCTAGCGCGTCCCCGTCAGATGGAGCACCTCTCTGCTGGTGAACGCCAGCTAAAGGAATATGGCTATTCCCAGCGCTGATTGCGAGGTGCTCCATCTGTATATCCTGCCTGCTTTGGAACCATCAGACGCAACCATCTGGGTTGCACTGCATAGGATGACACTCAGGAACTTGCATTACATGCCAAAGCAATATTTGTGTGCTCCATTCTTAAGCAAAACATATATATGGCTTTTGAGAGATCACCAGGCACAGGGACAGAGTACTGGGGAAAGACCAAATCTTGGACGTATGGCCATACTCCTGCCTCCCAACAATAACCTGAAAAATACTACATGCAGTGCCAAGCAGTTCCCTCTAAGCTTCTTTTGCAGGGTACCTCACCCTGCCTGTTTTTAAAACTTTAAAAGGCACCCTGCCGTTTTTGTGTGTGGCCTTACGCTAACCCCCCCCCCCTCACCCCCATGCTGACATGCCGCTGAGAACTCTCGGTGTGTCATCATGCGGAATGGGTTATACAGTGTATGCCATCATGTGCAATGGCCATTATGGTGTGTGGTATAATGTGTAAGAGGCATTACAGTGTGTGCCATAATGTGCAATTGTCATTCAGCCAGAATATGTAATGGTCATAGCAGAGTATGACAATGTTTAATGGGCGTAATCCTAGTGCAGTGTGCAATTTTTTATATGTTTTTTTTTTTTCCCATTGTTTCGAATGTAAATTTCTAATATTAAATGTTCCCTCCCGATTGAAAAAAGTGCCCTGCCTGGTAGTCAGCACCCTGCCCGGTAGTCAGCACCCTGCCCAAAAAAAATCCTAGAGTGTAAACTAGATACCACCTGCGCTATCAGGTCTTCTTAGTACCCTTTACTCATCCCTTCCTTGTTCTTTCTTTTGTCTTGTTTGTCTTTGCAAAAGGTAAAATTGTATCATTGTCATAATTATCCTGTTGTTATGCGACTCAACATGACATTATGACAAATTAGCTTGTTATGTACGTACTTATGTCTTATATATTTAGCCAGATCGGTCACTCATCCCCTGTGTGTATAACGTTCCCGCCCAGCGTTATACACAAACCCGCCCCCCCTAGGGAAAAGACCAGTGTTATACACATCACCTCCCCCCGCTCAGCAAGGGCTACAGTACACGCCCACCAACCACCATGGTGTAGGTGAGCGGCACACCCCGGCACACCCCCCCCCCCCCACCCGCGATTCACCCATAACTCAAGTTGCAATACAGGCCATCTTTCATACAATTCTAACCATATTTCTCACAATACAAAAAGTTCACAAATGAAGGGGGCGCAGCCCCTTACAACGGTGTGAAGAGCGCCGGTAGGGCGCGATGAATCACCTCGTTTTCATAATACATAGCATTGAAAAATTCTACATAAAAGGCAATGTAAAAATAATGGTTTACTATAACCAATTACTACATATAGTTTACTGCATTATTGGAGACTATTATATGTATGTATTCAAAGAAATATAATAATAATAATAATAATAATTTATTTAAAAAAATGGCCCATACATAAGATGCTCATCTTATTTGCTGCCCATTTCCCAGGTATCAATCTAATATCTTGCCATATACTAGGTTAGTATGTGATCAGTCTCCAGAGGTATTACAGGGAAGCTGAAATTAGCTAGCCGTTATATATATATATATATATATATATATATAATTTCCCACTACAAGAGTACTTATGCATTACACTTGTTCTTTGAAAGCAATACAGCTCTCTTTACCCTCCCAGGTGCCTAGTAGAGGATTTGCTATCAAATATGCAAGGAATTAAAGGAGCTTAGCACTTGGTTCATAATAAATTTTGTGGGAAAACAGAACAGTAATAACTACTGAAGGATTCTTAATATATATTCCCATGTGTTTTCAAATAATTAGAAATAGGACTCGCTTGCAAGGAATGTTTGGCAGAACAGAAGTAAACGTTGGGCCATATGTGAATGTGGTACTATTGTATCGCAACAGTGAGGGGGCTACAAAGACCATACACTCAAATAATAACAAATTAGTTTGTAAACGTCACTAAAATCCAATTAGCCAATTAGAACGTAACGAATGACAGGGGTGTCTCATATTGTTCTACATTACACAAAACAAAAGTGTATACACAATAAAAAACTTTCCTTTAGGAAAGTGGACACGGACCATAAAATATACACTACAATTTGTGTATACAAAATTACATAAAATAAAAAAATACAATATTTCTCCCCTTTGTGATTAAATATTTAACTTCCAACTTCTTTTCAAAGCAAATTAATAATTCACAGTAATTACTTATGTAATTACACAACATTAAGTCACGGATAACTGTTTCTTTTTTAAGCATTTTTGACATGAATAAGTATACATTTTATTTATTAACTTCTGCACAACACAGACAATAAAGGACATCTGAAAGTAATTACAACAGGCGGTGCAGATGAAGTGTGGTTTGAGAGGCTGAATAAGCATAACAAGCTTTCCTGACTGATGTAAACCTCAAATTGACAAGGAAAGCTTTAGATGACGAAAAATAAAATATATTTAACAGAAGCCAGTAAATTATTTCAACAAACCATGGTCACATGGAATGCAACAGGTATTTTATCATATTGCAGTTCTCGAACGCAAATGAGGCTTAACCTGTATTTTATGAAAGAAAGGATTTATGTACATTTTAGTAACTTGGACTTGTACACCATGCTCACATTATGTGAAAACCTAAGAGCCGTAAGTAAAACAAAGTGAATAGAATTCAGAATTCCATACATCAAAATCAGTTACTTAATTACACTCATGTAGAATGTTCGGTACATAAGAAAAATAAACATAAGTAAAAAAAATTCATAACAACAATAGCTTGACCCTGATTATAGTTTGATGGTTGGGACCATTTATTCATTTTTAAATCTGGCCTAAAATGAAATATACTATGGGTATTCAATTAAGTGCCTTTTTTTTTTTTTAAACTAGTCGAAAAAACAGCACTTTTCACCCAATCAATCATAGTGCCGGTTTTTCAACTAGTCAAAAAGCTGGCATGGTTGAAAAATACGTGGCTTGGCGAATTACTCGTCGATTGTTGTTGTCTCAGCAAAATTGTGGGCATTTTCCCTGTTATTAAGTCACTTTTCGCAGATGACAATTCAAAAAAAAAAAAAAAACATAAGTGAATCGCATCCGTAAAAACAAGACTAAAAAATGGGCAAAAACACCCCCAACTGAGTACTCAAGTCCATTTTTTAATGTTCACCTATGCCTGGAACACATGAAAAGGTGCAGGAATTCATTTATAGCTAGCAGTGTTAGAAGTATTTGAGCAGCCATGTAAATCATACTATGGCTGGACTATTGGAAAGACACATGGAAGACTGCCTGTAAATCTTCTAGACAATACAAAAAAAAAAAAACCTGCTAGAGAACTATTGCAGATTTGAAACAAAATATTCCAGACAGGAGAATTTGGTGCTACAAAAAATGTAATTGATGATAGTCATGTATTTTCGGTTATTATAGGACAACTAAATCCCTAAACTGAAAAATCAAATGAAAACAGACATTCAACTAAGAGAGTGGCCATTTTAGTTGAATCTCCAATCGGTACCAACCCCTGACAGCACTCTCTGCCATATCTCAACATTGGAATGATCCCGATCAGGTAGCAGGTCATCAATTTGACTCCACAAGCAAAGCACATTTACAGGGACTTTAGTTAAAAAAATTCTAAAAAGGCTGCATTAACCGCTGCGTGCATGGTGCTGCTTACGGTCTGCTATACAGCACATTAACATAATGTGACATTCCGGGTGCAAAACACTGATCCCTGTTAAGTGTACTTCAAACAATCACTGTGCATTTGCAAGAACCCGGCATGAATATAGTGGTGTCCCAAGACATGAATTACGGAGAGCTGCTTCAGGATGAAGCCTACGCAGAAAATGTATTACCCAAGGACTTTGTTTTTGTTTGCTTTTCTTTCTAGTGCTCACTAGGAAAGGGTGTACATATGTAATTGAATTAAAGTTGTTTAATGGGAGACATATGCAGGGCAAGGGTTAATGACATGAACAGTTTTTTTTATGAATCCTGAGGGAGCAATTTGCTGAATCAGCTCCATTACATCAGGTACGTTGAAAAACGTCTGTGCTGACCAGAAAGTCTGGTCTGGTTATCTTCATTTAGTAGTCATGGTGGTGGCATGTGACTCATTCCCACTCACCATGATCCCCTTCCCACAGTCCTACACCATCAGTTCTCCGCCATTGCTAACATTTGCTCAGGAGGAGGGAACCTGCAACGCTTGGAGACTACCATTGTAAACTGCTTTACTGGCGGTTTAGCAGGAGAGGGCAGCTGGCTTCAGTTAAATAACTTTATTCCTCACACTATTCGAACCCTTCAGCTTTGCTGTAGTATATATCACCTAATGTAAAGGCTGCCTTCCTAGTGTCAACACACCATTTTCACACATGGTTTTCTAAGATCTTAGAGATATTGGCTGTCACAGATTCAAACATCTGAATAAGCAGCAATTCAACCCAGCAAGTCAGGAGGTGAACTGTAATATTTAAGGAGAATGTCAAACACATGTAATCAAATGATTTATACATACTGTATTTGGTATGGCAATACTTTTTTTTATTTAATTTTTTTTGCGGATATGAATGTGACTAAATCGGGTTTTCTTACCGCTTGAACATCAGCGACACCTGCAGGCTAGGACAGACACATTCCAAAGTGCGGCTATAATAACAAAATATCAAATATCAAAATGATGGACAATTTTAAGAGATAATCAGATTAAATATTTGATGTATTACAGATTCTTATTTAGGTGCATTTACCATATTAAAAGGAAGACGGAAGTAGAAATGCTGTTACAGCAGTACATGGTAGTTTTCTTTTACAGTAGGTTGAATCGTATTTTGCTCTTGGCAGCACAAATAGTGTAATGGTTAGCAATACTGCCTCACAGCACTGAGGTCATGGGTTCGATTCCCACCATGGTCCTACCTGTGCGGAGTTTGCATATATTCCCTGTGCTTGCGTGGGTTTCCTCCGGGTACTCCGGTTTCCTCCCACATTCCAAAAATATAATGGTAGGTTATTTTACTTCTAATTAAAATTAACCCTAGAATGTCTGTGTGTGCATGTACATGTGGTAGGGAATATAGAGTGTAAGCGCCACTAGGGTAGAGACTGATGTGAATGTTTATTCTCTGTAGAGCGCTGCGGAATATGTATGCGCTATATAAGAAAATGTTAATAAATTAATAGTATAGAAGCAGAATAACAGTGCCTAGCAAAATGCCTCAGAAACAAAGAACACGGCAGTACGGATGGTGTAATGGTTAGCATTACTGCCTCACAGCAGTGAGGTTATGGGACGATTCCCACCATGGCTCTAACTGTGCAGAGTTTGTATATTCTCCCCGTACTTGCTTGGGTTTACTCTGGGTACTCCGGTTTCCTCCCACAATCCAAAAATATACTGGTAGGCTAATTGGCTCCCAACAAAATTGACCCTACAATGTCTGAGTGTGTGTGTGTACATGTGGTGGGGAATATAGATAGTAAGTTCCACTGGGGCAGGGACTGATGTGAATGTTCGAAAATTCTGTGTAAAGCGCTGCGGAATATGTGTGCGCTATATAAGAAACAGGTAATAAAGAATAAATAAATATAATAGTGAGGTGGAACCACAGTAGTTCTGAGGCCACCACTGCTTTGCGTCAGGTTCAGGGAGCTGCGGCATAAAAAGGATTTAGGTCAGAGGTCAGTTCCGGGCATACGCATTTGGAGGGAAAGAAAACTTGTGTGTAGGCCACATTTGAGTCATCATTCAGACTGATTTCATTGAGCATTACAGTGTGACTAGGGTGGCCAATCCCGGGATCGGGATCGGCGGTATCCCGGGATTTGGCCCCCAAAACGCCGGGATTTCGATCCCGGGATTGGAATTTCCAATCCCGGGATTTCGGGATTAAACTGCGCATGCGCAGTTTAATGCCGGGCAGCGTCTGAGCACTCAGACGCTGCCCGGCTTCCCCATACCCCGCAGTGCGCAGCGTGACGAGGTCACGCTGCGAGGTCACGCTGCGCAGGGCACACGGCACAGCCGCACATCCACGGCTGCCCGCCCGCCCAGCGCTCCCGGCCACCCGCCCGCCCAACCCAGCGCTGACGGCCACCCGCCCGCCCACCCAGCGCTGACGGCCACCCGTCCGGCCACCCACCCAGCGCTGACGGCCGGTCAAATGCCCTCCCACCCAGCGCTCACGGGCACCCAGTGCTCCCTACCAACCACCCACCCAGCGGTCCCTGACAACCACCCACCCCCCCCACCCACCCAGCGGTCCCTGACAACCACCCGACCACCCACCCAGCGGTCCCTGACACCCGCCCACCCACCCAGCGCTCGGGCGGCCAGGGTGTTTTTTATTATTAGGGAAGCCAATCCCAGGATCCCGGGATTGAGCATTTTTCAATCCCGAATCCCGGGATTGAAAAAATGCCCCGGGATTGGCATCCCTAAGTGTGACTGATTCGGGTTTGCATACATGTCACTGAACAGAATTATATTTACACTAGGTGATTCATCGCGCCCTACGGGCGCTCTTCACAACGTAGTAAGGGGCTGCGCCCCCTTAATTTGTGAACATTTGTATATGAGAAAGATGGTTAGAATTGTATGAAAGATGGCCTGTATTGCAACTTGAGTTATAGGTGAAATGTGTTAAATAGAGAGCATATGATGTGGAAGGGGGTGTGTATTGTTTTGTTTAATTAAAAAGCGGTTACAGAGTAAGATGTACATTGATAGTGTGGATGGTACAGGGACATTTGTGGGTGTGGGTGTGTGTGCATGTTGTTTAGGTGTGTGTGTGCAATAGTATAGTAGGGTGTTTCTGAGTCAGCGGCTCCCCACTGGCGGAGGTCACGACACAGGAAAACAGGAGGCTGGGTAGTGATAGGGGTGTGTGGGCATAAGGGGGACTAAAGAGGAGGGTGGGAGATACTGTGCAGCTTCTGCCAGTGGGTGATGGTCCAGCGTGGCAGTACAGGAGTACAGGATGGTGGCCCTTAGTCAGTGTCTCCTCCTACTGGGTGGGAGTTCAGGTGCATGAGAGCAGGAGGCTGGGCTATGAGGCATGATAGGGGCATGTGGGCAAAACAGCGTCAGCGACTCCCCAGAGGTGGAAGTTACGGTTCAGGAGAGCAGGAAGCTGGGTAGTGATAGGGGTGTGTGAGTATACGGGGGACTAAAGAGGGGCTTAGGGGTGCCGTGAATTGTGGGAGGGGCGCGGGGGGTGCCGTGAATCAAGGAAGGGAGGGGGCGCAGGTGTCGGCGAATCGCGGGAGAGGGCGGGGGTCCGCAAAGCATGGGAGGGGGCGTGAATTGCACGAGGGGGGGGGTTGCGAATCGCGGGAGGGGGGGTGCGCGGGGGGTCCGTGAATTGCGGGAGGGGGGGTGGCACGGGCGCGATGAATCACCTAGTTGGTTATATATTCTTGTAGAAGGATGATAGGATGTTGCGGTCATTCAGAATGCATTTACATAAACAGTAATAGTAGCAGTAAAAGATCTGACTTAAAACACCTACAGTAAAACAGAACAGGTGTTATATATTATACAAAGAATTGGTTGATGATGTGTAGGTTGACGTGCACATAGTTCATAGTTGTCACTGGAAAAAAATTGCTACACGAAAAAATCAACACAGAAAGTTCAACACATGTAAATGTTGACATAAGTGTGGCACTCCATCGGTGTCCATGTCGACACATGAGAATGAATATGAAAACATTCAAAAAAAGAAAAATAAATCTTCAAAAAGTCATGTAAACTTTTTCATTGTCGACCATAGCCGTGCATGTGCCATTTAATCCTGGGGTTGCCGTGAATCGCGCGTGGGGGTGGGGGGGGAGGGAGGAGGTGAGGGGTGTCCGCAAATCACGGGAGGAGGGGTCGTGGGTGGATGCCGTGAATTGCGGGGGAAGGGGGGTGGGTGCCGCGAATCGTGGGAGGGGGGGGCGCGGGGGGTTTGCAGTGAATCGCGGGAGGGTGGGTCGCGGGGGCGAGGGGTTGCCGCAATGACAGGAGGGGGGGGGTTAGGGGTGGGGAATCGCGGTTGGGGGGGTCGTGGGGGGCACCGTGAACCTCACAAGGGGGGGCCCGGGGGGTTGGCGCGAATCGCGGGAGGGGGGGGGTCGCAGGGTGCCGCGAATCGCAGGAGGGGGGGTGTCACGGGGTGGGGCCGCGAATCGCGGGAGTCACCGGTGGTGCCGCGAACTGCGGGGGGTGTGCTGCAAAATCGCGGGAGGGGGGTCACGGGGGGTGCCGCGAATCGCCACAAGAAAAAATCAACACAGAAAGGTCAACACAGGTAAATGTTGACATAAGTGTGGCACTTCATTGGTGTCCATGTCGACAACAGGTGATGACAATCATAAATTAAGATGGAAGTCCAGAAACAGAGCATTCTATCCCTCCTGGAGAGGGTCATGTTGGGAGGTATGGCGGTGTGGGGCGCTCACCTGGTGTGTCTGGTGAGTAGCTGTGTCTTTGCTGTGTAACATGGAGAGGCAGAGGGTGTCTGGCACTGTCTGTGGGCTCACTGGGCTGGTTCTCTGTCATGTGAGTCAGTCATGTGAGTCAGAGGCTCCACCCAGCGTTAGAGCTCCAGACACACTTTGAGTAACAGATGTAGCCAAATATATAAGAGATGTATAGTTTCAGTACTACAAATATATAAAGCTGATAAATATTGAGACAAATACAGAATTGACCTCAAGTCAACCATAACTGTTTGCATGGAAGTAAGGGGCTCATTCAGGAGCGGTTGTGTTTTCTGCAGCCATTGCGGTCTTTTGCCATATGCAACTACGACTATATGCCAATATGGGCAGAAGCTAACCTGAGCACTGGAGTGCATACTGCGGTCGCATCATTTCCCTCTGATGGCATATAATTGCTGATACATCGGTACCATTGTCGCATAACGATTCATAATGCTGAGCCCTGAGAGCCTCTATATAAGCGCAGGCTCAGCTGCTCTCCAGGGACGCAGATGGATCTCTGGTAGTAAGTAAGATCACAATTGCACCGCAGTCCTAGTCCTATTCCAATGTTGGGATAAGTGGTACTTATGTATTATCTGGGTTCCCATGTTAAATGCACCCCATTTTTTCATACCCCTACTATCCAACTACGCATGGAGTTGATTTTATATAGTGTGGCTAACGTAGCGATCCATAGTGTCCGAAGCGTGGCGAGCGGACGCGGTCTCATAAGAAAAACAGGACCCCAAATATTACATAAGTACCGGATAAGTATATTCAGATCTTGCCTCCCAGGACTAAAATGGCAATCCAGACATGCTTCCAGTCCACCTCCTGGTATAGTCTACAGCTTTTCCAAAATAAAACCCCTGTCACTATTTAGATGCCATATAATTCTCCCTCATGTGCTCTCCTCTTCTCTCTCTGATTCATTTCCCTCTTTTTCTCTCCTTTGTGCTTATCGTTGGATGGCTGGGTTGATGGCTTGGAGTTAGGAGGGGGCTGTTGTTTGTTTATTATTGTTTATAATTTAATGTTTAATTTTTGCTTTGTTTTCTTGATTTATTTTCTATATCATTGATTGTTTTTGGCAACTCATGTTTTTTTTTTTTTATAATAGTCGATGCTACCTATATTTCTACTTCCGATAATGCTGATTATATATCAATGCTCAAACCATTGTTAAGATACTACCGGAGTTGCCATGTCATGCCTCCTATTCTGTTTAAGTATATTTTTGGAAAATTTGAAAATTGCAGATTGCTCCTCATAGAATACTGTTTGTAATAATTGTGATATGTGAGGATCAATAAAAAAAAAAAAAATCACAACTGCGAATTTATGCATGCCCAGAAAACGGCATCTGAGTGGCCCTGACATGCTTGAGTTTATGCAACCACTCATTCCTTGGTGCGACTGCAATTCACTTGCTGTCTGTGTGTACTGCAGCTCAGATGCATGCAGTTGGAAAACATTGACTGATGTGCATACAATTGCCACTTTGCGACTGCACCTAAATGAGCCTCACAATGCACAAATTCGCCCTTATGCTGAGGTGTATGTCTCTCAATGCAGCCAGATTGCCATATCAATCTCATCTAGGTTCCATAGCAGGTATAATTATCAATGCACACTTGCCCACCCCCCACCGGCAAAATGATAACTGCCAACGATGGGCTGGGGGGGGGGGCATACTCAGCACAGGACAAGACCACTCGCTGGGTCCCTCCCCACAAAGTGCTTACACATAACCGGCTGCCCCCCTGCTGCACAGCCTGTGTTGTCCAGACCACTCCCACAAAACGTTTGGTTGTTGTCCCTGGTCAGTACCTAAAACTGCAATCTCCTAAAGGGATCCAAGTACGCCTTAGTTGGGGGTGGGTTGTACAGGGTGGGGGGGGGGGGGTTGTACAGGGTGGGGGGTTATGTGGGGGGTTTGCTTTGGGCTTTTTGGGTGGTTTTCTTTATTAGTGTTAGTGGGTTTTTCTGGGGGGGGGGGTTCACTTTTTGAGGTTTAAGTAGGTCCAGATTTTATAGTGGGTCATTTATTTTGGACAGTGGTGCTTTCGACTGGTTGATAGGCGTAATGTTTATTCACGAGATATGATTTTATATTTGTACCTCCTTCCACTTTGCTGTTCGCTAGAACCCGGATGGCGCCTCCAGGTATTTGTGTACTTAAATCTCTGTTCTGGAGGGTCGATATTCGTCTTCTATATCCTTATATCTATGTGCATGATTGTATATGTATACTCTTCTATTTTCCTGAATGTACATAATTACGCATATGCCATATTTGCTATACACATCTTCTGTAGCACTACTGGTTTTTTTTTTTTTTTTTTTGTAAAACCAATAAAAATTACTCAATTTAAAAAAAAACCTGCAATCTTCTGCTGTATTCGCAGCATTAGGACTTGTGCATGTGCTATCCAGTGCAGAAGTGCAGAGATCGCCAATTAACACTTCTATTAATAAGTCTGAATAAGTCCCTTCTTTGGCATGTACTTGTCGCTTGGAACAATTGCTGTGTACAAGCAAATGCGTTTATGTAAGCACTTGTTTCCTAGGACTAAATTGCTCCTATGTGCCTATCGACATAGGGAAGGTCAACAGTCAAAAGGTTGACATGGGGCTTTTCTTTTTTTTTGCGCCGACATGTGCCGACAGGTGGTGTTTCATGCCCTACAATCCACTAGAGCGTGGTGGGAGAATGCAATACTGTGCCCGAAGCATGGCGAGCGCAGCAAGCCATGCGAGGGGATGCGGTACACTTTTTTTAGTGTCCATGTCGACTGTGGGTCAAAAAAAGTGAACCCCATGTTGACCTTTTGACTGACCTTACTCATGTCGACCTAATGCTTTTGTTGACCTAATGACCCTGCCGACCTAACCCCATGTCAACATGCATGCATGTCGACCTAGTTGCTGTCTATACAATGATCCATACCTGTGTTACTTAATCCTCTCTCCTTGATTTTATCTCTAATAATGAAATATGCCTTTTCTGGTCTATAAACAGTATTTTTCTCTGTGTATTAGGCCAGTAGTTCCCAACCTGGATCTTCAAGTACTCCCAACAGTACACGTTTTCGAATATCGGCATGTGCAAAAGATCTACAGGTGGAGATAATTAATTAATTTATGATTCTGTGTGGAAACCTGAAAACCGTGAACTGTTGGGGTTGCTTGAGGACAAAGGCTGGGAACCGCTGTATAAGGCTATTACGGTTTAAAAGAAAGCGTTGCATTTTATTATTGTTTTTAACATGGATATACTGTAGCACACAAATAGCAAGTAGCAGTATACAGAGAATAATTGGTACTTGTTTCCTAGCACGGCCACACCGATTTACATCGGGGTGGTCGTGTCGGAAAAATCGGGTCGATCGCATCGCATGCGATTTGGTCGCATGCGATGCGATCGACGCGACCGACCGATTTTCGACCCGATTTTTTGATTGAATGAAATGTAAATCGGGTCCCTGGGACCCGATTTTACATTGGATTCAATGTAAAATATTCCCAACCCCCCCAAATTTAACGGCGTAAACCCCACCCCACGATAGACGCCAACCCGAAGCGTGGCGAGCGCAGCGAGCCCGCGAGGGGCGGCGGTGCGCGTCCTCCGACCTTTTCATTCCCCTACTATCCACGTCGGCGTGGAGTTGAGAATAGAATAGTGTGGCGAGCGCAGCGAGCCACCGAGCCCGAAGCGAGCCCCGCGAGGGGACGCGTATACCTGTGAAGTTATACGCGTGCGCTCGCCACGCTTCGGGCGCGGTGGCTCACTGCGCTCGCCACACTATTCTATTCTCAACTCCACGCCGACGTGGATAGTAGGGGAATGAAAAGGTCGGAGGACGCGCACCGCCGCCCCTCGCGGGCTCGCTGCGCTCGCCGCGCTTCGGGTTGGCGTCTATCGTGGGGTGACGACGGGGACATCTATAATGTGAAATGGGTCATATTGGCCCATTTCACATTTTTCACATTTTCTCACGATTTCAATGTTAAAAAATATTTTACCATTGAAGCCTATGGAAAAATCGGGGGCATCGCGTCGGGACCAATGTTAATGGTCCCGACCGACGCGATGCCCCCGATATTTTACCTTTCCCGACACAATTTTAATGTTAAAATATTTTTTAACATTGAAGCCTATGGAAAAATCGGGGGCATCGCGTCGGTCGCGTCGGGACCAATGTTAATGGTCCCGACCGACACGATGCCCCCGATATTGTGTCCTAGCCGGCAAAATGGACCTAATTTCAAAGGAAATCGGGTCCATCGTGTGGATCGTGTACCTTAACTTAAAGGTACACGATCCATAAGATTGTGGCCGTGCTAGGAAACAAGTACCGAATATTTTGTTAATTATATCAGTCCTTGCTGTAGTGGATCTTACAATGTAGATTACCTACTACATAAACACACGGATTCAGTATGAAATCCCGGCGGTCGGGATCCCGGCGTTCAAAATCCCGACCAGGGGGGGGACGTGGATCGCCCCCCCCCCCCCTTGCGGGCTCGCTGCGCTCGTAACGCAGCGGGCCCGGTGCCTCGCTACGCTCGGCACACTCAATTGTTCTCCCTCCAGGGGTGTCGTGGACACCCACGGAGGGAGAAAGTGTCGGGATTCCGGCGTCGGGATTCTGAACGCCGGGATTTTAACTGCATCCCAAACACACACAAGGGTTACTTTGATTGTCAATTAACCTGTCAGAATGTATTGGGATTGTTGGGAAAACAGAACACCCAGAGGAAATCCCTGCAAACATGAGAAAATAAAAACTCAAGCAGATAGTCCTCTGATTGCAAACAACCAATAACAACAGTGCTGCTAACCAATGCACAACAGCTCTGTCCAAATTATTATTATTTTTAGTATTGTTAACACTAGGATTTTTATTAATATAGACTAATAATATATAATAATAATAATAGACATGAATTTATTATGTTTAGACACAATGATGCATATGCTATGAATAATGTAATTTATTGAAATTTTATTATTTTAGGTTAATCTCATCTCCACATTGTACCCTTGGACAATATCCAGAAATAAAATCTTCAAAGTAATTCATCCCCCAAGGATTTGCAAAAAATATTTAAGATGGAAAGCTTCTAAATGGGCAAAAAGAAAGAACCCCCCCACCTACAATAATGCAAAAGCCTGGCAGTGTTTTTCATGTTCTACATAAAACAGGAATGCTTGTTGCAAGCTTTCTTTACATGCCACGTAATCCCTTGTATCCTTATTTACACTGTGTAGCACATTTCCTTATATAATCTCCAGCGCTACAGTAACTTTCTTGCTCTTCACACCTGCAAAAAGTCACCACTTGACTATGGTAGAATGACTCCAATCCAGTAGTGTGTTAGATACTGTACGCATGTGCATCATATACAGTTCTGGATCTGCTTTTCTTGCAATCATATCAAGAGTTGCCTTAAAGCCCCCGTACATTAGTGCGACTTGTCTGAAGGGCAAGTCACATCCGATTTCCCATTAACTCCCCCGGCTGCTCCCCGGGATTCCTTCCATCCAATTTGGCACTTGATATGCCATTTTTACATGCGATTTATCGCAAGTAAAAAGATTCCTTGGGAGCTGGCAGCAGATTTCAAAGAAAATCAGATGTGATGTAGTGCGAGTGAAAAAAGGACATGCGATGTGCACGGACAGCTATACATATGATTTATCCTTTGTGCAGCACTTCCAACCTCTGGCTCTGACCCCATGTGCCAGGACCACGCATTGGATCGGTTGGGATGTCAAACACATACAATTTTTGCCCCTTTTCACCTGATTTCTTGGCACACTCTGTCGGAAAAGGGTAAAAAGTGGCCAAATCGCAATAGTGTATGACTTTTGGACACTAGAATGAAGGGAGACTCCATATCTGGATTCCATGATTTGTCTATAATTTAGTGCTTTTGCCTTGCAATTACATTGGTCATTGGGTAACAGCATTTATGGGAAGCACATACAGATGTGACCACCGCCAGCCTACCTGGCTATTTTTCCTCGTGGGGGTCCATAGAGGGAGAATAGAATAGGTGGCTCGTATAGCGAGCCACCGTGCCCCCAGCGAGCCCGCAAGGGGCTTAGTTGCGCTCACCATGCTGTCTGGGTCCGGCCAGTCTGGATCCCGACGTCGGGCTAATGACTGTCGGGATCCCGATTATCGGACCCCTGTACCACACCCGATTGCAACTAGTCAAGGCTGCGTATGGCCACACGGAATGCTCGTCACAGCAAACAACTTGTGAGTGCTGCTGATAGCAGCAAAGCTAAAGCCAGACGGATCTGCAGTTCGAAACAAGGGAGCCACTATTTTCCTAGATGCCAGATTTTGGAAAATAAAGGAACTTAAAAATCCCTTTCCTAATTTTTTTTTTCTATCATATATATTTACTTATTTTACCAAAATTTACATTGGTGCTTCAAACCTGGTCCCAACTGGAAATCTGGACCAGTAGGGAAGCACATTTATTTTACTCATCGCTGCAGTGAAGGGATTAAATAAATCATCTCTGTACCAGCTCACTTAATGGTGGGTTGGAGGTTGTTGTAAGATGGGCTATGCTCGCTTAAGGCCAAACAAATCTAGAGGACATTATTTCTGTAGTCTGGTTTGTTCCAATGTCAGGTTTGTTTTCGATAGCAGTAATAAAATTTACCACGTTCATAAGCACCTGCATTATCAGATGTGATTTTCAGGTACTTTGTGATATCCTGGAACATGGTGGGCAATGTAATAGGATGAGAGATTCAGAAAGTGAGAGATTTGGTAAGAAATCTCCAGGGTTTTTTAAAGCAGCAATCATTTACACGGCAAAAGCGCAAAAGTGTACATGATTGCCGCTTTAAAAAAATAATGGAGATTTCTTACCAAGGGGGGTATTCAATCACCCGCAGCCATCTCCCGATGGGGGAGATGGCTGCGGGGCCCTATTCAATGCTGTCTTCCCAGCATTGAACAGGGTATCTCGGCAAAATGAGCCCGACTGCGCAAGCAGTCGGGCTCGTTCTGCTGGCCAGGAAGTGACGAGCTCCCAGACACAGCTCGCCTTTTCCCAGCCGCATCTCGAGGCCTTGCCCCCTTCTTGTCCCGCTGCAGGCGGGAAGGATGAATCCCGACTGCTTGTTCTTTGTCGAGCAGACCGAGAACAGGACAGGGTCATGGCTGTCGGGCCAGCTCGACAGCTGTGGTCCATGATTGACTACCCCCCTAAATCTCTCACTTTCTGAATCTCTCATCCTATTACATTTCACCCATAGTCTTTGGGTGAGTTTGTAATGTTCTCCATTAGTATATTCTCTTTCTAATGGTAGAACCATTTGTAAATACCTTATAACTCCTTAATGACTGAAACTTGCTTCTCTGAGTTTATTGCAACGTCTGGCAATGCCCAGAGCATGCTGTGAAAACAAACTTGCTCAAGCTGCCATAGGTTCTGTTTTCATATAAAAGTGGTGACACAAGTGCACTTGATTAGCAGCACCTGGCTCACATAGTGATCTTTACTCATATGGATGCATATTGCACTGATTTTCCCACTCATGGCTTCTTCATGTTGGCTTATTTTTTTGGTTGTTATTTTTGTGTCAGGTATTTTTTTGTGTCGGGCAAAATAATATGTTGTGATTAGTTATATGTCACATGACAGTATGTGCATCACATTAGGGCTCTGTAAGGACAAAGTGATTTCTAATTAAGGCCTGATTCAGGTTTGCGCGGTACTCTGTGAACATCGCAGCTTACCAAGCACCCGAGACGCTGCCCTGTCAAATACAGGAATGGGCCCATCTCAATGAACTAAATTCACCCCCTAAGCCCAGATATGTCAAATCTTTCTTTTTTGCATACTGTACCTGTATTTCGTACAGCTGTGTCAAGATCTTCAGGGAAACACAATCACATAGTTTTAAATAGGTAAAAAAAAAAAAAAAAAACGATAGTACCACTATCACAGTACAAGAGAAATTCTTGTACTGAAACCTGTTCCTTACAAGGTTTTAATCAATGCTCATAAGTATTGGGTCTTATAAAGAGTTTAAAGTGTATTTCTTCTCATTCAGTTGTTACTGGAAGCCGAAATAACGAGCTCTCTCAATGTAGGTGGTGCTGCTGTTCCATATCCACTAACAGCAGGGAAACATGTATAATACTGAAAATAATTTGTTTTAAAGCCATGTCTACTGCATTTACTTTTCATTTTATAAAAACCTTATGCCTGCATTTTTTGAAAACATTTACTCCTTATACAATGTGTTCCTTAAATTTACAGCTTATTTTTTAATGAATGGCAACAAATAAAGTTTAGAAGAAAAGGTTAACAACCAGATTCTTCACGGTTATATGAAATGGACATTATAGAATCAGACCGAAAGCGTTCCCCTTTGTGGAAAATGAAGATCTCTTTTAAGTTTTGGTGTCACGTGACAAGTAGATGGGATGGTATTAACCAGAAAACAAATCTGGCACAGAAAGAGAAGCTGTACTCTCTAGAGCACGTTTGAGTTGTCTACGATGATAATGATTTAATGGATGAAAACTAATGACTCTGCCAGAGGGCTTGGCTGGGGCCCCTGGTGTCAGACGTTGTCATTTATCTCTCCACACCGATCAAGGAATATGGGTAAAATAGGGGAAGACAGAGTGTATTATTTAAAAAAGTGATTTTAAACATTAGATTTTCGATTGAGAATGCAGAGAGTAACTTTATAAACTTCCATGGCTGAAGTTATTGGTTAAAAAAAAAACCAGCATGTACCTGAAGTGTGGCCAGGATAATTAAAAAGAGTAATTTGCAGAAAATCTGTAGCAGCGTTGCCTGGGGTCAGAAAGAAGGGTGTTGCTGATACTGCTGATTCAGACCACTCTTTGTTTGGATCCTGCTCAGCTAACCTCTCCTCAACCTTCACCTCTCCACAGCCCTTTACTACTTATCCAGGCTAATTTTCTGTTATATCACACATTATAATAAAAGCAGTTTAAGTAGCACACTTACAAATTATTATATTACAATTAATCATGTAGTTAATGAACTACTATAAATTCTCTGTAATATCTGGGCTCCCGTTTTTCTTATGAGACCGCGTCCCCTCGCTACGCTTCGGGCACGGTGGCTTGCTGTGCTCGCCACACTATATAAAATCAACTCCATGCGTAGTTGGATAGTAGGGGTATGAAAAAATGGGGCGCATTTAACATGGGAGCCCAGATAATACATAAGTACCTTTTTTTTTTAGGTTATTCCACTGTAATTCATATTGACATTTACACAGGGTTGCCTACCCTCCTGGAATCCCCCCCCCCCCCCCCCCAGCCTTTCGCAATTCCCAATCCGCGGGGGGTCCAAGGAGGACCCGAAGACGTGAATCGTGTCATTGTTACCCCGCCCCCCCGCTCTGCAATGCCTGAAATACGGGCATTACCATGCGAGGGGCATGGCCACGATGATGAGATTGCAAAGGCCACACCCCCAAACACAGCACCGCATTTCAGCCTGTCTCCAGTCACGCCCCTTCACGGCATGTCTGCCGGTTCCACCCCCTTCTTCGGGAAAGCTGGCTGCCCTCTCCCGGAGAGGGCAGCTGAAAAGTAGGTAACCATGCATTTACATCGTGGCTACTGAATTGTCAGAATTAAATTAATCAGATCAATAAGCTCTTAAAAACATTTTTTGCATAGTTGTACGCAATAAACATTACTATATTAGTGACCTGACCAGTATGGACATATGCTAATCAGCATGCACACTGGAGTCACAATACACCGATGTGTGCCCGGATGTCTGCACTACTTGGACCAACCGAGCTTCGCGCTAATATTTACTGGCGCAGAAAAACGCATAGGCAATGGCCCGATTCAGACCAGTTTGCTGCTGAGCAAATTAGCAGCGTCCAGCAATGAAGTAGACGCCACCCCACTATAATGAAATCCTGCCTTGCAAATGAATGTGCATGCTGTGCTCATTGATGTGTACGGCTACCAAGAATTTGCAGCCAATCGAAAAAAACACGTCCAAAATTATTTGTTTGACCCTCACCATCAAATAATTTTTCCAAGTCATCATAGGCTCAGCGCAGCCAGGGACTTATTCAGCGGCTGTGATAAAATCGGGCTGATTGAGGCCGGGGCTGTCGTTACATACCCTCCACTAAAATGCATTGGCGCACGTCTTCATTTTTCTTAGCACTCTCACTAAACGGCCGGTTACCACCCCAGATGCCTACTTCTTGTCAATTACTTTACGAATGACTAAAGAAGGAAAAAAGTAGCATTGCTGTCCAGCATCATGCACGCGTATTGCGGGCTTTGAAGCCCAGATGCATGCGCAATGCATCGATAATTGGCCGCTGTGCAAATTCGCACAACAGCAATCAGGTCTGATTCAGGGCCTATGCATCAGGATATACACACATACCTTTAACAGGACTTAAATAACCTACAATCCATTTTGACCTACTGTAGAAAGAGGCAACAGAGTATATAACACCTGCAGCTACACAACTTCAAAAAAGTACAAGTACACAAAAGAGTTGTTTACAAATGTGTCTCCAATCACTTCTTATGTGTACTGTGATTCATATCTGTACAGCATCCTAACTAGTTTGATGCTTTAGGCCCTATAGAAATAACCACAGCGTGCGGCTGCACATTTCAGGAGAATGTGGAACCGCAACTGCTTCAATGTTCCTGCCCTTCCCAAAGGGCTGTTAGGGGAAATTGGTGATGATGAAGGTTTCAGAGTGCTGCCATTCTGATAGTACATTACAGCTAATGCTGCTAACTGAATTACCCCCTAAACGTATAAACAAAAGGACATGAATAATGTTTCTGACAAACATTAAATTAACCCCTTCCCGACATTTGACGTACATGTACGTCATGGTCGGGAAGTACTTCCCGACATTTGACATACATGTACGTCATGGCTTCTAACTGTCACTGCGTCTATAGACGCGGTGACAGTTAAGAGATGTCTGCTGTCCCTGACAGCAGACATCCCCCCTCGCCGCCCAGGGGGGGCAGGGGTGCCCCCCCCGGTCGGCGATCGCTGTGATTGGCTGTTCAAATCTGAACAGCCAATCACAGCGTTTCCTGTGTTACCGGCGGCTAAGCCGCTCGGTAACACAGAAAACGGTGGTGATCGGTGCAGCACCGATCACCACCGAGCGGCAGCACCCCCCTCCCACCCACCGGCACTCACCCGGCAGCTCCGCCGTCCGGAACAGCAGGCTCACCCGGCTCCCCCAGCGCACGCAGCGCTTCCCCCCTCCCACCCCCCCCCCCGCAAGCTGCAGCAGCAGCAGTAAATAATAAAATGTGTTGCAGTGAAATATATATATATATATAAATATATATATATATATGTGTGTGTATGTGTATATATATATATATACACATATATGTATGTGTATATATGTATATATATATATATATATATATATATATACACACATCCCTGACAGCAGACATCCCCCCTTGCGGCGATCGCTGCGATTGGCTGTTCAAATGTGAACAGCCAATTGCAGCGTTTTCTGTGTTACCGGCGGCTAAGCCGCTCGGTAACACAGTGATCGGTGGTGACCGGTGCTGTTAAGTACAGCACCGATCACCACCGATCGCCAGCCCCCCCCCCCTCCCACCCGGCAGCCCCCCTCCCTCCCACCCACCCGGCTGCCGCAGCGCCAGCACCCCTCCCAACCCCCCACCAGCCGCAGCGCCAGCCCCCCTCCCAAAGCTGGTGACCAAAATGGGGTCACATGTGGGGGGGTTCCACTGTATTGGTGCTTCGGGGGTCTTGCTAATGCGACATAGCACCCACCATTCATTCCACCACCAAAAATCACTCCTTCCCTTCTGAGTCCTGCCATGCACCCAAATGGTATTTTTGGGTCACATATGAGGCATTGCCGTACTGGGGAGAAATTGGGGCACAGATTTTGGGGTGCTTTGTCTCCTTCATTCCTTGCGAAAATGAAAAATTTTGAGCCAGAACTGCATTTTTGTGTAAAAAATTCCATTTTTTTACACAAAAATGCAGATCTGGCTCAAAATTTTTCATTTTCACAAGGAATGAAGGAGACAAAGCACCCCAAAATCTGTGCCCCAATTTCTCCCGAGTATGGCAATGCCTCACATGTGACCAAAAAATACCAGTTGGGTGCATGGCAGGACTCAGAAGGGAAGGAGTGATTTTTGGATTTTGCAGCACAGATTCTGGTTGAATGACCCCTGAAGCACCCATACAGTGGAACCCCCCCACAAGTGACCCCATTTTGCAAACTACACCCTTCAGGGAATTCATCAGGGGGTATAGTGTACATTTCAAACCCCCAGGGGTTTCACCAATTTTGATACAACTGAGCTGTGAAAATGAAAAATTTAATTTTTTCATTTTCACAGCCCAGTTGTATCAAAATTGGTGAAACCCCTGGGGGTTTGAAATGTACACTATACCCCTAAATGAATTCCCTGAAGGGTGTAGTTTGCAAAATGGGGTGACTTGTGGGGGAGGTTCCTAACTTTTAGCACTTATGGTGCCTAGAAACCTACATGGTGCCTAAAAAAAAATCTCATAAAAAGGAGGCTCCAAAATCAAGTAGGTGCTCCTTCTATTATGAAGCCTGTGGTTTGGTCAACGTGCACACTAGGGCCACATATAGGATATTTATGAAAACAAAAGAATTGGGGGAATCAATTTTTAGTCACATTTCTCTAGTAAAATCTACTGTGTTCGTTAGAAAAACGTATTAAAATTGAAACTCTGCAAAAAAAAAGAAATTTTGAAATTTCACCTACACTTTGTTTTAATTCCTGTGAAACACCTAAAGGGTTAACAAACTTCCAAAATGCTGTTTTGAATACTGTGAGGGGTGCAGTTTTTGAAATGGCATCATTTATGGGGGTGTCTCACATACAAGTCCCTCAAAGTCACATCAGAACTGAACTGGTCCCTAAAAAAATCAGTGTTTGAAATTTTCTTGAAAATTTGAGAATTTGCTATTCATATTTGAAGCCTCCTAGTGTCCAAAAAAATGAAAAGGAGGTTGAAATAATGATTGCAACATAAAGTAGACATATGGTCTTTGTTAGTTATTAACTATTTTGAGTGGTATGTTTATTTGTCTCACAAGCAGAAAATGTGACATTTTGCAAATTGCAAAATTTTCCATTTTTTCACGACATTTTGGTATTTTTCACAAAAAAACACAGACTGTATCGACCCAAATTTACCACTAACTTGAAGGACAATGTGTCACGAGAAAACAATCTCAAAATCACTGGGATAAGTAAAAGCAAAAAAAAGTTATCCCCACTTAAGTGAAACATGTCAGATTTGAAAAAAATGGCTCTGTCAGGAACGCAAAAACTGGCTCTGTCAGGAAGGGGTTAATGTCATTTTTATGAGGTCAACACTGTGTAATTGCTCAACTGCAGGTAATCTATGTTTGCATGCCAAGTCCCAAAATCCAAGATTGTTTTAACGAGGGTTGCTTTTGAAGTCCATGGGGCAAATGTAAAAAATAATTGTCACGTAAAAAAAATGCCAGAGATCGGCCAGGATCCTATTACATATCCCCCCACCCTCCAATAAACGTTGAGAGCACCCTGATAATAAAATCATATTGTATTCCATGGACTGATGCAGCCAAGACATTTATACTGCGCATACATGTACAATACTAAAGGGTTTTTAAGGTCTGAGCTGCATCCCATTTCAGTTTCCACTACGTATCCATACACTACAAGACTTTCCATACTAGGATAGTTGTCCAGGGTGGAGGAACCTCATCATTATTTCCATAAGCGATTTATCACTTATATTTATTACTTTGTAATAAACTTGTTTGGTCAGTTGGAATTATACTCTTCTTTTGTCTGACAGTGCTTTTTGTCTACACCCTGAACTCATTGCAGATCGTATTTAATATGACTAGTTCCATGTTCCCCATTGGATTAGCCCACAGCCTAAAAACACTGTAAAGATGAGTGGTATTTAATAATGAGAAAATACTGGCTGACAGATCCGGTTATTCCTAGACAAATATTTTGGTCGTGCTCCTTGGATTCTGTGAATGACACGGAGGAATGGGGTGCTCTATCCACAAAGGCATTTGCAGAAAAAAGTGCCAATGATAATGATATAAAACAAATATGTGGTTGAACTGTAGTTTTCTCATGTGGATATGGTGTCCAGTAGAGGGAGTAGAACACTTACTACATTCATATCTGGAAACTAAAGCACATCACCTTGGTTTGGCAATAGTACTAATTATCCTGGACAAAGCTATTACTGACAACAACATACACATTGTTCAGGCTATTTATTTGCATAGGAAACAAAAGCAAAAATGAAAACTAAACCAGACTATTTTAGTGTCCCTGACCTCGAGCTTAAACATCCAAGGTGAGCTCCCCTTCCTTCCTTTAGGCCAGAGGTTCCTAAACTCTGGGGTAAATGTATGAAGGTTTGTTATGGGCGGGGGGAGGCCCGGCGACAGGGGGGGTCAAAGGGGACAAGTGTGACGGGCCCCAGAACTTCCATGCCCTGGCCTAGCCGCCTGTACTTGCTGTGACGGAGTCAGTGCTCCGCACGGCCCGGCCTTCGGGTTGTCTACTGTGCTGTCCACCATCCGTCTGTGTGTGGCTCTGTGCGCCATCTACTGTGTGTAGCATACGCCCGGGACAGTGGCCGCTCAGCGCTCGGAGACTGAGTTGGCTGTCTGCACTGTGCACATCTGTAACCATGCGCTGACTGCTGCCGTTGTGGCCTCTCCAGCTCCTGCTTACTGCGCATGCACGGAACATGTTCCGCTCTCTGCGGCTTCCTGCACTGCCTGCTCAGCATTCTTTTGTGCCATTCAACAGGACAGGTGGAAAGAAGGACCTGACTGAAAGCAGGGCCCTGAAGACACAAAAATGTAGGTGAGGTCCGGGAGTTGTGTGGTCTTGGGATTAGGTGCGTGGTCTCCCAGAAATATCATTGTACAGGGTCACCAGCGCCGGTCATCCACATATTTCCACCCCACCCATTGACCACACCGCACCTCAATGCCTTTAGGGTGATCCCAATTCCAACAATAGAAATGGGTGTCGGTAGTATTTGGGGATTTTAAATGAATTTCTCAACTAGGTTTGTTTTATACACAAATTGTTTTTTTTTTTTTTTGATTGGTCTATACACTCCTGCACAACTTTCAGTGATACAAATTATCAAGCTGACTGGGGGATCATGGGAAACATAATCCAGAAATGTAATTTTATTACACTAATGGGTGCCAGTTAATTTGTGTGTGAAGTCCAACTGCACGCACATCTGCCTAATATTGTAGTCTCAACAATGAAAATTTCTTATGCACCACCATGGGGTGCAATCAGAAAACCTGTACTGCTGATAGTTACAATGTGCTGTTCCAAAATAGACATATAATACGTTGGACCAACTTGCTGTTTCATACACAGCTTTATAGTCTCCTGTCATAGAAGTCAAATGCAGAACTAGGTCAGAGTCAATATGTAATTAAAAGCAGATAGTGTACATTGTATTATACTTTTTCTTAAGAACCTGCTGTCTATAAAGAAGAGTCTTTGCTGTCATAACAGACATCAGATGGTTGGAAGAAATTAAGCCTTGGGGGCATTAGCAAGCGGATATTGGAGCTTGCCTGTGTAATATTTATCTATATCTATTCAGTCATTTATTTATTTTTACATTTAAAAAAAAATGTTCTGGGATTCAAAAAAGGAAGAAAGTGCTGGTACACACCTAAAGTTACAAATTGATACAAGATTCACAGTAGACTCTACAGTATGGATCAAGGGGTATTTACTTATTTGATATATTTCTGGAACTAGTTCTAAAAATTTGAATAAAACAAAAAAGTTCTGGCACTGTACCATCACAATCACAATATAAAAACATCTATCTATCTATCTATCTGTTACCACTGTTTGTCCTGGAAAAAGAGAACAGAAGAAATTGATAGGTCATGCTTGTTGGCTTATGCGAACACCCAAATCTGGTGTCTATTCTGAATGTGACAGAGATGTGGCAGGGTCACATCCTAAGGGATAGCCCTAATTGTATCCACAACTTACTACGGCTGAGGTCATCTGTTGCTGTACTGTTCTCCAGCTGCTCCTGAACAAAGGTGAGCCGACAGTTACTATGCTGGTCGTCCCACTCTCCCTGACTCAAGCTGCCATGTGGCAAACAGCTTCAATAAAGTTGAAATCCAACAGCTACCTCAGTGTCCCCATGCTGTAAGAGTATACAGGAGATGTTCTGTGTATACCCTTATGTGTGTTCATGCAATTTTATTATCATGTTTACGTATGGTTAACCCTTTGAGTGCCAAGGGAATTTGTCAAAATTGGTGTGAAAATTATCAAGCACATATTTTTATTCATCATAATGACCTCTAATGTTTACCTTTTATAGGAAATAAGATTTTTTTTGCACAACCGTTTTTAATTTAATCTATATAACAAAAGTGAGCGAAGCTGGCAGATATTTTGCACATCGCTCACAGAAATGTTGACACTCAAAAGGTTAATAATTACTTATTTTAAGCAAATCAGTGCACAGATTAACTCTCTGCCCAAGTGAGTTACAGTAAGTTTTCGTGGATATAAGAAAAATAGCTGATAAAAGCTTTTCTCAACATTTTTCTTGTGTGAAACTTTTTAATGCGCTTGTATGTATGCATTCATAACCCCAGACATACTTGTTATGTCTTTGCACCATCACACAGAATGCATACCACAATGTAACTAGAATTGTAACATCTAGGCCTTGTCCCCTTTCTAGGGAGCCACACCCCCTTTTCAGGCCTGGGCGCAAATATGGCATGCTAGGGGGTTTCTTAGCCACACCGGGTGTCATAGACCTTGATGCCACCACTGCTTGGATACTAATAAAAGAAGGACCTGTGCCTACTAACAATAAGGTGGACTAAAATGTGCACATAGTAATAAACATTCTCTCTCTTTCTCAGCACATTTATAATCTGCGGTAGACGTGCTGGAGCAGGAGGATTACTGCTCATATTTTACATCTACCCTGCAGTTATCCAGGACAATGCACAAAAACCAAAGTCGTTCATATGTCATGGCATTATCACTGTACACTTTGGACAAGTTGGATGGAAATTTACTAAAATGGGAGTTTTATCGAAGATGGGATGTTGACCATTTATGAAGCCCATTCTAGAAGATAACAGATGTAATCTGATTGGTTGCCCATAGCAACATCCAATCTTTAATAGAGCTTCCATCTTCTTAAATTTACTCCTGAGAGAGCCCTGAGAAACGTGGGACTTTACCTGACAAAGAATAATAATGTCACCCATGCTAGCATCTAAGTAGATAAACAGAATTGAAGCTTTATTAAGTTCTACAATCAGTACAAATCTTCTCACCCTGGCGTTGTTCCCTAATGGTCATTTTATAGTCACTGATTAATAAGTAAGCTTAGAATTTACAACACACAGTAAAACATACAATGGCCATTATTACCATAACTGGCACATCTGTCATATAAGATGCAGAAGACAAGGGCAGCTCCTACCATTCCATAGCGGACATGTTTATGTAGAGATAATATCAGGTTCACTTACCCCAGTTTTATCACATAGACGCAGTGTGTGGAAAGAGCCCACAGCAAACAAATCTCCATCAGGTGCCCAGGAAACAGATGTTATTGGATACTCATGGGCTGGTGAGCTGTACAGGAGGCGTCCATAGCTGTCCCAAACCTTTACAAACAAGCAGAAGGACTGTAAGGCACCAGTGACTAAGGTGCTAGTAATATAAAAGATTTAATGTTTCCACATAGAGCAGTGGTTCCCAACCTTTTTTTATCTCCCGTACCCCTTGATTAGACTTTTAATTTATGTGTACCCCCATCTTAATTTGAAATATCCACAGTACTTACGAGTGTAGTGGAAGTGAGCAGTATGTGTGTACTAATGCGTGTCCTTATATTAAGGAGTAGTGGAGGAGTAGTATGCAGTCAGGAATCCTCTGTGTCTGGCCGCTGGCTGTGTACTGTCACAAGTGAGCGGTATGCGTGTACTAATGCCTGTCCTTATATTAAGGAGTAGTGGAGGAGTAGTTTGCAGTCAGGAATCCTCTGTGTCTGGCCGCTGGCTGTGTACTGTCATCGGGGTTCCCACTAATGCCTGTAGGATTAATGCCACTGCTTTCTTGACACCTGACACGGGGCAGATGATTGCTGATGTTTGAGGGCAGCATAGGTAGCTCTAGTGGATTGCTTGTCAGGCAAAAGCACAAGGAGACACTAATGACGCTGCAGACAAAACCAAAAGGGACACAACGTGGTTCGTCTCCATGGCAATGGGAGTCTTCTGCCGCCATCAAAAGACTTTTCCTTCTTCCGCCATTACCAATGTTATTTTCAAGTACCCCCAACTGGTCTGCAGAGTACCTCCAGGGGTACTAGTACCACAGGTTGGGAACCACTGATATAGAGCATGTAAAAGGTAGATCTTAATAAACACCAGCATACAAATCAGGATGGGCAATATTGATGGTAAGGGGTGAACATTACAAAAATAATAACTTCTGGGAATTAATACATTTAGACTACAAAAAGCTAGTTGAAATGATAAAGTAAAAATCAGAAAATGACATGAATATACTGTATAAGCTGAGGGACTGAAATAGACTTGAACTTAACATAAAATGTGTTTCGTACACAGCCTGTATGCGACCTAAAGGCCCCCATACATTAGTCCGACTTGTGCTAAGGACAAGTCGGACCTGATTTCCCCCTGCAGCTCCCTGGGAGGGGGACACACGATTTGGCACTTGATGTGCCAAGTTTTGCAAATGATACATCGCATGCGATGTATCATTTGCAACTCCCGGGGAGCTGCAATGTGGAGCGAGCAGGGGGGCCGGGGACATCGAGGTGGCGGGCGGGGGATGCTGCAAGGCGGCTGGGCGGACGGACGCACGCTGCTAGTAGTGCGGACGCTGCGGGGGACACAGGCGGAAGTAACAGAGCCGGGAGCTATCAGTACTGAAAAAAAAAGCCCATACAATGAATGGGCAGCCTGTGATTGGCTGAGCGCTCTCTCAGCCAATTGCTGACAGGCTGAGAGAGCGCTCAGCCAATCACAGGCTGCCCGTTCATTATATGGGCTTTTTTTTTTCCCCCGCCCGGCTCTATGTCACTGTCGCCTGTGTTCCCCTCAGCGTCCGCACTACTAGCGGCGTGTCCCCCTACCCGGACGGAGCATGACAGCTCCCTGCTCCGGCTCCCCCTGCCACCCCCCTCCCTCGCCGGCGTCTCCCGCCCCCCTCCCTCGCCGGCGTACTCAGAGTCCCCACGGCTGCACATAAGATTTATCTTATGTGCAGCTGGTCCGACGTCCCGACTCTGACCCGATGCGCACGGGACCGCGCATCGGGTCGGACCGGGTGTCAAAACCTGCGATTTGGTCCGATTTCACTGCCCGATCCATCTGGATCGGGTGAAATCGGGGCCAAATCGCATAGTGTATGGAGGCCTTTATTTTGACACACACACCCACCAATGTATTGTACAAGTGTGCCCTATCTACAAGACATCTTCCCTATTCTTCCTCCATTATACATGCCCAGAGTTCTCTATGGAGCATCACCAGACCATGCTTACAAATACATCTGCTAATTGGTTGAATTGTACAGGTGATTTGATTAGAAACCTGTATGTGCAGGCTCATAGGTATCTTAAGATACATGCAGCTCTGCATTCTAGTTCAAATGCATAACTAAGTGATGCTAGATCACTCAGCGCTGCATAGCGATGTGCCACTGAGCGATCTGCCAGGGCCAGTGTTTTCCGAATGCTGGATATTAATCGCTGGGCGTTAGCGACATGCAGGGCCCGCACATCGCTATCGCCCCTACACACGAAGCAATGCCCTCACATCGCCCAGTGTGTAGGCCCCATAAGGGTTTTAAAGTTACAGCCAACAATACACCAGCCTCTGTGTTGAATGAAAATAACTGGAGTGTCCATACTTTGCTAATGCTACCCACCATACTATCTGCCTGCAGCAGGATGCGGTGTTCACATTCTGCAAGTCGGGTGGCTTTGTGCAAGCTATCACCTAGAATCAGGTGTGGATTGGGATGAAAAACCAGCCTGGGACATTTTTGGAAGCACCCCTAATGGAGGAGGGGTATGTTGAGGTGGTGTGGAAGGGAGCACCCTACATCTAATTAGTGAGAAGGGCATATTTTAATTTTTGGGGGGGACATTTTATACATAATGCATCGCTACAGCCCTTCAACATTAAAATATGCCCTCCTCACTGATTAGATGTAGGGTGCTAGAATGAACAGTAGGTAGGATGGGCAGTGTGTGTCTCGGAGGCTGGGGGACTGGTGTTTTGGTGTGTAGTATGCATCAGGGAAGCCAGTGGGGCGACATAGGAGGATGGGCAATTTATATCCCTGGGTTGGGGTGGGTACTTTATGTCTAGAGGTCGGAGTGGTGGTGGGGGTAGTGTATGTCCGGAAGCCAGGGGGTAAGGTACATTATAGGAATGATCTGGAGGCAGGGATGGTGATTAATGTTATGTGGGGTTAGGGGACAGGGCTGCTTAGCCAAAAGTCCCCTACCGGAGCCAGGACCTGGAACACAAGCTCCATACACTTCACCACCTCTTGAGGAAGGCTGGGAGTATTAGTAGTGAGGATGAGGGGGATAGATAGGAGAAGTAGAAGTGCAAATCAAGGACAGAATGGGAGTAGTAGTGGGAAGCAGGGTCCAAGCTCAGAGTAATAGTCATGAGCAAGGATGGGAGTACTAGTGGGAAGCGGGGTCCAAGCTCAGAGTAATAGTCATGAGCAAGGATGGGAGTAGTAGTGGGAAGCGGTGTCCAAGCTCAGAGTAATAGTCATGAGCAAGGATGGGAGTACTAGTGGGAAGCGGGGTCCAAGCTCAGAGTAATAGTCATGAGCAAGGATGGGAGTAGTAGTGGTAAGCGGTGTCCAAGCTCAGAGTAATAGTCATGAGCAAGGATGGGAGTAGTAGTGGGAAGCGGGGTCCAAGCTCAGAGTAATAGTCATGAGCAAGGATGGGAGTAGTAGTAGTAATAAAGAACAGGGGGCATTCTGGGAGTAGAAGTGAAAGTAGAGAAAAATAAATGTTAAAGTTAGAGACATGGGGAGGGACAGCAAGACTGTGGGGGAGAGAGTGTGGAGTGTGACGGAAAGAGATGGGAATGCAGGGGACAGAGTGAGATAGGGTAAGAGCCGGAAGAGGAAAACAGTGAGATATAGGAGACAGAGCGAGAGAGAGGCACTGAAATGTGAGGAGTAAGCGACACAGAGGAATAAAACCTGCAATAGCTACTGAAGAAAATGAAATAACCTCCATTTACACTGCGTGTGCAACACATGATAGCTTGCTCACTGCACAGGATGCATGGCCCCACCGCACGCGTCTGCCACACTGTAGTGGGGGAGGAGGAAGGTAAGGGCTGTGTGGCTGTGGCCACTGCACCGCCCAATTAACTGAGATCTACAGCCCTCAAAACTGCTGCTGCTGTGGCCTCTGAACTACAAGACCAATTCCCTAAGTGACAGTGTGCGTCGGTGCTGTCAGCAGGTCACAGCGTACTAATGAGTACGCTGCGTCCAGTTGGGGTTTGGCATAGCAGGAAGCAGCCCTGCTTAGGAGACCAAGGGGCAAATTGTATCAAACCTTCTGAAGAGTGGAGAAGTTGCCCACAGAAACCAATACATTTCTAGCTGGCATTTACCAAATAAATTCTAGAAATAATGGATAGATCTGATTGAGTGCTATGGGCAACTTTTCTGATCTTTAAAAGGCTTCATACATCTCCACTCTTGAGGCTAAAAATAATGTGGACACTATAGCAAACAATGTTAAGCTGGACATCCAAGTTCTACAATGATCCATCAGCAATGTTCCAGAAATCTAGAAAACAGTTCACTTGTAATATTTAACCAAAATACAGAAACAGAAAGTGTCTAAACACATTAGTATTTGACAATACTTGCTAATAAAACAGCAATTTTCATTGTCACCTTATATTTGCAGTCCTCTCCAGCAGATAGAATGAGGTCATTAACAGCATTCCAGTCAACCTTTAAAATGACACCATCATGAGCTTTCCACTGCAAAAGAAAAGGAGAAATGTTTGACATGATCATGAAAAAAAAAATGTAGTCCTGCTCATTGACCAAGCTCAGAAGGTGAATTATAGAAGTCTTGCTCATAGGGGAGTGGTGTACAGAGGCAGCAGCAGTGACCTCTCGCTATTGCATCTTCATTAATCAAATCCATAACTTCCCCAGTGCCACAGACACCAGTCAATAATGTGTTTTGCATAAGCAACGTTAGAGAGAGAGAGAGAGAGAGAGAGAGAGAGAGAGAGAAATAGAAAAGAGAAAGAAAAACTAAAGAAAAACAAAAAAAGAGAGAGAAAAGAGAGGTAGAGAAAAACAGAAAAGCGAGACAGAGAGAGAAACAGAAAAGAGAGCGAGAGAAACAGGAGAGTAGAGAGACAAACAGAAGAGAGAGTATCAAGAAAGACAGGAGGGGGAGAGGGATAGAGAGGGAGAGACAGAGAGAGAAATAAACATTTTGGCAGGGAAAAGAAAACAGTCCAACAACTTTTGTTTCAGTTATACGTAAAGAGGTGTACACATGGGGAGATTTTGGCTAATGGGGTGTATGCACGGAGCAATTGTTGCTAGTGAGCGACTTAAACTAAGTGATTTTGACTAAGCGATTTGACTAAATGCACCAGAGATTTTGACTAAGCGATTTTGTCTAAAGGGGTAAGCGATTTTGTCTAAAGGGGTGTATACACGGAGCAATTGTTGCTAGTGAGCGGCTTAAACTAAGCGATTTTGACTAAGCGATTTGACTAAATGCACCAGAGATTTTTAATAAGTGATTTTGTCTATGGGCGATTTTGACTATACTAGAATTAACATACTTGGTTCATATTCATTGCAGATCGCCTAGTGAATATCTCCCTCAGCAGTGAATACCAGTGATTTTGACTAGACAGCCAGCGATCTAGTCAAAATATTCTTGCCTGGCAACTCTTTTTTACTAGGTGATATTACAGGGCAATTTGTCTAACCATGACAGCGATCTTTACTAACCAAGGATCGCTCTGTGTGTACACCCCTTAATAATGATAATCTATAGGGGCATACACACGTAGAGATCTGTGCTAAGCAATTTTGCTAAGCTATTTTGCTTAGCTATTTTGCTGGTGTCAAGATCTCCCATGGGGAGCACATACACATGCAGAGATTTGTGCTAAGTGATTTTGCTAAGCGATTTTGCTAAGCAATTTTGCTTAAGCAAAAAAAGTCAGGGTAATGGTTCAGAATGAGAGATTGTGATCAGTATCTCTCATTCTGTACACACAGAGAGATTTGCAGTCATTTGCTAAGCAATCTGACTAGATTGTGACTGCATGCACTGACTTAGTTAGCAAGAGATATTAAATCTCTCGGAGCATACACACGGAGAGATCTGTGCTTACTTTCTAAGCAATCTAGTCAGATTGCTTAGAAAATAGCACAAATTTGCTCCGTGTGTACACCCCTTATGTCTGATCTAGTCAAAATTGCCTTGCCTGCAGTCAATCTATGCTAAGCAATCTATGCTAGACAATATCAGGATTAAAATAGGGAGATTTTGGCTAACCTTCTAGGAGATTTTGACTAGTCAAAATCTCCTGCCATAATATCACTGTGTGTGCACCCCTTAAAGAATGTCAAATAAAATTACATATTGTTATTAATTCATGGGGGAACGGATGCATGGATATCAACCTAGCTCTGGTTAATAGTGTAACAATTTAGCATGTACAAACAACAATAGAAAAATTATGCTTCGATGCTTAACATTAGAAAACCCATTTTCTTACTGAAAGTGATGTAATAAATAGATGTTATTTGATACCTGTATGACTTTGGAACTTGGCTGAAGTGGTTTAATGATCAGCTGTTTCCCTAGGCAGTACAGAACTTTCTCAGAATCAGGACCCCAGGCAACTGAGTAAACCGGCACACCTGAATTATTATAAAACAAACCAGTAACAAATAACTGTAGGGGAACTATGCAGTCTATAAAAAGGAGAAATCATTAACAAGAATGCAAAGTCACAAACAAACCAGATTATAGGCATTCAGCCCACATCATTCCTTTCTAGTAATTAATCTGAAATTTACTGTAAATGCGGCATGAAATTATTACCCAGTGTATGTTATGTTCAGTCTGCAATAAGACTCTGCAAATATAATTAGTTTTCCTTCAAATGCTTCATTTACCTATTTAGATTAAGAATAATTAATCCTTATAAAGGGGAATTCAAGCCAATATTTCACAATGTTTCATACACATTAGTACAATGTATTCAAAAAATGTTTGGGCAGAAGTTGTAATACAAGAAACCTTGCGGAGAGTAAAATAAAAATAAAAAGAATATATTAAAGTGTTTCATTTAATTTAGCTGAATAAAGTGCAGCTCAACCAATCAAAGAAAGCATCTATTATCTTACTTTTCGGTTGGTGGGTGTACTGATGCCCACACTAAAGGTGGTTTGATTTAATTGAGACAAATAGTGTATACTTCCATTTAATGCTGCTTGTCCGCCCAATCCCCTTATAACTGTTCCGTTCAGATGGGTTGACTCCTTTAAGTACCTGGAAGTTTGGGTCACCAACTACCCATCTCGGTATTCAGGTCTCAATATCATGCCTCAGCTGGACTAACTCTGCTCCTGTATATCTGTGTGCGGAAAACTTCCTTTCACCATTACAAGTAGGGTTAAGATCCATACACACTGGACGATATTGCCCAGTGTGTATGGATAATGATGATGGGGAAAGTCGCTGGGCTGAAAAACGCTCAGTGCATATACATTGAGCGGTTTACCCCCTGCCCAGCAATTTTCCCCGGGGACAGCTTTCCATAGCAGGAGGCTATGGAAAGCCGTCCCACTCTGTCACTCATCTGCTGGTAATACCAGCAGATGAGCGGCGGCAGGCAGCGATGGTGGAGGAGCACACATCAGCGATCATCGCTGCCCCGTACGCACTGGGCGGCTTTCATGGTGAAAGCCACTCAGACGATCAAACTGAGTGGCCTTCACATGACAGTCATCCAGTGTGTACGGGGCTTAAATCTCATCAAAATGAAAGATCAGTCAAAGCTCCTATATGCTCTACATCACTCCCCAATGTACATGCCCCTAAAGATCTTTAAACATATGTGGTCCTCCATCATTTGGTCTAATCGGAGTAAGGATTAAATTAAGCATGTGGACATGTCTGGCTCTACCAATGTTTAGATTATATTATTTGGCAGCTCAATTGGCTGATATAGTGGAATGGGTTGCTAACAGGTCTACTTTGACTTTGCGAGCCTTGACAGTGTCTGAAGCTTTACCCAGCCTCACGCCTCTCCACTTATTACTGAACCATAATGTAACTCTACTTAAGATACCCCCCCCATGCATACAGGATTCACCTCTTAAAAAGTTGATGTCTTCCCTCGGCGACAGACATTCTATATCCATAATTTACTCAACATCACTCACTTTGTTCCATGACAATGATATGCCACATCTTAGATCAAAGTGGGAGGCAAACCTGGGACCTCTATCTCAGGAAATGTGGGGCGCTGCTTTGAGCGGCCCCCGTGTATCTACAGTAACAGTACGCTACCAATAGATTCAGCTTTTTGTGTTGCCCAGGGTATATATTACTATTATTATATTAGCATCTGTTGAAAAATGGGGGCAGGAATGACGATAGGTGCCAGACATGCAGCTCGCTCGATGGGTCGTTTTGGCACATGCTTTGGTCTTGCCCTGTCATTGCATCATTTTAGGTGGAGGTTATTATAATGATAGTCACTACGGGAATACCTATAGATGCCTTTACCCCCACAGTATGCATCTTGGCTGCTTTTGAGAATGATGTTTTAGATAAATGCGAACAGAGATGTTATGAACCTATGTATGTTGGCGAAATGTGGGGGACTTTGCTGTGGATGGCCCCATCTGGTCCCACAGCTGCTGCATAAATGTCCCTGGTAAATGAAGTTGTTGGGCATGAAAAATGGACATATATTTCCCTTAAGGCGGACACCAAATTTCATAATAAAGGTTAAATGGTTATTTTCTCCTTCGATACACGCGCAGTGTAGACCCAGGCTTACATGTTACATGAGGCCTAGCCACTCAATTCACTGTGCCCATTTCATTGACAATGATCTCACTTGTGGGGATGGATGTGCATTGTATGTCTCCCAAACTAGGACAGTAAACCAGCACTGCCGTAAGACAACGGACTTTTGTCAAATATTATTTTCATTATGGACGTTCTTGTTTTGTTGCTTTATTTTGTCTTCCCTTCTGCTGTGTAATATTTCCTCTGCTCTTATGAAATGGTGTATTTGTATTAGAAAATTAACATATATTTTGGTATGTTATACAGCACTGTGTAGTGTTATTTTTGCAAGAAAACAAAAAAGGTGATTTGATTGGGTAACACAAAACTGAGCAAGCAATTCTTTTCTAATTTTTTCTGCAGTCAGTTCCGTGCTGCATTTGTGTGAAGCATACTTGTTAGTCAGTACTATGTTTTCCCACAAAATCTTTTATTATTAAATTACAGCATCCCCACTTTAAGGAATGCTGTTTAAATAGGGCACTTAGCCGACTGTTCTTGAGAGTGGCTAAGAGGGAGAGACAACAAAGTACTATTCCTCCCACTCAAGTCTCAAGAACAGATAGCGGACAGAATGCTACAGAACAGAATGAAAAATCTCCTATTATATAACAGTAACAAGTGTGTGCAAACAGTCATTAAATCAAAGGGAAGGAAGACGTTTAACTGTATTAAAGATACAATATATAATAATATGGTCAAAAGCATACAGCACGTTGGCTTTGAAAGTTGAGAAACCAAGCAAACCTGTTGTAAAGCAGCTAGGAAAAGAACTGACACAGGTTAGATTAACTGCATGAGAAGATGTGATCAGAAAAAAGATTCATTAAAAAATGAATCAAACAAAGAAAAGGCATAAGTGCGCTGTACTCACAATTCCTAGATCTAGGGTGAAATACTGTATGTGACCACATTGTTTAGCCTACCTAAATTTGAGCACTAATTTGATGGTAACTGACAGAAATCTCATTGACCGGACAGGACTATGGCATATAGCCACATTTACTAGTGGGTGCAACTTAGTTGTGCCTAACTAAATTTACCCCATTAAAGAAGTAAAAAATGTATAAGCATTTTACATAGCAACACAGAACTGGATGGCAGATAAGAACCATAAGGGCCATCCAGTCTGCCCATTAGGGTACAATGGATAGGGGTTACAGTATAAGGGTTAATTTAGAGTTTGAGATAGCAAACTGGGGTTAGACTATTATGGATGGTTTAGCGGTTTGGGATAGGGCAGTGGTCAGGGAACTCGGTCCTCATTAACCCACGCAGTGCATGTTTTACAGGTCTCCTCACAGAATCACAAGTGAAATAATTACCTCCACCTGCGGACCTTATAAAATGTGTCTGTGAGTAATTAGTACACCTGTGCACCTGCTGGGTTACCAGCAAAACATGCACTGTGTGGGGTAATGAGGACCGAGTTCCCTGACCACTGGGATAGGGTTTAGTGTATAAAGGTTAGTTTGAAGAATATGTTTCGTGTATTAGGGAAATTATATTAGGTTTTGGTGGTTTCTGTTAAGTTATTAGGTGAAGGGGTTATGATTAGGGAGAAGTTTGGGGTCAGGGTTTCAGATGTATTGTTTAGCGCTAGGTTTATTTTGATGCATCTCTTACCATTCTGAGCCAAAGTGGATCTCAGCATCCCGCTCTTTGACCATATCTTTATATGTCCGTCTTCACCAACTGTAGGGATATAAGAAAACACTTTATTTATTTGATTTTAATCAACTACTTGCATCCAGGTTACTAGCTGGGAATTACTATACCTACAGAGCCATGCCACTGCAATGTGCAACATAAGTTATTTAATTAATAAAATTGGTACAACCATGTGTAAAATGTTAGCATTTCATAAAAATAATAATAATGATGAGGAATATGATGAATTGTTTCTGTTCTTTGAAAAGGCAGAGCAAATATATCACTAACAGCGCAGAATTCTTTGCAATGACCATAACCCTCTGGATAAGGCTGCCAATGCTACATCTTCTAGCAAATTCTAAATCAACTGCACAGTAAAAGGTCTCTTTGGCCCTTATTCAGATTCGAGCGGTACGGCCCGCGTGCGGCCGTACCGCCGATGTTTTCCGTCTGCACATGCGCAGAGGTCAATCTGCGCATGTGCAGGCGAATTCGCCGCACATAAATTTACTACGCCGCAAAGGGGGCGTATAGGGGAGTGAGGGGCTTCATCCCCTCATTTCCCTATGTGTACGCCCCGCGTTTCATGGGCGTTCCCATGCAAACGCGGGGCGTATGCATGGAAATGAGGGCATGACGCAGCTCATGGGGGCGGAAAGCTGACGTCGCCGGATGTCAGCTTTCAGCCCCCATACAAGCTACCACACGGACGATTGTCCGTGTGGTCTCAGCTTGCGGGAGCTGCCGCGGCGTGCGGACCTGCCTTCGATGGTCGACGACCATCGAATGCAGGGGGCAGCTCCCACCATGGTGGAGGCGTAGCCTCCACCATTTTTATGCGGATCGCCAGCCGTCCGTGTACGGACGGCCGTGGCGATCCGTAGGGTGGGCGGGGATTGGTTTGTGCGGCCGGAGCCCCGTGTGCGGCTCTGGCCGCACCAACCAGAATAAGGGCCAATGTGCTTCGAAAAGACCAGCTTGAATCTAGATATTATATAGTGCAGCGTAACCTCAAACTCCTGCAGCCAAATGTAATAGCCTCCAAGTTCAGTGCCTTTGTGGCCATTTAAATCATTGCCCTTTAAAAAAACTCAATGTTCTAACAATTTTTGTAAAGTACATACCCAAAACAGCCACAATCCTAAAAAAAATTATATTATATATTAAAAAATAAAAAGGTCTAAAGTTGGACATGTAATTAAAGTGATGACACTAAATCCAGAAATTTTTTTTGATACTCTGAATAACCCCCGCTGTTGATCAAGTCTCAACAATATGCCTCCAAACTAGGTCATGGAGGTAGGCACCATAGACATTGTTCCCATGCTAAAGGTGGGTATACACGGATAGATGTGGGAAAAGATCTGGGCGTTCCCGATCGATCGAAAAGACCAATCGTTCAAATCGTTCCGTGTTTTGGAACGATATGGCCAGCGATGCGCGCACCCGCCAGTCGTTAGTAGAGCTCGCTGATCTTTCCTGCATGCAGAAAGATCAGCGACCAATCGCTAACGATGTGCACAATCGTTTTGCTAATCGTTTCTTCACTGTACAATTTGGGTTTGGCTGACGACTAGGAAACCACTCCCCTCCTCCATTACGTCAACCTGTCCCACCCTGGCTGCGTGGAGAGGAGCACCGCATGGTGAAGGAGGAAGCAGCGCGTAAAAAACTGTTTACCACCGCGATGTAAGTAGATTTCTGGCCACCAATGTTGTACACACTGCACCCCCTGTGTATGTAGCTGCCGCTGGCCACCAATGTTGTACACACTGCACCCCATGTGTATGTAGCTGCCGCTGCCCACCAATGTTGTACACACTGCACCCCCTGTGTATGTAGCTGCTGCTGCCCACCAATGTTGTACACACTGCACCCCCTGTGTATGTAGCTGCTGCTGCCCACCAATGTTGTACACACTGCACCCCCTGTGTATGTAGCTGCCGCTGCCCACCAATGTTGTACACACTGCACCCCCTGTGTATGTAGCTGCCGCTGGCCACCAATGTTGTACAAACTGCACCCCCTGCGTATGTAGCTGCTGCTGCCCACCAATGTTGTAAACACTGCACCCCCTGCGTATGTAGCTGCTGCTGCCCACCAATGTTGTACACACTGCACCCCCTGTGTATGTAGCTGCTGCTGCCCACCAATGTTGTACACACTGCACCCCCTGTGTATGTAGCTGCTGCTGCCCACCAATGTTGTACACACTGCACCCCATGTATTGCGAACAATCCAAAATACTAAAACTGAACTGAAGTAACAGCAAAATAACATTTATTTTGTAAGCAAAACCATTATATTGTCTAACAACTAGATATTTTTGTGAAAAATAACCGGAAAACATAACTTTTTAATTACAGAGACATGACCACTGACCGGGAGCGGGAGTTCCTTACAGGTTTTTTTGCTATCTATCAGGAACACGAATGCCTATGGAAGGTAAAATCCCGCGACTATGCAAACAAAAATAAGAAAGACCTCGCCATACAGCACCTCGTGACCTACAGCCTCCAATTCCACGAGGAAGCCTGCCCAAATTGGGTGCGCCGTAAAATCCAGAATGTGCGCACAGTTTTTCTAAAGGAGCACAAGAAAATTGTTGCATCGCGGTCTTCAGGTGCTGGTGCCCTGGACGTGTACCAAACCAATCTGTGGTACTACGACCAATTAAAATTCGTCCTAGAACAGGATCCAGAGCGCCCATCAAGAATGCTTTTGGTCGAGGAGGTGCCAACAGATGACACAGAAGATAATGGGGATAATTCAGCCAGTGATTTGGTAAGTTGACTGCAACAAAAGGCCACAATTCACAGCTTTATTAGTGTAGGCACTCCTCCTGCCATGGCACTGCACCAACACCATTAAAATATGTCAAGTACTGCTCGCGGACAGCTTTAGCCCGTGCACTCCCTGTCTCATGGAGGGCAGGTGCTCCAACAGAGGCAATATTCGACACTTCCTCTGCTTGATTGGGATCATCGACCATGCTGATGGCAGTTTGTTGTTGCATTGCTTTGCGTCGCAAGTAGTTGTGCAACACACAACATGCCAGCACAACCCAGTCGATTTTATCAATCCGCAAGTTAATTGCCGTGTGTAGCACACGGAAGCGGTTGCTCAGAATCCCAAAAGTGTTCTCAACAACACGCCTAGCCCTCGACAGTCTATAATTAAAAATTCGCTGTTGAGGTGTCAGCCCCCTTTGAGCATATGGCTTCAACAGATGTTCGTGTAGAGCAAATGCTTCATCAGCCACAAAAACATAATTTAAGCCATATTTGGTATCAGGCACAGTTGGCAACCTTAGCCTATTAGAAATCATGCGCTCATAAAATTCAGTTCTTTTAAAGGATCCACCATCCGAAGCGCGTCCATTTTTCCCAACATCAACAAAAATAAATTCATAGTTCGCATTTACCACCGCCATCAGTACAATACTGAAGTATCCTTTATAATTGAAATAATAAGATCCTGAGTGTGCAGGCGGTGTGATGCGAATGTGTTTTCCATCTATTGCTCCCCCGCAGTTTGGAAAGTTCCAACGCCGATCAAACTCGTTGGCAATTAAAGTCCAGTCCTCTGTGCTTGATGGAAACTGTAAACAAAACAAAAAAATAAAAATTGATTAATATCATTTTTGTACTTTCAACAGGCTTCCACACCGGATCTGGAACAACTCACACCCCCTGTTGTCTCCAGCCCTACCGAAACATCCACAGGCCTCGCCTCCAATGCTGGAAGTGATAGCTCAACTACCAGAAGAAGGTACAGACGTCAGGATGCAACGGCCAAATCTACCAATGATCAAAATGCGGTTCTACTACAGAAAGTAGAGCAAGTATTAAACAAGGCACCCGATTATTTTGCAAATTTTGCAACTCACGTTGGGGGTGCATTACGCAACCTGGATCCTGACCAACAGGTTGAATTCGAAAGACTTGTATATGATTTGCTGTACCGTGGCAGGAACAAACGCCTCAAACCAGAAACAAGTGTTTGCGATTACACTATGCCTCCGGCTATTATAGGCCACCCAAGCTCATACCTAACCCCTCCAAACATTGGTGAACCTCCATGTGCGGTGCTGAACGCCACGCCTGTTCAGCATGACCCCAGTATAACATACCAAGCCAGTGCTGGAATGGTCGCCTCCAAATTACACATAAGTAGCCCACCCACCACCTATCCCCGTACAGTGACGCCCACCGGGCCAGACCTGCATGAACCAGGTAGAACATACCAGTCCAATGCAGGAATGGTCACTGCCCCATTCCACATTACTAGCCCACACACTACCTATCCCCGCACAGTGATGGCCACCGGGCCAGACCTGCATGAACCAGGTACAACATACCAGTCCAATGCAGGAATGGTCACTGCCCCATTCCACATTACTAGGCCACCCACTACCTATCCCCGCACAGTGATGGGCAGGCCAGAGCAGAATCAACCTCCAACCTCATTTCCCTCGACCTCATTTGACGTCATCTATAGTGCATTGCAGGAATGCAATGATGACAGCAAAAATCTGGTTCAACTGTAACTACTGTTAAACTCACATTTTTGTTCTTTCCACTAATGCCTTTAATATGATACTTGAATACCACCATCCATCTTTGATGAAACATTCAGCTTCCCTTTCATAGTTATTGCTGTCTGCTGCAGTGCTTGTTGCACTGGTGGTCTCTGTCTATTTTTTTGGTACAAAATGAACCATGGGTGATGGAAATAGACCCCCCTTTTCATTCACCATGTATCCAACAATGCATGTACTTGATATTATATAGCGTGACAAGCATAGCGAGCACCTGAGACAAAAGCATGTCTAGCATAGCAAGGCCACCCCACAGAGGATAATAGGCTGTGTTCGCCACACTTTTGTCTCGGTGGCTTGCTACGCACGCCACACTATTTAACATCAACTCCATACCTTCTTGGATAGTGTGTGAATGAAAAGGGAGGTCCTTAACATTTTTTAACATACATGGGTCACTTTTAATTTATTTTGGCACTTTAAACTCATGTGACATGTTATATTTTATTATTTATACTCCAAAAGCAGCAATATGTTTTGCGTTATGTGTACCGGTGTACAAATTAAAAAAAAAAAGTGTTGCACCTGAGTATATTGTATGTGTTATTTACGCTTACCTTAAAGTACTGAGACTTCAGGACTTCCACAATAGCCTGGCAAGTTTCAGGGATAATCCTCCCCAATGCCTGAGGTGAGATCAGGGAGCCAAACTTTAGATCAGCCAGGGATCTTCCTGTGGCAAGGTACCTCAGGGTGACGACCAGTCTCTCCTCTGCAGAAATTGCCGCCCTCATATTAGTGCTCTCTTTCTGGATGATCGGAGTGACCAGACGTAGCAATTCCTGAAACGTGTCCTCATCCATTCGCAGGAAATTGCGGTAGTCACAGGGGTGGGTACCTCGGATCTCCACCAGGAGAGACATGTGGGACCGAGTGTCCCTCCTCAGTAGCCACTCCTTGGTCCAACAGGATCTCGCCTGCCTCCTCCTTCGGGCTGGATCCCGATTACGTTTCAGCATGAGATATGCGTAGCACAACGCAAGCTGGTATTGATAGGAATCCATAATGTGAGCAAAACAGGCCAAAATCACACTTTGCTAACAAAAGGAAAAACACTGCAGTAGCTGGATAAATCCGGTATACACCTAACCTCTCCAACAACAATACTGGTGTGAGGTAGAATGGAGGATGCTTGTCTACCCTGTTTTAAGTCACACCCATTATTCCGCCCATTATTTATAATTCAAAGGACACTAGATCAATCGTCTGTGTTTTAAGAGGAACGACCAACGATATCGGCTCGCTAACGACCGGTCGTTTGCTACAAATCGTTAGGTAAATCGTTTCACATTGACATGAAATCGTTGGTTCAGGAGTTCAGACCGAATCGTTAGCGAGATCGAATCGTTGGACACATCTATCCATGTATACCCACCTTAACACTACAAGAAATCCCTAAAAACTTTACCTTTTTTCTGTACTAGAGCACATGCAAGCAGGAATAATAAACAAAACAATCATAGCAAAAGTCATCACCAAGGGAATGACATATCTGGGGAAATTTACTAAAGGAAATTTGTAAAAAATAGGTGTATTTGTATCCAGAAATACACTTATTTTTGACATTTACTATCCCGAAAATACGGCAATTCGTATTCGTATTGATAGCACATCAATACGACTACGAATTGCCGTATTTTTTATATAGTAAATGTCAAAAATAAGTGTATTTCTGGATACAAATACACCTATTTTTTTTACAAATTTCCTTTAGTAAATTTCCCCCATCATCTGCCAGAAACACCTTACAACATAGATACATACAATTGGACTGCAGATAGGAAACACTTGGCCCATCTAGTTGGCTCTTCAATAGAGATCAGAGAGAGATGGATCTTGGTTCTCGACAGAAAATGCTGCCAGACAGACGGCAAGAAGTAGCCTGGTACGGGCATTCACAATAATGAAATGCTGAAATCCTTCCCTTAACCCCTTCACGACATATGACGTATATATGCGTCATATGTCGGTTGCGGGGGAATCAAGCCAGCTCACGGAGTGAGCTGGCTTGATAGAGAGCAGGTAATGGCTGTATATTACAGCCAGGTCCCTGCTCTCACGGCCACGAGCGGCGAGTTCGCCGATCGTGGCCGTTTAACCCTTTAAGCACCGCGGGCAAAGCGCCCGCAGTGCTTAAATAGCTGATCGGAGGGGGGGCGCCCCCCTCCGGCGCCGATCGGGGCCCCCCGCAGCGAGATCGGAGGGTGCCGATCGGTTGCCATGGTAGCCAGGGGTCTAATGTAGACCCCTGTGCTGGCCGTGTATGCATACCTATTACATCCTGCCTCAGGCAGGATGTAATAGGAAGTGCATAAAATCACTACGTTCAGCCATAGAGCTCTATGGCTGAACCTAGTACAGGCGATCGCGCCCCCTAGTGGTCAAGTACACTAGGGGGCCTTATAGTAAAAGTAAAAAAAAAAAAAAAATAAAGTTTAAAAATAAAAAAAAAATAAAAAAATATTAAAAGTTCAAATCACCCTCTTTCCCCATTTCCCAAATAAAAATAAATAAAAAATAAAAAAAATAAACATATTTGGTATCGCCGCGTTCCTAAAAGTCCGATCTATTAAAATATAACATTAGTTACCCCGCACGGTTAAAGGCGTAAGCGGAAAATAATCCCCAACGCCAAAACTACGTTTTTTGGTCGCATCGCCTACCCAAAAAAAAATAGCTAAAAGAGATCAGAAAGTCGCCCATATCCCATAATGGTATTAATTAAAAAGTACACTTCAGCCCGCAAAAAATGAGCCCTCACCCAGGTCCGTAGGTGGAAAAATAAAAAAGTTATAAGCCGCAGAACATGGCGACGCGACGCAAATTCGAAAAAACGTAACATATTCTATTTTTTTTTTTTGTCGTAAAACGTAACGAAAACTATAGAAGTTTGGTATCACCGGAATCGTAACGACCAATAGAATAAAGATAACCCATCATTTTAAACGAACTATGAACTCCAAAAAAACCGTAACCAGCGCAAAATTGTGGAATTGCGTTTTTTTTTCTTTTTACCCCACATTGAATTATTTCCTGATTCCCCAGAATATTATACGGTATAGTAAATGGTACCATTAGAAAGTACAACTTGTCCCGCAAAAAAAAAGCCCTCATGTGTCTATATAGCCGGAAAATTAAAAAAGTTACGCTTATTTGAATGCAAGGAGGAAAAAAAAAAAAAAATTACCTTAAAAGGCAATGTCGTGAAGGGGTTAATTTATACTCAATATACACAATAGGTGAATGATAAATAGATAGAGGAGGGAGAAGGAATATGGTAGGTATTTATTAACTGCTAGGTATCTGCCACAGAGGGAAAGAAAATGGGAAGAAATAGAAATGTAATGTATAGTTCGGATTCACACTTTTTACAGTACGGAATGGCCGAAAGACAGTGTCTAGGTCAACAGTCAATAAGGTTGAAAAAGGTTGACGCATGTTTTTTGGCAATTATTTTTTTTCCCCACAAGGGAATGGGAATATAGTGCGGGCCATGCGGTACACTATTTCGGGGTCCACATGCTCAACAAGCAATTTAAGACCCCCTTGGCAAGAGTAATTTTAGTCCCCCTTGACAACGAGCAATTTTAGTCCCCCTTGACAACGAGCAATTTTAGTCCCCCTTGGCAACAAGCTATTTCAGTCCCTCTTGGCATCAAGCATGAAGCTCCTGGCATCGAACATGAAGTTCCTAGCAATGAGCATGTAGGTAAGTGGCACTTATGTGTCAGATGTGTAATGGGCATTATGGTTTGTTATATAGTATGTAATGGGCATTACAGTTTTTATATAGTATGTAATGGGCATCATGTGTGGCCTTATGTGTAATTGGCATTACGGCATGTAGCTTTAGGTGTAATGGGTATTACAAAGTTTGCTAAAATGTGCAATGGGCATTATGGTGTGCGGTATAATGTTAGGGGGGGACATGAAACATGCCCTTGCTCCGGGCACTGTGGCACCTAACTACACCACTGGCTAGATACTAGACTGACCCTTGGTGAGTTTCCAATTCAATGGTTTCCAGCTGTGGGATTGTAGTATTCATGCTTTGATGCTGTACGGTGGATCAGAGAGAGTTTTAAAAGAAACCCTTATGTGCATATAGGGCACTGATTACAGGTCAGTTAAAAGCGTCACAATTGGGACATCTGGACGAAAGAACCGAATATTCAAGGATGAGTTTTCAATTTTAGAGATATAAAATATATATATATATATTTTATAGACAAACCTAAATTTATTTTGGGAAATTTGAATATATATATAACTGATTTAGTTCTAAATATATATTTAGGGGGTATTCAATCACTGCCGCTATTTCTGATGTGGGAAATAGCAGGGGAAGGGGGGCTATTGAATGCTGTCTTTCCAGACAGCATTGAAGCAGCAGATCGTCAGAATGGAGCAGACGTTAAAAGCAGTCAGGCCCGGTTTGCTGAAAATGGGCAAGGATTGATAAGATCACGGACTGATCTTGACAATCCATGGACGTTTTGCGGACACCCCCCTATCCACCGATTGGCAGACGGGACATTGAATCCCACCTGCCGATAAACAGGCGAGCAGACCGAAAACGAGCCAAGGTCCTGACTGTCAGGACATACCGACACTTCGGACATGTGATTTCATACCCCCCTAAAACTTCAAAAAAAATATTGCAATTAAAAATAATCATTCATTTTTAAATAAAAGTAAATGTGCATATGTGGAGGAGGTTAAGTCTATGGGGGATTAAAGCTTATTTTTTTCACACAAAACCTTATCGGGCACAATTGAGTTTACCCCTAGGTTATTATTATATAAATGTTCTAATTATCCTTACAATGGAAAAATGTTATAGAATAGAATTTCGGTTTCGTCCAACCAATAGGTTTTGCTCCCCACCACAATTTAAGTGTCATTTTGAAAAAAGAAAAAAAAATACATATAAATAATCTGCAGACTGTTTATTGCGACAACGACAATCTCTGAGACATAAATCTCATTTATGTCTGCATTTTGTTTCTATTAGGATATGAGTCATGAGTTTTAGGGAGCCTGAGAAAATCAGTGGGCGATGAAAAAGAAAAAAAATACACTACTCCAGTCTCTATACCATGAAACACGATTTGCATAGTCGATACAACCAAAGGTTGGCATGACAATGGTAAAAGTGAGTTTTTCAGAGTTTTTTTTTACTTTTTCATTTTTTAACATGCACTCTGATTGAGAACAGTAAATTATATTGAGCACACAAGGTACACTATTTGGAAATTTACATGCTTAGTTGTCGGCATAGACACACCCACACACACAAAAAGAAGCAGACGCTTGTGTTGACTTTGTGCCTACTTATATTTTTCAATGTCAACTTGTGTATGTGGACCTTTTGGTGCTCACCAATTAACTGTTGACGTAGACAACACCGACAGAAGTGGTGAAAGAAAAAATTATTCTAGTCCCAAACCGAAGTCCTATAAAATAAATAAAAAAAAAAATGATCTATGCCCCAGCCGGAAGGCATGGGCAAAGGAAATATGGTTCATACTGATAATAAAGCATAAAATCCCAAACTCGTTCATAGGTGTGCACAAACACAAGTGCATTTTTAAGCACTCCTGGCTCTGGCAGCAGCTGGGGCACATAGCACCTCAGTCTTCAAGTTGCTGGCCTATTAGCCAGAAGACCAGGTGACTGCCCATTGCCTACTGGACACACCTTTACTTCGACAAGTGTATATAGGCATCTACACATGGTCTTAGGCAAAAGGAATGGTGAGCAAACAAAACCTGATTGGTTTTGAAATTTCAAATAAAATTTCAATATCTAACTCCACTTGGCCAGAAATGCCACATACCTGAAACTCACCAAACTCTTCCAACGCTCTAAAGGGTTCATGGATAGAGTCCGATGCCAGTTTACACATCTTGCATGTTTGTCCATGCTCAGAACCAGCAAATATGCAAACTTAAACAACATTTGCATGAAATAAACGTTACGACCCGAACTGAATGAGGTTGAGAAATGGCCTCCTCATGTAGGAAAAGTTCAGTAAGGATGTCATCATACAAATGCATCTGAAGCAGGCCGAAATTTGTGCACATATACACTGGCTAGGAGGTTTATCTTTTACAACTGCATCAGCAAAGGAGCAAGTACATACTGCCGGTGGTATGCGGTCACTAGGCAAAGGTCGATATGCATGAAGGTTGACATGACTGAAGGTCGGTATGGGGTTAGGTCTTCTGCAGGGGTGGCCAAACCGGTCCTCGTTTTCCAGATCACCTAGCTGGTACACAGCTGGAGTCATTACCGACTGTCACATTTTCAAACATTCTGCATTCATTCCTATTATAGAACTGTCTGTAGATCTTGAGGACAGGTTTGGCCACCCCTGGTCTACAGGGTCAAACGGTCGACTCAAGCATTGGGTCGACATGCGGAAGGTTGACAGTACAAATTTCAACATAAGGTTTTTCACGTTTTTTTGGAGCGGACAGGCTGTATTTTATGACCTACCATGCACTAGGGTGTGCAGGGAGAATAAAATAGTGTGCCGAGTGTAGCAAGGCACCGAGCCCGAAGCATTGGGAGTGCAGCAAGCCATGAGAGGGGATGCAGTGCTACGTTGCGGTGTCCACGTCGACTGTGTCAACAGTCGGGTTCAAAAAAGTGAAGACCCCATGTCGACATTTTGATTCTCGACCTTCCCCATGTCAATCTATTGCTTGTGTCGACCTAATGACCCTGTCGTCCTTCAGTCATGTTGGCCCTAATGACTGTCGACCTTCCTATTGTCTACCCTATGACTCATACACACTGCGAGCTTGTCATAAACTAGGTGCATGTGATGCTGATGAGAAGACATACACATCTCCGGAGGTATCTATATAGAGGACTGAAAGCAGGGGTGTAGGTGGCCTGGCATTCGCCAGGGCAGGGTTTGGTGGACTTGCAAGGCTGCGAATTTGGGTCAACCAGAATAACCCCCTGTATGTAAATGACTTCTCTACAATTTTTTTATTATGTAGGGTGCATGCCACTTTTCCTGATCCATTGCAGAGAGATGGGGGTAGTTTTGCTTTATTTCTTCTTGTCAAGATTAACTCCTGCCTTACACGGACAGGTGATGGGCCAATAAGGGGATTATGAGAAACTTCCTTTAGGTCTATAACATTCTCTCTCTCTCTCATATGATGAAGGACTGGCACTCCATCTCCGATGCTGGGTGTAGAACTGGCCCGGGTGATCGCCGAGCAGGAACAATGTCACGACCAACAGTATAATGGAAAGAGCAGCGCCACTCCGGGACTTTCAGATAGTAAAAAAAATGTGCTTTCAAGAGGGTCTGCGCCTTTTTTCCGCATCGCCCTTTTTCAGGACAATGTGTCCTAAAGATGGGGGATGCCTGAAACGGCGTAGACCCTATTAAAAGCACTTTTTTTTAAATCTAAACGTCCCGGAGTGACGCTGCTCTTTCCATTATATTATATCATTTATATTTATTTATTTAACAGTTAGTTACATAGCGCACACATATTCTGCAGCACTTTACAGAGAAATATATATTATATGTATATAAATAAAATATGCGCAAGCAGGGCCCTCCTACCTTTCTGACTGTCTGTATATACCCAGATTGTTTTGTATCACGGTTTCCATTTATAAAACAGCATCTGCTGCACTATATAAGATAATATAGATAAGATAATAGTGATACTGTCTGCGTACACTTCAAATGATACATTTTTAATTGATTTCACATGATAAAAAGTTATCTTACCTAATAATAATAAAACTGCCCTAACAAAAGGATATAATGCAAATGTTACCTGTAACCAAGGCTGTCCCATCATAATTCCAGCGGCAAGCAAGAACTGCTCCAGAATGAGCATCTACGCTTTTCTCCACTTTGCCCAATTTAGAAATCAGGTGGAATTTTCCTGGAAAGCATTTAGATGAGACATTAACATGTAACACAGACAATTGCATACGATATTATCTAATAGCATGTAGAACTGACAGGGACCAACAGCCATAAATACATTATAAAAGTAATCATTTTGGTCACGGATTTCTGTAAATATCCCGCATGTAATTTGATTTGATATTTGTGATTCGGAAACTGTATTCTCATTTTCAAAAAAAATAAATACATTTTTACAAGCAGGAATTGACTACAGCGCTGGATCAATATGTTACTTAATTTTTTGGAGGATTCACAAGGTTATTTGCTCCTCTTGAGCTCCACAGTCTACACACTTTTCCAGTCTAGGCTATATGTAATAGTCATGCCATAATCATTAATCTTGAAATGGCGCTAACTTAACTCTTTGAGTGCCAAGTAAATTTGTCAAAATTGGTGGGAATATTGGCAAGGAAACATTTTTATTTATCATAATGGCCTGTAATGTTTAACTTATATAGGAAATATGCTTCTGGCAATGTTAGCCACTGCTTTGCATATCTCTCACAGAGATGCTGGCATTTTTATCTGATATTTTGCACATCTCTTAAAAAGTTAAATATATCTAAGCAAAGAGCTATCTGCCTGGAACAACCCCATATATTTAAGTTAGAGCCATATCATGTGCCTCTATACTAGTTAAAAATAGGACCCACACTGGGGTTAAGATGGGTTTCGGATGAGGTGCCCCTTGATTGCTTTGGCTGGATAGCTCTGAAGTGACACACTATTCCATTCTAACACTTTTCTTTTACTAATAATTTAATCACTTTTGTATCACTTTCTGTACATAGCTTCAAATTCTTAACATAACACTTATTAACCGTTTCAGGTCCAACGTCTAGTCAGGCTCAACAGCACTAGCGCTAACAGCTGATCCAATGGTGAGCCACTTTAAAATAAGAACATTAACATCGTTCAACATTCAATGTAGACCATTTCTTTATGGAAAAAAAAAAAAAAAGACAATTAATTTAAGCTAGACTGTTTGAATGGCAAAAAAAATTTGGATTTCAAAGGGTTAACACTTTAGTTTTTTGGGGCTTTCTGGCGTATGCTGATTTTTGGGGTGCCACACCCTGCACCCTATATATGGTAATAGGGACCTCAATACTTACTGTATATATATTTGTAAATATATGTAACCAAGATCTCTGAATTATATTATTATGTAGATTTAAATCTGGTTACTGATATCACAGTGTTGTTGGGGGAACCAAATTTAATGAATATCAAATCAAATTTTTATGTCACATACAAACATCATACATAGTACAATATGTAGTGAAATGCTGTTTTATACAACTGACCTACATTACTTCGGCTGAGGAAGAGTGTAGAGAGAATGTGTCGGGTAGGTCCAGAACGAAAGAAAGAAAGTCCCGGTACTAGGAGGTCTGGTTGAGGGCTCTAATGGCCTGCGGGAAGAAGATCCTTCTCATGCGCTCTGTGTTTGCCTTCAATGAGCGGTAGCCTGCATCTAATCCCTGCAGCTAATCCCTGCTTGCTGAAAATGTTTTAACTATACACATACATACACACATGAGAAGTATAGATGCGCAAGTATCCTATTACCTGTGATTGCAGGTAATAGACTTGTCAGGGTCTATCCAATTAGTCTCAATAAGCTAGTGCTTGCCACTGGTTATCTGGGGATGTTGTTTCGCCTCAGGTAGGCAAAGCAAAATCCCTGAAAGTAGCCCCAATTTCCAAACGAAAACAGGGCTGCGGCAGCCGAAAAACACAAAATTGTGAAAAAATTTAAAAAAATGAAAATTTTCACTCCCAATGATAGGATGCTTCCCAAGAGAAAGAGATAGGACAGCGAGGGAAATTGAATTTCAGACAAAGGGGGCAAATTAGGGTTTCTGCAGCAGATAAATGCCAACAACGATGAGTGAGAGAGTATGTGCATCGCGGTTCTCTCTTCTAACATAACACCAAAGTGCACATACAAATATATCACAGTTGTTACATCAGTCAAAAAGAAAAAAATATTTTATTATATAATCGACAGCATTTGTTGTAAATAATGGATATCTATTGGCATACGTAAATCAATGACTTTTAGATACTTACAACTCATTGAGGGGTAGATGTATGAAGCAGTGATTAGGGAGAAGTGATAAAGTGCCTGGTACTTTATCACCAGCCAATCAGCTTCTAACTGTTAAATTATAGGCTGGGTTTAAAAAGGGACAGTTGATTGGCTGATTGTAGTGTTCCCGCTAGGCTGTTTTAGCGGGGCGCTGCGCCCTGCCCGATTTTTAAAGTGAAAAATGTGCCCCTGCCCCTCTGGCAGCGCCCCGCTAAACCAGCCTGCCTTTGTCCCCGCTGTTTTGACCGGGGAAGCCCGGCGCCGCTGTACATAGCGATGCCCGGCACTTCCCCGGCAGTGTACAGCCTTCCGGGTGGCCGGGTCCGCCCCCTGTGCATGACGCCGCCGGCCGCGCCCACCCCTTTGCGTGACGCCGCCGGCTGTGCCCACTCTTCTGCGTGATTCCGCCGGCCGGGCACGCCCCTTTTCGTCACGGCGTGGCCCGGGCACGCCCCTTTTGTGACGTTGGTGGCCCGGGGCACGCCCAAAATAGTGACGTCGGCGTGCCTGGTCCGACCCCCCCACCCTGCCCGCCTTAGTTCCTAGAAGGAACACTAGATTGGCCGGTGATAAAGTACCAGGCACTTTATCACTTCTCCTTCTTTATCACTGATTCATACATCTACCCCAGAGTATGAAAGGTAGTGCTCAAGCCAATCAACTCATAACTGTTTTGTGTTTGTGACAGTTAGGAGCTGACTGGCTGGAACACCATTTATCATATGCAATGAGTTTTAATAGCTAAAATGAGTACTACACACTAAGGGGCCAATTCTGGTTCACATGCACTGAACCAAATTCAGACCCTGCCCCGATGGTGGCGTTTGAGTATGCGAATTTCTTCACATGGGCAAACCCGACTGCGAATGCCTGCGGCGACTTGCTCACAGTTCGCAGAGGTGAGGGAGGGATGGCATCGGTGATACGCCATGGCAACGCCCGCGTTTCATGGCCTTTCACATGATTACACTGGGCGTTTCCATTGTTACACGGGCAGGCTGATGCCTGCCGGAGGTGGGTGGCTGACATCCTAGTAGCCGCAAGTATAAGTCAGGGGAAATCATTCATTGGTCAGCGACAATCAAATGATTACTCCTGCTGCGGGCACATGCGAGGGGATTCCTAACACATCCCCTGGCATGGTTGCTAGGGGGGCAGGTATTCGGCGGGGCGGTGTCACAGGGACTTGGTAAGCTGCTTACCTAATCAATCAGAATGACCCCCTAAGCTAAAGTAACATTTGTCAAAATGTTCCATCCAAAATATTAAAATATTGTAAGTGTAAACCAAACAGAAAACTATAATAAACCATGATTAAATTAAATGAATAGCCCCTGAATTATGCTGCAATGTGTAATGTTTATAAGGAAAGCTAATACTGTTTGTCTTGATCGTTTCTGGCTGGGGGTATATGCATGTGAACTGTAATAAACGGAATGTGTGCGTCATCATGACTGTGTGGGGTAACTACGGTTAAGGAGTGACTATTCGGATAACCTTGACTGGAAATGACGTCACAGTCCGGGAATAAATCTGATCTGTGAGTCACATATGTTTTTCATACCCACCAAATCTGATAGCAGTTAAACATAACCAATATATTAGGGTGGCAGTTACATTTCTGTACAACATAAAACATCAATATTGTTAATGTAGCACCTCTTTTACACACTCTGAGTGGTTGGTTACTTTTGCCTAGGCAGCAAACAAGCTCTGTTATTATCACCAATTGTGTGATAGTACCGATAGTACCGTCTGTAACCCCCGAGACAACCTTCACCAGACTACAGGAGGGACTGGAGCAAGAGAAATCACAAAGGGAAACACAGCTGCTGAGCAGGACTATGCAGTGTGCATAGAAATAAGGATTGCTTTTCACAGAAGGCCTGATTCTAAAGCCCCATAAACATTAGGCTATGGCTTCGGTGGGGCCCTGGCATCGGCAGGGCCCCACCTGCTGGCAGAGGGACCGATGAGGGGGAGGGAGGCGTGACGTGCAGCATGGCCATGGTTAACGGAATGTGCAAGGGCTGAGACACCCACTTTAGCATGTATAGAGCCAATCATCCCACTTTATGTGCAGAAGCTCCATCAGAGTATGGCAGCCAATGTGAGCAATTATGGGGGAATTCAACTATTTACCACATGTATGAGTGTTCCAGATACTTGCCCTATCCAATTTAAAGGAAGTGGTCATGGGATTTCAACACTGAAAACCCTGCCTGTCTGGTGATTTCAGCGGCTTCTAGCGTTCTCCTCTCCATCTTGCCGCTGGGGAGGGGGCTGCTGGGAGGCTTTCATGAAAAAGTCCAAGAGCAAGTCCTGATCATTTTCTTATTGGTACTCTGTGCAAATGGAATCGGGACGCATGCACTGTGCGACTTATGGCTCTCATACATCTGCGAGTACAATCCGATATGCCGACAACGCCATTCTGCCACTCCCAATGCACTGATCAGAGAGGTCAGGGGATTGGGGAAATTAAGCATGTTAAAAATACTTAATGCCCCAATCCCCACAGGCTATCAAGTTTTTAGACATGTTTAATATCTCAGTCCCCAGAAGCAACTGTGAGTGTGTTTGTGGTGCGGGGGGGGGGGGGGGGTTTGCTCCAGTGCATTGCAGGTGCATGGGGGGGGGGGGGGGGCAGCAGAATATGAGCATGTATAATGAAGTGCATGCAACATGGCGTCAAACTCAGAGTGAGGATTTGTGATTTCCAGATGCTTTACTGCACCTTGGTGGTAAAGAGAAGCCGAAAAATTCCCTTTTTAAAAAGGACCTTTCTTTCTCCAAAGTATTTACAAATGACTGTAAAATGTTAACAATGCCCCGCTAACAGCACTGCATGAATAAGTATGTTTTCAATCAAAAGGCAAGTGGTATTTTACTGAAGAGTTATCCCCCACGTGGATGGCAGGCCAAGATCACACATGCAAAGAGGTATAGTGGGGATGCTGAGAGCATGTTGTCATATTGGGGGTTAGTTTGATTCACTCTTTCTGACAAATTCCTTCTTAGATAGACAAAACCATGTGCACTGCAGGTGGGGCAGATGTAACTTGTGCAGAGAGAATTAGATTTTGGAGGGGTTTTACTTCAAGTGAGATCTATATTGCAGTGTAAAAATAAAGCAGCCAGTATTTACCCTGCACAGAAACAAACCAACTCACCCAAATCTATTAATAATTTCCCCCTGCAGTGCACATGGTTTTGTCCATCTAAGAAGGAATTTGTCAGAAAGAGTGAACTAGAATAAGACCCATTGTGCTGTAAACACCACCTCCAGTACTGACAGAACCTTCAGAAGGTGGCCACATACAGTACATGGGGAATACTCACCATCAGAACTTGTGAGAGCAAACATATCAGACTGCCCTTGCTTTTTGTTGCCACCATTTTTCGGGTACCAATGAATGTCAATAGGATATGTATCATCTGGGAGTTTTACGATCAATGTTGTCTCGCCATTTAATAAGTTCCATTTCATAACCTGGTGGTCATCACTGCAGGAATACAGCTCATCAGCAGAGGTCCAGCCCACACAGCTAACCAGCTCCTTATGTACAGGGGGATTAAGGAGTTTAACATATGGAGTTTGAGTGGGAAGGGAGAAAAATAAAAAAACACATAATGAAGGCATATGCATTTTTACACTGTGCTAATTTTTATGTTTGTTACAGTAGCAAGCAACAAAATATAAATTTTTAACTAAAACACATATATTACATTGTATCTGCATTTTGAATTTAGAGAATCTAAAGAATTAAGAAAATATACCACTTTATTAGCTATGCCTTTCAAGCAGGGCAGATGACAGTTTGCATCATCCCAAGGACTGTGAGTGGGCGTGACCAAATAAGGAGCCATTTCCCCCTCACAATTTCAATATGAATTGCTGCACTATATAAGGAACTGTAAATAATGAGAATATATAAATATATGCTGTATATAGTTGTTCTGTGAGCGGTCTGACTTACTTTCAACGGCTGCTCCTGTGCCTTCCGCAGTGAATCCAATGGAGGTGGCAGTGGCACTCTGGAGGCTGGTTTCAATGGTGCAAAAATGTATATAAAAAGTAACTGGCATCTCATACAGTCCAATCAGGGACAATTGTACCCCGTTTTCTCACCTTAAAACGTCGGACTGTATGAAATGACGGTTACTTGTTAAATAAACCTTTTGCACCTTTGAAGGAAAAGGGAGCACTCCATAGTGCAGTAGAATGTTTTCATTATAAAAAAAAACATTGCCAATTACATATAATTAGGCCCACCAACAGGGGGGGTCTGGAGTCCTGGGCAATGACAGAGAAGGGGGCCCCGACCTGGTCCTACAACTATAAACATTAAGTAGCTCCTTACCAGCTACAGTATCTATCTCTGCCCCTGCTATCTGTCCCCGTGGTGTGTCCATCGGCTCTGCTGCAGCCAGACTCTGCTTTGGTCCCGGACAGCAGGGGCTGTTTTTTTCTGGCAGCCAGACACTTAATAAAAAAAAAAAACTACATATCCCAGCAGCCCCTGCTGTCCGGGTGTGGTGGGAGAGTAAAATAGTGTGCCGAGCATAGCGAGGCACTGTGCCCGAAGCATGGTGAGTGGAGCGAGCCATACGAGGGGATGCAGGTGCACTTATTTAGTGTCCATGTCCACTTTGTCGACATTCCGGATAAAAAAAAAGTGAAAATTGACATGTCGACAGTTTGACCATCTACCTTGCTCATGTCGACCCAATGAACCGGTAGACCTAACTATATGTCGACATTGATGCATGTCGACCCTATGATCCATACCCGTACCATCAAAGTGGTAAGTTTATAAGTACACCCCATGACAGGGGTCTAGCATCCACCAAAAAACATATTGGGGTATCCGGCATACACAGGACATGCTGGCGCCGTGAAACTACACAAGTACCGGGTTTTCTTTTCTATATCTTGACAAAGGTCCATATGGGGACCGAAACGTTGATGAGCTGAATTATGCCTGTATGGGACATAAAATTCTGTATCATCATAGGTATTTTAAATATGTTGGTTTAACATTACTAAAATAATACCACTGGCGGTATGTAATACCGTCCGAGTTCACCAGTGCTGCAGGACCATTCACCCCGTGCAAAGTCGGGATTGGATTACATCCCGCTACACAGTGGATCACAATTTTCTTCATCTGCATTAAACATTTCCTAATAATGGTAAACAACATATTGTATTCTTCAGTGCTCATACAAAGGATATGTTTTGGTTCTTTTAATAATGATGTCTTCAGTCTCATTTTGCTCTGTGTATAATGGAAGTAAATAAATCCAGACTTTCCAGAAAATTAAAATATAGCTCAACCTGGGAAAGACAAAAAGAGGACTTAAACATGTTATTGTTAATTATAAGTCATTGCAATAAAGACTGGTGCAGGTGATTTTTTTTTAACTTAATTACCCCTGAAAATCATGTGGAAATGAAAGTTTTAAGCCACTGCCTATTAAACAATGCATTTACATAGGTGATATCAGCAATATCTTCTCTTTCATGCTAGGCAAACAATGACTGATATATTCGCCTTCAATAAACGGCCGATATCACTGGTACTTTGGCCAAAATGTCTGTGAACAACATCATTCATAGACATTGAAAAGAAATTTTATATGTCCCAACACTACTGCCCCTCCACACAATAACACAACGAAAATAGGGAATACATCCCTTATAATAGACCTTGTTGGAGTAACTTTTACAGGTGGATCACTCCTTAGTTACTCCAACAAGATCTATTATAAGGGATGTATTCTCTATTTTCTTTATGTGTTATTGTGTGGAGGCGCAGGAGTGTTGGAACATATTCAACTTCAAAAGGGTGTTGGGGAGCACCGTAAGTTATATTCTTGACACAGCTGACTCCACCTGGTGCGCAGTGCTGGTGATCTCATTCTTTCATTGTTGTCATTCATAGCCATATCACATTGTTTATGTAGCAAAGGCGATGGTCCATATACTGTATCTAAATATATATCAACTAGAAGCCTGCCTGTCAAAGTATGATATTTATGAACCATTCAGGATTCAGGAAAAGGCATAGCATTGAAAAGCCCTGGTACAGTATGTGTGGTGATGATCTTCTAATGGCAAGAGACAAAGGTGACTGGTCAATCGTAATCCTTCTGGAACTCTCTGTAACATGTGACATAGTGAAACATGGGATTCTAATTAAGCGTCTGAAGATATTCTGTGGACTACATGATATGATTCTTAATTCTTACTATTTCCTATAGTTTTTGCATGAAATACTCAAGTTTCTGGTTTATCACAGCTATGCAGATGATACTATACATGTCCTTTGCTTTAGGTATTGAGGATCTCAAAACAACCCTAAATGGCTGTCTAGCTGAGCTCCAGGAGTGGATTAGTGCCACTTGGCTACAACGTAACTCTGATAAAACAGAGGTCCTTATAATAGGTGACAGGACAGAATAGGTGACAGGACAAGTCTATATAGGACTAAATACTACCAACAGGACTTACACTTGAAAGTTCAGAAATACAAAGCACTGCACATGTGCAGAATCTTGGTATTGTCCTGGATAGTTACTTGATGATTAAACATCAGGTATCACCCACAACATACGATTGTTTCACGAGCGTCTCACAATCATGGTTGTTCTGGTGTGTACTCTACATAAGCTGGCATTTTCAAGATTGGTTTACTGGCTTTCAAAGCTCTTCTTGACCAGGTACCAAGCTATTTTGATGCAGCTTCTTATTCCATTCTGCCCCACTTGATTAATGCAATCTGTAGATGATGGACTATTAACTGTACAGGTTGAGTATCTCTTCTCTAAAATGCTCGGGACCAGAAGCATTTTGGATAACGGATAATTCCGTATTTTAAAATATTTTTATATTTCAATGAGGAATTTTGCATTCATGTTGTATAAGCACATCAAACACATGAAATACAAAAAATATATTTTATTTGTGCATGAAAAAAGGTTTTAAAACATGAAACAAAGTTTGTGTAAAATCTCAGGCAGTGGATTTGAATGCCAAGCAAATCATTTTCTTGCACATCTTTAGTGCCATTTACATATCATGTCCCCAGTAGTGCCAGATACATATCATGTCCCCAGTAGTGCCAGATACATATCATGTCCCCAGTAGTGCCAGATACATATCATGTCCCCAGTAGTGCCAGTTACATATCATGTCCCCAGTAGTGCCAATTACATATCATGTCCCCAGTAGTGCCATTTACATATCATGTCCCCAGTAGTGCCAGATACATATCATGTCCCCAGTAGTGCCAGATACATATCATGTCCCCAGTAGTGCCAGATACATATCATGTCCCCAGTAGTGCCAGTTACATATCATGTCCCCAGTAGTTACAGTTACAGATGTCCCTAGTAGGTTATTAGCGGAAAAAAACCATACAAAAAGTACATTTTGGAAACAATGAGTTTTGGAATAATTTGGATAAGGGATACTAAACCCGTACCTAGAATCTCCCGGGATCCATCTGGGGGTAGTGCTTTCAGCTTTGTAGCACCGACTCTGTGGAACTACCTTCCCCACACAGTATGAGAGGCCCCCACTGAAGAATCCTTTAAAAATAGATTCAAGACTTTCCTTGTTACTCTAGCATTTCACTAATATCCACAGTTAAGCTTGTTTTATATTTTTTTTTGTAAAGGCAAATGTAAAGCACTTTGAGTTCTATTAAGAGAAAAGTGCCATTTAAATAACTATTATTATTATATGCTGGCGCATCGTGCTATGTGTATGGGCAATCCTGTGGAATAAGCCTGCAGTGATGGATAATTGGGCAGGTTCATGTAAATGCAGTGTACATTTAGAAACTTCTGCCTGAGCCATCTGCAGATAGATCTTCAAATGTGTGACCGGTAATGGTATAAGTTACCGACGGTCGTTTCTCCAACATCGCTATCCCGCCTGACAGGGGGGCGAGCGCATTCAAGGCCCTTGCGGGCTTGCTGCACTCACCACCTATTCTATTCTCCCTCTTAAGGGGTTGTGAACCCCCACGAGGAAAAATAACCCATGTAAGTTGGTATTCCGACCGTCGAAGAGTCAATCGGCACCCGTGTGTCCAGCTATACCCAGATGCAGTAAAAGTAACTTATATATGCGTGCACACTGGGAAGAAAATGGACGGGCAGCTGACATCCGGTGATGTCAGCTGTCTGCCCCCCACACCCACTTCATGGCCTAATTAGCCATAAAAAGCTAGGCATTCCCACATGCAAATTGGGCCCACCACCCCACGCCCCTCCCGCCCCCTGTCCTGGGTGCATGCACCCGGCAGTTTGTTTGTTGGAAGTGGGTGCACGCTCCCTGTGTATGCACATGTGCAGAAATGTGTATGCGCAGAACAAAAACATCGGTCCCCGTGCGACCGCAGCCCTGCTGCGAACGGACCAGAATAAGGTCCAATGGGGCAGATGTATTAAGCCTTAACAAGAGATAAATGCAAGGGTGATAAGGAGAGATAAACGTCCAGCCAATCAGCTCATTACTGACTTTTTTCAGACACAGCCTGTAACATGGCAGTTAGCAGGTGATTGGCTGGACATTTATCTCTCCTTATAACCCTTGAATTTATATCTTGTTAAGGCTTAATACATCTGCCCAAATGTCTTGTAATGGATTGCAGCTTTAAAGAATAATCCAATTTAGTCCGCTATGACAGACTCGGACTGTATCACATCCTGCTGAATATTCATGCGAATGATATCATTCACAGACACATCACTTGTATACAAAGTACAGTATATGGTTGTGTGCCCACAGTGTACTTAGCATTGCATACAGATGATACTATGGTAGCATTCCCTGATGCAGCTTCTTATTGGAGAAGAGCTGCGATCAGCTATAATAATCTCCAGGGCCAGTGATAAAAAAGAAAGTCTAAAGAAAGTCTCGTGATGTATGCACTAGATGTAACCCCTGATGGAAGTATACAGACACAACCCAGACCATTCGCAGATCCTTACCTGCAGCGCTTTCTCTCTCTCTCTCAGGCCTCCGCTACCTATGGCAACCTCAGGCCTCCGCTCCCTATAGCTTCCTCAGCAGCGCTGCTCACGGCATTCCGTTGCTATGGTATCTTAACGCGAGAGTTGCAATGTTAGTACAGCCCCTCTCACAATAATACCGGCTCCTGGCACACGGAACCCATCTCTCGCACCTACTATAGAAGCACAAACCACGACATGTGGTACTATGCAGCGTATGTGAACACACGTATTCTGCCTGACGGTTACATAGAGGTCACGTGAATCTGTGTTGTCAACATCTCCGTCAGATGGTTGTTTGTAAATCTAATGCCGCGGGCTCAGCGCCCTGCCAGGTTGCAGCATGGCAGCCGCCGAAGCATCCGCGACCGTCACGTGATCGCCTATGAACAAATCAAAAGCGACCTACGGTACATATGAGGGAAGAAAAGCCATGGCCGACCCACTCTAAACTAAAACTGCAGACACACCCACCACACACACGCCCCTTTCCGTTGCCCCGCAACCTAGCCCCGCCTCTTCAAACCGCCTAGTAGTCCAATAACCGTCACTTTTTTGTATATGTCTTTGTCGTTATTAAACCCGTTATTATCGCGGCCGGTGTGTGGCACACACTCAGGGCGGAGTCTGACCTCCCCCCCGGAGTGGCGGCGGCGCTGACTGTGCTGTTCCCCTGCTGTCGGGAAGATGGCACCCTGCCTGCCCCATTTTTTTTTTTCAAATCTGAGAAGCCTCCCAGAAGGCAGTGCGCGTTTGTAACGAACTTCGGTTCGAGTTTGGATTTTGGGCGCCATTTTCGAGTGGAGCAGCTGAGGCGCTGGCAGGCACAGACTGAGCACCCCGCGTCCTGTGTGCTGGACGCGCCGCCAGACAGCCGGGACACCGGGAAAAATCACCAAAAAAATCCCCTAGACTGTCGGTGCCGGGACGAGGCGCGGGAGCGCTGTGCAGGTGATTCACCTTATTGGTTTTAGCGGGATTGGCGGAGACGGGCCGGCGGTGTGACAGGCTGTGCTGGGCGGAGGGCAAGCAGCTGTCACCCCGGCTCCCCCTGTATGGAGGTCATCCCTCACTCCGGAGCACACTTTCCTACCTGACCCTCTCCATGCGGGAGAAAATGCTCTGCTCCTGTGCTTCCCTGGTAATGTATGATTGCCAGCACCTGTGGGGAGCTAGGTAATGTATAAGAAAGGTGTCTCACCACAGGTGCTGGCAATCCTACATTACCGGGGAAGTCCAGGAGCAGAGCATTTTCTCCCGCATGGAGAGGGTCCGGTAGGAAAGTATGCCCCGGACACGGGTGACAGCACGCCAGCCCGGTCTGCCGGCACTTTTCATTGCCCGGGACTACATACAGCCCGAGGCACCTCACCTACGGATTTCCCGGATCATCCTGAGCAGCTGACAACTTTTAATGTATTGTGTGATCGGTGCTGTACTGTGTGTGACAAGTACAGTCCTTCAGCCACCATGTCCTACTGTGATTGGTGCTGTACTGTGTATGGCAGGGACAATTCCACAACCAACATCCCCAACTGTACCTATGCATGGCAGACATTTCTCCAGGGGACTAAGTAAAAATCCTAGCATCTCGTACTGTACTCTGTGATCGGTGCTGTACTGTGTATATGGTAGGGATGCTGTACTGCGTATGACAGGCACAGTTTCACATTCAGCATCCCCTACTGTGCTGTGTGATCGGTACTGTGTATAAAAGGGACTGTTTCGCATCCCCTACTGTACTATGTGATCGGTGCTGTACTATGTATGACAGACCGTTTTACATTCAGCATCCCCTGCTGTACTGTGTGATCGGTGCTGTACCATGTATAGCAGAGAGTTCACCAGCCAGTATTTCGTACTTTGTATTCGGTTTTGTGGTTTACTGTGCATGTCAGGGACAACCATCCAGAATCTCTTACTGTACTGTGTGATCGGTGCTGTACTGTGTTGATCGGGACCGGTCACCAGCTGTGGCAGCAAAAAAAAAAAATCCACAGCTGGTATATCGTTCTTGATGGGAGAAGTGCTGTGTGTCAGGGACCGTTATCCAGCCAGCATCCCCTACTGTACCGTGTGATCGGTGCTGTACTGTATTGGCTGAGACTGTTCCCTGTGCAGTACGATGTGATCGGTGCAGGGCTGCTCAGTACCAGGACGCAGTTACCCCTCCATATAACTTGCTGTCATTGCGGGGGGAGGTGACACCCCGGTGCGGGAGTGCGTGTTATGTGACTTGTCTCTCGCTTCCTCAGATCACCATGCCACCCAAAAAGACAAAAACCTCCACAGCTGTGGCCCGGGCGCCCGCGGAGCAGCCCCTGAATGAGAGCGACTCGGCCCTGCCTGCTCCCGTGGAAGCCCCAGCGGATGGGGAGCCAGCGGCACAAGGTATGACTGCTGGGGAGGGGGGGGGTGGAGGCGGGGAGGGCATGCTGTTGATCAACCCCCACCCCCCTATGCCCTCCGCGATGCTGCCAGTTACGGGGTTCTGGAGTGGGAAGGTGACAGGCGGTTAACCCCTTGTCTGTCATGTACGTAGCGGTGCCTCCGCTGGCCGAGTGCGTACTCGTCTCCATTCTCTTGTGCTGGCTGAGTGCGTACTCCTCTCCCCTCTCCTGTGTGCCTTAGTGATGCAGCCGCCTGGCCACGCATTGGTCCCGTAGTGGCAGTCGAGCCGAACGCATCCCATAGAGAAAGGGTGTAAGATCCCAATAGGTGGGGTGGGGGCTTCGAGGGGGAGGAAGGGCGTTTTTCTGGGTCCCAGAGTAGCTTGTCACTAGGATGGGCACAACCTGTCATTCCGGCTATTCTTTAGCGTCTCCTTGCTCTGTGCAGTTTGCACAATTGCTGCATTTATTATGTTGTTCCTTACAGAGACTTCTAATGAGGTGGCTGACAATCGAAGTTTAGAGGAAATTTTAAGTAGCATCCCTCCTCCCCCACCTCCAGCAATGACCAATGAAGCTGGAGCTCCTCGTCTCATGATAACCCATATTGTGAACCAGAACTTCAAATCGTATGCTGGTGAACGCATCTTGGGGCCTTTCCATAAGGTGATATCTCTGTCAGTTTGTCTCTCCCTCTGCCATTACCCATCCTACACAAAATACAACTTCTGTGTAATAGCAGTACATGTGTAGATGCTTTAGCTATTTTTTTTTTTGTGATATTAAATGTGTGTGCAGTTGTGTTCTAATATGCTGTGCTGGACACTCCTCATTTTTTAGCAGATGGTTAATGTATTACGTACCTAGTGCCTTCCTGTATAATGTAATCAAGATATTACTCTTATTACACTGTGATCTTTCTTTATCGTTTGTTTAGCGCTTTTCATGTATTATTGGGCCCAATGGAAGTGGAAAATCCAATGTAATTGATTCAATGCTCTTTGTGTTTGGATATCGAGCTCAAAAAATAAGATCCAAAAAACTGTCTGTGCTGATCCATAATTCTGATGAGCACAAAGACGTTCAGAGCTGCACTGTGGAAGTTCATTTTCAGAAGATCATTGACAAGGTGAGACTGGGTTTGGCCTATTGTCATTCCACATCGTAGTGCAAAATAGTTTCTGGTGGGTTTTTTCTTTTCTTATTGCACATTTATTATAATTTTTTTTAAATAATCATTTGCTGTTGCCTACTGTGTGTGTCATTTCAGAATTAAAAGTAGAAATTGTGTTTTTTAATATCCATTTTGAGTCTGATGAGACTATTTTTGTCTGATTGGGTATATAGACTGTTTTTTATTTATTTATTTATTTTATTCCCTCCTGCTCATACTTTTTACTATGCTTGGTTTGGTGTACTTTCAAATAAAATTTATGTAGTGCTCTAGGCCCTTGTGCACTCCTCCCATCTCTTGTTTTGTTTGTTTCCTGTTTGCATGCTGATTGTCTCCCTTTTGTTGTCTAGTGTCTCTATAACCAGAGCAAGTATATTAGCTGTATATGTTTTTCTTTACAAAACAAATCTCGCTGTAGCTTTTTTGTTTTGGTAACTTAAAAGTATTAAGATTCAAGGTCAGGAAGAAAAATAATCCAAACCATTAAACTGTGTTATTTATTTATTTATTTATTTATTTATATATATATATATATATATATATATATATATATATATATATATATATATATATATATATATATATATATATATATATATATATATATATCCAATAATCTGAAGAGCGCTCGGTCATTAATTTATAGCGAGTGGTCAATCTTATAGATATTGCTTCGTGTAGCGCAGCCTTTCCTCCACGATAGAGGCTATCTCCAACCTCAGAGATTAGGGTACATGCGAAAAAAGGAATGGGAGGAGGCGCGCAAGTGAGTATAAAATATAACAATTTTTACTAGATCATAAAAGCTCACGTACACATAGGTTCAAATAAAACATGTGTACCGATGTACCGAAATTCTTTGGACGCTGGTGACGAATATGCTGTTTTATTTGAACCTGTGTGTACGTGAGCTTTTATGATCTAGTAAAAATTGTTATATTTTATACTCACTTGCGCGCCTCCTCCCATTCCTTTTTTCGCATATATATATATATATATATGTATTTTAAAGAATATCACTTTATCATTTCCGGACACTTGTTTATTAAATATAACATTTGAAAACTTGTACTTTTTGTTATTTGTATTAAATCAATGACCTTTTGTAACCCTAGTAAGGCTGAATATTACTCTTAACTTCACAGGAAGGTGATGATTTTGAAGTAATCCCTGACAGCAAATTCTATGTATCCAGAACTGCTTATAAAGATAATTCGTCTGTGTATCACATTAGTGGTAAGAAAAAGTCATTTAAGGATGTTGGTGTATTGCTCAGAAGCCATGGCATTGATTTGGATCACAACAGGTTTCTTATTTTGCAGGTAAGATCATTACATTATTATTATTATTATTATTATTATCATCATCATCCTATATTTGATAGGCTGGTTTCAAAGCGATTTCATTTTTCTTGGCAACTTACTGTTATATGTGATACGTTTTAAATTACTTTTGGTGTGTGTGCGTGAGAAATCCTTAAAAAGCTGTAGCAGCACATCATGATTTGCATGCTATGTTTAAGATACTAATCATTTTTTGCTGCTTTCGTTTTTTATGGAAGATGACCAGTTCTTTTGTTTTTGGTGAAGTGACGACCGAGGGAGACAATGCAGCTATCTGTTCTGCTTTAGCAGCACGTAAATATTGGGTGGTAAAATCGAGGACCCCAATATTATTGTGCTGCTTTAGTGTGGCAAGAATTCTGCACAAACTCTGAAAGTTTACTTGCTTCAGCCACATAGCCTGACTTCAGTACAATCCTTTTTATTGTATTATCTTCTCTTGTGTAGCTAAAGTATGCTGGGTTTACTGGACATATGCCTGCAGTTGTGTATTTTTACAAAACATTTGTTTTACGAAGTGTCATTTTAGCAGACTTGCATTTGCGTGTACTAGTTGTTGTAGTTTTAAAATGTGTATGCAGTGACACAATAGAAAAATGATAGCTGCTAATTGTGGGGCTACTGGTTCTTTTTATTTTCAAAAGTTCTGCTGCTATAGCGTTCCCAGTTTATCATATGCTGGGTGAGATTATTTCTGCCAAAAAGACACATTGCCTAAAATACAGTTTTGAGTCTTTTGATATTAACTCTTTCCTTGACAGAATGTTTCATCTGATACTATTGTGTTTAAAAAGGCTCCCTTAATTTCTTACTCCTGAATATGTAGAAGACCTCCGTTTGTTGGTAATTAATATGCAGTGTTGAGTTAACAGTAAAATATTTCCATGGTATAACGTGGTTTTTGGTGAATTTTTATTTTTTTTTCTATTTTAAAACTTTACAACTCCATTATTTAATCTTGCCATTAATGCTATGGCTAGTGGTAGGTGTTTGATTATGGACCAATTGTGTGATCGGAGCTTTCAATTGCCCCCACCCCCTTTTATTTTTTTTCCAGGTATTTTAAAATTAAATGTTGATTATTTTATATTAAATTTTTTTTTTCTTGAGTGAGGAATGTTGGCCATTTTTTTTTTTTTTTTTTTTTACATTTTTGAGTTTTCCATTTTCATTAGTAGTAAGCTGAAATGTATTACTTTATATGTTCCCACCTTAAAAAAATCAGTCAAAGGGCCCTATCCAAAATATAAGTAAAAATTAAACAATGGTGTTATCACATACACTGCTGTGATGTATTTTATATTTAAAGGCAATGTACTGATATCAGAAGTATATTGTAGCTAACTGATAAGAGTTCTATTATGGCCTGTAAAAAGTTAATTACAACAGGCCTTCGTTAGAAACTAGCACCATACGCAGTGGGAACACTAAATGCATCCAAGGTAACTGCTGGCTTTTGTAACAGGATTTTTCTGTTTAAAAAAAAAAAAAAAAAGTCTTGCAATACTGTCTCTGTAAAATTAAAGAAAACTACTTTGTGTTCAATATACTGATAATTGGCTACATAATATACAGTGTAGATTACTCAACACTGCTAATCTATATTTTATAAATGAGAACTGCATTTGTAATTAGGAGTAGCATCTTACCCATTTGAGTGCCAAGTGAATTTGTCAAAATAGGTGTAAAAATTGTCAAGAAAACATTTTTCTTCAGCATAATTACCTGTAATGTTTACCATATATATATATATATAGGAAATCTTATTTTTTTTATTCAACATTTTTTAGTTGAACTTGTATAACAAATGTGAGTGACACTGGCATTTTTAGCTGATGTTTTGAACATCTCACACACCGATGTTGGCACTCAGAGGGTTAAATAATTACCAACTAGCCAAATACAAAGATCGTTTGCTTGAAATTATATGTGGAGTGGACAACCTAAATATCTCCAAGTGCTTTTACTTTCCATATCCTGCTCAGTGTGCACAACAGCAATCAGAAATGTTAAAATCCTTTACACTGTCATTGCTGCTGATGATAATATTATATTTGGCCTTTTTACTTTTCCTTAAATTTTAGTTCAGTCTTTCGGTGTACTGCTTGCCCGAGTGGGACAGTGAAACACATCTTTTCTATGAAAAAGTGTTATTGTCATGTTATCAGCTTTTTGTATTTTTTTTTTTATTTATTGCTGGATCACACCTTTTTTAGCTTAAAATCCCTTCCTTTTATGTAGAATAGATGGTAATTAAACATCTATTTTAATATAAATACAGGCCTCCAATAGCACTTTAATAAAAATACAAGCTCCACAGTTTACTTGAGTGATTATTTGAGTAACAGTGAAATGGATCATTAAAAAATCCAATTCTTAATTCCCCCTACCGTTTTTTTTATTAATTTCTTTTTATATTGTGTGGTTTTTTTAATTTTTTTTAATTGAAGGTACATAAATTTTAAATATTTAGCAGATACCGGTTTACAGCTGAAATATTAGGACTAAACTAATCCTGGGGGGATGTTCTGGTGGTAACCTTTTATAACTTTATAAGCCAAATCGAAAATTATTGTGTATCTGATGGAATTCTGTTGCACCAGCTGGGAGGTGACATGCACTACATTTAACTATTAAGAGTAAGATTTGGATTTTCAAGTCAGATTTTACTATAAAAAATGAAGCATTTCCTTCATTGGAACATCTAGTATTAGTGTTTAGTTTGCCTATTCCTCTACCCTGTATGTGTGTGGTGTTTTTTGTTTTTTTTATGTAGGAGTTTTAACATACGAGCGGGATTTACATCGTGAACGCACACTTTACATACTATGTGTAGACTTGTGTAAAATGTTAGATATATATATATCTCTTTATCATCTTATCCATTGTAGTGTCCAATTGAAATAGTGTTGACAACTATTTGGAATATAAAGCCATTTAAGTTATTGAAAGGTGCTGGTAATAATTTAAACGAGGAAGACCTTTTATCTAGGATCAACTTGTATTGATATAAAATTTCCTGGAAAGTAGCCTAAACTGAGGTTGAGGGGTGTTCACATGGTGCTATTTTGCGTGTTATTCTATTAGGATTGAATCAAACAGCAAGCAAAACGCATTTGAATTGCACTATATAGTTCTATATATAGTCTTACATGCACAGTCTATTTTTCTATTTCATTTCGATGCTGCGGAGCTACATATCGGGATCGAATGCAGCTTATTTGATCCAGATACGGTTTGGATTTTGCTTATATAATCAAAATTGAATCGAAAAATAGACCAAATTGAACAGTGTGTACAGGGCAAATTTTATATATAGAACATTTCCCTTTTGTGACACAACTTATTTATTTATTAACAGTTTCTTATATAGCGCACACAGATTACGCAGCATTTTTTTTGAACATTCACATCAGTCCCTGCCCCAGTGGAGCTTACAATCTATATTCCCTACCATAGTGTTCCCGCTAAGCTGTTTTAGCGGGGCGCTGCGCCCTGCCCGATTTTTTTTTTTTTTTTTTTAAAGGGCAAAATGCGCCCTGCCCCTCACATCACCCCGCTAAAACAGCCTCACGGGAAAGCCCAGCGTCGCCGTAGACGGCGATGCCTGGCGCTTCCCCGGCAGCACAGTGGCTTCGGCCGGGCCCGCCCCCTTTGACAATAGCTGCCCAAGCACGCCCCCTTCACGACGTCGCGGCCCGGGCACGCCCCCAGCTGTGACATCGGCGTGCCCGGTCCGCCCCCTGGCGTACTGCCCGCTGTCACTCCTAGAGTGAACACTATACCACACGCAGACATTCTAGGGTTAATTTTTGTTGGGAGCCAATTAACCTACCTGTATATTTTTGGAATGTGGGAGGGAAACCCACGCAAGCACGGGGAGACTATACAAACTCCACACAGATAGGGCCATGGTGAGGATCGAACCCATGACCTCAGCGTTGAGGCAGTAATGCTAACCATTACACCATCCGTGCTGCCCCTCTGTGTGTGTGTGTGTGTTTGTTTTGTCCATTCAATTCTAAAGTATCAAGAACATTTTAATAAACTTATTTTGCATCCAATTTTTCAAGTATTGTCTGTTCTTGAATTGTTTTTATTTAGCATGTACTTGTCCTATTTTTGCATTTGTACTGTAAATCACTTTTCTCTCTCTCTCGTCAATGTATTGTCAGGCACTGTGGAATCTTAATGGCGCCATATAATTAAAACGATGATACATTGTAGTGGTCTTGGACAATGCAGGCAGAATTTTATTACCCAATAAAGAAGGAAGCTTTTGTTTTTATACAATTTATTTATTAACAGTTTCTTATATAGCGCATACATATTCTGCATCGCTTTACAGAGAATATTTGAACATTCACATCAGTCCCTGCCCCAGTGGAGCTTACAATCTATTCCCTACCACATGTACATGCGCACACACATTCATTCTAGGGTTAATTTTTGTTAGCAGCCAAATAACCTACCAGTATATTTTTGTAATGTGGGATACAATAAGGTTTCTCCATTCATTTTGCTTTTGAACACATTTTGAGCTTTAAATTAGGCCTTTTTCACTGAAATAAATATTTAATTTAGTTAGTTGAAACGTTAAACAAAAGTAAATGAAGTGTGTTTTTGTTGTTGCAGCTTTATTTGTGTTAATGCATTAATAAAGTTGCACTCACATATGAATGAGTGTAACCCTAAGGGGTGTGGGAAGTTAAGATGAATTGCCTTTTTACTCTTTTTATATGTCCATTCCTCTTACTTAGAAGAAAAACGATCTATTTAAAGATTTATTATATGTAATAGTGGGGGGGGGGGGGGGGGGGTTGTTTGATGCCTGGCCTTCTGACAAATTGACAGGTCAAGCTCTTGTCCATATGTACTCGGTAGTTTTTCTGGCGTCTCTTTTATTGGGTGTGCTGCCATTGTTCATTTTCATTACATGAATTCTTAGCTTTACACTTGCTGCTTACTGTAATAATATAGCATTTTATATGTATCTCAAGCATACAGAAAGGTGACCTACTGAAGACATCATAGCGGAGTCATCCACATCCGAATGACATTCACATGCAGCACAGATAGCTACTTGTTTAATAGGTAGAAGTGATGATGGAGCTCAATTTGTACCTCTACCATTTGGTAGGCAAAACTGATTCAGTAGTATCGTATGTAGGATTAGATATAGTTGTATTCACAAATTATTTTTTTTGTGTGTTCTTATAAATACATGGCTAAAATGTAGATATTGAAATCTACCATTTATAAAAGCTAAGAATGTGTAGGAATAAGGATGGATCAGAATGTTTATCTTAAATTTGCCATCTGCTAATTTTGTATTATCCATTGTCATGTGATGACATTTTCCGATATGTTGTCTGACAGTTACTCATAGAACATTTTTGTTATAACTGACCTCTATATTATCCAGAACATTATATTAACAAATGTTTGTCATGCAAAGGGCTTATTTTCTTCTTTTAAGGGGAGATGTACTAATCCTTGGAGAGTGATAATGTACTGCCGCCCCCAACCCCCCCCCCCCCCCCCCCCCCCCCCCCCCAGTTTGTTCCAGGGGTGTTTTTTTTTATTTATTTTTTATATCATCATTGGTTCTTTTACTTTGCTAGTTTTGATAATGAACAGAATTGTATGTTTCACATTGCCATTTCTCGGTGAGAAAAACTGTATTTCATTTATTTATATAGTGCATACAATCTGCAGCGTGTGTTTGTGTGTATGTATGTACGAGGTGTAAAATAGAATATTTTAAATTCACATCAGTCCCTGCCCTAGTGGTGCTTACAATCTACCCTACCTCGTACATACATACACACACACTGACATTATAGGGTTAATATTCGTTGAGAGACAATTAATACAGTGTATTTTTGGGGGGATTTTGGATGGAAACCGGAGTACCCAGAGTACAAACTGCACATATAGGGCCATGGTGGGAATCTGAGTTCTAGCCATTGCACTGTCCGTGCTGCCCTTTGAGTAAAACTATTGCTTAGTGAAACTATTGTGAAAATTGCACTAGGGGATTTTGAACCTAGAACTGCGCTGATTTGTCATGTTGAGATAAATTATCCAGTAACAGTACACACTTGCGTGTGACTGGCTTTCAGCGGATTTCTTATATGCCTTAGATGCAGGTCAGTCTGAAGATATTAACTGTTTTGTTCAAATTTTGAAGTGTACGCCCTGCCCAGTATATAATCATTTGTAAACCGATTGACTTACAATATATCGTTCGGTCATTGGTAAGATTGCACAGCATGTAGGCACTGTACCCTTTTGCGGAATCTGCACATCGCTTGATGGGTACCAAGCTGAAATGCAACCCCCGTTTCTTCCATGAAGGCCACTTCTGAGCCAGACTTCTCTGAACAGTCCTGGGTCCCACCTATTTCTGCCGGTTCAGAGCTAATGGCAGTATATTTTAAAATTTCAAGGGATGTAAGCATGATGTGTCTTTTCATCTGATCTAGTATTTCATCTGAACAAACCTCACCCAAATCTAAATCTCTCTGGACATGTTACATTTTCCTCACCTGCAGTGGAGCATGATTTTGTTCATTAGAGAAAAAATGTGCTTTGTGATCCATTCTGTATGATTGAGGAATGGTGTGGTCGACCCGGCTTAGTTAAACGCGTAAAGATAATTGGCATCCGCCGGAGCAGCAGTAACGCTAGTTAGACACTGGTAACTGATCGGCGGGACCATGGTCAACAGGACTTGAGGTTTTTTTGGTGACGAATGTCACAGGGGTCCCTAGGGACACTGTATATGTGCAGTGTCCCCTCGCATGGCTCACTGCGCTCAGCATACTATTCTAACTTTGTCCTCTTGTCTAGTAAAGCATGATCTAAGTGGACAGGCACCAAAAAATCCTGTAAAAGTCCCATCGACCATGGTCCTACCAATCAGCTGCTGGTGTCTAACTAGGATTACTGCCGCTCTAGCGGCCGCAGACTATAATTACGCATCTTAACTAAGCCGAGTCGACTAAGGGTGGTCAATCTAAACCCCGTTGACCCGGCATCTGTATACCTTCTGTATTCGGCCCTATACTCGTAAGAAATAATCCTGACTTTGAAAGTGAACCTATAAGAATCGATGTTCTTTTGAAGACAAAGGGTGGTCAAACCAAATACTGATTTTTGATTTAGACTTTTCTTCTGTTAATTCATCTTGCTTTTTAGTAGTTGATAAAACTATTATGACTTTTTTTAAAAGCATTCTTAACTTGAAGCACTTTTTCTAAACCTGCGTAAAACTTTTGCGCAGTATTGTGTGAATTATAATATGATTGTTCAGTATACCGAAATGGCTGCTGTCGGGCTGTGACAATGACTCCATATTTTTTTTTTATTATTATTATTTTTACATTTTAGATTTATTTAGTAATATAATAATAAATATATGGGCAATTCCGATGTAACTCTCAGGTACAATATTTGTGGTAAACATCTAGAATGTTACAAATTTAACATGCACACAAAGAAGCAAATTTTACCACAATTTTATCTACCACCGGTGAATAAAAATATGAAGTGTGAACAAGCCTCACCATTGTCTGCTATAAATCAATTCATTCTTTAAATGTAACGGATGTAACCAGGATAGGACATGGTAATTTCAGAAATAAAATATATGCCTGATTTATCTGAAACTACAACAAATATGTATTCCGTGCTTTTTAACAATAAAGCATACACCACACATTGTTTTAGTAAAATATTCAGGAAAGTTTTTTTTTCTTATTACGTTGAAGATATTTAAAGAAATGTATGTAACGGATGTAACCAGAAAATAGTCACGGCTGTAACTATCAAATACATTAATCAGGAAATTAAAAAAGGCCCCTTGCATTAACTGGTACAGGGTCATTTACCTTTCTAATGCCCCCCATACACGGTCCGTTTTTTTCGGTCCGTTCTGTACTTTTAAAGTACACATCGGATCGCATCCCTAGTGCATGCAGTGTGCATGCACTGCGATCCGTTCCGATGTGTACCTAGTACAAAAAGTATGTGCAGCACATACTTTTTGTACCATACTATGTGATGCGCGGGAGCGCGCATCGCATAGTACAGAACGGAGCCCTACACAACGGACCGTGTATGTGCTCCTTAATAATGTTTGCAGATGGATACTATATCTCATCAACTTGTTTTGGCCATAACCACCCACCTCTGACTGGATTCATCACCCGAACACAGAACTCTCCATTCTCATTTATATCGGTGACAGTCCCACAAAATAGTGGTCATGGTGAAAAAAGGGGGGGGGCTATTCAAAATATGAATTTCCCAGTCATAAGGGGGTATCCAATCGTCCGCGGCTATTTCCGACGGGAATTAGCGGAGGGGGCCCTATTCAATGCTATCTTTACCAACAGCAATGAAGAGGGTTCGTGGCAGAATGGAGTCAGACTTTAAAAGCTGTCAGGCCCGTTCTGCCAATACCGGCTGTGGATTGTCACTCTTCCGAACGTAGATCGGCAATCCACGTCCATTTTCGTGGTCACGCCCCCTTTCGTGGTCACGCCCCCTTTCGATGATCGGCAGATGGGACATTGATTCCCGCGTTACGATTTGCCGTCGGGCAAACAGAAAATGGTCCAGGATCACGGCTGTCGGGAGGGATCGAGAGCCGTGATCCTAGAACACATACCCGCCATAGTCTATAGTCCTAGGGGGGTATTCAATCTGGGATCCTGGCCCGTTAGCGGTCAGATTGACCGCATAATGACAGACTGGATTCAATGTCCCGCCTGCCAATGGGCGCAAAGTGGGCGTGGCCATGAAAACGCCCTTGGGTTGTCGATCTGCGGCCCAGGTAACGACAATCCACGGCTGTTATCGGCAGAACGGGCCCGACAGCTTCTGAAGTCGGGCCCGACAGCTTCTGAAGTCCGTTCTGCCGTGATCCCGCATCAATGCTGTCGTTAATGACAGCATTGGATAGGGAGCCGCTGCTATTTCACATGTCGGAAATAGTGGCGGCACATTGCATACCCCCCAAGTCTATAGTAATTAAAAAAAAAAAATCTTCTGGTAACAGTGTCACATGAACTTGGATTATTGTAGTGTGTGTGTGTGTGTGTGTGTGTGTGTGTGTGTGTGTGTGTGTATATATTCAAAAGTTGAGGACATGTACTGTCAGAAATTAAATTTGATAATCAGTATTTAATGTTTTAATATGAAAGAGAGAAATACAAAGAAGGAAGCTGAGACACCTGCAGGGTGTCCATTGCATGTACTGTTTTTGAGGCTTTTACTGTTTTTTTGTTAAGCAGCTAATAATGGAAGGATTGTTGTGACACAAGTGATTTTGAGGGACTCTTGTCAATTAATGCCTGTGATTATCACCTTCTTTTTGAAGGTCAGTTCTGTCATTCTGTTTCTTGATGTGGCTGCTTCTGCTCACCTTCTGGCACGAGTCCATTCTGACCTCCTTTTTTTTTTCTGGTCTTCCGCATTTTTTTTATTTCTGCAGCCTTTTCTGTGTTGTCTGGCTTTGTATTTTCTCATTCTTTCTGCAGGTGTCATAGCTTCCTTTTTTTGTATTTCTCTCATGCATATTCTCCATCTGGGATAAGCAAGCTAACGGGCATTTGTTGTTAATGTAACATAAACTGTTACGTCCGTATGTTACATAGGTACAGAACGGCCAAAGGTAATAAGTTGTGAACAAATGTCAAAGGAATTTTTAATCCTCTCAAAAACTATTCGAGATCTGGTAAATATCATGCATTTACTCATCTTTTTAACCAAAATATGGGGGAAAAAAATACCAAAAAAAACAAAAACATAACTGATGTAACACTTAATATGTGCCACATGTAACGCACTAACATAAAACCACATGAAATACTGATTATCAACAAATAGTTTCAGTATATGTCCTTAACTTGTGTTTATTTACTACAATAATCCATGTTTCTTACCCTTGTTCAGAAAACAGCAATAGATAATTAGTGGTCAAAATCAGTGTCTAACCATTACTGAAATAAGACAAAATGGCATCCTGTCATGTGACACACTGTTACCAACCAATTTAAAAAAAAAATACTATATTCTATGACTGATGCACTGGGATATTCATATTTTGAATATACCAACTTTTTTTTCTTATGACCCATGTACACTTTTTGCTGGAAGTGTGTGTGTATATTTATTTGTTCACATAGTGCAGATAAAAAAAATGGTCATATTGAAGGAAGGTGGAGAGAGTTTTAAAGAAAAATGACAATGCTTTATGCTAGCAGATAGAGATAGATATATATATCCATCTATCTCTATCAATGCAGAGAGCACTCACCAGGGTTGCTGCTTATCCATAAAGATCACCCATTTCCAAAACCATTTGTTATTATTATTTTTATTATATCTATCGTATTGTGGGGGGTGGCGGCACTTGAAATAATTCATGCAGCAGGCAGATGTACCAACGTTTCAAGACCCGGTGGTCTCTTTTATCAAGGTGCCCCACCCCCAATACGATCTGTCTTAACAAAAAAAAAAAAGTTGTTTTCGAAAGATTATCTTGTCCCTCACCACATCATTGAACATAAGGATGACACCTATACACATTGTACATAGTTATATATTTTTTTTCCCAGAGAATGTTTTCGATCTCGTGCTCTGATTCACAAAAGTTTGAGAACCACTGTGCTAGGGTGATCTGCAGACAGGCGCTGGTCTGGAAGGCGGAATACACTGCATCTGCGCTTCCTAGAAATAAAACCATGGGGGGAGGGTGTTTTATAGGCGCTCAGTAAGGGGCATGGGACTTCCCATATTTAAGTCTCAAAAATGCTAAAATATATGTAATGGACACATGTGGGAACAGCTTGCAGTACTGTTTTGTAATAATTATATTAATTTTATCATAAGGTACAGCAGAAGAATATAAACATCAAATGTCACTGCTGTGCAAAGGTGGCATTCAAAATAGCGTAATCTATGTGTAGTAATTTGCAAATTGAAAAGGAGATTAAGGTATAGCTGTAAATCCAAACCAAATGAAACATGCGTGCTTCTTTATTTAGAAGAAAATATGAAGTTGTTTTTTTTTTTTTTTTTTTGCATCTTTTCCAAATGTCTATAAGGTATTTATTAGTGTATTTGAGTAGAGAGAGACTACATATTTTTACTTTATTTATGTATGTAGAAAAATGAATAATGCAAATTGCGCGCACCTTGGGATAGCTGGTTTTGTAAGTGCATGAGCTGAAACAATCCATTGGAGCAGTATTCTTATCAGGTACTCAGCCAAAGCATTGATATATTGAATTCCACACTGGCAATACCGACAGCTTTTTGGTGCCTCAAGCCCCTTCCTTATTGGTCAGCCATAACAAAACTCTGTCAATTCAATCTGGTTTTATTTTTATCCTGAAGAAAGGGAGCACATCCCCAAAATGTTGATTACTCATTAACCCTTTTGAGCGCCAAGTGAGCTTTTACATTGTTTTATGATGGGACAGTTTAAGGTCTACAACAGAAGCTATAAAATATATATTAATATTTTTATGCTTCCTGTTTAGTTTGAGTATCTTGTTTTTGATGGTTTTTTTTGTTTTTGTTTATGATCAACACCAATTGCAGGGTGAAGTTGAGCAGATTGCAATGATGAAGCCTAAAGGACAAAATGAGCATGATGAGGGAATGCTGGAATATTTAGAAGATATTATTGGTTCATGGAGATTAAAAGAACCAATTGAAATTCTGTGTTGCAGAGTTGAAGCTCTAAATCAGCAAAGAGGGGAAAAGGTAAGTAAGGTCTCTTTTCATTATTTCGAAGAGCAATGTTGGAAGATCTTTATGCCACATATAGTAATCTAAGCATAGTGGCCTCTTGACCTAACAATTTATTAAAAATTGCAGTTTTTCCTGGGGGGAGGGGAATGAGCCAATCGGTATTCCGTCACCTGCAGTTTTCGTCCATGTCCTTTTACTGGGGTTATTTTTTGGGGGGGAGGGGGTTTGAATCATCAAAATGAGCGAAAAGAGCTTATGGTGGCATACGGATTGGCAAAAAATCCGGCACAGATTGATTTATGCTAGGAATTCCCCTGTATCTTATTAGCTCCCTCTGCTCTGGTTCTTATTAATGAGCTTTTTATACATGTATTAACTCCTAAATGCTCACATGTGGTATCACAAGCTGCATTGAAGCCAATCCATGAAAATTATTTATTCTGTGACATTACTAAATAAAAATAAAGCTGTAGCTGAGTTAGAGTTTTTGAAATCGGTTATAACGTGGAATGGCCCTTTTGTATGTATTTTTGCTCTTAAAGCGCAACGGTGACCATGGATTTAAGGTTTCTTTTGCAAATCATTGTTTTGTATGATTTTGTTATTTGATATTGCTTTATGTATTAAATATGTAAATGTTATCCCAGACATTTTATTATTTATTTTAATAAACTTTAAATTTAGCGGTTATTAACTACAATCCTTTTTTTCTTTTTTCACAGCTTAATAGAGTGAAACTTGTGGAAAAAGAAAAGGATGCATTAGAAGGAGAAAAAGATAAGGCTATTGAATTTCTAACTGTGGAAAATGAAACTTTCAAGAGAAAGAATCAGATCAATCAATATTATATGTAAGTGATGAGGCAATAGCTTGTGCCCTGTATTTAAAACTGGCAGAACCTTGTCCTTTTTTATAGTGATCTCTGCATTTGTATTATACATTTTATTGGAAGTTAAAATAATTCTAAAAGAAAAAATATTTTGTTTGTCTTTATTGTAGACATGACTTGCAGAAACGTACTCAAGATATGGATGCACAAAAAAAAAAGATTCAAGAAGATACAAAAGAGGTTACTGAGAAAAGTAATTTGTTGTCTGAAGAAATGAAAGAGAAGAACAAAGCTTTGAAGGACTTTGAAAAGTAAAGATCGATTTGTTTCATGGGTATTGTGATTTCCTAATTTAAGAAATGTAGTATTTTGTTTATTTTTTTATTGTGGTTTGCTTTATTTTTTTCAGGCAAATCAATAAAATTTCCAAATTTATTGAAGAGAATAGAGAGAAGTTTACTCAGTTAGACTTGCAAGATGTTGATGTTCGTGAGAAGCTGAAGCATTCAAAAAGTAAAGTGAAAAAACTTCAGAAACAACTTCAAAAAGACAAAGAAAAGGTAAGGCTTTCTTGTGTATTGTAAAGCGCAGTTATAGTGAATGTGACATTTGTCTATTAAACCCTATTATGTGTCTGTCAGTAAAAATGACCTCCCCATGCTTTAACATACATGTGTGCTTTGTCCAGTCTAACTTACCTACCTGAGAGGATAAAAGCCCCAAAGCATTCATAATTGAAGCTTGAAGACCCTCAATTATATTCACATGATGCAGAAGCTGCCCACTTTTAGCAATTTGGGTCTCTGCAGGCTGGGAGAAAATCTGTGATGTGGTAGTAGTGGTTTCTGGTCAGAGCTTTGGGCAGTGAGGCTGAATTAGCAGGAGTCTGTATGATGGCAAGCATATCCCTAAAGTTGGAGGTGTAGACCTTTCCCAACACAAAGCAGAAAACTTTTTTTCCCTACCAGCTGAAGGCAGGAGCCTGGTGAAGCATTTTTTTTTCTATGTCTACAACAAGGGTGTCCAACCTTTCACCTTCCCTGGGCCACATTAGAAGTTGAAAATTTGGTTTGGGCAGCACATAAAATAACAGTAACGATACCTGATCATCCAAAAAAACATAGAAAACATAGTTAGCATATTAAACTTACTTGGGAATGAAGTTAGTGAGATGTTTGACATTGTTTCTCAGCCACCAATGCATCCAGATTTGCTTCGATGGAACTTGTTGCAATTCTCAGCGAGTGCTCAAGGTGCTCATCAGATATTTTGGTTCTAGTTTTATTCTTTGTGTGCTTCATCCTTGAAAATAGCTGCTCACAAATGTAGGTGCTTCCAAATAGCGATGACATGAATAAGGCATGATTGTGAAGTGCAGGATATGTTTCTATATATTCTTTGTGAATTGCTGCACTCATCCCCTGTGTCAACAGCTGTGGTGAGTGATCACTACAGGGGGCATTATGAATATAAGTGGCATTACCAGGGGGCATTATATTCATAATGCCCCCTGGTAATGCCACTTATATTCATAATGCCCCCTGGTAATGCCACTTATATTCATAATGCCCCCTGGTAATGCCACTTATATTCATAATGCCCCCTGGTAATGCCACTTATATTCATAATGCCCCCTGGTAATGCCACTTATATTCATAGTGCCCCCTGGTAATGCCACTTATATTCATAGTGCCCCCTGGTAATGCCACTTATATTCATAGTGCCCCCTGGTAATGCCACTTATATTCATAGTGCCCCCTGGTAATGCCACTTATATTCATAGTGCCCCCTGGTAATGCCACTTATATTCATAGTGCCCCCTGGTAATGCCACTTATATTCATAGTGCCCCCTGGTAATGCCACTTATATTCATAGTGCCCCCTGGTAATGCCACTTATATTCATAGTGCCCCCTGGTAATGCCACTTATGAATAGAAGTGGCATTACCAGGGGGCATTATGAATATAAGTGGCATTACCAGGGGGCATTATGAATATAATGCCACTTATATTCATAATGCCCCCTGTAGTGATCACTCACCACAGCTGTTGACACACGGGATGAGTGCAGCAATTCACAAAGACACTGATGGTAGTGTGGGTATGAGAAGGCACCGCTGGCCTTGCTGCCTGCTCCTGCCGCCGCCACCCATCAGATCATCATCCAGCGCTGCTGGGATGGATCACGTGGGGGAAGCGCCAGCTCAGACGTCCTTCGGACCGCGGGAGCAGCTGAGTGCGCCTGCGCATTCGCACCAGCGCTCCCGCAGCCATTTTAGGTTTGGGAGAACTCGATGCTGGCCGCGGCCATCTTTACTTTGGGCACAGTGCCGCGGCCAGCACGGAGACGCTGCTGCGGGCGGACCAGGTAGTTGCCCTAAATATATTATACTATTATATTTCTTAAAATGCACTGGGCCGCATTACTACCCGACCTGGGCCGCATACGGCCCGCGGGTTGGACAAGCCTGGTCTACAACATTGCTGCTTGCCTAAAGTGACCGAAGATGAGCCACTGAGTAATGTGAGCAAAGGGCTGAAGACAAGTTTAAGAGCAACTATAGGACTGGATCAAGTAGCGTCTGTTGTGATAATCTGGGGGTGAACTCAGGGTTAACCCTTCTGTGGCCACGGTGGTGAAGCCACAGCATCACCTGACCCTGACTATTACTAAACCCTAAGTCAGCTGGCACCTGCACAGGTCTTAGACTTAACCACTAATAGCCAACTTTAAAGGGCAGGCTAGCTCCACCCTGTACTTGGATGCCACCTGGTCTTTCACGGTGACACAAAGCCCCAACCGAGTCAGGGTTCTTATTGTTCACTCTATAAATTTTTTAGCACAGGCTGCTGACCGCGGGAGGGGGCACATTTTTCAGGCGGGAGGGGGCACATTTGAATTTAAAAGGGCAAGTATCCTGAACGCCGGTATTCACATTATACCAAACACCATAATGCTTATCACATATTCCACATAAGTGCCACTTACCTAACGTACATGCTCCTTGCCAGGGGGGTTATAGGCTCATTGCCATGGAGGGGGGTTATAGGCTCATTGCCACGGAGGGGGATTATATGCTCATTGCCACGGAGGGGGATTATATGCTAGTTGCCAAGAGGGGATTACATGCTCCTGGGGTTGGTGTACAGTCCGTCAGCGCTACTGGAATCCGCACTTCCAGGTAGCGCTGGGCGCCCTGACAGATGATAGAGGTGCACGAAGACCTCTAGCACCTGTGACCTCCATATTTGTAGAGGAAGCAGAGTCTCTGTACATACAGACAGGTGGGATAGGGGAGGGTGAGGGGGGTTGGCACACAAATGGGAAAAAAAAAAAACATTTAAAGCAGGGTACAGTTGCATACACTCTATATCACTGACCACCTCTTAACAAAGCATCACTGATATGCTACATAAGCACCAGCTCATCTGTATGTTTGGAATGGAGCTTACTTCTGCTTGGTATGGAAAGGAGAAGGGGAGGAGGGGGGAAAGAACTGTTGGTAGGCTTCCAAGTTCTGTCTGTAGTGCACCAAACAGCCAGGCAGTGAACACTCCTAAGCCCCGCCCCTTCACAAAGACCGTTATTATGTATTGCTGCTGAGTGCTGACGGACACAGCAGCCTCACAGCATTCAATGACTGCAGCTGCAGCATCCGCAGCCTGAACTTGACAGCAGGGGGGCAGGCGGAGCATCCCTTCCAGCTGTCAGATCTATACACACAGCGCAGCAATTGGCCCCAATGCTGCAGAACTGCATTGGCCTGGGGGGCACATGGCACCCTGCCATACCCCCCACTAAGCAGATCTATGGTCTCCATGCAGGAGTAAGTAATTGATAGACACTTTCAGTCACCACGCCAGGGCTGAGATAGGGACTGTCAGCGTGGCTATGGAGACTGCAGGGCTAAGGGGGTTGCTGCTGTGCTCAGCAGCGTACACTGTGAGTGCGGCAGCGGGTGGAGACTAGAAGTGAGGTGTCTGCCACGGAGGGACATTAATGTCAGCGGCGGCTATTAACTGTGCAGGGCAGCTATTACCTTATTAACAGGGCAGGGCAAATTTGGCGGGTGCAGCACCCTGTGAAATAAGCCTAGCGGGAACACTAGTACTAGTAAGAGGATAAACTGACTATACAACACAAAGATAAACCAGGCTCTGCACATGAACATGGACTAAAATATACAAACAAGGACTGAACACAGGATTTGCAGCCTTTACCGCTATAATGCGAATCCGTCACAATTGACCAAACAAAAAACTATAACCAAGGTACTGTGGATAGGTTTGCAACCTAACCGCTTAAGTGACAGTCACCAGGCTAGACAAAGGCCTCCGCATCGGCCATGAGTAACACAAACATACACAAGACAAGTAGGCACGCGCTTAAGCCTGCACCCTAACCGCCTCCATGACTGTCTCAGGACAAGAGTTATGGCTCCAGCTGGTGCTGTGAGAATACCAATGGCAGATTGTAATGAAAGGTGCGACTTAAACCACAATGCGTGGAGAAGACGCAGGTACTCGCAGAAGCTGGTCAAGATCTCACACACTGGAAGCAGCGATTCTCTGACACAGGCAGGATCTAACGGGACACCCGGCAGGTGTGCTTGCGGCAATACTTAGACACGGGCAGGAATAAATGTAACTCTGTAGTAAACTCAGACATTAGTTAGCTAGGAACTCTGAGAACATAGAAATCACCAGTAACAAGGAGTATAATAAGTGTATCACAGGAATATATTTGGCAGGGTTTATTGCTTGGAGCATACCTATAGCCAGTGGCTTAGGAGGCAGCCACACCCAAAGACAAATCAGCCAAAACCCGGAGCACTGATCCGGTGAACTCATAAAACCCACACAGAACATGAATAACCGTGGCTGATGTGGTCGCAGCCAATGACAGTGCCAGGTCTTCGCCTCATTGAGTTTTGTCAGCTACTGTACATGGAACCTTTACCGCAATAATGCAACCCACTGTTTGCTTTACACAAAGCCTGTTCCCAGTGTTCACACAGTGCAGATAAAAAAATGGCCATATCGAAGGAAGGTGGACAGAGTTTTAAAGAAAAATGGCAATGCTGTATGCTAGCAGTTTTTTATATTTATGTTATTTTAACATTCCAAATTCCCCCCACTCCAATGAGAATATATTTGTTTTAGCGTTTTATTGTACTCCGATTACTTTTCCTTCATTGTTATTAAGTGTCTGCTGTTCTTATCTGTACATGTAGGTGGAAGAATTACAAAGTGTACCTGCTAATAGCCAGAAGCTTATCGATGAGGCCAGCAATAAAAAAGTCATCCTTGAAAAGGGAAAAGAAGAACAGGAAGAGAAACTGAAAGAAGTTATGGATGGCCTCAAGATAGAAACAAAAGGTTTGCAAGAGGATAAGGAGGTGTGTATCCTAATCTTGGGTCTCAATTGGTGTTAAGTAAAGATAAAAGCCAAACTATTAAAGCTTTCCACTGCCCTGTTAGTGCAGGATTGTAGAATCTTAGTAGTGCTTTGGAATGGTCTTATAAAATTTGACATGGTGTAGTTAAAATAAGGAACTGATTCGTTTTTGTTTTTTTTAAAGAGGGTTTTATAGACCTATGTGTTTTTTTTTTTCTTCTTTATTTTAAAACTTTAAGGTGAAAGAGAAAGAGCTGATGGAGTTAAACAAGAGTGTGAATGAGACCCGTTCAAAGATGGACGTGGCACAGTCTGAGCTGGATATTTATTTGAGTCGTCATAAAACTGCATTGTCCCAGCTGAACAAAGCAAAGGAAGCATTGAACACTGCTTCAGCAACATTGAAAGAGAGAAAATCTGCAATCAAAGAATTAGAGACAGAGCTTCCAAAGGCTGAAGAAGATCTTAAAAAGGTGTGTGTGTGTGTGTGTGTTGTGTTTAGTTATTGAAACACTGGATTGAAGGACCATGAAAGTCACTGATGAATATTTAGCGGACCTTCCCTAAATAAAGAGTGGTATTTTTCTTTCATCCACTTGACAGGGTACTGAACATGTAGTCAAAGCTTAATTTAGGCCCTTTTAGTTCAGTCTATCTTCCCTCTTCTCTTCTATATTCACATCCTGCATGTAATCCATGTTGTGTTTCTTGCTTATTTATTACCGTCGTGATATTTACAGGAAAGATACGTTGGTACTTGTTTCCTAGCACGGCCACAATCGGGAGTAATCGTGTACCTTAACTTAAGGTACACGATTAACGCGATGGACCCGATTTCCTTTGAAATCAGGTCCATTTTGCCGGCAAAGGCAAAATCAGGTCCATCGTGTCGGTCGCGTGCATTAACATGGCACGCGACGGACGGACCCGATTTTGCCATAGGGTTCAATGTTAAAATATTTTTTACATTGTAATCGCGTTCATCGCGTCAGTCTTGTGCCATTATAATGGATGCGATGGACACGATTAAGCACATTTTACATAGCTAACAATGGGAAATGGGCTAATATGGCCCATTTCTCATTGTATATGCCCCCGTCATGCCTATAAATTAATGCCCCCCCATTGTGAGCGGCACCCCACGATTGACGCCAACCCGAAGCGTAGCGAGCCCCCGAGGGGCGGCGGTACGTGTCCTCCGACCTTTTCATACCCCTACTATCCACGTCGGCGTGGAGTTGAGAATATAAAGTGTGGCGAGCCACCGAGCCCGAAGCGTGGCGAGCGGACGCGTATACCTGTGAAGTAATGTGCGTCCCCTCGCGGGGCTCGCCACACTTTATATTCTCAACTCCGCACCGACGTGGATAGTAGGGGTATGAAAAGGTCGGAGGACGCGTACCGACGCCCCTCCCGGGCTCGCCACGCTTCGGGTTGGTGTCAATCGTGGGGTGCTGTTCACAATGGGGCCATTTGGGGTCTGGGGACAATTTTACATTGAATCTAATGTTAAATAGGGTCCCAGGGACCCTATTCACATTTGATTCAATGTAAAAATCGGGTCCTTAGCGTCGGTCGCATCGCATGCGATGTGACCGACATGATTTTTCCGACCCGATCAAAATCGGTGTGGCCGTTCTAGGAAACAAGTACCGGTACGTTTTTGTTGAAGTTAATGAGGCACAATTTCTGGTCCCAAAGTCACTTATTCCACAGCCAGTGACTGGCGAGCCTTGCGTTGCAGTTGGGTGAATGCAGGAGGCTGACACACAATGTCAGCCTCCTCGGTTTTTTTGTTCAGTGGAGTAGCATGCCTCTGGCCTCCATAGGGTTTGCAGGCGATGTTGCTTGCTTGGCAAGTGGGAAAAGCCTGGGTGTTTTATTGTCACATTAGGCAAGGGCCTACCGGATGCGGTATTTTTAACATGATAGTGGTCAGGGCTGTGCTAGACCCTGGGGGAGAGGCAGTTCCTTTATGGGCTTTTAGTACATGGATAAATGTTTGCCAGAAAGGACTGTCACAGCTGTGAGAATATACTTTAACGCTGTGGAAGGCTAGGGGGATTATCTCCAACTACAGAGTATCTGGTTCCTGAGCTGTGCACTCATTACCATATTGATGCTGCTTCATAGTTGCTTGAAACTCTGTTTTAGTAAATGGATCTTGGTATAATTCGCATTGAGCATTCTACATTGCCAAGCATATGCAACTAATGGCTATTTTCCATTTGTGGCTGGGTGTAATTGGGATCCAACAGAGCATTTGTACATAGCATTAGTGTTCTGTGAGCGTGTAAATTCTAAAGGTTCTCTTGCACTAGTACTGAGTAGGTGCAAATATATGTTCTGATGGTGATTGAATTATTTTTTTCCCGGTGTTGATGAATAGGGTGGTTGTGGCACAATAAATACCTGCAACTCATAATATTCACATTTATTTCCATGAACACAATGCAGCTGTTTTGCTTATAGCTCTGAATTATTCCCATTATCTGTTCTTTTTACTGGAAGTTGCTCAACAGTAATACATCATGTATGTTTTTAATTGTCAATCTAGGTTTCCCAGTATACATTCAGGAACTGGTGCTTTATGCACAACCTGTAATGATGATGGCCAACTGTCACATGCAGTCCGTTTCTGAGTGCTCACCACTTGCTGCACTCTGATTGATTGTGGCTGAACTAATACATCTCTCCCCCATGCATCTTAATGTGCTTGGCCAAGGGTCATCTTGTCCCTTATCAAGCTGATTGGGTGCAGTGCCTGGCAAAGTGTGTGTAGGATGTTATTTGTTTCCAGGACTTATCTTAGATTACTTTGGAAATCCATTTGGAAAGTAAGCCGTTCACTGAAAGTTCCTCATTTGTAGATGAGCAGCTGAATTGGATAGGTACCTGGTTTCTAGTACGGGAAATGGTCATCTGTCAGACCAGACTTAGGTCGACCCCGGAAGGGCGACTGTCCCCAAGGTCGACAGGGTTAAAGGTTGACATGGCTCATGGTCGACATGAATTTTTCACTGTTTTTTGAGCCGACATGTGCCGACAGGTGGTATTTCATGTCTTGCCATCCACTAGGGCATGGTGGGAGAATGCCCGAAGCATCGCGAGGGGCAGCGGTTCAACTCCAACTGTGTTCATGTCGACTGTCGGCATTCGAGAAAAAAAAAAAACAGTGAAAACCTCATGTCGACCTTGGCCCATGTTGACCTTAAGTCATGTCGATCTTGAGCCAAGTCGACCTTTAACCTTGTCGACCTTCCGGGGTCGACCTAATGACTGTCGACCTAAGCCTGGTCTGACAGATGTACCGCTTCCTCTAGTACATACCTTGTTAATATCACATCACTTATTTTTGTATTCAAAGATGCCAAGTATGGAGAAATGTGTTTTTTGTGTGTTGACTTCCTATTTACATCATGTTATCGTTGTCCACTGATGAACAATCTACATCCACCTGTTAACGTTCTTTCCTTGTTAAAAACATTTTAGTTTAACCCTTTGAATGCCACTTGAATTTGTCAAACTAGGTGTGAAAATTGCCAAGCAAACCTTTTTATTCATTATAATGACCTGTAATGTTTACAGTTATACAGGAAATATAAATTTTTACACAACATTATTTGTTTTTTATTTGAATTATTATAACAAATGTGAGAGATGCAGGCCTTTTTAGTGGATACATTGGCCATCCCAGAGATGTTGGCACTCATGGGTTAATCTTTCATTTAATTCTCTCTTGTTCTGTCCTGTAGAATTTTTTTATTTTATCCCAGCAGTCTTTGGTGTTATATAAGGGACGAGGGCCCAATTTAAAGTCACATTTACTGTGTAAAAATTCCATTGGAGTCTTTCTATACTCCATTTAATGGACTCAGATAAGGGAGTTACGTGTAAATATTCCACTGTGTCCATGTACTTCTTGTTCATTAGATTATAATGAAATACATTTGCAGAAAGAAAGTGACTTTGAAAAACTTATACAAGACGAAATCACTGTAAAAAATGGCGTTCGAGAGATACGGCAGAAAGTGGAAGAAGCAAGAAGTTCTTTATCTGCAAATCGTAGCAGAGGAAAGGTTCTTGATGCTTTGATTCAGCAGAAGAAATTGGGAAAAATACCTGGCATCTATGGAAGACTGGTATGTTCAGATGTAGTTTGTGATGGCAGTGTTCTGCAGGTAATGGGGAGCAGTTGTGTCTTTGTTATGGCAATCTGAATGTATTTATTATAGGCTCTTCTGTAATTCTGTAGAGCGATCGTCTGTGACTTCAGATGTAGAGGGGTATGGTTCCACTGGGTGAGGACCACCATCTACAAAGTTTCGAGAGTGAAACTACATACTCCACCATGTTGAAGGTGGAGATTAGAGAGACCAGGATTTTCATAAAAACACTGTTTTGCAGAATTAATAGTATGTAGATAAAATAAACCATTTGATAATAGATAGGATACAGAAAGGGAAAAGGAAGCTCTGCTGAAGCAATACATAATGCAAAACAATACATGATATAGGACAGGGGTATATACATGATATAGGACACTTGTGTCTATACATACCAGCATGTCACAGATATGAGGTTAGTGCATTCTATAACTGTGCCGTAGCATGCTGGCACGTGTAGTTACAGTGCAGCTGGAGTATCAATGGTATGAAAGGTTGCCTACTTTGTCTTTCTCTCTCTAATGCACTCTGGAGAAAGAGATGAGTTTTTCAGTCTGCAGATTTTTTTTTTTATTTGATGTAAGCAAGTTTGAAGTTCTAAAAATTGCCAAATGTTGAATATTTTTACTGCCACTGTTTATTCTTTCGAAACACATTAGGGGCCACAGGCTAACACTGGGTAGTTGGAGTGGGAGAGAGAGCTTTCAGCACCCAAGAGTTTAAACTTATTCTACCTCCTATGCAGACAAGGCTCCTCTCTGCCTCTACCCCACCACCAGGCAATTTAGTTTTTTTTTTTTTGGGTGCTGGCAGCAGCCAACATGCACCTTACAGAGGGGTTGCTATATGCAGCCTTACTACTTCAATTTTATTTTACACTGACAGGCCGGGCCCGGGACACCGCAAAGGTAAGACTCTCCCCGCAGGGAGCGTGTGGGCAAACTAGTCACACCTAGGAAGCTCAGTGTGGGGGACCGCCAGGCTACGCTAACTAGCAGACGTCTGGTCCGCCCCCCGCTCCTGCTGGACCACCAGGGATAATTTGTGTGTGGACAGCAGCGCCGGTAGCGGGGCAGCCCAGCGTGCACTGGTTGCCCGCCATTTTACCATCATTGCGTGAGACAGGATCCCTGGCGCACATTTGTTAGCAGGGAGAGTGGGCTCCCCTCACACAGCCACTTCCCCGGGGACAGTAGGCGGCACATCCTATTGCTGATTCTCGCCCACAGCTTCAGCCTCCTCTCAGGAGCCTGCTTGGGCCACATCGCTTACTCAGACGATGGTCAAGCTGGTAGGCTCTCATCTGCACCTCCCCAGATAGCCTGTGATGCCATCCCCATCCCTGGCTGGGTTGGCACCCCTGGTGTTAGAGCCGCTTTGGGTGAGCGCATTATCCGCAAAACACTGTGCAGGGCAACGTTCAGGGAAAGCTCTTCCTCTCAGCACCTACGTCCACATGACTTAAACATCTACTGGGATGATAAACAGAAAAATCCTGTAGATGCTAGTTACAGCGGTAAAAGAGGCCCTTAATTTAGTGGACCCAGCTGATAAATCCTCAGGCCCTATTTTCAAACGCCCTAAGTGGACTCTAGCTTTATTCCCCAAGTCCGAAGATTTGGAAAATAGCCTCTCTGAGGTGTGGGAGGTACCAAATAGAAAGTTCACCCTACCTAGACGGTTTGCCTCCCGTTACCTCCTCCCTTAGGAGGATAGGGCCCGCTGGGAAACTGCTCCTAAAGCAGCCAACGGTGTATAAACAGAGGGCCTTCTCCCTACCATTGAGAAGGTGCATCAAACCGCCCTCTATTTAGGGAAGGCAGCGCTTGAAGCTGCCACCCTGACATCTCAAGTGTCTGCTTCGGCAGTTGCGGCACGGTGTTCCTTGTGGCTGCGATCTTGGAAGGCGGACCCTGACTGTAAGAAAACCTTGGAGGCTCTGCCCTTTTGAAGGTTTCCTTTTTTTGGGGGGGGTCCAAACTGGAGAAAACCCAAGGGTAAGCAACCCTGGGCCACCCGGTGTCCTGACCCTAAGCCAGAGGACAAACCCTCCGCATGAAGGGACGGGCCTCCAACTGGGGGATCCCAAGGTGGGAGGCACCTGTTGGGGTTTTCAGACGTCTGGCTGGAATCTAAAACAGACGCATGGGTTCGGGATGTCGTCGCCCGTGGCTACTCCCTCGCCTTTTAGCATTGTCCACCGAACATGTTCTCTTTTCAGGGCTCTGGAGCAATCCATCCAGAAACTCCTGCAATCTGGAGTCATAGCACCGGTCCCTTCATCTCAGCAAGGCAGGGATTCTACGCCAGCCTCTCTCTATCCCGGAAACCCAACGGGTCATACCGTCCCATTCTCACCTTAAAACGACTCAACAAGTTTGTTCGAGTCCCGAAGTTCCAGATGGAAACATTGTGGACATAAATGGACAATTGGACATACATGGACAATTGAAGAAACACAAAAGGATTGGGGACTCTCACTAGTGTAAACACTTATTCTATTTATCATATCATGTACGAGAGGAGTCAAACTGGCCTTCTGGAGACTTTCACATATGGGTTAATCACCCCGTGTGTGTTTTTTATGTGACTGACAGTGGTGCACCCCCGAGTTATACCTGATTACATTTATACAACAACAAAGAGAAAAGATACTCGGGTGGGGTGCACGCTAGACTCCCTCAGAATAGTGTGGCACACTATTCTGAGGGAGTCTAGCGTGCACCCCACCCGAGTTTCTTTTCTCTGTGTTGTTGTATAGACATGCATGGACATCCAGGATGCATATCTGCATATCCCCAGCAGGCCCTGAACATCAACGGTTTCTGCAGTTTGCACTGCAGGACCGTCGTTCCGTTTCGGGCTCTGCCTTTCCGACTGTCTACCGCCGCTCAGGTGTTTACGAAAGTCATGGCCGTGATAAGCAGCAGACTTCGCAACCAGGGCGTCCGGATACTTCCGTATCTGGACAACCTGTTGATTGTGGCATAATCTGCAGAGATTCTTAAGGACCATTTGACCATAGTGGTGACCTTCTTGGAACGTCACGGATGAATCCTCAATTGGACCAAGTCATCCATGATCCCCGCACAGTCTGATTCATCTACTGATCTAACTGCCAGAGGAATGTGGCCGGACACTGCAGTCACGCAAAGGATGTCTCCTCTCCCTCAGATGGGTGTCGGTTCATGCCTACATGAGGGTCTTGGGTTTGATGGTATCGACCTTCGACATGGCGGGATATGCCCAATTCCACTCCTGTCTGCTTCAACGGTGGATCCTACTACACCATCCGTTCACAGCTGATAGCATTGTCCCCAAACATGCGTATCTCGCTCTCCTGGTGGCTTCTAGACCAGAACCTCACAGCAGGGAGACTATTTTGGATCTACCAGTGGACTCTCCTCACCACGGATGCCAGTATCTGCGGATGGGGGCAGTGACTTTGCAGCGATCGTTACAGGGACCATGGAACACACAGGTAGCCCAACTACTGAACAATGTCCTCGAACTGATGGCAGTCTTACCAGCCCTTTGTTTGGTGGAACCCTGGCTTCGGGGTCGCCCTGTGTAGGTCCAGTTGGAAAATGTGACACGTGGCTTGTATCAACCACCAGGGCGGCAATTGGGCTGCCATGGCAGAGACCTTCCGCAATTTTTGATGGGCGGAGAAGAAGATCCCTGCTCTATCATCGATCTTTATACCGGCAGTCCTCAATTGTGAAGTGGACTTCCTGAGCAGTCAGACTCTGGGTGCAGGCGAATGGGCCCTTCGTTCGGAGTTATTGCAGATGCTAGTATCCCGCTGGAGCAGACCCGGGGTGGACTTGATGGCATTGCGCCACAACCACAAAGTCACCCTATACGGGTCCAGGTCTCGCGACCCAGGAGCTTGAGTGGTGGACGCCCTGTCAGCCCCGTGGCTGTTTGCTCTGATGTACACCCTCCCTCAGACGGATCTGATTCTTGGATCTGCAGGCCCGGTCAGTGGCCAGTCTACCTCTAGATCCAGACCTGCTCTCCCAAGTGCCGTGTCTACACCTGGATTTGGAGCATCTGGCTTTGTCAGGGTGCCTGTTGAGACCTCCCTGTTAAGAGCCAGGGGCTCTAGGATAATTTCAACCATACTCGGGGCAGGCAAACCTTCCTCAGCCGGTGCTTAACATCGCATCTGGTGGGCTTACTTTTTTGCTGGTGTCTTACTCGCCAATTCAATCCTAGGACTTACCGCCTGGCCAGGATTCTGTCTTTCTTAGAAAAGGGCCTTATCTTATTTTATCTTCCTTGAAGGTACAGGTTTAGGCTTTGTCCATCTTGTTCCGTAGAAAATTGGTGTTGTTGCCGAATGTCCAAACATTCATGCAGGGTGTCCTGCATATCCAGCCTTCCTTTGTGGCCCATGGGACCTTTCCCTAGTTCTTACTGCTCTTCTGGCTACACCGTTTGAACCCTTGTCATCAGTGGACTTCTGTTGGCTCACCTGGAAGACCTGTTTGTTTTTCTTGTCAGTTGCTGCTACTAAACAGACTATTGCCCGCTGGATTTGTTCATCAGGCAGGCATATTTGGATGCCTCCCTCCCAGTTCCTGTGGGTGTCTGGGCTCATTCCACTAAGTCTGTGGGTGTGTGGCTGTTATGGACGGTGCAACAACTGAGCAGATTTGCAAGGTGGTGACTTGGTCATCTGCCTCTACCTTCTTGCGATTTTTATGCATTCGATAGGTTTGCCTCGCAGGACTCTGCTTTTGGCCAGAGTGTATTTGCTGCTGCAAAGGCGTGTTCCCACCCTTAGTTGGCTGCTTTAGGAAATCCCAGCGTTAGCCTGTGGCCCCTGACGTGTCTCGAAGAATAAAATCAGATTTATGTCTTACCTGTTAAAACTTTATTCAAGGACATCAGGGGCCACAGGGATCCCTCCCTGCTGCGCCTACATTAGTTCTGTTATAGTTACCTAGTTCCTCTTGTGTGAACTATACTGTGTTCAGAATGTGTCCTTTTATGGTGCTCCTCTTCTTTCTCTTGTCGCCTGCCTTGGCTTGTTAAACTCAATTGCCTAGGTTAGAGGGGAGGAGCCTGGGAGGCAGAAGAAGTTTAACCTCTTTGGTGCTGGAAGCTCTCTCCCACTCCAATTACCCAGCATTAGCCTGTGGCCCCTGATGTCCTCAAAGAAAGATATTTAACAGGTAAGACCTAAATCTCATTATCTTTCACACTCTTCAATATTTCCTTAAGTTTCTCCCATTATTGCTAACTTGAATAAACAGATTTGCATTGATATTTTATTTTTATTTTTTATTTTTCTTCAATTTTCCCCTTTTTGTTTACTGTGATTAGGGTGATCTTGGAGCTATTGATGAAAAATATGATGTTGCCATTTCATCATCATGCGGAGCATTGGATCATATTGTTGTGGATACAATTGATACTGCACAAGAGTGTGTTAATTTTTTGAAAAAACAGAATGTTGGAGTTGCCACTTTCATTGGCTTGGACAAGGTACCATTTACTTGTACAGTTTTAATAAGCTTATAGACTACACTACATTTTTGTGGTCCTGCCTGAACCTAAATGGGCATTTCATGTTACATTAAGGTTAAAAACTATTTTATACTTTCCACATTGATCTAGATAAATGGAAAAGTTTGCCTAAGGTGTAAACTGCAAATGTCAAATGGTGAAAGGCTTCAATCTTCCCATATTTAGAGAGCTACACATTTTAAGGGTAGTTCATGTCCATGTCCGACACCTTTCTGGGACCCATTTCCGTCTCGGCATACCGGGCTTAGTAGCGGCTGATGGTGGGGAAGATGGAGCTGTTTGCAGTGAGTTCAGGCACAGTGGGACTGAATAAAATTGAGCGATCCTTGGGGCAGAGGGGTTCAGAAAGTAATTTAGTGTCCAAAGCACCAAAGTTGTGTGCCACTTTGCAAAATGTGTGTTTATAATATAAAAAAAATGATAGATATATATATATATATATATATATATATATATATATATATATATATATATATATATATATATATATATATATATATATATATATATATTTTGACAAAACCGTTGAAGGAGCTTTGAACCCTGTGGCTGCACATGGAACGCTGTATCCTTAGCCGCTAGGGCATGCAGCATGCTGTAACAGTAACTGTTCAGCTCTTTCACCACTGATGGAAGAGGGTGGCAGTGTCTACATTATACACTACCAATTTCTGGAAGAAAAAAAAAGGTTTCTATAACATACTATGAAAAGTGCTGCCTTAACCATTATTGTATGCTGGAGCTGTTAATTTACATTATTCTGGAACCTGGCATGCATATGTAAGGCAGGTGGAAAATAGTTCTCAGGGCTTGTAGAATTTCATAATGTATGCAATATTGTATTAAAAAGGACCTGTATTTACTGTACTCTGCGCTGGGCAGCTTGTCAGGCCTTGCTACAAATGTTACTTGTACTGTGCATTGTATTCTGACGTGTACTCAGCGCTGTACTGTAGTTTTCATTGAGTAATCGCCACCCAGTGGTGAAGCAGTGTAATTACAGGTTTTGGATCTTTGTATGCCTTTGCATACCATTCTTGTTTAAGATACCTGGATGGCACAACTGCAGCAAAGATGACCGTGATGAGCTACATCTGTAGCTCGATAGTGTACATTTAAAATGTGGAAGGGGTATACAATTATCTTGATTTTTAAACCGGGAACTCCTCCTGGCAAAAAACACAACCATAGGTTTGACTGAACCTTAATGATCCACGGAAGTGCGCTTCAGTCTGCATTTGTAGCTTACACAGTGGACTATATATTTTTTAAACCATATCACTCAGAAGGACCAAAATTAGCGCTCTTTTATAAAAATCGTCTAATGCAGGGTCTACTCTGAATTCAGAAATCTTTTGTGATCTACCATAGTACAAAATCAAGATGTACGAAACAAAGATTCCTATTACCCACCCCCACCCCCCATTATTCTAGATACATAATTCATAATTGTGTGGGGAAGAAACATGTTACAGTAATCAAGGCAAAAGATGATAGGCACGAGGCCCACTTTTCTCTCTGGCTTCTTGTACTGCTCTGGTATAAGACAGATTTAGCATCATTTTGTTTAGTATTGATCCTCCTAGGCATAGTGCCTCTGACCATTGGTTGCATTACATTTTTACAGAGAACACGTTCTAATTATTATTATTTTTTTACACAGATGAAGGTGTGGGAAAGAGGAATGGCTACTATTCAGACCCCCGATGGCATCCCACGTTTGTTTGACAGGGTCATAGTTAAAGATGAGCAGATCAGACCAGCATTCTACTTTGCACTGAGGGATACCCTTGTTGCCGATAGTTTAGATCAAGCGACCAGAGTGGCCTTTCAGAAAGACAAGAGGTGGAGAGTGGTGACTCTACAAGGACAAATTATTGAGCAGTCAGGTAATTAAATGTATTTATATACAATCACTTAATTGTTCTGCATTGGTTATAGGCATAGTACTGTAGATTTTTTTTTTTATTAAATACATTTATAGTGCTGGGATTACATTGTCATATGTTGTCAGACCTCAACCTGAAAGCAAATGATTTGGCCATATACTGAGCTTTTTCAATATATGGCCAAACAATATCTGATCCCATGGGGAGAAAACACTCCCCCTTCCTCCCCTGCAAAGGAACATGGGCAATATCTTGTGATTGGCCATGCATACACTGCCAGATGTAGCTGACCAATGATCACATCCATTGGGCATATTGGTGGATTATTCTTGCCCAACCGTCTGATAACCACTGAACTTTTTCAGCCATACAATATGTTATTATCTGTTTGATCTGTCAATAATTGCCTATTTTATTCCATGGCATGTTATAGTGTAGATCGTAAGCTCCATACACATGGAGCAATATATTTCTTAGTGTCCCCTTTTCATCAGCGACCAGAGATGGTCGCTGGTGAAAAGGAGACACTGCCAAGGGAAGCCACAGGGGGAAACAGCTGATCGCCATGGGTAGTCGCTGACCAGCGACCACCCCAGGGCTGGGAGTGGGAGCGCACTTCCGGCGACAGTCGCCCCGTTTGTACGAGTCTTAAGTCCTAGTAATCCATATTGTGTGGCCTGCTTTGTATAAAACTGTTCAGTTTTACTGGATCATTTATCTGTGTGCACTTTTAAAGTGACTCAGACACAAAATAGTGTGTGTAGAGGTAAACCTTTTTTAATTGATTAATCAAGTAAAAATACCCCCTACCCTCTTTTTTTTTTTTTTTTTTTTCATTATTATTATTATTTTTTTTTTATGCATTCTATCCAATATTAAAATCCCTTCTGTTCCTAGGTACAATGACTGGTGGTGGAGGCAAGGTGATGAAAGGCAGAATGGGAAATGCAATTGTTGTTGAGGTTTCAGAAGAACAGGTTAGTAATAGTAATTGAGGGTTCACCATTTCCCCTCCTTTTACCCTACCCATCCACATGTTATGTCTTGTCTTAAATGCAGTTGCAAAAGATGGAGTCCAAACTGAAGTCTGACTCTGATAAAGCTACAGCAATTCAGAATAGTAAAGTAGATCTTGAGGAGCAACTGTCTAAATTACGACAATCCACAAGGCAAATGAAGAATACCTTTGAGAAGTACACAGCCAGTTTGCAGGTAAATACACATTTTTCCTGTATTTGCGTATTAATCTTGTTTCGTAAAATCAGTATAAAACACAGTATATTTTTTTAACTGTGGTATGTTTTTAGAATCTTTCCGAACAAGAGACACACCTGAAAACTCAGGTCAAGGAGCTCGAGATCAACGTAGTTGCTGCTGCACCCGACAAAACCCAACAAAAACAGATGGAGAAAAGCTTGGAAACTTTTACAAAGGGTAGGAAATCTATCTGGCTCTAGCAATTACTCGCCACCCATATCAGGATTCAGGCTCTGGTTGTATCATCTGCAAAACTCTAACTAGCCCAATAAAATGTTTGGATTTTCAAAACGCATAAGTAGGCTTAGCTTACCAGAACTAACTGTTTTAGATTGCCAGTAAGTCCAAAGGGAAATATTTGTGTAAAATAATATGCTGCTTTCTAGCAAAGGGATGAACACCTAACCCTAGAGTACTGCAAAAATTCACTGACAGTGGTAAAAAAATATTTTTTTATTCTTCCTTGTTTTGCTGAATGAAGAATATGAAAAGGCTGCAGAGAAAGCTGGAAAAGTAGAAGCAGAAGTAAAAAGACTTCACAAACTCATAGTTGATATCAACAACCACAAGTTGAAAGCGCAACAGGACAAACTAGATAAGATCAACAAAGACATAGATGACTGTGTCTCTGCTGTAACAAAAGCTCAAGTGTCAATCAAGACTGCGGACAGGTATGTAAAAAGCAAAGTGCAATTGGAGTTACTGGTGCATATAATTTTATATAAGCCATGAAATTCCCGCTACCTCAGGTTATTTGTGCATAAAAAGCATACACTTACCATAATTAGGGCGATATGTACCAAGCCTTGAAAAGTGATAAAGTGGAGAGTGATAAAGTACCAGCCAATTAGCTCCAACTGCCATGTTTACAGGTTGGGTTTGATAAATGACAAGAGCTTTTTGTTTGGTCATTTATCACTTTTCCAAGCCAATACATGAGGATTCCAGAGTGATCCAACCTGAAACAACCTGTGCATGTAGGTTCCTAAGTGATTCATAAGAAATTAGCAGAGCAGTACTTTAATTTTCATGTTTTAGAAGTGCAACTTTATTTATGTTCCGTTTATTACAACAGGTTTTGGTGCATGCTGAGTAACCGTGACGTTGCTTTTGTGCAGCAGCAGTCTATTTTGTATCTTTTATTTTTCTATCATACCAATGGTGGTCACTGGGACAGTGGGGTGTGGGTGGAGCTTCAGCTACAGGCACCAAGAAGATTGACAATGTTTTTGTGCAGCCCAGGCTCCTCCACGCCCCCTACAGGCTTCAGTTTTTTCTTGGTGCCTCAAGGCACAGGTATCAAGGGACAGGGCTCCGTGCCCTGTCAGACTTTTCATTACATTTTTAACTTATTTTTTTACTACAAAGATTGGGAGACAGCTTGCGTCAGCAGCGCTGCTCCCCTGTGGCTGGAAACGGCACGCTGACTTTCATAGCCAGACCTGCCGTTTTTCCTCACGACACGGAGGAAGCTGCGCCCACCCACAGGTAAGCGGGTCCCTCTGAGGGACAGCCGTTCGCGGCGCACACCGCTAGCAGCTATGTCACCAGGGCATGGTGCAGCCCGGTGACCCTGGCAGTGGCACCCAGTTGTTTCTGCGCGGCCACTAGACCACCAGGGTGCCGCGCTGTGGAGCGCCATTTTGGCGCAGGGCACTGTTGGTTCCAGGGGAGGCGGGTTTGATCCACAGCTCCCCGCCTCCACTCTCAGAGCGGGCACAGTCACTGTTTCCCACCTGAGCTCAGCTTCTCCACGCCCACGCAGCGTACAGTAAGCGCCATTACAGGACTTTACTGAGGGAGAAGCGCACCAGGTTTTCCTGCTCCTCTACACGCTACAGGACCAGGTTTTTCAGCAGCCCTCTGTACCACACTATATTAGCGCTGGTCAGAGAGTATTGTGTCTTGTTTTCTGTCCCCCATCTGAATACCTTTTTCTGTGTCAGAGGGTGATAGTATACACTGTGTTTTTTCATTGCATTAGTGTGTTTGAGGATTCTGTGAGAGTATGTCACAGAAGCCTTCCAAAGCTAAGCCTGTCAGGGAAGCGCCTAAGCTGCATGCATACACATGTACAAAATGTAAGGAAAATTATTCCTCTGTGCAGGACCAGGCTGGTATGTGTGAGCGCTGTTCTGCACAAGACCCTCTTGGGGGCCCCTCAGTCCCACAGGCAGTGGAGCCCAGTTGGGCTTCCACTCTTTCATCTGCAATGAAAGAGTTCGCTTCACAGTTAGCTGCATCCAGGGAGTCAACTCAACCCCCACAACCCGCTGTGATGCCTGAACCTGCCTGGGTGCAGGGTTTCTCCTCCACCATTCAGGATTTAGTTCAGGCGTCGGCATCCTTACAGTCAGGTTTGAGGGCCCCACCTAAGCGCAGAGCTCAGGCTCCAGTAGTAGCCCATAACTCAGATTCTGGTGATGATATAGGTGACCAGGACATGGTCGACACAGATGATGATGTCCACATAGAGGAACCTGATAAGGAGGAAAGAATGACCCAGACCAGGGTGGATTCTTTAGTTAAAGCGGTTAGGATGTCCCTTAACATAGAGGACTCACAAGCCTCAGCGCCTGACGCCCTTCACTTCAAAAAGAAGAAGGAATTAGCCATCTTCCCTTCAAATTCAGATTTAGAGGAAGTTTTGTCAGAAGCATGGCAACACCCGAACAAAAAGTTCCTGGTTTCCAAACGCCTTATTTCTTTCTTCCCGTTTGCGCAGGCAGACCGGCAGAAGTGGGAGACTCCTCCGCAGGTAGATGCACATGTGGCTCGCCTGGTAAAGGCAACCACTCTCCCCATACCTACAGTGGCTTCTCTTAAAGATCCCACTGATAGGAAGATTGAACACTGCCTCAAGGCAGTATTCACCAATGCAGAAGTCTCAGCCAGGCTGGCCATGGCCTCGGCATGGGTTGCAAAGGCTATAGGCGCATGGGCAGACAGCCTGCAGGATCAAATTACCTCAGGTACCCGGCGCTCTGAATTGCTGTCCACAGTGGACCTAATCAGAGAAGGCGCCACATATTTAGAGGAGGCAGCAGTAGATGCAGCTGCGTTGTCTTCTAAAATTTCAGCCTCATCAGTAGCAGCTCGGCGCGCTCTCTGGCTGCGTACATGGAACGCTGATTCCGAGTCAAAAAGGGCCCTAGAAGCTTTGCCTTTCACAGGCGAGGTCCTTTTTGGCCCCGAGTTGGACAAAATTGTAACCACAATAGCCACGTCCAAAACGGCTTTTTTGCCCTCGGCACCAACAAAGCCAAGATCCCAGTCCTTTCGGTCCTTCCGACCCCAGGGGAGGCCCAGGGGTCAGCCCTCTTCGAGAGCTCAGCCCTCTGCAAAGCGCTCTTCGGCCTCCAAGCCAAAGCAGTCCTGGGCAGGACGCCGTCAGGCCCCTAAGCAGACAGACAAGCCCGCAGCATGAGGGGGAGGCGGCTCACCAGGGCTTACCGGTGGGCGGTCGCCTGTTGTCATTTGCCGAGATATGGCAAGCCACATCCACCGACAGGTGGGTGAACACCATAATTGCTCAGGGATACTCCCTCTCCTTTCAGGGTCGCCCTCCAGCTCGGTTCTTCACAACAGGCACCCCCTTAGACCCGGAGAAAGCAAGGGCATTGTCCGGCTCTGTAAGCTCCCTGCTAACAGCAGGGGTGATAATACAGGTCCCGCCTTCTCAGCGAGGGACAGGTTTCTACTCAAGCCTGTTCCTGGTAGGGAAGCCGGACGGATCTTACAGACCCATCCTCAATCTAAAGGGACTAAACGAGTATCTCAAAGTGCCCAGGTTCAGTATGGAGTCTCTCAGGTCCATCCTTCAGGCCCTGGAGCCAGGGGACTTCCTAGCATCCCTGGACATCCAGGATGCTTACCTGCATGTGCCAATAAGGGCAGACAGCCAGCGCTTCCTCCGTTTCGCGATCAGGGACTGCCACTACCAGTTTGTTGCACTGCCTTTCGGATTATCAACAGCCCCGAGGATCTTTACAAAGATCATGGCTGTAATGGCAGCAGCACTCAGGACCCAGGGGGTACGTCTGTTGCCATATCTGGACGACCTCCTGATCTTAGCCCAGTCCCAAGAGACACTCCAAAGGCATCTCAAGCTCAGTGTCCCTCCTTCAGAGGCACGGGTGGCTCATAAACTGGAGGAAGTCCACCACAACCCCATCTCAAAGGATGGTGCACCTGGGAGCTTTGATAGACACCAGGGCCCAAAAGGTCTTCCTTCCGAAGGACAAAAGAGTGGCTCTAAGAGATCTTCTACAGCTCTTTCTGAAACAGTGCAGGGTCTCAGTGCATCAATGCATGAAGGTCCTAGGAAAGCTGGTGTCATGCTTCGACATGGCAGAATTTGCCCAGTTCCACTCCCGTCAGCTCCAGAGGGAGATGCTAGGCCACTGGAACCGCTCCAGAGCAAATCTGAAAACACAGACCTTTGTTCTATCCAGGCAGACCCGCCTATCCCTAAATTGGTGGATTATTCCACACAACCTACAAAAGGGGCGCCAGTTTGTCATCCCCCAATGGATGATCCTGACAACGGACGCCAGCCTCAGAGGTTGGGGGGCGGTCCTGTCAGAACACTCCTTCCAGGGACGGTGGTCAGGGGAAGAAGCAAAACTCCCTATAAACATACTAGAGCTAAGGGCGATCCTCAAGGCTCTACAGAGTGCAGGACCACTGGTTCACTCCAGACCAGTGAAGATTCAGTCAGACAATGCCACAGCGGTGGCATATGTCAACCACCAGGGAGGGACCAGGAGTTCGGCGGCAATGAAGGAGGTATCCTCGATCCTCAGTTGGGCAGAACGCCATCTGATGGCCTTATCAGCGGTCCACATTCCCGGGGTCCAGAATTGGGAGGCCGACTTTTTAAGTCGGCAAGACATCCAGTCAGGAGAAGGGGCTCTCCACGAAGAAGTCTTCCAGGAGCTGGTTGCCAGGTGGGGACTCCCACAAATAGATCTCATGGCCTCGAGATCAAACAAAAAGCTCCAGTGTTACGGGGCTCGCACCAGAGATCCACAAGCTTGCCTAGTGGATGCGCTCTCAGCCCCATGGCCATTCTCCCTAATTTACATATTCCCTCCAGTAGCCCTTCTTCCAAGAATCATCAGGCGCCTCAAGCAGGAGCAAGCCACAGCAATTCTTCTGGCTCCCAATTGGCCTCAAAGGGCCTGGTACACAGACCTTCAGGAAATGTCCATTCAACCTCCTTGGATTCTACCAGCCCGTCCAGACTTGCTGTCACAAGGACCATGCCTTCACCCCAACCTGCACAGCCTCTCCTTGACGGCGTGGCTCTTGAGACGGAAGTTCTAAGAGCAAAAGGGTTCTCCTTACCGGTCATTAAGACCATGATCGCGGCAAGAAAACCAGCCTCCTCCAGAGTCTATTATAGAGTATGGAATGCTTTTTTCGGCTGGTGCGCTGAAAGAAACCTCCCCCCGCGGGAGTTTAGTTTAGCCAGAATCCTGGCCTTTTTACAAACAGGCCTCGATTTCGGCCTCAAACTATCTTCTTTAAAGGTTCAGGTGTCGGCCCTTTCAATACTGTTCCAAAGGAAACTGGCCACACGGATGGCAGTCCGTACATTCCTGCAGGGGGTCCTCCACATTCAGCCCCCCTTTACCCCCCCAATCCAACCATGGGATCTAACCGTGGTTTTATCGGCTCTACAACATCCCCCGTTTGAACCGCTTGAGTCAATAGATCTCAGATGGCTAACAGGGAAGGTTGTTTTTCTGTTAGGTCTGAAACTCGCCTGGCCGAGGCTATTGCTATCAGCCCTGTCACATGCTTCTCCTTATTTAGTGTTCCATCCGGACAGGGCAGTTTTGCGGACCCGTAGGGAGTTCCTACCAAAAGTTGTGTCCAAGTTCCATATTAATCAGGACATTGTTGTACCTGCGTTTTCTCCGTTGGAAGACTCTTTGGAACTTGTTTCTCTAGATGTTGTGAGATCTCTGAAAGTTTATGTTTCCAGAACACAAAGCATTCGTAAGACTGAGACGTTGTTTGTCTTATATGATGCTAACAAGCGAGGTTGGCCTGCAACAAAGCAGACGTTGGCTCGCTGGCTGCGGTTAACAATCAAGCAGGCTTATTTATCCTCAAATAAGCCAGTCCCTTCTTCCATCAGGGCCCACTCCACCCGTTCGGTTGGGGCTAGTTGGGCAGCTCACCAGGGAGCCTCTGCAGAACAGTTGTGTCGCGCAGCCACTTGGTCTTCACCACATACTTTTATCAAATTTTACCAATTCGACACGTTCGCCTCAGCAGACTCTGCTTTTGGGCGCCGTGTCCTCAGTGCAGCTCAGGTGCGTCCCCTCCCGTAAAGGGACAGCTTTGGGACGTCCCACTGTCCCAGTGACCACCATTGGTATGATAGAAAAAAGGGGATTTTGGTCCTACCTGTAAAATCCTTTTTTTTGAATCCATGGTGGACACTGGGCGCCCACCCTAACGCACTAATCTGCAATGAGTGGGTATATACGTCACTCTCTGGAACCTTACACTTCCATGGTAGCTAGGTTTCCTTTTTTCTTTTCTCTTCCTCTTCCTGTTCCTTGCGGATAAGCTGTTGAACAAACTGAAGCCTGTAGGGGGCGTGGAGGAGGAGGAGCCTGGGCTGCACAAAAACATTGTCAATCTTCTTGGTGCCTGTAGCTGAAGCTCCACCCACACCCCACTGTCCCAGTGTCCACCATGGATTCAGAAAAAAGGATTTTACAGGTAGGACCAAAATCCCCTTTTTTATTTTTTTTATGTATTTTTTTATTGCAGGGGCAGTATACATACAAGTAAAATAAACCATATTCAAAAAGCATTAAAATGATATGGCTAGTGGGCCCAAGCATGAGCGTGCATACATAGATTCAAAATGGTTTTAACACCATTTTCGAATCACCTTCCATATCTAGAGGGATTTTTCATAGATAAGACCTTTTTTTTATTCTTAAGAATAGAAATACCTAAATATTTACACTAAAATATATTCACCTAATTCTCTAGTATTTGGTTGTAAATTTACTGAAGCTTCAATAAAAATGTTGATGTTACTAGTCTGGGTTTGAAAAATGTCAGATAGGAGCTGATTGGCTGGTTGATGAAGCTTCACTTTTTGAAGCTTGATCTATCTGGCCCATTATAATTGTCATGCATGTAGTTGTGGCAATGATCAGCGCGGCTACATCTATAGTTTAAAGGCAAGTTTTTTTTATGTTGTGTCCTTTCAGAAAAATAACATTCATTACATTTAAAATCTTATGTGGAACACCTCATAAAATGGTTACATTTATTTCCTCTTCCTAGAAACCTCAAAAAAGCAGAGGAGTCTGTTATCCGCACAGAAAAAGAAATCGTTGAAAACGACAAAACTATAGAAGACTTGACAGAAGAATTAAAAAATCTAGAGGAAAAAGCAACTGCAGTAATGACCGAATGCAAAGATGCCGAGGTATTACATTACACATGATTTAATTTACCTTTTTCATTTACAGATGTTAAGAGTTCTTTTTTCCAAGGGTTTATTATCTTTACTCCACTGCTGCACACCACTCGGTCACCTGCCTCTGGAATGGGTCACTACTGTTTAACGTTCCCAAAGATCAGCTTTTGTGGTTCTGCTCCAAAAGTTTTCTGATGCCATGTCTTTCTGGCCAATTTTGTACCTAGAATTTTTTTTTTTTTTTTGGTCCTGGCATTTTATTATATAGCTTAGTGACATCTAGATAGAAACTTAGCGATCTAAACAAAAGATAGGGGTTCAGCTACCTATAGTTTCACATTACATAGTACAGCTTGAGTATCCATTATCCAAATTATTCCAAAAACCATACATTGCAGAAAGTGAAAACATTTTGTTGCTACAAAACCTGCTGGGAACATCTATAACAGCACTACTGGGACATGTTATGTAACTGGCACTAAATATTCGCAAGAAAATGATTGCTTGGCATTCACATTCAGAGATAGCACACAAACTTTGTTTCATGTTTTGAAACCTTGCTTCATGCACAAATAAAATATTTGTGTCTATTTCATGTGTATATAAATGCACGATACATCATTGAAATATAAAAATATTCTGAAATACGGAATAATCAGTTATCCAAAATTCTTCTGGTCCTAAACATTTTTGGATAAGGGATACCCAACCTGTAGGTAATAGAAAAAAAGAGAAAAGTAGGAACAGCGCTGTACTGAATATATAAAAATATTTAATTAAGAATTGCAATTTTACATATTATCACAGTCAATTTTAGACAGACAAGACTTACACACATATAACACAGAAATCTCCCCCTTATATAACTGGTGCTGGTTAGACTTTGTTAATGCAATTGCGGGTTTCTTGCTCATATGCAGAGCCAGTTAGTAGGTTAGTACTGAGTTCAGTCCCCACAGAAATGTGCACATTTAACGTGGTATACCTATTTTGTAATCCTGGGTTCAAGTATGGCTTGTAGGCAATGGTGCATTTCTCCGACCTTTAGCATTAGGTCATATCCGAGAATCAATTATCTCCGCCTTAGAGTCCTCTCAGCGGCTTCCTCAGGAGAAGTACTCTCCTGAGGAAGCCGCTGAGAGGACTCTAAGGCGGAGAAACGCGTTGAGATGGGACACTGAGGCTGCCAATAACATCGGGCTGATAATTGATTCTCGGATATGCCCTAATGCTAAAGGTCGGAGAAATGCACCATTGCCTACAAGCAATAATAATAATAATAATTAAATATTTTTATATATTCAGTACAGCGCTGTTCCTACTTTTTCTCTTTTTTTCTTGTGCATATACTGTAAGGCAGGGGTGGCCAAACCTGTCCTCAAGATCTACCAACGGTGCATGTTTTCCAGGCAACCTGTGGATCTATAGTAGGAATGAATGCAGCATGTTTGAAAATGTGACAGTTAGTATTGACTGCAGCTGTGCATCAGCTAGGTAACCTGGAAAACCTGGACTGTTGGTAGATCTTGAGGACTGGTTTGGCCACCCCTGCTGTAAGGGGTTTTGTTAATCCCCCTTAAGGTTCAGCAGCAGTACAGAATATTCAATCAGCGCTCATTATCAGCCTGTGGTGTTTTGCTGTAGGTAATAGGTCTATCATATATTACCATTTATACTACTATGTACTGTAAAACTCCTTTTTGCTGAGGGTGGTGGTTCCCAAACTGTGCTGTGTCACCTTGGGACTTGTCGGGGTATCCTGGATTGGTGACCCTTGACCAATCCAGAAGTGAATCCTGTCCATCACCACATAACTGACCCTTAGGGTGAGATGTAAACACAATTTACTTAACTTTTTATATATTATTTATATTTTTTTTCTGACTTTCTCACGGAGAAACTTTTGGTCTGAGGGTGCTGTGAAAAAATGTCTGATACTTCTGGGTGTTGTGATTTAAAAAAAGAAAGTTAGGGAAACCCTACTAAGGGGATAAAAAATAGGAGTGTTTTTTTTTTTTTTATTCCATGATTGGCTAAGGAATATTATTCAGAATTGGTGCCTTACATCCACTATCTATGGAAACTGAGATGTGTATTGTCTTGATGAGACATCAGGTAGAGGAGTAATAAAGGGTCAAACGGACTCTTTACACTCGCCACGTGTCTGTTCCGCTGAGTGATAACAGACATCCATGCAGGCTAAGCTGTAGGCAAGAATTAGTCCATTCTAATCCACATTAGGTACTTGTTTCCTAGCACGGCGCCTGATTTTACTACGTACGCAAACGTAGTAAAATTGCATGCCATTATTGTATGGCATGAGATGCGATTTTACCTGTTTATAATGGCATTAATACTATACAGTTAAATTACATATAATGTCATTTATTTACGCACCACACACACACACACATCCCCACTATCCAAGTCATCCCGAAGCGCGGCGGCGGAACGCGTCCGCCCGACCTTTTCATACCCCCACTATACACGTCGGCGTGGAGCTGATTTTATATAGTGTGGTGAGCCACCGAGCCCGAAGCGGGGCGAGCGGACGTGTATTATGCTACATGTATTATGCTGCACTCGCCACACTATATAAAATCACCTCCACGCCAACGTGGATAGCGGGGGTATGAAAAGGTTGGCCGGAAGCATTCCGCTGCGCTCGCCCTGCTTCGGGATGACGTGGATCGGGGGGGCTAAATAAATGACATATGTAATTTAATTGTATAGTACATTAAATGCCATTAATATATGTAATATCGGATCCGATATCTGATCGCATGGCATGCAATTTTTTTTTCTTTTTATCGGACCAGATTTTTGTAATGTATTAACGGACAGAGAGCAGTGAATACATTACATGGGAAAATCGCATCGTAGGCCATACAATAATGGCATGCGCTGTGACTTCACTACCCTGAATAGCCCACTACGCAAATGCAGTAGTGGGCGCTGTGCTAGGAAACAAGTACCCCAATTAATTATGCCTGGGAACGTGAGATACTTGCATATCCAATCTGGGTAGCTCCCCAATGCATTCTCAGATTCACGTGTGCTAAAAGAAAATGATTAAGGCCAAATGGCAGGTCAGAGAGACCCTTTTATTACACAGAAAATACCAAACCTTTGAAATGTTAAAGCTTAAATAACACAAGAAAAAAAACCTTCAACCATCAAGCGTTTGATTTGTGCAGCATCATGTATTTATTCTTTCAAATATATTTTTCTGTTTTTCATTTAAAAAATTCTTAGGGTTCACTCACTGAGATCCAAGAACAGCACAAAAACTTACTGCAAGAAATGAAAGCTGTTCAGGAGAAGGAGCACGCCCTTCAGAAGGAAGCGCTAAATATCCGCCTTAAAATTGAGCAGATTGATGGGCATATAGCTGAGCATCAGTCTAAAATAAAGTACTGGCAAAAAGAGGTAAGCTTAAGCTAAAGTTAAAAAGATAACTTTTTAGGTGCGTTGGAGTAAGGCTCATAGTTGTATCTGTTCATCTCCTTTTTATTTAGATATCAAAGATAACGCTTCATAAAATAGAAGGCAATCCAGAGGAGGCTCTCCCCATCCTAACCCAAGAGGAACTTGAGGCAATAAAGGATCCAGATCAAATAAATAATCAAATTGCACTTTTAGAAGCAAAGAGTCTTGAAATGAAGCCAAACCTTGGTGCTATTGCTGCATATAAAATGAAGGTAAATGTCCAACAATATTTAACAGTCTCTGGAAGATGATATTGGAATCAAATGGAAAGAGCTTAAATGATAATAATGCAACATTTTGAAATTGTGAAATATGTCAACTCCATTTTCAATGCAGGCAATCATAAACTTTTTAAGTCATCACACTTGTAATTGTATTTATACAAGTTGCAGCTTCAATAAATAAATTGTTAAAAAAAATATATAGATATAGATATACAGGTTGAGTATCCCTTATCCAAAATGCTCGGGACCAGGAGAATTTTGGATAACGGATTTTTCCGTATTTCGGAATATTTTAATATTTCAATGATGTATTTTGAAGTATCTTGCATTTATGCTGTATAAACACATAATATACACACATATATTTTATTACCACATAAAATACACACAAATATATTTTAATTGTTCAAAAAACAAGGTTTCAAAACGTGAAACAAAATGTGTGTACTATCTCAGCACTGAATTTGAATGCCAAGCAATCATTGTCTTGCACATATATAGTGCCAGTTACATATCATGTCCCCAGTGATGCTGTTACAAATGTCCCCAGTGAGTTTTTAGCAAAAAAAAAAATAATTTTGCACTTTCTGGAATGTCCGTATTTCGGAATAATTCGGATAACGGATATTCGGATACGGGATACTCGACCTGTATATAATTTATATTTAACTGTAACTCTGGGAAGCTCTACCGGTCATAAAAAATCAGTATTTGAATGTGGTTGATTATTTTACCCAGTACTGGACAAGTCTCCATGAAACGGGCAACAGATCTGCTAAAGCTGTTTTTGGGTGCAAAGAAAAAAAGAATTGGTTTGGCAGATGGATCATAATCACTTTATTGGCCATGTATATTCTCGTATACTAGGATTTTTTTTGTGGATACAGTGCCGCTGGCATAAGAGGGATGACAGGACATACATACATTGGATCAGTTGCGCATACAAAAGACAATTCACATGTTAGGATTTGCAAGGTTAGACAGCAGTTAGGTGTTCAGATTAGCAGTATCTGGAGTACATTCTTCAATAGATGAATAGCTATCGGGAAGAATCTTTTTCCGGTTCTTGGCGACTTGCCAGGGATGGACCTGAAGAGTCTACCTGTATCATGCAATACATATAAAAAAAAAAAAAAACACTAGTAGCAGTTGTGTAAATCTTGCCTATTATAAGACGATGCTGTTAATTTACCGACAGTCAAAATACTGACCTATAAAATGCTTCACATTCATTATTCCGACATGGTCAAAATGAATACATTAATTAAACTCGTCCTGGGTTTTTATTTTGGTGTCTATGTTGACAGACGCCATATATATATATATATATATATGTACCTCTGTGCTTGCCATGCTTAAGGGCACAGTGCCTCGCTATGCTCGGCACACTATTTATCTTATTGCCCACTTGGATCGTGAAGGGAAAAAATCACTTACATTTTATGTGCTGCCATTTTAAATGTCTGTATTGTGACTGTCTGGCAATGGTTAAAACATTTAAAATGCCGATGTTCCTTATGCCGACATTTAAAATTTTATCCATGTGATTTTTTTTTTTAAGGAGTTTTTATTTCTTTAAAATTGACTTGTTCTTACTTCACGATCCAAGTGGGCAAAACGATAGATTATAATAGTGTGCTTTCGCACAGCGAGGCAGTGTCCAAAGCATGGTGAGCGCAGAGGTACACTTTTTTTTTTTTTTAAATGTCTGTGTTTTCTCCATGTCGGCATAATGAATGTCTGCATTTTGAACATGTTGATATTTTTACTGTATGCCAATGCTTGCTGGTATTTTGATCATCTAAATTTTGAATGTCGGGAAATCCTCCTGAACCCATAATAACTACCTAGTCTAAGCACTTTGCTGTGGAATTGATACTACTTTCATGTTATAGTTTTAGCAATTAAAAAAAGTTCCTCCTACTTGTCATGTGACTGATATGTTTGTGTGATGGACGTCTTTATGCTTGGGCCACATCTCTAAGGTATCTCTGTATGATATTCCAACATACTTTTGTCACAAGCCTTTTGGATGTGGGAGACTCAAGCTGCTGGTGATGTGAAGTGAAAAAATGAATAGATATATTTGCGATTTTATGTACTCCTCCTTTTCTGATGGCTTGTGCGATAATTGCCTTTAAACTTTTTGCCCTTTCTCGTCAATAGGAGGAGCTATATTTGCAGAGAGTTGCAGAGCTTGATGAAATAACAAATGAGAGAGACCGATTTAGGAGAGCTTTTGAAGATCTTCGTAAGCAAAGACTTAATGAGTTTATGGCTGGATTTAATGTCATAACAAATAAACTAAAAGAAAACTACCAGATGTTGACTTTGGGAGGTGACGCGGAGTTGGAACTCGTAGACAGCTTGGACCCATTTTCAGAAGGCATCATGTTTAGGTTGGTCCTCTGTGCAGTGTGTGCCACTGCTCTTTGTTGTGCCACTTTTATTTTCTACGTTTTCTGTGTTTGTTTTCCACTTGTGCAAGCGTTTCTTTCAAGCTTTGTGTTGGGCCTTAAGACTGAATAATCTTCAAAAGCCAGTCCAAATTTTTATTGAACCATCATTAAATGCTTTCATGTAATTTAAACAAGAAACCTCCCCCCAACAAAAGAGCAAAACTGGGTATTTTATAGTTGAAGAGACCATTATACAGTGTATAAAATTCATCACTGCATTTTCCCATCCCCTCTTCTTTTGCAGTGTGAGACCACCAAAGAAGAGTTGGAAGAAAATATTTAATCTTTCAGGTGGAGAGAAGACGTTAAGTTCTCTAGCTTTGGTGTTTGCTCTTCACCATTATAAGCCGACGCCTCTGTACTTCATGGATGAGATTGACGCTGCTTTGGACTTCAAAAATGTTTCCATTGTTGCATTTTACATTTATGTAAGTAGCTAAGCATTGTAGAACTGTATCCTAATTCCTTTAAGTTGCTTACCTTAAATGCTTTGGCCAATATGGGCCATTTTCAGCATTGCTAGATCGCTCAGCACACGGCCCTGTGTCAGGGCTGTGTGCTGAGCGATCTGTCGGGGCCAGTGTTCTCCAGCTATCGCTATGCCCCCCCACACGGAGCAATATTGGGGCGTTTTCTAAGCGATCTATTGAGATAGCTTAGAAAATACCCCTTAATCACAATGTGTAGGCACCATAAGAAAGTTGTTTCACTAAAGGTGATGGCAATGAAGTTAAAAGGAAAGTCTACAAACGGCATTCTGTCCCTCCTGGAATGGTCCATATAGGTATTTGAGGACTGGAGTTGAGTATCGCAGTTCCCAACCCTGGTCCTCAAGTACCCCCAACAGTGCACTTTTTCCAGGTCACCCAGCAGGTGCACTCGTTATTCAGGCACATTTGAAAAGATCCACAGGTGGAGCTAATTATGACACTTGTGATTCTGTGTGGAGACCTGCAAAACATGCACTGTTGGGGGTACTTGAGGACCAGGGTTGGGAACCACTATTGTAGACCATGAAGTTACCTTAGATATGTCATCCTGATTATTTTTTAATCTGAATATTTTTTTTTTTGTTCTGGATTTTTTTTTTTTTTTTTAAACAGGGTGTACCACTAGGCATACACAAGTCGGTGCCGTTTTTAAATGCGCTAAATCGCATGCAACTCCCAGGCTGCAGACGGGGCAGGGGAATTATGAAAGAAACCTACAAAAGAATGGGCCGCCCATTAAAATACACCTGTGATGTGCCACTGACTATGGCACATACGATTTAGCTTATGTGCAGCCCATGCGTGCTGGACCGCACATCGGATCAGGTTTCATATACATGCGATTTGGGCTGATTTCACACGATTGCTCAGCCCGATCTCCCGGAATCAGGTGGAATCGGACCAAATCGCATAGTGTATATGGGGACCTTTACACACCAGTCAAATTAATCAATCAAGATAAATTACATTTCAAAATGTAACCTATTTACTGAGTCCCCCCAAGTTGTGGTGGTCACTTCTTTTAATGCCTTGAGTGGTATGCCCGGAAATTTTCCTGGCTCAGCTGCGGGCATTCCACTAATATACAATATCTTTAACCCAGTAATTGGCTTCAGGTGTGAAAGGGATATAAGTGTTTTGCCCTTTCTCATGCACTGTCCATCCCTCTGCTGTCACACGGCTCCTATTAATGGCCACCTTTTGTGTAGCTACAATATTTTCTCCTCTGAAGATGGGTACACAATAAATCTTTGTACCCGACAGATGGCATGGGCAATACAATGATATAATAAATAGCTTGTTAATAAAATATTTCAGCTGTGCTGTAGATACTAAATGATATATCATACACAGCCTGAATCTGGCCATTGCCAGGATCATCTCATCAGGAGCGCACGATTGCCATTACATGCTAGACAATGTGCCCAATATGTCTGCCATGTCGGACAACATTGGCTAATGTGTACCAATCTTAATCTATATAGTCGAAGAACAAGAATATCAGAAATGTATACTTAGCAATGAATAAAACGTTTTTGGGTAACCTTTCAGTGCATAATTGAATTTTAACTCCTTTTCCTCTTTGAAGAAATTCTTAGTTTAAATCTATTTCTTCATGCCCTGGTGGATCTGTGTAACCGGTTTAATATGGTGAACATATGAAGCTCATTTCTTTATTTTTTCTTGTCTCTTCTTTAGGAACAAACGAAAAATGCCCAATTTATAATCATATCATTACGGAACAACATGTTTGAGATTGCTGACAGACTCATTGGTATTTATAAGACGCACAACACAACTAAAAGTGTGGCTACAAATCCAAAAACTATTGCTTCAAAAGGACTTGCTGAACTTGGTGCTTCCCAGTGTGTCTGAATTGTGTCAGGGAAAGAATCATATACACAAGTGTTCTGCTAATTGGAGGGGTCACCATAATCCTGACTTTCACTGAAGCAGGGAGGACAAGTTACAGGGACTGACCAGGCTACATAATGGCTTTTCCTCAGGACTCTTTCACACCTTATCTGCCTTCTCCATAATATATTCCCATGTTGTGCTGCTAAACTGTCATTAGCTTGTGAGTGTATATTTACAAGCTAACTACCTTAATTTCTGAAATTGAGTCTGTTTCTTCAGTGTAACATCTTTTTCTGAGTACTTTATCATTCAATATACCATAAAAACTGATCAGTTTTTTTTCTTTTTGGAAAATCTATTTTTGTTTTAATGTTCTTTTTATATGTTTGTTATGTACATTTCCAATAAAAGTTGTTTTTAAATGAGTTTGGTTTTATTGGCTAGTATAACAATTGAGCTTTAAGTGTAAAGCAAAAAATTATTTGCAAGGGACTGTGATTATAAGGTATAATAAAATATTAGATACATAACCAAGATAATATTTTGTATTTTTGACCAGACTATCATGTATGATTAATTGAATTTGAATTATTTATTATTATTTTATTAAGATTCTTATATAGCGCACACCTATTCCGCAGCGCTTTACAGAGAATATTTGAACATTCATTCAGTCCCTGCCCCGGTGGAGCTTACAATCTGTATTCCCTACCACATGTACATGCACACAGACATTATAGGGTTAATTTTGTTGGAAGCCAATTAACCTACCAGTATATTCTTTTAAACTGTAGGAGGAAACCAGAGTAAACCCACGCAAGCACGGGAGATATACAAACTCCTCATAGTTAGGGCCACAGTGGGATTCGATCCCATGACCTCAGCGCTGTGAGGCAGTAATGCACTGCCAGTGCTGCCCTAAATTGTAATACATTTTGAAACCATTAAAACCTGTATTATGCATGTTTGTCACAGGGTGCTTAATAGCATTTTGTAGAATGTTCTTACCACTTTCTCTGCTTTAATTTCCAGTGTTAAAATTAGTGTTTGGTCACAATTGTAAAGTGCTAAGACCGGCATGTCCAAACAATGGCCCTCCAGCTGTTGTGAAACTACAGGTCCCATCATGCCTTGCCACAGTTTTGCAATTGGGGGATGCTAAAATTATGGCAAGGCATGCTGGGATGTGTAGTTTTACAACAGCTGGAGGGCCACAGTTTGGAAATGCCTGTGCTAAGAGGATTATATGCAGTTAATGGCATTTATAGTTCAGTCAGTCAGTGATGAGTAGAGACAGGATTATATGCATTTGCATATGCATTTGCATATTTTGCCCATTCTCACTGGTTATTGCATATTTTACCTAAAATCTAGTGATGGTGCATATTTTAGGCCCTGCCCCCTTCCCAACCATGAGTCACAGCACTGCTTTGCCCTGCTGCTGCTGGCCAGGTAGTGGTAGAGTGTGCAGGCTGGGGCAATATGTGTGCAGTGTGGGGAACCTTGGATGTACGATGTCTGACACTGCTCTAGGCTGCCATTCCATGTTGATAAAAGTCTGTCGGGGCGGATGCCATTACGAAGCTCCTGAACCTTTGCCTGCCCCTGGTCTGGGACTTTACACCAAGAGACAGACTTCTGCAGCAGAGGAGGCAGGCAGAAGGGTTGTGACATCACGCGGCGTGGAGGAAATGCTGTGTCATAGTGAGTATGCGGCGCAGGAAGGAAGCCTTCCACTGCGCCGCCCTCACACGCTATGCTGACATTTGATCCATCGGCGCTGGAGATGAGGGTCCGTGTAGTTGATGCAAGAAGAGCTTTGGACACTGCACTCTGTTGTAGCAGCCAAGAAGAAAAAAAATCCCGTGTACAGCACTAGACATCTGCCGATGGTGTGGGCCTATTTTTGAGGTTTATTTGTAACTAATTTTATGCTGATTTCTAAATTAATAAGTAAAAAATTACTTTTTTTATTATTTAATGTAGCATATTTTAACACTTTTCATGCATATTTTAAGTATTTTTCATGCATATTTGCATGCATATTTCAAGCTTTTTATGTTGCATATAATCCTGTCTCTAGTGATGAGAAAAAGTGCTTAGCCAGGGCTCTGGTTCATTCAATAATACAAGGGTTTTTGAGGATAGTAGACTACACAGCTCACACAAATTAACATTTATGGTAATTGGGTAGAATGATCCAAGAAATTAATACCACAGTGGGCACAACACAAAAGTCTATCCTGGAATTAATTGTGGATGAGTGCAAAGCAGACCATGAGTTAGGACCAATTTTGGGTACTTGTGTATTATCTGGGCGCCCAAGATTTCCATCGTATAACATAGTTTTGGTCGCATCGCATGCGATGCAACCAAATTGGACCCGATTTTTAATTGTACAGACACCCTGATGGGTGATTACTATGTTAATTGCACCCCCATTGTTAACGCCACCCCCACTATCAAAAGCCACCCGAAGCGTGGCGAGCGCAGCGGTACGCGTCCTCCGACCTTTTCATACCCCCCACTATCCATGTTGGCGTGGAGTTGATTTTAGTGGCGAGCCACCAAGCCTGAAGCGTGGCGAGCGCAGCGGATTACTGCTACTTAGTGGGATGCTGTGATTCTTAAGCTTACAGGAAAGTCTGTAAGACTACCCCAGAAAGATGGAATAGATTCCTCTACCTACATCATCCAGGCAACAGTTTAAGGATGTCAAGAGGTATAGAACAGGCTGACCAGATAGCAGAAGAGGTTCATTCATCATCCGGTAGGGCCGGGGGATGGTTGCACAAATGTGGAGCTCCCGGATCCCATCGCTGGAGCTTCCATCCCCCAGCCATGTGAAGGGATGCATCCATCACTTGGCCAGAGGAGGGAAGAGGACGGAGGTGAGGTCTGTGGAGAGAGGAAGAAAAAAGGCTTCCCTGGCACAGCAGCTAACCTGGCCTGACTACGGTGGACGGCTTCTCTGGCGCAGTAGCTCACACGGCGTGACAACGGAGGCGGAGGGGGGCCCCGGCCGAAATCTGAGGGGCTCCCCCCTCCCTCTGGGTACAAGGAAGAGGCCTGGAGGTAAGGTAAAGCTGCATCGATGTGGGTTCCCAGCCCTGCGAGGGCCAAAATCAACCTCCTGCCCCCAGCCTCACTGGCTGACTGTCTCCCCCTCTTCTTGCATGCTGCACTCCCCTCCAGCCTGGGCTGCGAGAATGGTCTGTTGAGCCTTTCTGCTGCTGCCCTTGAGCAACATGAGGAAGATGGTGCCGCAAATGGCTGCCAAGGAACTGTGTCACTCAGACAGATGACATGGAGGTACTACATATGGCTAACTGTACTGTCCCTGCTTAACTATTACCTATCTGGCTGTTTTGGCGACCAGTAGCGCCGCTGATGGCTGCCTAGGCGCTGTGTAGCTCAGCGGGTATGTGCTCCCTGTGTGAAAACTACTGTCTCTATTTGTAGTGTTACCTACCTGGCTCTTGCGGTGACCAGTGGCGCCGCTGATGGCTGCCTAGGCACTGCGAAGCACAGTGGATACTTGTTCCCTTTGCGATAAGTGTACTGTCTCTGCTTCTATTGCTCCCTACCTGGCTGCTGCAACGACCAGTGGCGCCGCTTATGGCTGCCTAGGCGCTGTGCAGCTCGGCGGGTATGTGTACCCCACGTGTAATGTCTTAATGCAATGTATGTAATGTCCCTCCCCTGGTTGATTCTGCACTGTAATCCGCAAAAAATATTCCTAGTGTGCGCAAGCATGCATGGCCTATAAAGTTGATTCTATTTGGAACATCACAATGTTCCTTTCGGCAGTCCTATAGGATGAATCCAGATAATGTTAACATCAGCTCTATTCTAGTAGGATTCTGGGTTCTGACTTTTGTAGAAAAGTGGAACATTTCTAATCATGGTCTAATAGGTCATTGGTGTAATTCAACAAGACTACAACATATAATTTCTACAGTATCCAAAGGGAAGTTTAGTGGGGGTTTTTTGGAGCCAAGACTGCCAGGAAGAGAATATCAAGGTGAATAGAACTGTTCACCCAGAAATAAAGGCCTTTACTCCAACCCATTTTTAGTGAAGATAGTTCTCAGAATTATCTTGGATCTAAAGATCCTAAATACATTGTCAGGGTAAGAAAGTTTCAGTCAGACATATACTGTACTATATTATATACCAGTCAGTCAAGAAGACCAGAAGTTATTACAATTCTCTATACAGGACTGATGCTTCCTATTTACCTGCCTACATGGCCAAGAATATTTACAAAGGTTCTAAAAATCGAATTACTTTGATCTCACATCTGGGAGAGCCGTGTATTCAGATTGGCCATATTTAAACAATGTTCCGGTGGCAGCCAGTTCAGAAGTAAAAAATTGGTACTCTTTACCTAGAAGGGCGCCCATCGCAGGCATCGCTTGTACATCGCATGCCATTATAATAGCATGCGATGCGACTGATGCGATGCCCGCGATTTTACATAGAAATACATGTTAAAATGAAAATCGCATCAGTCGCATCGCATGCGACCAAAATATCGCATGCGTGCGACCGACGCGATTACCGCAATTTCACATAGGGAACAATGTTAAATGGCCCACAGAGGCCAAATAGCCACCCTCAGCGAGCCCGAAGCGTGGCGAGGGGACGCGGATACCTTCACAGGTATCGGCGTCCCCTCGCGGGCTTCACAGGTGTCCGCGTCCGCTCACCTCGCTGCGCTCGCCACACTTTCTATTCTCAACTCCACGCCGACGCGGATAGTGGGGGTATGAAAAGGTCGTAGGACACGTACCGCCGCCGCTCGCCACGCTTCGGGTTGACGTTGATCGTGGGGTGGCGTTAACAATTGGGGGGGCCATTTCACACTTGAGGGTGGCTTTTTGGCCTCTGTGGGCCATTTAACATTGTTCCCTATGTAAAATCGGGTCAATTGGGCCATTTAACATTGTTCCCTATGTGAAATCGCGGTAATCGCGTCGGTCGCATTGCATGTGATTTTTTTGGTCGCATGCAATGTGACGGCGCGATTTTTTACCTTGCGATGCCCAAGAGCAAAATCGTGGGCGCCGTTCTAGGTAAAGAGTACCAAAAAATTATATAATATAGTTCCTGGATCATAAACTGTGAGGAAAGTCCGTTGCATCCAACTCAGGACAGTCAGTTTTTGGGTGTACAAAGAGACCACAAGAAAAGTACTCTTTTTCAAAAGAAAGATGTTCAAGGACACAGACTTAAGCAAAGGTGCTAATAATTTTCTTTAAATCTTGGTATCAAACTCCTAGGAAGGATGAAGATAAAAAGTTGGAGTATTTTTTCCATATATAAGTAGTAACTGTTGTCTAGAAACTAGAATCCTAAAATTTGACGGCAGATGAGAACCACTTAGCCCATCTAGTCTGCCCCCTTTAAATATATGAAATAACTGTACAAAAGTAAAGTGAGACTCTTTACCTTTGTACAATTAGCCTTGTGGGCAAACAGAGTTGGCAAACCGCTACATATCCAGATCAACCTTGGTTTCTAATACTGAAAACAAATACAAGTTCATCACATTGCACAGGATGAGTAAACTGGTCTTTAAAAGAAAGTCCGATGTCCTCAAACTTGAGAGAGGCAAATATTAATTCAAAGAATAAATCAAGAATGCTTATCTAAAGGTGCGTACACACGGGGCAATATGATCGCTGACAATATATTGCTCAGCAATCATATTGCTAAGTGTCCCGTTTTAATCTGCGACCAGATGAAAATGTCACACTGCCGGGAGAAGAGGCAGTGGAAGTCGCTGGTTGGAGGAGCATGCTCCCCTGACCAGCGACCATTCAGAGGCTGAAAACGGGAGCGCGCACCCGGCGATTTATCGCTGGTGCACACTCCAATCACTGGCAATATGGTCGCTCAGCGACCATATTCCCAGCGATTTCAGCCCCTATCTCCCCCGTATGTACACAGTTTGAGAGTCTTTTTAGCCAATGTTACTGTCATAAGCATATATGAACCATCAAGGTCTGGACACTGGCAGACTTCACAGCAGAAACAAAATCCTTCTTGCAGAAGGGGAATTGAACAAAAGTTTTCCTGTGGTTCATAAAAAAAGTTTGGACAGCCAGATGTGGACTTGAAGGCAGACTCATTCTATTACAGATTCTATCTTTCCAGAACGTCTGCAGCGCACATCTTTTTTAATTCGTGGAATTGTCGCCTAGGATATATGTTTCCTCCTTTTTTCCTCTAAGTCGCATTCTAAAGACAATAGTATCAGGGGAAGGTTATAGAGGTCCTCTCCATTTTGGAAAGGAGAATGCAGTTCACAACAGCCTTGAAAAAGGCAATGCAATTACCTGGACATTACCAATTATGCCAGACCTTTTACATCAGGGTCAGATATACCATCAATATAAAGCAAGATTATGCTTGGAGGATTGGTGATTGAAGGGAACCTGTTGAGAAAGAAGATTTTGTCAAAGCAAGTAATCTTGATTTTATTACAAGGAAGGAAGTTTTTCGCACACATATAATAAGGTCTGGAATTTTTTTTTTTTTTTCGTTTGGAGGGGAACCTCTGAAAGATCACTAACTCTACGATGGCGCAAGTCCTACAATGGTTTCTCACCAGGACGAACTCTTTCACCCTTAGGGGACAAATAGTGGCCCATGATGGTAGTGTAATTTAGAAATTCTGTTACGCCATTAAAATAATGCGTCGGCCCATCAAATCCTTAGTGGTTCCTTGGGACTTGAATTTGGTCTTATGCAATATTGAAACAACTATTTGAACCATTACTAGAAAATCCTCACAAATTCCTGACTTGGAAGATTGTGTTTTTAGTAGCAATTATGTCTGCGATTAGAGTATGTGAATTATAGGCTTGTAGATGGGAGAACCATACTTAAACCTGTTGATGGAACGTTAATTTTTTTCTACCCTAGGTGAACCTAAGAACAAGAGAGATGAAGACTGGTATACAACGGACCTAGTCAGAAGTATTGGCATTTACTTAAACAGACTAAATGACATTAGAACATCAAAACATTTATTTGTTATAACATAAAGAAATACAGAAGATCAAAACAGACCATCTCTAGATGGATTTGAGACCTGATTACATTCATATAAAAAATGAGGGTCGAGAGGTTCAGGTGTGCAGTGTAATTGATTGCTGCTTTAAAAAGAATGGGAAAACTCTCTCAAAATCTCTCACTTTCTGAAACTCTCACATTTGGCCCAAGGTGTTTCTTCACAAATGTCAAGGACACACCTTGGTCATCTATTCATACGTTCTCTAAACATTATGATTTAAATGTTGCTACCACCCACTTGGGGATCCTGTCTTGCATGGTTTGCCACCCTTATTCTGCTTTGGTATGTCCCAAGGTTATGGCTGCCATATGGCTGGGATCTGTAGAAGAAAGCAGCAAATTATACTCACTGATAATTCCATTTCTTTTTCTTAGAGATTCCATGGCAGCCATCAGAATGCCCTCCCCTTTTAGTGGTTTTCCGTGGACCTAAATCCAGAGACACTCTAAAGACAAGGAGGAAGGGAAGGAGAGAGGTTATATACCGCCAGGTGGGCAGAACCTAGAAAAACATCCCGTATAAACTAGAGGAGAGGGATGATATCATGCCATGGGATCTCGAAAAAGAAATGGAATTATCGGTAAGTATAATTCGCTGCTAATATATTAATTATAAAAATAAAATTTGGTAATTAGACTTATCAAGGTTGTAGAGATATAGTCCTGTATGTCCACAGAGCTTCTTGCAAACAAGGCCCTTTACAAGTTAAAGGCATGGTGACAGACATGTTTATCTGCCTGTTTAACCCCTTCCCGACATTTGACGTATATATACGTCATGGCCGGGATGTACTTCCCGACACATGACGTATATATACGTCATGACTTTAAACTGTCCCCGCGTCTATAGACGCGGGGACAGTTTAAACATGTCTGCTGTCCCTGACAGCAGACATGTCCCTGCATGCCCAGGGGGGGTAGCGATGCCTCCCCCCGTCGGCGATCGCTGTGATTGGCTGTTCAATGTGAACAGCCAGTCGCAGCGTTTTCCTGTGTTACCGGCGAATCAGACGCTCGGTAACACAGGTGTCAATCACCGCCGGGTGTGAGGGGGCATGAGGGGGTCACCGGTGATGACCACACCACACCTCACCCCACCTGCCCCCAAGGCTGTGATTGGTCCGTCGGGCCGACGGACCAATCACAGCCAAGGCGCGTCATTTAAACTAACGGTGACTGCGCTGCAGACGTCATTCCGGTCTGGAATTGCGTGCAGAGCGGTCACCGGCCACTCTGTCGTGATATACATACCTGAACCTTGCCTGATATTTCGCTGATCACCGCTGGTAGCGTGCTGCCAGCAGCTGGATGCTTCCTGGATCTTGTGACTTCCTGTGTCCTGCTGCTGCAGTGTCATAGAGTCACAGATCGTGAGAGATAGTGACAGATAGTGACAGAGAGTGATAGAGAGTGCTATATTTTGTCTGCTGCACCCCTTTTGTGCTGATCAGTATATCTGTGCTGATCAGCAACTTTTTTTTTTTTTTTTATATATATATACCTGTCAGTTGCACCAAAGGTTGTGCTGCCTGTGCAACTGACTGCTGCCCCCCCTTTTGTGCTGATCAGTTTAAATTAATTAACTGATCAGCAACTTTTTGGGGGTCCAGGTTTTTTTTTTTATATATATACTCTGTCAGGTTGCACCCACAGTTGTCTGCCTGCTGCCCCTCACTGCTAATCAGTGTCGCATCACTGCATCACTGATCTGCAGTTTTTTTTTTGGGGGGGGGGGGGGGGGATTGCAGTGGGGTTTTGTTTTTACACCCACGTTGCTTTTGTGGGTGCTTTTGTGGGTGTCCTGTGGCCGCTGATCAGTGACGTACATCACTGAACAGCATTTTTGGCACAGGGTTGATATCATTTTTTTTCTGCAGTTTTTTTAAATTGTTTTTTTTTTTTTGGAGAGTGCTGTGGTTTATTACACCCACGTTGCTTTTGTGGGTGTCCTGTGGCCACTGATCAGTGACGTACATCACTGAACAGCATTTTTGGCACAGGGTTTATATCATTTTTTTTCTGCAGTTTTTTTAAATTGTTTTTTTTTTTGGAGAGTGCTGTGGTTTATTTTTTTTTTAAATTGTTTTTACACCCACGTTGCTTTTGTGGGTGTCCTGTTGCCTTTGAGCGCTGTTCAGTGACGGACGTTACTGACCAACATCTGTGCTCAATTTTTGGTGCAGGACCTTTTTTTTTTTTTTTTAACCCCTTCAAATTTTTTTTTTTTTATTGGGATCAAATTCCTGTATAAAGTATTTTTTTTTCTGTACTACATACACACTACACACTACATACCCCCCAAGTTGAAATAAAGTTTGTACCCCCCCTACACTATACACGTGTTGAAACATTACACTTACAGAAACACAAAAATAAAAATGTCATCCCAAATGTCATCCCAGTCATCCAGAAGAATGTATTCAGCGGAGGAGGCATATGCCATGCTTGCCTCTGACTCTAACACAGCCAGTGATGCAAGCGGGGAATTTGAAGGATTCGTCTTAAGCTCTTCTTCCTCCTCTAGTGATGAGGGACCCCCTCAAAGACGCCCCCGTAGAGCAGCTGAGACCCCCCCCCCCAAATGATTGATCCCGTATGGACCCCACCACCAGACAATTTTGAGCCCCAGGTTCCTGAGTTTTTGGCCATCCCAGGAATCCAATTTGATTCAACAGGTCTCAGAGAAATTGACTTTTTCAAATTATTTTTCTCTGATGATTTTATAAATTTAATGGTGGACCAAAGTAATTTATATGCCCAGCAGTTTATTGCTCAAAACCCCACGTCATCATTTGCTAGGTGGACCCCTGTAGATGCAGTAGAGATGATGACGTTTTGGGGTCTGGTGTTACATATGGGCATAGTAAAAAAGCCAGAAATTAGGCAATATTGGAGTACAGATGTTCTGTACAGCACCCCACTTTACCGTATGGCCATGACTCGGACTCGTTTTGAGATAATCCTTACATTTTTACATTACACCGATAATGCACAGTGCCCACCCAGAGATGATCCCACCTTTGACCGGCTATTCAAAGTCAGGCCAGTCATTGATCATTTCAGTGCCAAATTTGCAGAGATGTACATCCCTGAAAAATGTATTTGTATCGACGAGTCCCTTATACATTTTAAAGGAAGGGTTAAATTCCGCCAGTACCTTCCCAATAAGAGGGCAAGGTATGGCATAAAAATGTATAAACTGTGTGAAAGCACCTCAGGGTACACCCACAGGTTTAGGGTATATGAAAGGAAGGATTCAAGAATTGAACCGCCAGAATGCCCCCCCTCCCTCGTAGGTGTTAGTGGAAAAATTGTCTGGGATTTAGTGCACCCCTTCCTGGATAAAGGTTATCACCTCTATGTGGATAACTTTTACACTAGCATCCCCCTGTTTAAGGCCCTTGGTTCAAGAGGTACAGCAGCTTGCGGTACTGTGCGCAAGAACCAAAGAGGCCTCCCAAAAACGCACGTTGCCCAAGTACTGAGAAGGGGTGAAAGCAGGGCACAATCCACCGAAAATATGTTGTTGGTCAAATATAAGGACAAGAGGGATGTCCTTATACTGACAACAATTCATGGAGACAGTACCACCTCCATCCCTGTACGAGGTACCAGTACCCACACCTCAAAACCTAATTGTATCCTAGATTACAATAAGTACATGGGCGGAGTGGATCTTTCAGATCAGGTTCTGAAGCCGTACAGTCCCCTGCGGAAAACAAAAATCTGGTACAAGAAGCTGGCCGTGTATATCATCCAGATGGCACTGTATAACGCTTACGTGCTATTCCGTTCTACCAGCCAGAGGGGGACATTTATGCACTTTCAAGAGGAAGTCATAAAGGGCCTAATATTTGGGAACCAGCAGGCAGAGGGCCCCAGTACTTATAGTACTGGCCCCCGTATTGTACCAGGGCAGCATTTTCCTAACGAAATCCCCTCCACTGCAAGAAAGGGCAGGACACAAAAAAGGTGCAAAGTTTGCTATAAAAAGGGAATAAGAAAGGATACTATTTTCCACTGTGAAACTTGCCCCGACAAACCCGGCCTATGTATAAAGGAGTGTTTTAAAATATACCACACATCTATGGATTATTAGGTTCATCATTTCACCGTGCTTCGGGGGTCTTGCTAATGCCACATAGCACCCACCATTCATTCCACCAGAATCTGAGCTGCAAAATCCAAAAATCACTCCTTCCCTTCTGAGTCCTGCCATGCACCCAACTGGTATTTTTTGGTCACATATGAGGCATTGCCATACTCGGGAGAAATTGGGGCACAGATTTTGGGGTGCTTTGTCTCCTTCATTCCTTGTGAAAATGAAAAATTTGGAGCCAGAACGGCATTTTTGTGTAAAAAATTTAATTTTTCATTTGCACAGCCCAGTTGTATCAAAATTGGTGAAACCCCTGGGGGTTTGAAATGTACACTATACCCCTAGATGAATTCCCTGAGGGGTGTAGTTTGCAAAATGGGGTCACTTGTGGGGGGTTCTACTGTATTGGTGCTTCGGGGGTCTTGCTAATGCGACATAGCACCCACCAACATTCCACCAGAATCTGTGCTGCAAAATCCAAATATCACTCCTTCCCTTCTGAGTCCTGCCATTTTTTGGTCACACATGAGGCATTGTCGTACTCGGGAGAAATTGGGGCACAGATTTTGGGGTGCTTTGTCTCCTTCATTCCTTGTGAAAATGAAAAATTTTGAGCCAGAACTGCATTTTTGTGTAAAAAATGTAATTTTTCATTTGCACAGCCCAGTTGTATCAAAATTGGTGAAACCCCTGGGGGTTTGAAATGTACACTATACCCCTAGATGAATTCCCTGAGGGGTGTAGTTTGCAAAATGGGGTCACTTGTGGGGGGGTTCCACTGTATTGGTGCTTCGGGGGTCTTGCTAATGCGACATAGCACCCACCAACATTCCACCAGAATCTGAGCTGCAAAATCCAAAAATCACTCCTTCCCTTCTGAGTCCTGCCATGCACCCAAATGGTATTTTTTGGTCACATGTGAGGCATTGCCGTACTCGGGAGAAATTGGGGCACAGATTTTGGGGTGCTTTGTCTCCTTCATTCCTTGTAAAAATGACAAATTTGGAGCCAGAACTGCATTTTTGTGTAAAAAATGTAATTTTTCATTTGCACAGCCCAGTTGTATCAAAATTGGTGAAACCCCTGGGGGTTTGAAATTTACACTATACCCCTAGATGAATTTCCTGAGGGGTGTAGTTGGCAAAATGGGGTCACTTGTGGGGGGTTCCACTGTATTGGTGCTTCGGGGGTCTTGCTAATGCGACATAGCACCCACCAACATTCCACCAGAATCTGAGCTGCAAAATCCAAAAATCACTCCTTCCCTTCTGAGTCCTGCCATGCACCCAAATGATATTTTTTGGTCACATGTGAGGCATTGCCGTACTCGGGAGAAATTGGGGCACAGATTTTGGGGTGCTTTGTCTCCTTCATTCCTTGTGAAAATGAAAAATTTGGAGCCAAAACTGCATTTTTGTGTAAAAAAAATAATTTTTCATTTTCACTGCCCAGTTGTACCACAATTGGTGAAACCCCTGGGGGTTTGAAATGTACACTATACCCCTAGATGAATTCCCTGAGGGGTGTAGTTTGCAAAATGGGGTCACTTGTGGGGGGGTTCCTAACTTTTAGCATGTTATGGTGCCTAGAAACCTACATGGTGCCTAAAAAATAATCTCATAAAAAGGAGGCTCCAAAATCAAGTAGGTGCTCCTTCTATTATGAAGCCTGTGGTTTGGTCAACGTGCACACTAGGGCCACATATAGGATATTTATGAAAACAAAAGAATTGGGGAAATCAATTAAAATTGCAAATCTGCAAAAAAATTGAAATTTTGAAATTTCACCTACACTTTGTTTTAATTCCTGTGAAACACCTAAAGGGTTAACAAACTTCCAAAAATGCTGTTTTGAATACTGTGAGGGGTGCAGTTTTTGAAATGGCATCATTTATGGGGGTGTCTCACATACAAGTCCCTCAAAGTCACATCAGAACTGAACTGGTCCCTAAAAAAATCAGTGTTTGAAATTTTCTTGAAAATTTGAGAATTTGCTATTCATATTTTAAGCCTCCTAGTGTCCAAAAAAATTAAAAGGATGTTGAAATAATGATGGAAACATAAAGTAGACATATGGTCTATGTTAGTTATTAACTATTTTGAGTGTTATGATTATTTGTCTCACAAGCAGAAAATTTAACATTTTGAAAATTGCTAAATTTTCCATTTTTTACGACATTTTGGTATTTTTCATAAAAAAACACAGACTGTATCGACCCAAATTTACCACTAACTTGAAGTACAATGTGTCACGAGAAAACAATCTCAAAATCACTGGGATAAGTAAAAGCAAAAAAAAGTTATCCCCACTTAAGTGATACATGTCAGATTTGAAAAAAAGGGCTCTGTCAGGAAGGCAAAAACATGCTGCGTCAGGAAGGGGTTAACAGACGTATCTTCTTCACCAAGTATGGGGCACAGACACATGAAGATCTGTACAATTTGTATACAGTCAAAAATATACATTTCAACTGTGAACACAGTTACTACTAGGCTGTATGTGCCCCAGTGCATAGATCAGCAAGTGGCTTAGAGCACAGGGGTAATGTGAAAGAGAATAGGACAGACAACAGTAGTCAAGAACTTAATGAATTCTTCATAAGAAATCCTCAGTCTGATTTTAACTGTAAATGGAATTATCGGTGAGTATAATTCACTGCTAATATATTAATTATAAAAATAAAATTTGGGGTACTTGGGTATTATCACGGCTCCCCCGATATCCATCGCAGGGCATTGTACAACCACAAAATCGCGTTGCATCGCATGCCATGCCATATGACGCGATTATACCAGATTTTTAATTTAATTGTACAGGCACCCAGATGCCCGATTCCTATGTTAAATGCCCCCCCAGAACTGGTTTTACATTGTACACCCACCCTGATGGGTAATGACTATGTTCAAATGCCCCCCCATTGTTAACGCCACCCCACTATCAATGCCAACCCGAAGCGTGGCGAGCGCAGCAAGCCCGTGAGGGGCGGCGGTACGCGTCCTCCGACCTTTTCATACCCCCACTATCCACGTCGGCGTGGATTTGATCTTATATAGTGTGGCGAGCCACCGAGCCCGAAGCGTGTCAAGCGGACGCGTAATACTTGTGAAGTAATGCGCGTCCCCTTGCTGCGCTCGCCACGCTTCGGGCTCGGTGGCTCGCTGCGCTTGCCACACTATATAACTAAATAAAGTGTGGCGAGCCACCGAGCCCGAAGCGTGGCGAGCGGACGCGTATACCTGTGAAGTAATGCTTTTGGCTCGCTGCGCTCGCCACACTTTATATTCTCAACTCCACGCCGACGTGGATAGTGGGGGTATGAAAAGGTCGGAGGACGCGTACCTCCGCCCCACGTGGGCTCGCTGCGCTCGCCACGCTTCGGGTTGGCGTTGATAGTGGGGTGGCGTTAATAATGGGGGGGCATTTAACATTGTCATTACCCATCAGGGTGGGGATACAATTAAAAATTGGGTCTGGGTGGGCATTTAACATTGAAATTGCATTGCATGCCATTATAATGGCATGCGATGCGACGCGATATTAAAATTGTACACTCATCCCGAGAAAAGCCTCAAATCGGGTCCATCGCATGCCATCGCATACCTTAATTAGTGGTATGCGATGCGACCGGAGCCATGATAATACACAAGTACCAAATTTGGTAATTAGACTTATCAAGGTTGTAGAGATTTATTCCTGTATGTCCACAGAGCTTCTTGTAAACAAGGCCCTTTACAAGTTAAAGGCATGGTGAATGACCAAAGGGTGCTGGGTAGATCACGCAAGTAAAATGGTTTCGTACATTTTCTATACAGTGCATCACATGAATATAGTGACAAATAGCAAATTGTATAGATTATATAAAACTAGCATAATAAAATTGATACATTTGGGGTGGTGGTGTGTGTGTGTGTGGGGGGGGGGGCTTCTAATCTAAATTGGTCCCCTGCACATTTGCACGGTGATCGATGTTTTGTGCATTTCTGCACATGTGCAGATGCAGGGTGCGAGTAGGCATGGCAAACTACATGTTCCCCACCCCGCTTGCACCTAGCAGTGCGGCCGGAAGGGCGGCAGCACAGTCCATGGGAATTCCCTGCATTTCATGGGCGTACCCATGCAAATCAGCCATTGACACGGGTGCAAGCAGCCGACTTTAGCGGATGTCAGCCACCCGCCTGCTTTCCACACAGACCATCAAATGATTTCTCTCCCGCACCCAAGGCTGCGAATGGATAAATATGCAAATCATCCATTCACAGCAGTGCGGGGAATTGCACCATGCGAGGTGGGCAGCTGTGCGGCATCTGGGGGATTCACACGGCTGCGAATCAACCAGAATGAGGGCCTTTGTTCCAATTCAGCACCATTCCATCCTATTATAATTTTTTTTCTTTTATCTACTGATTTTATATATTTGCTTTTATCACAGGTCTCATGAATTGTATTTTATTTCTTGAGAAAGCTACCTAGCTCACTTTGGTCATTAGCCAAGCCTTCAACATATAAACATGTAAAGAAATAAAATGTAACAGGGTTGATCGGAAAAAAAATTGATTTTTTTTCTTTTGTTTAATATTAGGTTGTTTTGCATTAATGTTTTGGGAAAAATAGGGAAAAAAATAATCGTGTGTGAAAATGTACTTAACCCTTTGACTGCCAACATCTGTGAGATGTTCAAAATATCCTATATAAATGCCAGTGTCACTCATTCCCTGAGACCCAATTTAACATTGCCCCCCAGACTCCATTTTTAATTGTATACCCACCCTGATGGGTAATTACTATGTGAAATGCCCCCCCATTGTTAACGCCACGCCACGATCAACGTCAACCCGAAGCGTGGCGAGGACAGCGAGCTCGCGAGGGGCAGCGGTACGCATCCTCCGACCTTTTCATACCCCCACTATCCACGTTTGCGTGGAGTTGATTTTATATAGTCTGGCGAGTGCAGCGAGCCCGAAGCGTGGGAGCGCAGCGAGCCCCGCGAGGGTGCTTGTAAAATTAAAAAACGCATCACATCGTATGCGATCAGATGCCCTACAATGGACATCGGGGAAAACAAGTAGCCACAAAACTGCACAGAGTTGGAATACTTTAAAATAACATAAATTTAATTACTAAGTAGAAGCACAATAGTATAATAAGCTGATCAGCTAATAGGTGGCCACTTTATTATAAAATCATAACACAATACACAATAAAATACAGATAAACCAATTCGTACAACGTGATAATGCTTATGGTTATGTAAAGAGCCCTTCAAGCAGATGGTTGGTAGCATCTTTATATGGCAATTGATGCTAAAAAATGTATCTATGATTAATAGCGTATGGTTAGTTGTTTTTCATTGCCAGGAAATATAAGCAGTTCTTGTGGGTGCATAGGGCTACCGACTCATTCCTCTAAGAAGCTTGTTAAAAGTTACTAGGTTAAGGCAATTGCTGTTAGTAGTAAGCCTTGTGGTTACCTTTGCTGAACGTTCATTTTAGAGTCCTGTCTGGCCATAGGGTTAGGGGTTCTGTAGCGCCTTTCCAAACCCCCACTATCCACGGCAGCCTGAAGCGTGGCGAGCATAGCGAGTGGACGCGTTATGCGTCCTCCCGACCTTTTCATAACCCCACTATCCACGTCGGAGTGGAGTTGATTTTATATAGTGTAGCGAGTGAGGGGATGCGGATGACTTTACATGTAATCTGCGTCCGCTCACCACACTTCGCGCTCACCACACTATATAAAATCAACTCCACGCCGACGTAGATAGTGGGGGTATGAAAAGGTTGGGTGGACGCGTAACGCGTCCCCTCACGGGGCTCGCCACGCTTCGGGCTGCCGTGGATAGTGGGGGTTTGAAAAGGCGCTACAGAACCCCTAACCCTATAGACAGGGTTGCTGTACCCTGCCGTATTAGCTACTCAGATGCAGGAGCGTCTCATTGCTGGAGTGCCTCTCCGCCGGCGCCAGCATGATCCCCTCTCCATCAAAGAGAGGGGATCATGCTGGCGCCTGTGGTGTGAGAGAGGCACTGAGTAGGCTTGTCAGGGATGCAGGGGACAGAGATGCAGTTCCTGGCAACAGTACGGTAGTTACTTGTGTAGTTTCACGGCGGCAGCCTACGCTGATAACGAAGCTTAGGCTGCCGCCTTGAAACTACACAAGTAAGGCAGCCGTTGGGCTACGCTGATAATGTAGCTTAGGCTGCCGCCGTGAAACTACATAAGGAAGGCAGCCATTGGGCTACGCTAATAGCGTTGCTTCAAACGTAGCATAAGCTGCTGCCGTGAAACTACACAAGTACCATATTTTCAATATTTTATTCTGTAAAGCACTACGCCTGATAGCCGTCTTTACCCCATTGTGGGCCTAAGCTTCCCTAGAGGTCCTCATGTCAGTGGTCCAGATGGACCTCTGGTCCCACTGAGCAGGGCCTCCAGTTACCGCCCATAACCCAGGGGGGGGGGCAATATCAGCGTGTCGGTAACAACACTGTTTAGCATGAATATATATTTTGTGATATCATATTATATTTAATATATAATATAATTCAACAATATCTGTCATCAAAGAAATAACCAATATGTAAACACAAACCTGTATAGTGATCCATATAACCCTAAAAAGGGCCATAAGGCCATTCACTCTTATATATGTATGTATATACATATATATCCATTATAAGGTTATGCATTTTATCATTGATATTTAATAGAAATCATATATAGACAGGTTATCCTAGAGGGCGGGAGGTACAGATGTTTTGGGGAAGTCCAAGACAATTTAAATCGATGGTATCATTGATGTCGTTCGGCATCAGCGCCCCCATACGATAGTTCCAGTAGGGCTCGCAACTGCAGAGCCTACTGAACCTATCTCCCCCTCTTTTATTGTTTTTGATCAGCTCTATTCTAATCAAGGTAACTTCATCTATCTTCCCTTTTTGGCATGTATATACGTGACTTGAGACAGAATGGGATGTGAGACCGCTTAACATATTTCTCCTGTGTTCCATGCCTCTAACATGGACCGTACGTGTTGTTCTTCAGACATATTGCTTCCCGCAGCTGCAGGTCAGCAAAAATATTGCATATGTTGAACCACAACTGATGAAACTTTCGACTTTAAAAGTGTATTCGGTAACCGTAGATCTAAAGTCAATGGTTTTTCTTGGGGCCATTTTGCAGACCAGACATCTGTCTTTTACGCATTGGTGGTACCCTTTCGGCCTTTGAGGTAGCTATTGGCTTTCTTGCCTCTTGATATTACCTCCCTCAATTTGAGTAGCATTAGAAAAGTGGGTACGTGTAAGTTTCATTTTGAGGTTCTCAGACCTTCTAAAGACCATGTTACCGTCCAAGTTAAGTGTACTTTTCAGGAGGGGATCTTGTGCTAATAATACTGTATTGTTCTTTTTAAAAAAAAAAATATTATTCATTTAAAAAAAATCATACAATACAAATCCATACACCATACACAGACATTTTATACATAATAACATAGACATTTATGTACATTAACATACAAACACAATCGTCCAGTGCTGCTTTTATTTAACACATTCTTTCCTGTCTCAAGATCCCTGAGGATATATTTTACTTCTACCCTTACATTATATATATCTCTCTCTTTAGATAGGTATTCATTTCCTATAGCAATATATCTCATATAGTCATGCATCACACGTGTTATTTCCCATTTCACTTTTTATGTCGAGGCGTGGGGAGCATTCATACATTCAAATAGTGTTTACCATTCCATATTTAGTGATTATTATCATTATACTCATCTAATTATTACATGTACTCTATTTATTAGTGATTTCTTTTTTTTTTATTTCTTTTTTTTTATTTTACTTATCATTTCTAATGTGTGGCCTGTGTTGGTTTTTCATTCTCTATTAATAATTTTTTATTTCTCCTTTCTAACATATCATAATTTAATTTCTTAATTCTTTAACCATTTTTGCCATATTTTATAATAATTTTTTAAAGTGCATCTCTTAGTGTGTATATATTTCTCGTGTAAAGCCGTGTAGTCTACCAGTGCTCTCCAGCCTTCAATGTCTGGGGCTGTCTTAGCCATCCATGTTCTGGCTATCATGACTTTCGCCAGTGCACATATATTAGTAATGAATGCCTTATCATCTCTATTTATTAACCCATCGTTGATTATATTTAATAGGCAACATTTTGGTGTAAGGGTAGTATCATTTATCCCCAGGTTTATTAATGTCGATTTTACTTTATCCCAGAATTCTTGTACTATTTGACACTCCCAGATTAGGTGAAAAAAGTGCCGGGTGCATTGTTGCATTTAGGACATCTGTCCGATGTCTTCCCCCCGAACTTTACCAGCTTTTCCATAGTTATGTATGATCTATGCAGTATATACAGTTGTACCTGTTGTACTCTGATGGAGTTTGTACTATTATATACCGATGCAACTGCCCTCTCCCATTCCTCTGTATCTATCTGCCCCATATCGTTTTCCCATTTTTCTTTTAACTTGTTCAGTCCCTCCTCATTTTTCACCCGCAAGAGATAATTATAAACTTTTGATACCTTTTTGGTTTTGCTGCCTTCTGTCAACATCTTTTTAAGTGGTGATATCCCAAATTCTGGGGGGGTTTCCCTTAAATTGCATGTGCAGTGCTCTTCTTAGCTGTATATACCTGAAGAGATAGGACAGGGGTAGGGAGTATTCCTCCTGCATTTGACTAAAGGATTTTAATTTCTTATCTATATATAACTGACTCAATAACGTGATTCCATATGGACCCCATACCTTGGCTATTTGCAAATATTTAAGCTCTTTAAATTTTTTAAGATCACTTAATGGTTGGTCCACCTCTATTGCTTAAAATTTCATAATTTTATTAGCTTCTTTCCACGTTTTAATTGCTTGTATAACCAACAATCTTGTTTACATATTTGACCCTTTATTAATCTTTGTAGGGGTGTATTATCCCCCGTCATTTCCTTTATCCCCTCATTATCCACTGCACCATTCATCCAACCTGCCAGTGTTGTTATTTGCCCGGAGATATAGTACAGTTTAAGGTCTGGCAGAGACATTCCTCCCTCCCTCTCATCAGTGTCTGTAACTTGATTTTAGGTCGTGCCTTATTCCAGATGAAAGAGGAGAGCATGCTATTTATTTTCCTAAAGGAGTCCGCTATATAACACGGTGATTGTTGCAACACGTATAAGAATTTCGGCAACACTATCATTTTTAGAAGGTTTACTCTGCCTATGGTGGTTAGTGGTAGCCTACCCCAGAGTTTTGTTTTGGTACGTAGATATGTTATTAATGTGTCTAGGTTCAGCTTAGTATATTCTTCAGAGTCTCGAGAGATCCATATGCCCAAATATTTAAAGTTTTCCACACATTTGAGAGGTATGTCTGCCGGGAGGCCTGCCGAGTTTCCAGATTGGACTGAGAGGATACTCGACTTTCCCCAGTTCACCCTGAATCTAGAGTAATTGCCGAATTCCTCTATTGCTCTCAGAACCACTGGAACAGATCTCTTGCCATCAGCCAGAAATATTAGGAGGTCGTCGGCATATAATGCCACCACATCCGCCCTTCCACCAGTTCCGAATCCAATTATTTCTGGGCGATTGCGCAATGTACAGGCCAGCGGTTCGATCGCTAAAGCAAAAAGACTGGGGGATAGGGGACATCCCTGCCTTGTCCCTCTATAAAGAGGAAAGGGCTGGGAGATATCCCCATTTATTGCCATTTTGGCATTTGGTGCTGAATATAATAATTGCACCCATTTAATAAATATAGGGCCTAGTCCAAATGATCCCATTACTGCTCAGAGGTAATGCCACTCGACAGCGTCAAACGCCTTCACCGCGTCGAGCGACATTACCACCGGGCATGGGTCTCCTTCTCGGGGTGTCTGAAGATGCGTATACAATTTACGCAGATTTAGCGAGGTAGACTTTCCCGGCATGAAGCCGGTCTGGTCTCCATGCACTATCTCTGCAATATACCTATTGAGTCAAGTTGCTAATACCTTTGCCAAGATCTTAGCTTCAGTAGCTATCAGAGATATCGGTCGATAAGAGTCTAGCAGTATAGGATTTTTTTCGGCCTTCAACAGAACTATAATTTTTGCTTCCAGCATAGATTTAGGGAGGCTATTGCTTTGAAAGCTTGCATTGAAGATTTCTAGCAACATCGGTGCTAGTACATCCAAGTATTTTTTGTATATTTCACCTGGTATACCATCGAGCCCTGGGGATTTTCCATTTGGGAGCGCTCTAATAGCTTCTTTTATTTCCTGTAGCATTATTGGGGAATCTAGATCTTCTTTACTTTTGCTCGATAGAGTGGGGAGTTTTATATTACTTAAAAAAAATTATATTTCTGGATAATTATGAATTAACCTAGACTCGTATATTTTAGAGAAATAGTCTCTGAAGACCTCCACGATGTCGAGATCCGCAGAGACCATCATTCCCGTTGTATCCTGTATTTTTATAATGATATTAGAGGGGCTTTCCGCTTGCGCGATATGTGCCAGGAAGTTTCCTGACCTATCTGAGCTTGCGTAGGTAGTGTAAGAGTTATACCGTAATATTCTGGAATTTTCTTCTTTTACACACTCTACCCACTCCCTCTGTGCTATTAACCATTCTTTTTTTTTATCTTCTGTATTGTTTATTACATATATTTTTTCCAACTCCCTACACTTTTTTTCCAATTCTGTTACTTTACTTCTACTTTTCTTTTTTATATCACTGACCTCTTTTTTCAAGATTCCTCTCAGGAATGCTTTGAAGGCATCCCAGACTATGTTTGTAGGTGCCGAGCCCATGTTTGTTGACCAGAACTCCTCCCATTTTTCTCTCATCCCCTCTCCATCCCCCATTTTTTCCAACCACCTAGGATCGAATTTCCAAAAAGAACCCTTATTACCTCTGTCATTCTTTAGTTCTAGTACTACTGGTGAGTGATCAGAGATCCCTCTAGTTTTGTATTCTACATTAATGACTCTTGGCATTAATCTGTTTGATATTAACATTAAATCGATCCTAGAGAACGAATGGTATGAGGCCGAGAAGCATGAAAATTGTTTATCTGTGAGATTTTTTTATCTCCAATACTGTATTGTTCTTAATGATATTTCTTATTTCTTTAGTATAGCCATTATATTGTGTAGTAAACATGTCTGCCCTGTTATTTGGCTTTTTCCATTGTTGTGTTGGTACAAGATTTTTATTTTTTATTTTGTTTTCTAATAGGGAAGCTCTATTTCATTTACTGACGCCTCCATCAAAATATTCTCTGGATAGTTCTGTTCCCTTAAGGCCTCAAGTAACTTACCAGCTTGCCTTTCATAGCTTTCTCCTGTAAAGCAATTTTTTACTCATATAAGTTGGCCCTTGGGGATGTTTTGCTTCCATCCGTCCGCACGAGAGCTTTCATAATTCAAATATTGATTTTGGTCAACTGGTTTGACATACGTTTCAGTACGTATGACGCCATTTTGGACTCGTGTGCGACATCCAAGAAATTAATAGAGTGTGTACTATAAGTGCTGGTGAATCTAAGACCAAACTTTTTAGAATTCAAATTATCCATTAATTGGTGCAGTGACTTTATATCCCCATACCAAATAATAAATAATCAATATAACGACCGTAGAGGACCAGATTTGCCCCAAACTCCTCTTCCCACACATGTTCGTCTTCCACGACCCCCATGTATAGGTTAGCGAAGCTCGGGGCGAACCTGGTCCCCATAGCGGTACCCCGTGTTTGTAAGTAGCGCTTTGCGTAAAAAAGAAAATAATTGTGTTCCAAAATAATATATATATATTTTTTTTACTTTAATATCTTTATTGAAGCAGGTTATACATTAAAAAGTCAAATAAGAAAATTAATTTCAATTACCAGTATACATTATTAAAAGAAACATCACTATAAGTACAGCAAATAGTCAATGTATCAGGGATGATTTCCTGTATACGTTGGTGACAAGGACATTAGTACATATATAACGAACTATTGTTAGTGAAGACATAAGTGCAACTTTTTGTAAACAGAGCAGCGGATGGGTTTTGAGTGGTTATACTCTTGTGGGTGTGTTATATAAGCACTCCAACCTTTTCCCAATTAGTCACTAATCAAATTCCAAATAGGGGCTTCTCTAAGAATATAGGTACTCTACTTCATCAGGAGTTTTTCCTTTTTAACCCCTGAAGGTCGCTATTTGTTGTTTGGGTCATTCAAATGCTCTTTGTGAGAGAAAAAATTAACTTTTTAATTCTAACTCATAAAAAAATGAGCAACTTAATCATACAACAAATAATATAAAATACACAAATCAATCAGACAACAAATAATATAGAAGGACATGAAGAGCCACTACTATGCTATATAGCAGGAGATAGTGTTCTCCAGTGAGGGTAGCCCTGTGTGGGCGCTATTAGTGTTCTATAGTGCCAAATGCATGGAGCGGCTAAACCACTCTTTAGTGGGTAATTACGTATATTTATTTTATCTTATATTGAAGCATTCAAAAAGAATAGCATTTTCAGAATACGGTTATACATTTTGTTATATCAATTCCTTTCACCATCATTTCCATTTCATTTGACACATATGCTTGTCTATTTTCTGTTTCAAATTATTTTTTATTCTTATTTTTTTTCTCCTTTCTGTGTGTGGTCCGGTCTCCTTACTCTTCTTCCCTATACCCTTATGGGGTCACCCTGTATTAACATTTGGGTTTCATACCACTGTGTGTGTTGGAAACATTTCCTAAGTTGATTTTTTATTGTTATGGGTTGTATTTCAATAAAGCTTTCCCACACTTCAAAGAGTTTTTTACTCTTTTTTTCTTTTTGTATTGTGGCGTCTACCCATTCCATATGAAATAGTTTATCTTTAAACATACTTATCAGGGGGGCAGACTTGTCTAACCACACGTGCAGTATACTTTTCCTAACTGCTGCTGAGATTGCTAGCAAGAGTTTTTTTTTGTCCCCTTGTGAATTTTCACCTCCTTCCCTATCATCCCAAATATTGCCCATTCTGGAGATATTATTAGAGGGCTTTCCTTTAAATTATTTGTCCATTGGCCTACCTCCATCCAAAACTTTTTTATGTGGGTGCACTGCCACATGCAGTGAAACAAGTCAGCCTCCTCCTGTACACATTTTACACAGGTGTGGTCCTCTGACAATTTCATCTTAAACCTTCTCATTGGGGAGCAATAAGCCTGGTGGAACAGGTTGTAAAACATTTCCGTGTATGTTATTGCTGGGATTGTCTTAACCGTTTCCTCCAGGGTTTGTAACAGTTTTCCTATAGTTAAGTGTGGGAAATTCTCTCTCCACTTCACTATTCCAGTTTTGACCTTAGAGTAGTCAAGTGGTGAGTATAAAAATCTGTAATGTGACGAGATAACTCCCCTCTGTGGTATTTTTTGTTGTAACAATATGTCTAGAGGATTCTGTAAATCTAGTGTAGTTAGTTGTTTTGTTACCCAACTAGTGTAGTGCTGTGCTTGCATGAAGAATATATTTTGTTTAGTAAAGTTTCTGTGCTTCTCTATTGCTTCGTCAAAGGTTAGTGGTTTACCTGATTGGATATCTATTAGGTGTTCCACTCTACTTATCCCCATTTGTTCCCAGTTACTAAATGGGATTCCTGCTTCTCCCATCTGAAAGGCGGGGTTTTGTAGGAATGTCAAAAATTTTGATTTATTTGGTTTATTTGGAACCTTTTGCGTAGGATAAACCAGAGATGTCTTGTTGATTCCAGTATTGGGTTGTGAATTACATTGGGGTCAATTTTTGCGTTTTCCAAATGTAGAAACGTGACTAGGTGAGTTTTCCATAAAAACCCTTGTTCTAATGTCGTATTTGTATATATCTCAGTTTTTTGTATCCATTCTCTTATGTGTCTCAGAATAGCTGCTTGGTTATACCACACTACATTGGGAAAGTTCAAGCCTCCATTATTTTTCCGTTGTTGCATTTTCATTAAGCTAATTCTCCCCTTTTTCCCTTTCCATCCTCTAAATAATTTATTTCCCTTGTATTGCCTTTTGTCAGTAATAGGGGTAGGTTTTGGAGGGGGTAGAGTAGTCTGGGAATTGATATCATCCTAATTAGGTTCATCCTGCCCATATATGATATTCTCAGATGTTTCCAACTGTGTATTTCTGTCCTGATTTTGTCTATTGCTTTATTTATGTTGATCGGGTATAATAAGGCTATGTCTTTTGGGAGCTGAACTCCTAAGTAACTTATTGTTTCCTTTGCCCATTTTAGGTTTATCTCTTTGGCCCATGTTGGTCTCGTATTTTCAGTTTGGAGGGCCATTGCTATTGACGTTTGAAAGTTTACACTAAACCCTGATTGGCCACCTATTTTCTCCATTAGGAGATTTAACGATTCCTTTGGGTTACCTATGTATAGCAGGATATCATCCGCAAATGCGGAGATCTTTACCGTTTGTTTTCCTATTTTAATACCCTTCATAGTCTTCCATAATTGTATTATTCGCAGCATGGGATCTAAGACCAAATTAAAAAGGAGTGGGGACATGGGGCAGCCTTGTCTTGTCCCACGAGACATTTCTATTTGTTTGCTTTTGTGTCCATTTATCAAAAGGGTTGTTACTGGATGGGTATAGAAGAGATTTACTATTTTTTTAAAATCCCTGCCGAATCCCCTTCTTATTAAAATCTCCTTCATATATTCCCAAGAGACCGTATCAAATGCTTTTTGTGCATCGAGACTTAAGAGTACATTTGATTTTCTTTCTTCCTTTTGGGTAGATGCAGTTATTGCCGTTCTAGCTGTTCTTATCCCTCTTACTGCATGTCTGCCGCTTATAAACCCTAACTGGTGGTCTGTCACCAAGAGGGCTATAATTTTTTGTAGTCTTATTGGCATAATTTTGGCCATTATTTTGAAATCTATGTTTAGGAGGGTAATTGGACGGTACGATGAGGGCTCTGTCAAGGTCCTTTCCCTCTTTGGGTATCAAAATGGTGTGTGCTGTGTTGAATGAGGGGTATGAAGGGTTCCAAAATAAATTTATTAGATTGTAATAGAAAAACATGTAGAGAGTCCGTCATTTCAATGTCATTACAAAGATAGTGATCCACTGCCTCTATAGCTAGTGCGTGTGGAATATTTGAGTATAGGGCTTCCACGTCACACGTGACCAATTGGGTACTTGTGTATTAGCACGGTGCCCAGTTTTCTTACGTACGTTAACGTAGTGAAATCGCATCGCAACGCATAACGTTCTATTACCATGCGATGTGATGCGATTTTACCCATCCCGCTCCATGATATTGGGGCTCAGATCCAGATCAATGAGCAGGTAATTCCAAACTACAATGTAGCAAAGGGGGAATCCAAAAGCACCTACGCGTTTCGCTGAACGCCTGTCAGCTTTATCGTCCTTGATAAAGCAGACAGGCGTTCAGCGAAACGCGTAGGTGCTTTTGCTACATAGGCTGTGGGCCGTATAGGCTGTGTGCATGGTGTAGCTGTGTGCATAATAGTTTTGAAGTGCATCATTTTTAAAGTGCGGCATAATTGAAACATAACTGCAGCATTCTACTGGCGTTATTTGGATTCATATGACTCCTGCTCTCACTTCTCCAACAGGTAAACAGAACTGAATATCTGCAGAGCATTACATCTCATGTGTGGGATTGATTTATATAAATTCTCGAGGAAAACAGAACTGAATATCTGAATTGTGTATTCAAAAAAAGTACCTTCCAAGTTATCTGGCAGATCTACTCTGGCCTGTGTGTAGGGAGGAATAGGGCAGCAGAGTATTTCTCCTCAGGTGCTGGATGTGTTTAACTTCTTTGGTAATTGATCATTCTGCACACTGCTTTAGATATCAGGAATGTGTTATTGACAAATTTTATTTTGCAAGTTAAATAGCAAATCTCTTTTGCCTATGTGAAGAGAGGAACATCATATAACTCTTAATGATACATGGTATCTTGGAATGCATGGGTGTTTATGTGGGATGCAGTGTAAATCCCGGCGGTCGGGATCCCGACCGCTGAAATCCCGACACTTTCTCCCTCCGGGGATGTCCACGACACCCCCGGAGGGAGAATAAATTAGTGTGCCGAGCGTAGCGAGGCACCGGGCCCGCTGCGTGGCGAGCCCGCAAGGGGGGGCGATCCACGTCCCCCCCTTGTCGGGATTTAATACTGAATCCATTTATGTAAGCCACTTTTATTACTATTCATTGTAGTAGGGGGGTTGGGGATTGGGTGGGAAGAGTCCAATTAATGAGTGCACATGCATTTAAAGATCACTACATAGACTGTGGGCCGTATAAGCTGTGTGCATGGTGTAGCGGTGTGCATAATATTTTTGAAGTGCATCATTTTTAGTGCGGCATAATTGAAACATAACTGCAGCCTTCTACTGACGTTATACTGAAGTGAAACAGAAGGATAGAAAACAACAACTACTCAGAAAACCAAAGACTGCTTTGAGTAAGTTCAATCTATCCTCACAGCCATACTACCCCTGGCTGCTTAATCTGGCTATTCAACCATAATATCACCATTTTTACATCTGCAAACAACTTTTACTATCACTGTTAATGCTTGTATTTGCACTGTCAGTTTTGAAAATGCACAGCGGTACCTCTAATGACTTCACCTCTCCTGCACTTCCATTGATAGTAGGTGTCCCCCAACATTTTATTCTTGGCCCTCTTCTTCTCTATCTCTACATGTCTTCTCTGGGTGAGCTCATTTGCTCACTCGACTTCCACTATCACCTCTATGCTGATAATACTGAAATCTACCTCTCCTCTCCTGATCTGTCTCCTATCCGCACTCATTTCTCCAACTGTCTCTCTGCTGTCTACTCTTGGATGACCCAGCGCTTTTTTAGACTTAAAATATCAAACACTAAGCTGACCTCTTCCCACCCTCCTGCATAAAACCTGACCATCTCTCATCCTAACCTACTGTTTATGCTCACTTATACCCCTTCTGTGTCACCCCTGTCTGTCTAACCCTCCCCTTTAGAATGTAAGCTCTCACGAGCAGGGCCCTCTCTCCTCATGTGCCTTTCTTAGAATATATAAACCTCTGCCACCTTGATAATTGCTTCAGTTTCCTGTCCCCTGATGCAACTATTCATATTAACCATATACTTGTCCTAAACTGTCTTGTGATGTAATTCGTTATGTGTTTTTGCTCATATCTATTCTCTGTAAAGCGCTGCGGAATTTGTGTGCAGTATATAAGAACCTGTTAATAAATAAATAAATGGTACTTGTTTCCTAGCACGGCGCCACCGATATTAATTGTATGCAATCGGGTTGCAAAAATCGCATGTGATCCGATCGACCCGATTTTTTACATTGGCCCCAATGTTAAATGCCCCCCAGACCCCATTTTTCATTGTATACCCTACCCCCCCCCATTGTTAACGCCACGATCAACATGAACCCAAAGTGTGGCGAGGGCAGCGGTACGCGTCCTCCGACCTTTTCATACCCCCACTATCCACGTCGGCGTGGAGTTGATTTTATATAGTGTGGCGAGTGCAGTGAGCCACCGAGCCCTGTGAGGGGACGCGCATTACTTCAGACGTATTACGCGTCCGCTCGTCACGCTTCGGGCTCGGTGGCTCGCCACACTATATAAAATCAACTCCACGCTGACGTGAATAGTGGGGGTATGAAAAGGTCGGAGGATGCGTACCTCGTGGGCTCGCTGCTCTCGCCACGCTTCGGATACAAAATTACCCATCTGGGTGGCTATACAATGAAAAACCGGGGGATGGGGGGCCATTTAACATTGGTTCCTATGTAAAATCTGGTTCCTATGTAAAATCGGGTCCATCGCATTGGTCGCATTGCATGCCATTATACTGGCATGTGATGGACCTGATTTTAAAATGGCCATTTAACATTACATACAATGTAATGTCATGCAAAGGACCCGAATTTTACATTGTCGGGAAAGCTGTTAAAAAGCCCGAAATCGGGTCAATCGGGTCCCATCGCATACCTTAAGTTAAGGTATGCGATGGGACCCGACGGGCACCCTGCTAGGAAACAAGTACCAAATAAATTGTTGCAATATTTTATTTACTCTTACTAAATTGTGTTTTATATTATTGTGCCATTAAATTAGTTATTTTTACATATACTTTGATTCATTTGCAAGATTAATTTTATAGCGCTGCACGCACATCCTTTCTTTGTTTCCTTTTTAGGGAGCTGAATACTCCCTTTTGCAGCAGCTGCTTAGTTCATTGGGGTGACAGCACAAGACAAGCGCTCTCAATCAACCTAGGTTGATCCTTTTTCTTCATAATTTTGTAAAAACCTGCGAGGGGTTTGAAAAGGTTTCCAGGCCTTGTTTACACGGTCATCTAATTCTTCCGCAGTGGGTAAGTTGAATGACTGCTTTTGTTTTTTTTGCCAAAAAGAGATGGTCGGCTAGGAGTATCTACTCCCTCCGTAACATTACAGGCAACTTTGACCATGTCAATTAAGCCCTCAATCCCCTGTGAGGGTTGAGCAGGGCCCTGTGTGTCAAAAGGAAGCACATCCTGCACATCCTCTGGGGGTGCAAATTCACCCTCCTCTAATTCTGGCATGTCGTCAGAATCAGAGAAGTCCACTAGTAGTGGAGAGGCCCTCTTCCTCTGCAAGAGTGGGGGGAGCCGTGAGGAGGAAGGGCGAGGGTCAGAGTACCCTGGAGCTAAGGCTCTGGTGAGGTTCTGTACTGCAGAGGCTAAATCACTCTGCTGGCTTCTAGATGTCTCCCTATCTTTCTGAGACTGTGAAAGTTCCGAAGATAAGCATGTCATGACATCTGTAAGCTATGTGGCCCAGAAAGAGGGGTCCACTGGGGCTTGTGACACGGGGGGATTTACAGTGCATTTATCACAGTATACAACCCCTGCAGAGGAATGTGTCAATTTAGAATTACACATTTTACAAGCAATTCTCTTGGAGCTTTCCCCTGCCATATTAGATAAGTCTGTAGCAATCTACACACTACCACACACCAAGGGAGAGTAGGTATGGCAGATCCAGATAGAAACACTGGATGGGAGAGACAGTGAAAAGGAGAAGCTGCCACAGGGTCTAAACAGCACTAAGCACTATGGTATGTATATACAGGGATTTTATAACAGAGCGGCCACCTATTAGCTGATCAGCTTATTATACTATTGTGCTTCTATTTAGTAATTAAATGTATGTTATTTAAAAGTATTCCAACTTTGCGCAGTTTTGTGTTTTCTTTCTGATTAACTGCGCCGCTGGTTGCAGGTACCTCCATGTGATTCTAGAAGCCCAACACACACGGAGGGAAAACGATATCCATAGATGACCCAACTTCATTCTCACAAACAATTGAGGCATAACAGACAGATATATTCATATGTAACAGGAGTATGGAGAAAGCTAAGCACACGCAGGAGAGGGTGTGGTATAGGGGTCCGACAGTTGGTATCCAGACAGTCATTATCCCGACTGGCCAGACTCAGACAGCATGGTGAGCGCAACTAAGCCCCTTGCGGGCTCGCTGCGCTCGCCATGCTGTGCAAGCCACCTATTCTATTCTCCCTCTATGGGGTCGTGGACCCCCACGAGGGAAAATAGCAGGTGGCCGTCGGGATCCCGACGTCGGGTGAATGCGTGTTGGGATCCCAACTGTTGGGACCCCTTCCGGCACCCGGAGAGGAAAAGACTTGGCAATATTATGCTTTATTGACTACTCCACTGGTTCCCAAACTAGGCGCCCCAGGGCACTTGCAGGAGTGCCATGGGTTGGTGGTTCAGGACCAAATGAAACTATCCAAAGAATACAAGAAAATAGTAGCGCTAGACAAAAATCTGATAAAAATACACAAAATTTAATTGACACAATAAAAAAGCACAAGAATTGAATAGATTAATAGTGCATATGCAATAACTTGGCACCTAATGGAATTAATGAGTATGTCCATTCCTAGTACACCGCCATATAATGGATCCAATAATGTCCAGAATGCAAGGTAGGTATAGTTACCGCAGGGTAATGTCCGACAGGAAGATGTTTTAATCCTGGGTGAGGAAGAGCAAATGCTGGAATCTTCAGGTGGTCGGTTTAAAGTCCCGAATATTGATGCGGCAATTGAAATGACAAAAATGATCTGTTCTGGAGGCGGCTGGTCTGGACCAAGTGGTAGTTGACTACCACTTGGTCCAGACCAGCCGCCTCCAGAACAGATCATTTTTGTCATTTCAATTGCCGCATCAATATTCGGGACTTTAAACCGACCACCTGAAGATTCCAGCATTTGCTCTTCCTCACCCAGGATTAAAACATCTTCCTGTCGGACATTACCCTGCGGTAACTATACCTACCTTGCATTCTGGACATTATTGGATCCATTATATGGCGGTGTACTAGGAATGGACATACTCATTAATTCCATTAGGTGCCAAGTTATTGCATATGCACTATTAATCTATTCAATTCTTGTGCTTTTTTATTGTGTCAATTAAATTTTGTGTATTTTTATCAGATTTTTGTCTAGCGCTACTATTTTCTTGTATTCTTTTGCTTTTTTCTAGGGGCTCTCAACCCCTTCCCTAGTAGCAGCTCCACTAAACATCCCACCATAAGGCGCCTAATAGGTTGGCTTTCCAACCATCCATTTTTTCCAAATGAAACTATACTGTATATGGTCAATATGATCAAAACCAGTGCTGTATTACCTATTTCAGAGTGGTTTGCTGATACAGCTATGTTCATACACCATGTACTTGCCCTAAACGGTCTTGAACTGTAAGTCAATTTTCTTGTTTAGCATACGACTCTGTAATTGGTTGCTGCGGATCCCCTGTGACTTCACAGTGATGTTATGTTTAAAGGGACATCGTAGCATTCAACTCTGGGCAATTAGGGGGCCATCAGGAACACCAAGAAAGAAGACGGCAAAAAAAAAAAATATTGGCGTCAGCAGTCTCATGCCCCGTACCCATGGTGTTATTCTGACTAGCTTTCGATTCCAGTTTGACTATATAGTCAAAATCGAATAGACATCAAACGGTTGTCAGCCGCATTCGATCCCAACATTGAAATCGAATAGAAAAATACAGATCTGTACCATAGTCAACATCGAATGCATTTTGCTTGCCGTTTAATTCATTCCCAATCGAATAGCAAGGCAATCACACAGAGTGTACACCCCTTAAGACACACAGGGGTAGACATACTAAGGCTTGGTCGGAGAGAGAAAGTACCAGCTCCTGAAAGAGGATAGGAGCTGGTTGGTACTTTATCTCCATCCAAGGAGCTGGTTGGTACTTTATCTCCATCCAAGGCTTAATAAAAGTGCCCCACAGTCTTTCTAAAGAGAGCCATGCAGCGAGGGAGGGGGGGGGGGGGGGGGTGTTTCACTGCTAATTATAGAAATATTTCCAAATCTTACTAAGTACTGAGGTCTACTAAACCTTTGTGAGAGATAAAGGATCAACCAACAGTCTTTTTGAAGTGACAGTTATGAACTGATTGGTACAGTAAGTAATTTAGCTCTCCCCAAAGCTCAATGAATAGAACCCAAAGTACCAGCCAATCCTCTCCTAACTGCCATTTTTTCAAATGTAGCCTGTCATTTGATAGTTATTAGATGGTTGGCTGGTAATTTCTCTTTCTGCAGGACACAGTACATATACCATAAAAGCTTTAATCAAATACAGGGTGACCACTAGAAACTAGTGTTATATTAGGCGCTTATAGAATATATAAAAAATAATTTAACAATGTATTTTTTTTTAGGATCAAAAATAAGCAGCAGACCAGTGTGTGCACAACAAACGGTCCTTTACCTGAATCTCAATGTGCAGTTCAGGATGGGAACAGACAGACTGAAATTAACCAAAAATAGAGAACTGCGCTATTTAACCCCTTACCGACGCAGCATATTTTTGCCTTCCTGACAGAGCCCTTTTTTTCAGATCTGACATGTATCACTTAAGTGGGGATAACTTTTTTTTGCTTTTACTTATCCCAGTGATTTTGAGATTGTTTTCTCGTGACACATTGTACTTCAAGTTAGTGGTAAATTTTGGTCGATACAGTCTGTGTTTTTTTGTGAAAAATACCAAAATGTCGTAAAAAAATTTGAAAATTTAGCAATTTTCAAAATGTTAAATTTTCTGCTTGTGAGACAAATAATCATACCACTTAAAATAGTTAATAACTAACAAAGACCATATGTCTACTTTATGTTGCCATCATTATTTCAACCTCCTTTTAATTTTTTTGGACACTAGGAGGCTTAAAATATGAATAGCAAATTCTCAAATTTTCAAGAAAATTTCAAACACTGAATTTTTTTTAGGGACCAGTTCAGTTCTGATGTGACTTTGAGGGACTTGTATGTGAGACACCCCCATAAATGATGCCATTTCAAAAACTGCACCCCTCACAGTATTCAAAACAGCATTTTGGAAGTTTGTTAACCCTTTAGGTGTTTCACAGGAATTAAAACAAAGTGTAGGTGAAATTTCAATTTTTTTTTTGCAGATTTTCAATTTTAATACATTTTTCTAAGGAACACAGTAGATTTTACTAGAGAAATGTGACTAAAAATTGATTCCCCCAATTCTTTTGTTTTCATAAATATCCCATATGTGGCCCTAGTGTGCACGTTGACCAAACCACAGGCTTCATAATAGAAGGAGCACCTACTTGATTTTGGAGCCTCCTTTTTATGAGATTATTTTTTAGGCACCATGTAGGTTTCTAGGCACCATAAGATGCTAAAAGTTAGGAACCCCCCACAAGTGACCCCATTTTGCAAACTACACCCCTCAGGGAATTCATCTAGGGGTATAGTGTACATTTCAAACCCCCAGGGGTTTCACCAATTGTGGTACAACTGGGCTGTGAAAATGAAAAATTACATTTTTTTTTACACAAAAATGCAGTTCAGGCTCAAAATTTTTCATTTTCACAAGGAATGAAGGACACAAAGCACCCCAAAATCTGTGCCCCAATTTCTCCCGAGTACGGCAATGCCTCATATGTGACCAAAAAATACCATTTGGGTGCATGGCAGGACTCAGAAGGGAAGGAGTGATTTTTGGATTTTGCAGCACACATTCTGGTGGAATGAATGGTGGGTGCTATGTTGCATTAGCAAGACCCCCGAAGCACCAATACAGTGGAACCCCCCCACAAGTGACCCCATTTTGCAAACTACACCCATCAGGGAATTCATCTAGGGGTATAGTGTAAATTTCAAACCCCCAGGGGTTTCACCAATTGTGGTACAACTGGGCTGTGAAAATGAAAAATTACATTTTTTTTACACAAAAATGCAGTTCTGGCTCAAAATTTTTCATTTTCACAAGGAATGAAGGAGACAAAGCACCCCAAAATCTGTGCCCCAATTTCTCCCGAGTACGGCAATGCCTCATATGTGACCAAAAAATACCATTTGGGTGCATGGCAGGACTCAGAAGGGAATTAGTGATTTTTGGATTTTGCAGCACAGATTCTGGTGGAATGAATGGTGGGTGCTATGTCGCATTAGCAAGACCCCCGAAGCACGGTGAAATGATGAGCCTAATAATCCATAGATGTGTGGTATATTTTAAAGCACTCCTTCATACATAGGCCGGGTTTGTCGGGGCAAGTTTCACAGTGAAAAATAGTTTGCTTTCGTATTCCCTTTTTATAGCAAACTTTGCACCTTTTTTGTGTCCTGCCCTTTTTTCCAGTGGAGGGGATTTCGTTTGGAAAATGCTGCCCTGATACAATACGGGGGCCAGTACTAGAAGTACTGGGGCCCTCTGCCTGCTGGTTCCCAAATATTAGGACCTTTATGACTTCCTCTTGAAAGTGCATAAATGTCCCCGTCTGGCTGGTAGAACGGAATAGTACGTAAGCGTTATACAGTGCCATCTGGATGATATACACGGCCAGCTTCTTATACCATATTTTTGTTTTCCGCAGGGCACTGTACGGCTTCAGTACCTGATCTGAAAGATCCACTCCGCCCATGTACTTATTGTAATCAAGGATATAAATAGGTTTTGAGGTGTGGGTACTTGTACCTCGTACAGGGACGGAGGTGGTAACGTTGGGCAACGTGCGTTTTTGGGAGGCCTCTTTGGTTCTTGCGCACAGTACCGCAAGCTGCTGTACCTCTTGAACCAACCTTAAACAGGGGGATGCTGGTGTAAAAGTTATCCACATAGAGGTGATAACCCTTATCCAGGAAGGGGTGCACTAAATCCCAGACAATCTTTCCACTAACACCTACGAGGGAGGGGGGGCATTCTGGCGGTTCAATTCTTGTGTCCTTCCCTTCATATACCCTAAACCTGTGGGTGTACCCTGAGGTACTTTCGCACAGCTTATACATTTTTATGCCATACCTTGCCCTCTTATTGGGAAGGTACTGATGGAATTTAACCCTTCCTTTAAAATGTATAAGTGACTCGTCTACACAAATGAATTTTTGGGGGATGTACATCTCAGCAAATTTGGCGCTGAAATGATCAATGACCGGCCTGACTTTGAATAGCCGGTCAAAGGTGGGATCATCTCTGGGTGGGCACTGTGCATTATCGTTGTAATGCAAAAATTTAAGGATTGTCTCAAAACGAGTCCGGGTCATGGCCATACGATGAAGTGGGGTGCTGTACAGAACATCTGTACTCCAATATTTCCTAATTTCTGGCTTTTTAACTATGCCCATATGTAACGCCAGACCCCAAAACGTCATCATCTCTACTGCATCTACAGGGGTCCACCTAGCAAATGATGACGTGGGGTTTTGGGCAATAAACTGCTGGGCATATAAATTACTTTGGTCCACCATTAAATTTATAAAATCATCAGAGAAAAAGACTTTGAAAAAGTCAATTTCTTTGAGGCCTGTACTATCAAATTGGATTCCTGGGTTGGCCAAAAACTCAGGAACCTGGGGCTCAAAATTGCCTGGTGGTGGGGTCCATACGAGATCAATCATTGGGGGGGGGGGGGGGGGGGTGTCTCAGCTGCTCTACGGGGGCGTCTTTGAGGGGGTCCCTCATCACTAGAGGAGCTTAAGACAAATGCCAATTCATCGCTTACTTCACTGGCTGTGTCAGTGTCAGAGGCAAGAAGGGCATATGCCTCCTCCGCTGAAAACAGTCTTTGCGATGATTGGGACATATTTATTATTTTTAAGTGTAGTGTATAGTGTAGGGGGGGGGGGTACAAACTTTATTTCAACACGGGGGGTATGTAGTGTGTATGTAGTGCTTTAACACATGTAAGTTTAAAAGAAAAAAAAAAAAAGCTCCTGCGCCAAAAATTGAGCACAGATGTTGGTCAGTAATGTCCGTCACTGATCAGCGCTCAGCGGGCACAGGACACCCACAAAAGCACTGTGGGTGTAAAAACAATTTAAAAAAAAAAAACCACAACACTCTCCAAAAAAAAAAAACAATTTAAAAAAACTGCTGAAAAAAAATTATATCAACCCTTTGCCAAAAATGCTGTTCAGTGATGTACGTCACTGATCAGCGCTCAGCAGCCACAGGACACCCACAAAAGCACCGTGGGTGTAAAAACAATAAAAAAAAAAAAACCACAGCACTCTCCAAAATTTTATTTTTTTTTAAAACCGGCTGATGACTCAAAGGCAACAGAAATTTGATAAAAAAAAAAAAATTAGATCAACCCTGTGCCAAAAATGCTGATCAGTGATGTACGTCACTGATCAGCAGCCACAGGACACCCACAAAAGCACCGTGGGTGTAAAAACAATTTAACCCCACAGCACTCTCCAAAAAAAAAAAAAAGTGAGGCAACACTGTGATGCAGCAATGTGAGGGGCAGCAGGCACACAACTGTGGGTGCAACCTGACAGGGTATATATAAACCCTGCACCCCAAAAAAGGTGCTGATCACTTAGTTTATACAGCAGATACAAAATTATAGCACACAATTTAAATGTCTGACACAATGACGCTGCTGCAGCAGCAGCAACACAAGGAAGTCACAAGGAAGTCACACCAGGAGCTGTCAGCACGGATGCCACCAACGCTGATCAGGTCAGTATAGGGCACAGATGGGCACGGAGAACGCTCTGCACGCTGTTCCTGACCGGAATGGCGGCTGCAGGGCTGTCTCCGTTATTTCATCTGAGGTGAAATGGCTGTTTGGGGGCAGGTGGGGTGACACCAGTGTCACCCTTACACCCGGTGGTGATTGGTGCTGTACTTTACAGCACCAATCACCACCGATCCCTGTGTCACCGGCGAACGTTATTCGCCGGTACACAGAAAACGCTGTAATTGGCTGTTCACATTGAAAAGCCAATCACAGCGATCGCTGAACAGGGGGGGGGGGGGGCATCGCTGCCCCCCCTGGGCAATGAGGGAAGATGTCTGCTGTCAGGGACAGCAGACATCGTCCCTCTGTCACCGCGTCTCTAGACGCAGTGGCACTTTAAAGTCATGACGCACATTTATGCCATGTGTCGGGAAGTACATCCCGGCCATGACGTAAATGTACGTCAAATGTCGGGAAGGGGGTAAATGTAGTTAAAGCACCATGGATGTATACGCACGTGTAGACAATAAATAAAACTTGAAAGAATGATAAATTACAAATATTTATTTATGTAATATGGATTAATTAGGAGCCCCCCTAAAATAAGAAAATAAAACAATATAATATAATCACAACAACAATATATATATATATATATATAACATGGACATACTAAAATAATTTTTTGGTATATTATATATGAAAAAAAAAAAAACGTATGTAAAACACTTTACTAGAGACTTATAACGATCACTCACACAGATCACTGCTGTGATCCTTTTGGTAGAATGTATTAAGTTCGTACTCCAGCTTTAAGTTAAATCGCAAAATAAAATTTTCAGTTAATTATAAGTGTGCACACTTGCCGTTTAAAGTTGGAATGGTGTTCCCATATATACAGTCAGAAGCCAAGCTGTTTGTACCCGTGGTGGTGCCAGGCCACAGAACCCACAACAAGGAGTCTTTGGCAGTTAACCGTTTACCAGGGCGAAGGCTTGCAAGGGGTGATTATGTAAGGACATGGCAGGCGCGTCTCTCACCGGCAATGCTGTACACTTCTGTTCCGGTGTTTTTGGGAGACTGTACCACCAGTGTAGAGGCTTACGGAGGATGGTGTTGGAAAGGCGCAGCAAGCATGTCTCACCTGTGCTGCTGTTCACTGACTCTCGAGCTGCGGCTGTGGGCATGACTGGTAGATTGAGAATGCTTTTCTCCCAAATGGTTTGGTGCTGGTCACTTGAGCAAATATTGGGAAATAAATGTTGGTTGGCTGGTTCCGGACTAATATTCAGGTGTAAACCTCAAGCCCGTTTCACCCTCCCAAAGGGCTTTTTCCAGAGTATTTTTCCATTTGTGCTTAATGCCTTAATATTCCCAGCTTTTAATTATTTTGGTCACTCCATTGGACCGATTTGATTAGACAGGTGAGGCTCAAATTTAACACCTATAATTGCACAGTTCTATCTATAAAAGCTTTAATATTTATATCACATCCAGAGCCGTGGTTGTTTTACACATGTTCTAGCTTCCATAAAGGCAAATATATCCAAACGAGAAGGGTTTTTGCTACAGTGTGCAGCACACACACACAGTAAAGCAATTTTATTGCAAGAGTATTCTCATATAGCACATCAGTGTTTTTCTATTTGTGTTATCATGCTACCAGAATGAGCTAGTAAAAGAAGATGCATAGGAAATAAAGTAATTGTGTAAGCCTGCAAACCTCTGGGAATATGTCTGTATTGTATCACTGCAAACCCCAAACCACAGGAGAACCGGCTCCATGACCTGAGAGAGGCGCATCCAATACAGAGTAGTGAAGTCAGGTAATATTTCTATGTTTGATGAGGCCACCAGCACTATCAGAGTAATAAATGAAAGTACACCAAATAAAAACCATGGGAACGAGGTGTTTTGAGTGATCTTGATGTTGTCTTTCTTATGAAAATGAAGGCCAAATGTTGGTACAGGCAACTGCTTAATGTTGCCAGTATTTGTTTCCAATAACGTATCCTTTAATATCTGACCAAACCTGGGGGAGATGTCAACAGCTGGAACAGGAAGTAATGGCTGCTTTTTCAAGGCTTCAATTCTTTGTTGTAGGTCATGGATAGTCTCTAGGTATGTGAGTGGGCATTGTTCCTCTTTGGCAGAACTGCTCAATGATATAAGGTCCAATTCTTCATCCTTGATCTGCTTCATTGCCTCGATTTGTGGAGCATATACATCAACTATTTGCTGGTTGAGATCATTAAGGGCGGACAGAAAATGCTGCTTCTTCTCCTCGAATATCTCAATTAATTTATCAAAAAATACCACCACTCCCTGTTTATCTTCCTGGACAATATTCTTACAATTGACCATTTGCTCTTCCAGCGCGCTAATTACTGAGGACACACCTGTGAACTTCCCATCACTGAGGGTGGCTAATATTTCAGAAGCCTTATTCCGCTCTCTTGCGTAGGCATTTTCTGGATCGTCCACCAGATGCCCTCGATGCCGTCCGACTGTAAGACATTGTCCACAAATTAGCGTTCGGTCTTTGAGACAAAACATGTTTAGCTGATTGCTATGCTCTGGACAGGTTTTCATGCTGGGCTGGAGGGGATTGCTACATTTATATTTTTCTACAATGGCTTTTAACGCAAAGTTGACTGGCAGAGAATGAACTCCTGTGCCAAGTTCCGTAATCCTCCTGCAGGCCGGGCATTTAAGTTGCCCCACTGGCTGTCTCCATGGATAACTGGTTGACGAACTGTTTACATTTTCAAGGCAGTCTCTGCAAAAAGTATGTGAGCATTGTAGTATTCGGGGGTCATCAAACATGTTGAAGCAAACAGAACAGGTCAGCTCTTCTTCTAAGTGATGCATTTCCTGCAACGTAACAAGGTATAATAAGTGAGGTTTTCCTATTCCTAAGATTTAATTCATATAAGGGTCATAACTTCAATTCCCAGAGCAAAGAAATTGTACTTACAAAGTAATTTACACACTTTTGTGGCTATTTTAAAATATAACAGTATAATTACATTTCGCCACTACTGAGAAGGTCCAGAAAAATTCACTCATAAGGAAGTTCTCAATAATCGTTATTTCAATGGCAGATACAAACAACGGAATCTAAAAGGATTCTTCCAATGGTTTGTGAAACCATTGTAATGTGAATAGATCGTTTTCAAAGTTAAGGCCCATACACACTTCGATTTTCAGCTGAAAATTGTTTAGTGTGTATGGGCCATCGATCCCCGACTAGCGATGATGCGCGCTCCAGCATCATCGCCAGCGAGGTGGGTCATCTGCCGGTTTTACCAGCAGATGTAGCAATGATGGCTCATATTTGAGCCATCATCGCTGAATGTGTAGAGCAGCCGGGCTGAAAGATGCGCGGCTTTCAGTCCGGCTGACCGCCCCCTCCCTCCCCACCTTCAGCGTCACTGCGCGCCATCCCGCTGTCACCCCTCGTCCGTCAGTCCTGCTTCCCCACCTGGCCACACAAGCTGTGTGCTCCGCCCCTCCCGGCCTGCTCGCCCCGCATACTTAATACAGAGGGGAGCGTACCCTGGCCACCAATGGTTTATTTTTAAGCCAGTAATATATACATTGCTAGCCTGTGCCAGCAATGTATATATTATTGGTACCACTGGGCACCAATGATATTGTATTAGCAAATCATATATACATTGCTGGCACAGACCAGCAATGTATATATTATTGGTATCACTGGGCACCAATGATCATGTATTAGACCAGGCATTCCCAACCACGGTCCTCAAGGCACACCAACAGTGCAGGTTTTGTAGATATCCAGACTTGAGCACAGGTGACTTAATTAGTATCTGAGGGATTCTGATTAAACCATCTGTACTGAAGCCTGGATATCACTAAAACCTGCACTGTTGGTGTGCCTTGAGGACCGTGGTTGGGAATGCCTGTATTAGACAGTAATATATACATTGCTGGCACAGACCAGCAATGTATATATTACTAGCACCACTGCACACCAATTATTATTGGCACCACTGCCGACCAGGGGTTACAGTGAGCTGGAATGGGGTGGAACTGCGTTTCGTCCGCTCACTTTTCCCTGCCTACATTGCTAAAGGAGACAGACGGGCAGAACGGTGGGAAAACCGGCTATCTCAGAGCAGGACCATCTGTGCGTGGCATGGTTATTTCAAATGATGCGCCAGCTCACGACTCTGGAGCTAATCGGAGCTTGGGGCCTGGCAGCCAATCAAGCGCCACTGATGCCTGATTGGCTGCGAGAGCCGATTGGCTCGCAAGTCGTGAGCCGGAGAGTCATTGATATAGCCACGCCATGGACGGATAGACCTGCTCTAAGACAGCCGGGTTTCCCACATCTCTGTCCGTCTGTCTCCTTTACCGCACAGTGCAGGGCACATAGTAACTTCCCCCTGGCACTGTGCATGTTATCCATGGCACAGAGCATGTTACCCATGGCATGAAGCCTGAACGGTGTGTGGCATATTGTGTAATAGGCGTTATGGTGTGAGGCATATTGTGTAATGGGCATTACGGTGTGCATACGCCTTAAATTTTTCACAGGTCAGCAGTGTATATGTTACCACTGCCATTGCCCCCCCCCCAATGTATATTTTGTTATGGCGTAACGTATACATTGCTGGCGCAAGTGAATGAATTTCTCTCTACGTGCACGGCTACAAATGAAATGTAAGCCGTGGGCATACACACAGAGCAGTCCGTGCTCCATTTCTGAGCAATCTAGTAAGATCGCTTAGGAATGGAAGTAAAATCACCCTGTATGTAGGCTCCATAATGAGAATACGTACCAAGCATTTCTTCCATAAACGGATATAAAAACTGAGGTATCTCCAATTTTATATGGTTTGTGGCTATGGATAATAAATGCAGATTTCCTGCAGAAGGCTAATTAGCACTACAGATAACAATACTCCTTATCAACAGGGATATTCAAATGGTGTAAATTATTTTAATCTTATGGAGGCAAGGTAGCAGGAGAGATCTCCCAATCCTCATACTGGCCGCCTCCATTCAGCAAACAAGCACATCAGCCTGATTCCCCTGGAGGGGATGTAGTATGTCCCCCTGGGGGAGTTTCTCCAAAAGATTCCTTATGGGGACTATGTAAAAACCATACTAAAACCCGGACCGGACATCAAAATCTGCAGTCCGGGGCTGTTAGTGTCCCGTCCGGGGGGTGTCTTGTCCTGGGGGGTCCCTGTGATAGCTACCATCAGGGACATGGGGAAGTAGAGATTGCAGCCTCCCCGTGTGGTCCGGACCATCCAGTTTTTGCTACATGCCCGGACCATACAGGGAGGCTTTTTTCTCCCCCTCCTCCACTCCCTGTTGAGAGCTGTCACAGGCAGCCCCCCCCCCGGACCAGACACTACAAGCTCCGGACTGCAGATTTTGGTGTCCGGTCCGGCGGTCTTGTCCTGGTCCGGTTTTTACCCATACCCTTCCTTATGTACTGTACATAGCTTATTTTAATAAAAAAGTGGAAATATCAGCCGCAAAACAGAATACTAATAATCACGGCAGATATGTATTCATCTATTACTCCACCTAAAGCTGGTTAATACATAATTATTGATAAAAGTAAACTTTTTTTTCTTAAATGAAAGGGGGGCGGGAGATTGGCACTTCACTGTACAGTATGTGGATCCTTTAGGCAAATGATGGCGGAGTTCCCACGCTTTAAGATTCTGAACTATACACAATTGCATTTTATGAACAAACTGGTGCTGCTAGCAGGTGGTGTGTGTATAACAGGGGGCACAGTGACTTACGTACTTATTTATACAAGTGTAACATCAGCACAATCGCTGTTGTAGCGCAGTAAGATACTACAGCCACCCGGCCTCACCTGTGGAAGTGTGTGCAGCTGCGGGGACCGTCCCGGGCAGGCGTCCTGGTGCTCCGTGCTGCTCTGCGGCTTCCCTGTGGTGAAATGATCTGGCTGTGCTGTACCACGCTGGCTGGCTGCACTGGGCACACCGCTCTCTTGGCCTCTGTAGCGGGCGATCAAACACATTCACTGGCAGTGTACGGAATGCAGCTGCCTGGGACGGGCTGAGCTACATGGCGCATGCCCGCTGCGTTCAAACACGGGAGCCTGGGAGGCGGCGAATAGCAAACTCTCATTTCAAAAGTAATCATCCCGGGGCAAGTCAGCGCCACACCCCCGCCGCTGCCGGAAATGTCACAGACCAGCGTGTTATACCCAGAGAAGAGAAGGCAAACCATGCATTGCACTCTGTAATAGCTCCAATAGGGCTCCCTCCCACTACCCACCTTTCAACACTGGCAGCTGCAGTCAGGGAAAGGTTGTTGTTTTTTAAAACAGCATATAGCACATATCAGATATATTGATTGTAAGCTTGCGAGCTACAGCCATTCCTCACTTAGAACAACCGGGTTCAGTTCCTAGGACTCAGTTGTTAAACGAATTGGTTGTTAAATGAACATGTATAAAAAATACATAATACAAGTACAGTACACTTATAAATAAAGAAAAATCGGTACTCTTTACTTAGCACGGCACCCACGATTTTGATCGCGGGCATCGCAGGTAAAAAATCGATTTCCCAAAGGGAACAATGTTAAATGTCTCAATTGACCCGTTTTTTACTGTTCAATGCCTCAATGGACCCGATTTTTTCATAGGAAACAATGTTAAATGGCCCACAGAGGCCAAATAGGCACCCTGAAGTGTGAAATGGCCCCCACAATTGTTAACGCCACCCCTCGATCAACGTGAACCCGAAGCGTGGCTAGCGCAGCGAGACCGCGAGGGGCGGCGGTACGCGTCCTACGACCTTTTCATACCCCCACTATCCACGTCGGCGTGGAGTTGAGAATAGAATAGTGTGGCGAGGGGACGCGGACACCTGTGAAGCCCGCGAGGGGCCGCGGACACCTGTGAAGGTATCCGCGTCCCCTCGCGGCGCTCGCCACACTATTCTATTCTCAACTCCACGCCGACGTGGATAGTGGGGGTATGAAAAGGTCGTAGGACGCGTACCGCTGTGCTCGCCACGCTTCGAGTTCATGTTGATCGTGTGGTGGCGTTAACAATTGTGGGGGCCATTTCACACTTCAGGGTGCCTATTTGGCCCATTTAACATTGTTTCCTATGGAAAAATCGGGTCCATTGAGGCATTGAACAGGATAATCGCGTCAATTGAGACATTGAACATTGTTCCCTATGGGAAATCGCGGCCATCGCGTCGGTCGCATCGCACCCGTTTTTTTAGTGCATGCGATGCCCGCCCTTTTAGGTAAAGAGTACCGAAAAATCATACTCCTATCCTCCGACATGTCTCAGAGATGCTGCAAAACATGTGCAGCACAGGTCACTAAACAGTCTGGGCAGGTCATAAGTATGAATGGATAGGCAGGACGCAAGGGCGGAGTCGTAAGTCTGAGCAGGTATAATCTACCCACGCAGCTATTACACTAAAGCCACAGGCTAAGTGAATAACAGGGTTCGCAAATACGCGCTATAACCAATATTTTACCCGAAAGTACCTTCCAGGGACTCACTTTTTTTTAGAATGGGTGGGATCTGCTCTGCCCGGATTGGACAGTGAGCACCTAGGCCAGTGTATGGCTGTTATGGCAGCAGTGGCTGCAGCACGGTGGGGACAGCGGCAATCAGGATGTCAGTCTCTCGCCAGCGCATGAGGTGCTGGCAGGGAGGGGGAGCTTCTGGCGCAGAGGACAGGGGCCAGCAGTAGCAGCCTCCGGCTCCTGGTCTTGGTAGCCCTAGCATCTACTAATAATCACAGCATCAAAGAAGCTGCTTGCTCCTGTACTACTTCTTCAATGTGATGATTATTAGTAGATGCCAGTGCTGGGGCTGCTGAGACCAGGAGCCAGAGAGCAGGTTAACCCCATGGTAACGAGCAAGAGCATGTTAACCCTTGGCAGAGTAGGTAACTTCAGGCAAAGAATTTAACCCCACGGCAACAAGCTTTTACCTCTGGCAGAGCTTGTAATAATATGGCAATGAGCATGCAACCCCTGGCATCAAGCATGAAACCCATAGCAACAAGCATGTAGGTAAGCAGACCTTATGTGGCATATGTAATAGGTATTATGGCGTGTGGCATAATGTGGAATGGGCATGATGGCATGTGGTATACATGTAATGTGTGTGAGAGATGTATAATAGGCAGTACGGTGTAAATTTTTGGCACACACACTGTCCCTCCCTATTTCCGTATTGTCTCTTCTACTATATGTCTATCTTGCTTTATGTGATTGGGCCAATTGATTCTCTCTCTCTCTCCCCCCATGATCCACAATGAATTCACAACCACAGTAAGGCACTTCCAAATCCATGTTTGATTACCAGAAAAAAAAAAAAGGCCCAGGCCCACCCTTGGCTCAGGATATATGCCATGTGGGAGAGAGGAGGCTTCTGTACATGCCATGCTGGGTGGAAGGTGAGAGGAAGCTTTATTCCATTGGGACCCAGAAAAGGTCAGGTAAAACCCCAACTTTTGAAAGGGGTATTTTTTTAATTTCGCGATCACTGGAAAAAAAATATTTCATTACAATGGCACATCAAGCCACATTAGTATGCAGAAGCTGTGCAAATGTCACAGTCCATGGTATTTGTATTGAGCTGCCCACTGGGGGGGTAGGATAACCACCAGTTGTATGCAAAGATGCAGATCAGTCAGTCAATCTTTGACCTTCTTATACCCTCTTTCAGATCACAAAAGCAGGGTCAGACCTGGGTTTCGAACAAGGTTCAGACCCGTGTCAGAGACATTTAGAATGCATTATTGACCCAGGTTATTGCAGGGTTGACACATTTTTACTCAACCCTGGTCACCCATGTTAAAACCAATGTTATGTCATTTTTCAAGTACTTTATTGGTCTCTGAGGGCTGAACAAAGGAGGAGGTCCTAATAAAGCCATTTTACTGATACTATGACAAATTATTGCATCCCTGAATATGCCTACAGATTGCATCCTCACCCCTGCTCTGCAGCAACTCCATGATTACTTCATCATACCAGTTTGACATGGCTGTAAAGTGCAGTAGGTAGAAAGCACAGCACACATCTAGTTGCCAAATTTGAGCTGTCATGCTTGTCCTCATGTGCAGTCAAGTATTGTGTGCTCTGCAAGCCTCAGCTGACTGGACACTGTAACCAATCAGAACTCTCTATTCAGAGGAAAGAAATAACCCGGGTTTGACCAGGGTTATTTTTACAATGATAAAGATGAATATCTAACCCTATGCTCACGGACCTTGTGTTACTCAAAATCATTGATGGCCTAAGACCAAAATTTTGCAAATGCCGGGACATAGCAGTGTACCCACCCACTCCATTGCAGTCTCATGCTTCCCATCAATGACCTCTGGTGCTCTTACCCCCAGGTTCAGACCTTTAAGTGTCCTAGAAGGAAAGAGCCCGGGCCTTCTTTGGCCTCTGTAGCAGCAGCGTGTAGTTCAACCATGCTGCAGCTCACAATACATCGCTCACAGATGGTGGCTGCTGCTGCAAACCTCTACCCAACCTTCAGGGACACTAGAGAGAAATCTGTTGACAATTTTACCTCTATACTGGCTGCAGCAGAACACATCCCTGAGTACACACTCAATTTTAAAAATAATGGAGTACCAGATCCGCAATTTGGGCAGAATGTGTGCCATAACATACATTTGCAACCACTGTTATTGTGTAACTATTTATAGACACTCTTTTCCCCATCTTGTAGGATTATTGCTTAATATTGTTGAACCATGTGTCCATCATGGACATTTGTCATATGGCTTATCTTACTCTTCAAAAAAAAATCTGAAACAAACTCAATGGTCAAATCATTCCACAGATTCACAATGTTAAACCTTGTCCTTTTGGCAAGCCACTCAAGTAATTTTTTATTTTTTTGGACAAAATTAATTATCTATGGTCAAAGTTTTGGGCCAAACCAGACCTAGTTGCTTCCCAGTTAGAAAACGTGAACAAGCTAAAGTACAGCTGTACATCACCACGTAACTAACCCCAAGGATGACCGGTAGGCACAAATTACCTAATTTAAGATCTTTCTTTAAATTTATCAATAAAGCAAATGTTCCCTTAGGTGTGCTTTGAAAATAATTTTTGTTTTGGCGATTAGCATTTTGTAATATAAACCTTCATCCAGTTCTAGGTTTCTTGTACCCCGCACACATCGGCTGGGTCAGACCCAGGATCACAATCTTTTGACCCTGTCAACCTAAGTCCGGGCTGATCATTTAATGGTCAACCTATTGCTATACTGTCAATCTTCTAGTAGGAATGTGCCTTGCCCAGCGAATCACCCTGTACCACTCTTAATAGATTTCCAAGCAGATGAAACTTTGCACCTTCTTACTGTTATTTTTTCTTTTTGAAGTTTCACAGTAACACCTTCATGCAACCACATTTTAATGTAGGAAAAACAGGTTTGAGAACTTGGGATTAGGAGCCAGTAAGGAGCAAAACTTTTGATGCTCTCCCCACAATAATAATCAGCATGGTCATTTAACATTTTTTTATTTGTAAATACAGCGATTACACAAATGTTTTATTATAATGGGACTAGAAAAAAAATACTGCAATTAAATTGGCCAAAAAACATCCTTAACTGCAACTTGTCATTGACAGACAATATATGTCATTATCCAGGCACTTAATTTGATCAAATGGATACTTTATGTCAAATATACAATACATAAAGTATGATGAACAAAAACTTTATAGGCTGTTATGGTGGAGAACAATTTCCCCACAATTTCAATAACATTAAGGGAAGAAGTTCTATTCATTTCCTTCCAGAATTTGCTAATGATAGTGCGGCTAGATCATTACATACATTAACTGTACAAAGTACACTGTTTCTTCCATCAAGATTCCTGATGTCCCAAGTAGGTAAGATTCACCAGCATGCTACGATAAATTGTTATTATAATAAAATGCATGCATAGAATACAAGTTAGGCTTACATATAGGGTTAAGTCATTCTTTACAACACTTCTGAATGCCAAAGCTGCCAAACGAACATAACTAATGCTGGTTACACACCTACAGATTTATCTATCCAGTCCATCTTGTGGGAACAAAATCTGGCAATGTATGGGAGCATAGGAGACTCAACCATTTTCTTCCAAATGCTGGGAAAAAAAACAGTAATTCAAACAACTAATCAATTAATCAAATGAAACCGATTATTTTTATGCAATTGATTGTCATAGGTTACCATACATTAACACATTTTTGTTCCCACCACAGATTGGACATATAAATCTGTATACCCAGCTTAAGTTACATTTTAAGATTTCCAGAAACTATAATTTGGAAGTAACAATGTGGCAACAAAAATTATGGGCACAAGTGCACTTATGTACACTACTAAAAATGCATATTAAATCGCCAATAATGATTGATTTATAAATTGAAGCATCAATGCATTTTACAAGTATAGTATATTAAAAAGGAGTGAAAATTATGCTGGTTTAGTAGTTGTAAAATATATTTCCTCACTTACTGCAGGTTTAACTGCAAATCTGTTCACCAAGCCTCAACCTTTAGACAGAGGACGTATCCTTACTAGTGAATGGTGGCTGCATTTTGGTTTAAAGCTGTAATACCCAGCCAATGCAGCTCTAAAAAGCAAGCCATTGGGCAAAGTTTTGTGCTAAACAGGGGCAGGCCATAATATATAGAAATGCTGCCATCTGCTGGAGGAAACAGCATCTTTTATTTTTAGTCTGTCAGAAAATGTGCTCGTGGGAACAGATGCCCAATAATAGCTATATCTGGTCCAAAAACCCTCATTTTGCACATATGGCTGTATAGGAGTAAAGGTGCATACACACTGTACAACTTTACCAATTTTGGCCCTTCTGAACAAGATTGGTTAAAATATCTGTATATGCGACAAACAACGATGCACATACCCGCCAGTTGTTTAACTGTGCATGCAGCTCAATTTGGATAGATTTCAAAAAGGGCCTATAAACTGTAGCTAGATATTTACTTTCATAAACATCTTTCGTCCAGAATACTGGGTTCCAGGGAGATTGTACAATTGACTAATTTTATTGGCCAGTGTGTATGCAACTTAATATGGTTCTTTAAAAAAAATAAAAATTGGGATTTCTTATTTGGTATAAAAGATTTGTGAAATCAGCAAAACCTTTGATCTACTAAAATACACAACCCCCACATGTCTACTGAACTACACATACAATACTGGTAAACTAATCTTAGGGTGGTAGAACCCTCCCCCCAAAAAAACAAGCTCATTTGTTGCAGAGAATGATTTAGTATTTCCTGTAACACATTGCATAATTAGCTGGTAATCTAGAATTTAAAAAAAGCATAATAACCCAAATGAATACTAATCTAGTACACATCACATAATATCTAATTGACAACTAATAATTATTTACATATTCACAGAGCGCCTGTTCCTTAAAATCAGGCAATCCAATCTGAAACGCATGTATCATGGATTTGACTTATACGGTGGTCACCAACCTCAAATGAGTAGGTGTCTGTACGTTCTCTCTCCAGCAGCCTATAGGGTACCTTACACTAGTTTATGCTTCCTTTATAGCATGCAGGGAATTTACAGCAAACAAAACTGTTCCATGCATCTGCATAAGCACTCACATCAGCCCATTATTATGTATCAAACACATAGAAGCAGGACCCTGCTCATTCAGTTTAGCAATGAAATTTTAGAGGTGTAGTTGAATGAATGTTTTTGAATGCCTACTGCTTACGCTGGCTTTAGGTGTAGACCAACTTAAATAAACGTTTACTCTGATAAGATTTGTATTTTCTCCAACTACCTGAAGCAATTCCACTTGATCACAATATAACATTGGCAAAGGAAACTTCTAGAGAAAAAAAAAATATATATATTTTTCTTCTACTTTTTACCAAGGTTTCTTCAAGCTACTAGATTAGTGGGTATTCAATGCTGGGTATACAATACTCTAAAATAAAAATTGGCTAGTACCTATCAGACACTTTGAAAAGCCGAATCTGCATTCGTAAAAACTGATGCAAACTTTAGAGTCAGTTTCTGAAAAGATGTGTATTCACCAATCCACATCTTATTGGACTTATGGAGAAAAAGAAAAAACACGAACATTGAATAGATCAAATGCAATCTATTCTACGCGAAAACGGTTGATCTGTCCAAGGATCAGAAATATCGGCCTGGATCGAATACCCCCCTAGATCTGGAAAAGAAATGACCAAAAAATAACTCAAGCTCAGTGAAATCTGTTTACCAGTCGCAGCCCCATTTTAACCGTATTTTCCTTCACCTGCCGGAAGCAGGTGAAAAAACGTCAATAAGCCGAGGATTACATGTGCTAATTGTACGGTCCCAAGCACAACAATGAGTAATTGGATACCGCTCAAGGTTGGTGAACCATTTGAATTATCGGTTGCTCCCAGAAGAGATTTAGGGCAAACTCTGCTGCTTACTTTGTAAAACACCAATAGAATGTAGAATCTTCCAGAAAAAAAAAAAACAAAAAATGATGATTCGCACACAATCAGGGTTAATGGGATCGACCGCTTAATGTTTATTTGGGATGTAATCAATGTGAAATCAGCAGCAGCATATTTTTGCAACTTAAATTCAGGGAAATGTAATATGTTCCCATTACCATAAAACAAGGGGAGGCAGACATCATGGGCTAAGCCTCTATTTAAGTACACAACTTACCCATTACAGAGATGAATTGTAGGTCACACAAAAAAAAAAAAAAGCTATTTCAAGTGTGTATGCCACAGACACAAGGAGCTCCAACTGTGGCCTACACTATTACATTTCTGATACTACCCAGTGTGTTACACCCCAGACCATGCAGCCTCAAGAGCTACAAGGAAACCTCCACCTTCAGTGCATCTTCTAAAGCAAACAATGCAGGATAACTTCATAACACTGGGCACGTAACCCAAGAGACATGGTATATCTTGCAAACGTCAAACCGGGAGCTGCAGCAGCACAGTAAAGGTGTGTACAGTGTAATTCTGGCTTATAATTTTGTCTATCTAGTAAAAATTTATTGAAAAGTCAGTCAAATCTCAGTTTCCCCTGCTTGTGATACCAATGCACAATATACAGTCAATTGGTTTTCATTAGGTCAATTTAGCTAGACATCGGCAAATCAGGTGCTCACCTGACAAAGCATTGCCTTAACGTGTAACTTATGCCACACGTGCCAGATAACCTAAAATAATACACAGATTAGGTGACCTGTTCCTGGAGTGGAAGAGCGGTGACACGCAGTCATACTTCTACCACATTTATGAACATTCTTCAAACACTTTACAGAAGTTATAATTTTGCACAAACCTGTTACCATTCCGTCCTCAATGGTGCAGTATGAATGACCAACATAAGTACCACTTTGTTATAGGTTTCCCGAGACTATGGGGGTTCTTAATCCGGGATTCCGACTGTGTGGCCATTCCGAATCCAGAGTCATTTTCGCTCAGATGGACTGATACTAGACAGCTGGAATGTAATGTTCTGAGTGTCGACGAAAATCACAGCGGATTGAATAAAAACGGCCGTGAATTAAACAATCTGCTGCAGTTTCTGACAAAACAGATCTGACTTGTTTTTAAGTCGACTGTTTTGTCGGAATCTGCAGCATTGAATAGGAGGTGGACTCTGTTTTCGCTGTCGGAAATAGTGGCCAGGATTGAGTACCGCCCTTATTCTTTAATTTACCTTGAATAGGAGTAGCCTCTTCAAAAAAGTTTCTACTTTTGCAAAAAAAGAAGACCAAAAACATTCAAAAATGGTGTCTTAAGGATTACTCTTTATTTCCCCATGACAGTCTAGCTTGCGTTCTACATTAAATTTACAAGCTAGTTTTCTTTTGTTTCTAGTTTTAAACTGTAACCATGTTTCAGATGACAAGGAATGCTGCAAAAATACTCTAATCCAACAAAGTTATAAATCACAAAATAATTGTATCCATTCTACAGTGTTTCAGAATTACCAGTTAACTTTAAACACAAAAGATATTGATGCTAATGGTGGCTAACTTTATGTATTATCATAGCAACTTGCTGTTCATGCAACACTTGTGCTCGAGGGGAAGGCACAGCTTTTCCTACAATGAGCCACCTTATAAAAGAGTTCTGATATTTATATAAATTCAATAGCGTTTTTTTATTTCGTTTGCGTCACCTCGTAATGAGGCAGTCTTCCAATTAAGAGTCACTTGCATGTAAGCCAATGCAAGTTCTAAAAAATACAAAGTTCTCCCTAAAGTGGCTCAAAATAAGATTGTTCATGGCTGCCTACATCTAAAGTTAAAAAGAGAATCTAAAACAATGAAACTGCCTAGGCCTATTAAGGGTGTTGAAACCATGAAGCAATTTGTACACCACACCTCCTAATAATCTGAACGTAGCAGTACATATGCACCAAATATCATTTTAGAAGTGTCCATATCATTTTCATAGAAAACAAATGATTGAAAACAAAATAGGTTTGAAACACAGCACAGCTTCTACCACAACTTAAACATCTGTACAAGACTCAACATAATGTATCTAAAAAATAAACTATGCTGTCCATTGCCACATGCTACTATATTTATGTTATCTTTGAAAATGAAAGGATTGCTTTTTTTTTTTTTTAAACCACATAAACATCTACCTTTTTTTATGTATGGCAACTTCTGTATTTTGGGTATGGGTGGGGAGAGGGAGGGAGAAAAGTAAGGGACAAGCTGGTTTTCATGCAGATTTTTTTTTTTGTACATAAATCAGCTTTGATGATATGGATCAGGTTGCATAACATCAAACATTCATCTGGTGCAAATGAACAGGGTTGCCTTCAATTTCCTCATTTTATAAGCAACTTAAAAAAAATATACAAGCCATACAAGTTGGTTAGAAACTAAAAGAACAAAAAAAAATTAAAGAAAAAATAAAAAAAATAAGGAAAAAAGTAAAAGAAAGCACACAGGCTGCAGGAGTAAATCAAAATCTGCTGCTATACCGGTCTTTGTTTCCATGTCCAGTGTAAGGTAACACTTTTGAACTTATTGTGATTTTCTAGGTTTAGTTTCAACCCCCTGAAGGCGATTCAAGCTTGCATGCGTCCACATACAGCACCACACCCATACTCTCGTACATACGCCACTCCTGGACTGGGAGTCTGCTTCATGAGTGAATTGCCTCACATTTGTAAAATGAGCCTGGCTCCACAACACTGTGTCCAGACATTCATTCAATGCTGTCCATTCATACGGAGCTTCTTAGCAAGGCCTGGGCTTTTTCTCCTTGGACTTATGTGGGCATCCTACCCATATGTTTCTTTGATGCTTACAAGGCTTGATGATGATAGTAGTGCATTTTCCTCATTTTCTCAGATCAATGGATCCCTCTCAGGCACTGAAGATCTTTGACCTGTAGCCCTTTTTACTCTGCACAACCTATATAAGCATTCGGTGTGAAGTTTTCATTACATTTGCCACTCATTCTCACTCGCACCCACTCGCCATCTTGACATCATTTGGTATGTACTGTCATCCAAATGAAGTCCGCACATTTCCGTCTCCGATTTAATGCAGCAGCAGATCCCATGAGCCAAGCTTGATGGATCAAACCAGTTTTCAGTGCTGCACTGTACCTAACTTCCAACCATTCTTCCTAAAACTGGAACCCTTCTGCTGGTACATTGGCAGATGAATTGAAATTGAACGTTCCACCTTGTATTGTCTCAGGAACAAGGCTAGAATCTTCATCAATCTTTAGAAAAAAAAAAAAGTATAAACACTTTAGAAGACAAAAGTAAATTATAAAAACAAACAAAACATCTTTTACATGTACACATTCATACGTTAACACTTGCAAAATTGCTGCAGACCACTGACTTCAATAGGTCATAATAATAAAAAGTGTAAAACGCTTGTTAAAAAAAGGTCTGTCATTAGCGAAATGATATTTCTGATAATATCAACAATGTTTAACAAAGACTAATGGAAACCAGTGTCTCTACCACAAAGGGCATACCGTATATAAAAGTGGTTAGCCTCAGTCCCTGCCTGGTCACATTTCTAACAAAAAGGAGTCTATGTAACACTATTGGTAGGACAGGAGTTATGTTCAGTGATACTTCATTATATTTCTAACACACAAAAAGCAAAATGCCAAGGTAAAGTGCTACTTTGTTGCACTGAACCAGGCACAGAAGTATATAATTCAATCTACTTGCAGGATTTTCTGCACATTTATTCTTCTGATATAATGGTAATCGCAAATGACCACAGTTATGGAGATTTCTCCTCATGGATACATTTTACTAAGCCTGTACGAAAAGTGCAAACTAAGACATTGGGGGGTATGCAATCCTCCGCCGCTATTCCCAACTGGGCCCTATTCAATGCTGTCTTTACATGGCAAGACTTTATATGTGTTATGGTATATTTCTTGTATTGGGTATACCTATATATTTACAAAAATGTGGGAATAACCTCATGAGCTTAGTAACATATGGAACAATAAAGATGTTGCAAATTCACAGAGCTTTCAAAAGTCACTAGATAGGCAAAGCACATTTTTAAAGAGCCTGAATTATCACTGGATGACCATTTCCTATAACCAAAATAAAAATATCACAATGCATTTATTGTCAACCTATACACTGGACATTGATTATTAAGAACCAAAAAAAAAAAAGATTGAACTTACATCATCTGATGAGAAAAACTGGTCAATTATTTCAAAAGCCAGTTTGTAGATATCTTCATTTTCGTGGCTTTGCAGCTGTTCAATCTTTTCCAGGCCTATCAGAAACAAAGGGAAGTTACCACATGTAGAAGCCTGAGCAGCCACCAGCAGATTTTCCATCTAGTGGTACCAATATCTTGCTTTTGGAAAACCTTACATTCTAACCTCCTTTCCTCCCCAGCGTAACTTTCTACTTCAATAATGATTTAGAGAATAAAACATCAAGGAGCTATCATAAACCAATCCTACACAAATGGGTTAGGAAAGGGTGGAATTATATTGTTTTACTTATTTTCTTAAACCTCCCAAATTCTTACCAAGGGGTTCCTATAAACTTGAAGTCTATGTATTATTTTCACTATAAACTATTACAGCTAAATGGTTGCACACATTTCTGTACCTAACAAAATCTTCTTAACTAAATCAAAACTGAAAATCCATTAATAAAATCAAGATAGGACTTTGATAAGCAACATACCTCCACACTCCTCGATAAGATTGGCTATGGTCTCTGCTTCATCGTCAGCCATTTTTAAAATGTTGCTTAAACCATCCAACACAACTTGTATGACTTGGGAATCTTTTACAGTCAAAAGGTTGCAGAACGGGGGAATCACATTTTGTTGGATAAGATATGCAACCTAAGGAGTAAAGACCAGTACATTCATCAATTTTGATGGTAAATACAAAATTAACTTAATAGTTTATATTAGCAAAATGCATCACATTTTCTGTAGGACCAAATCGCAGCTATCTTATGGCCATAAAGATACACACCGCAATAGATTTAAACTGGAACGGTTTCTTCATTGATACTCATTTCGTGCAGGCAACTTAAGGTGTCGAGTCAATTAGCTGGAAGAGGAGGGAAGTGCAAACCAGAACCCCCCAGACTGATTTTTTCACGCAGTCCTCAAGTGCTACATCTTAATCACACCAACTACTAAAGTGGGGCTTCTTGCAACAACCCCCCATATACTACTGCAATTTTGGCAGATCGCACCAGTTTTATGTTTTGGGTTGAAAAGTCTGGTGAAAACTGGCCAAATCTTATGTATTTGACATCCGATCTGATGCACGGCCCTATGTGCATCACAGACTGTCCAGGAGTTGGTGGATGCTTTAATCCAGGTCTGGGAAGAGGAGACTATCCGCCACTCACCAGGAGCATGCCCAGGCGTTGTAGGGAGGTCATAGAGGCAGTTGGAGGCCCCCCCCCCACACACGCCTCAATTTGACTTGTTTTAAGGACATTACATCAAAGTTGGATCAGCCTGTCGTGTGTTTTTCCACCTGTGTGTCTCCAAATCCAGACCTCCATGGGTTAAGTTTGATTTCCATTGATAATGTGTGATTTTGTAGCCAGCACATTTAACTATGTAAAGAACAAAGTATTGAATAAGAATATTTCAAGCAGATCCAAGATGTGTTATGTTAGTGTTCCCTTTATTTTTTTGAGCAGCTGGTCCAGCTTCTGCCTCAGACAAGTTGGACTAGTGAATGGGGCCCTTAATGGGGTGCATATGTCATTAGTATATGTCATTAGTACAATCTAAGAATGTTTGAGGAAAAATTTTTTGGACAAGGGGCAGCAGGTATCTACCACATTACACCTCCAACCCAGGTTATTGCCGGGTTGGTGACATAAGGACCAGTCTCGAGGTGTGGTGTGAAAGCGCCACAGTTTATAACCCAGGTCAGCCAACCTGGTAATTTGACCTGGGTTATAAGAAGGGTTAAACCTGGGCCGACCACTGTATAATGGGTGAACCGGGTTTAGTGTGAAAGCGCTGGACCCAGGATCGTGATCCCGGACCAGTATAGCGATATAGAAGGAGTAGAAGTGAAGTATGCTTCCTTTGGCAGCAAAACTCTGCAAGGATTTAGTGATTTCTTGTATACAGCTAGTAGAATAAAGCAGTACAGTGTAGTTCTTTAGGCGGAGTGGCTCCAGGCAGTATTGTCCAGAGTAGTCACTTTCAGATCACAGAGCCGACCTAAAGCCCTATTAGGATCTCCAGAACTACACAGCCGCCCCCCCAATGATCTATTACACATGGACACAGCAAACATTGTACAGCAGCAATAATGCTTTAGTATTTTGGAGCGCATTACTCACTTGGTCTTTCCTTCCACTAATTGTTAAATTGCTTATTGCCCACGCAGCTTCCTTCTGTGTCCCAAAATCACCCTATTTGGGGGGAAAATCAACATTATAAATACAAGACAGAAGGGCCACAAAGGCTCGTGTCAAGTTAAACAAAATGGCTAAATCACTTTTAGATAGCTGATCTTACCTTATCCAACAGATGTATGATCATCGGTACAAGGTTACCGTCAATAACAGCCTGGACTTGCTGCTGGTTACCAGCAGTGATGTTAGACAAAAACCATACTGCCTCCTGAAGGAACAGAAAGGTTTAACATTCTTAATTGCCAAAAAGGCCTGAACAATCGAAAAACATACATAACCATACTAGTGGAAGCAAACTAAAGGATGTACATATACACATCCAATCCCAAAATCCTGCCAAATAGCACTGTAATGTACTATGACTTAGCAACATTAAGTGTCCCACCTAAGACTCCCAGGATAAGCCTTATTTACATAACTAGCTCAACATAATACAAGGGTTACACTTAAAGCACACAAACATTTCATCTAAACCTGGATAAATAGACAAAAAAAACCACTTTTACATTATCATAAATAAATCATATTGGTTACTGCACCCTCTGTTACTGTAAACCAAAGTGGTGGTTGTGCATAAATTCAATTAAACGGTTTGATGTTCATACCTTGTTGATCTTTTCCTTGACATGAGTGAGCAATGCTGGAAAGTGTGAGAGCGCATCGCAATTCAGTACAACTTGTGTCTGCTCATCTGTACCGGTGACAATGTTCCCTACAGCTCTTAAAGCTGCAGTCTGAAAATACAAAATATGTACATTTTATAAACACCAACCCATACCACTACTACGCCACAGCAACAATGTATTTGCATTTTTAAAAGAGACCAAGTTTATTGTACCAGGCAACATGGCTTACCTGCACTTTCACTTCAGGGTTGCTAAGAAGAGGGACCAAGTTTGTCACAATCCCAGAGTCTATTACCATTTGAATTTGCTCATTACCAGCATCTGTTAGATAGGAAAGGGCCCATACCGTGTCCACCAGTATCTAGGTATAAACAATTAATAAAAAATAAAATGAAAGAGTACACTAACATTCTGCACGTATCACACCATATTCTATAATATACAATATAAATTATACAGTCTCCCATCTCCAAAATGTGCTCTCTCCAATGGCTCTCACTGGGACAGAGTGACCTAGTGCCAGGAATGAAGTAAGCATATGGGAGAAGGTTGTCCGTACAAGCAGAATGCAGTTACGCCCCATACACATGGTTCAATGTGGTCTACTTTTCTATTCAATTTTGCTTATATAAGCAAAATAGTCCAAATCAAATCAAAAGCATTTGTTAGGCGCAGTCCTGTGGCATTAAAATCGAATAGAAAAAAGGCAAGACTATAGTACATATCTGTACTATATAGTCCAAATCGAAGGCGTTTGGCTTGCGAATAGAAAAGCAATCACACCGTGTGTACACCCCCTTTAGATTGGGGAACAGACATCAAATATGCTGCATCCCTTTACCAGTATTCACAATCATGTAAGTAAAGGCTCAGAAACTTACATTTACATCTGTATGGTGAATAAGGACACAGAGCGCTGGAAGAATCTGCAAAAAAAATTATTCAAGTTTCAAAAGATAATCTAGAACCACACTTTTCAGGTGATCATAAACAAAAGAGAAAATACAACAAATTAACATAATATAAAAGAAAAATATTTATTTTCTTCGGTTTTTCTGACAAAGTAACTGGTTTTGGATCAGATCACAGATATGGTTTTCAAGCATAACTGTCAGAGATGTAAGGGTGTGCAGGTTACTTAGGAGACAATGTAGGGCTCTAATCATTGGAAATGTTGCAGCAAAGCCCAGCATATTGCAACAGTCCTCAGATGCACTCCGAAGTCAGCAGGACCAAGTCAATTCAGAACCCCCTTGTAATAACCAGGACAAGCAAACAGACACACAAACTGTAAAGATACACACGTTCCTATAAAATGAAACATTCTCACAACACCCCAAATCTCTATTTCATCATTTCCAGGAAGAGCACAGCTGTAATAGATTTACCCCTTATCCCATTGTTGAGTGCCGGAATTCCAGCAAAGTTATGCATTTACCTCTTGTATGGTCTCCATTGGTGGTGGTGGATCTTTATGGCGACACAGATTAACCATCACCCAAGTGACATTTCTCAGGAAAGTAATGGGAATGGAGGGATTGATGAAGGACAGCAGTGGCTTCACAACCCCAAGGCTGATTACATAATCCCTGCACTGTGGTCCATCACCTGTTCACAAAGACATCAGAAATGGTCATTATTTTTGAAGGTCTTCTAATATGCCTATATACCAGCAGTAATAATGCATTGGACAGGAACCTTACCAATTATGTTTCCCAGGGCCCACACAGCTTGCTCGCAAACATTTTGGTGAGAAGAATGTAATAATCTTAAGAACAGTGGAACAGCATCTGAAAATATATTTAAGAAATGTAGTTAATAAACTAAACCTGCCTATGATAAGACTAGTAGTTGTAACCATGCTGTATAGTTCCTCCACAGATGTGTTTTATAGCTACATAGTACGGAAGAAATCGTGGCACATGGTGTTCAGTAGATGCTACCTCAAATGAGGACACCAACCATAGGAATGAGGATCCCCTTACTTTTACACATTTCACACAGAGGAATATAATTGCAGACAATTAAATGGGAAGCATGAAAGGGAGGGAAATAGATTTTTATAAAAACAGTGGACACAAACGGAATGATTCTAGTAACACGAATGTCACAGTAAATTTTCTGCCTACCGAGACCCAAATTCGCTAGCTGGTAATCTCCTCCATGTAAAGGTGCGTACACACGGGCATTTATTGCTGGCAATATGGTTGCTGAGTGACCATATTGCCAGCGATTGGAGTGCGCACCGGCGATAAATCGCCGGGTGCGCACTCCCTTTTTTAGCCCCCTTCTCGCTGGTCGCAGGAGCTTGCTGATTGCCTCTGTGGCTCCCCCGGCAGAGGATCCCTTTCAGATGAAAAGGAGACACTGAGCAATATATTGCCCCTGTGTGTAAAGAGCTTTGGGGACACGGTCAGCTTTAGGGATACGGTCAGTATTTGTGGCAAGCCTCCCCATACGGGGAATCCTTGCCACCTTGAGATGGCGAGGATGTAGAATAGGGTGAGCAGCTGCCAAGGGGGCTGGACGGCAAGTATGGCTTTTCCTTAAAAAAAACACAACATCTTTGCCGTATCTAGATCATACTAGACAAATGGATAATAAATGCTGAACAGCGTCTCAGGCCCCGAGTTACACCATTATTAAGCGAGAGACAGATTTACATTTCATAAATTATCCTTCATAGACCATAAACCGGTCAGATCTCTTATGTAACAGACTCATAATACAATCAAGCATAAAACTCATGTGTATGAAGTACTTACGAGACTGGACCACAGCTTGTGTTTGTTCAGATGTTCCTGAAGCAATATTAGTCAAGGCCCAAGCAGCTTCAAATTGGAGGGATGGACTAAGAGATAAGGAAGAACGTGTAAAGAGCCAGTCCCACCCTGAGCAAGTCCCACCCTGAACTATAGGGAGATTAGATACTCACTTGTCATCCCTTTCCAGACAATGAACTAAGATCGGCAAAATGCCCGATTTGATCAAATCATCGATTGGAGGATTACGATCACTGGATAAGAGTTTCCTGTTATATAAATATAATATAAAACCAAATTAGTAAACACGCCACATAAAGGCAACAGATTTTTACAGGTTTTCATGGGTGTTTTAAATCCTATACCGTGAATGTCGGTAGTATTAAATGTGTTTGTCCCATTGAAAATCAAGTGATTGTGAGAATTTGCAGGGAGATTATTAAGAATGTATCATGTAAAGGGGCAGGGGGTTGAAACCCCCATTTGTACATGAATACTGTGCTTAGAGTTACAATGCTTAGGCCTGTGTTTGTTTTTTTACTTCCAACATTGTGTAGGGTTATACTACATTATGATATCACATCTATGTTTACTTATCTCCTGCATTAATGTCTACCCGTATCCAATCATTGCCTCATCCTAACTTGTACTGTTAGGGTGACTTGACTGAGCTCGGACCCCTTAGATCAGGGCTGGGCAACACCGGCCCTCCAGATGTTGATGAACTACACATCCCAGCATGCCTTGCATCAGTTTCAGCATGGCCACATAGCAAAACTAATGCAAAGCATCCTGGGATGTGTAGTTCACTAACATCTGGAGGGCCGGTGTTGCCCTGCTTTATATATATCCCCAAAAACCCTTGAACTCTAAGCCAGTATGGTAGTTTTTTTGGATACAAACTCACTACTCACTAGTTTCAGCTGTGCCTTCTAGAAGGAATTTTCTAGAGACGAACCCTCTCTGAGGTCTGCATTTATACTACTTTTGTAGCCCAGTTTTAGGATTTTAGTTTACTACTGCCGTCGGAGTTACAAATACCAATGCAAAATCTTAACGCGTGGCTATTAAGGCACTTGAACTGCATAATCATTCATATAAAGGTGCCTTGAGCAACTAAGCTGTAAGTTTCCCAGAAAAAGCAACCTATAAAATCTGGTGCAGCCAAAATAGCAAGTTCTGTATAATGTAATTTCTGCCATATGTTGTGTATGAGCAGATGTGGTAACCAAATGAATCAGATATTCCTTCGCACTTTGCATGCGGTATAACAGGTGGTTGGCAGAAAGACCACATCGCATCTAAAACAGTTGAAAGTTTGCACTGAGGTTACTGTGGATACTTTGCAAAATGAAATGAGTGCTAAGTACTATAAAAAGGAAGCGCTTAAAAACTTAGAAGATGCAAGCACAGACAAGAAACACATGAAACTTCCCTTGACAATAATACTGAACAAACCCCCCCCCCCCCCAGGGGCGGATTTAGGGATGAGGGCACCCCTAGGCACAACAATAATGTTTACTAAGTAGGACAGTTTATAGGGGCACTATCTGCATGTCCTATCCATTTACACTCTATTTAAAATGGAATATAGTACAGTACATTGGATATTTTGCAGTTATTGGTACATTTTGGGCTAACAGTACTATCACAGGCACCCAAGTGCCGCCCCCAAACATGTGCCGCCCCTAGGCACGTGCCTAATGGGAAATTCGCCTCTGCCCCCCCCTCCCCCCCCCCCATTTCCAAATTTAGGTGAAGGTCTAACATTTTTAAACAATGAACATATTTTACCTTGCCGCCTGGACAGCACTGAGCTGGATGCCTTGGTGGTCACTAGATGCATTCTGAAACAAGTAATAAGTGTTAAGCAACCAACCTATAGAATGAAAAACAAACCAATATAGTACTTGCAAATTACCTGTACAATAGCTTCCAAAGATGTGTTTTGCTAGAAAAAAAAAAAAAAAAAAGTGCATACAATTAGTAAGACCAAAATAAGGCAAACAACCCGACTCTCCTAGGGAGAATACAATGTTTTGCAAAGCATTCTGCAAACAAAGTACTTACATGGATATACAGTATAAACCAATAGTAATATCTGTCCTTAATAACCAACATGGAGAAATATTAATATTGATTCCTTAAGGAGATTAAAAAAAAAATTGTATTACCTGTTGCTAACCATAAACTACAACATAACTGTTTCAGCATTAATCACCCGAGGAAGATTATGAAAGGAGGGTGTGACTAAGGACCTGTATGACTTAAACTGGGTACAACATATCAGTACCAGATTTGGCTGCTGCAATTAGTACCCAGCTTAAAGTCACTGAACTCAGTTTTCAGCAACTTCACCAATGACAAGCAGGCTAAAATTCTGTACATGTACCTGCCAAAGACAGGCACATGTACAACTCATGTACAATATTTCCCTTAAGAAACCCCTTACCACTTTCAGATCTGCATCCACATCAGAATCATCACAGACATCTTCATGGGGAACATTTCTTCTTTTTAACAAATGTTCATCTCTTTTGTTCTAGAAAACGGGGAGAAGCAGCTATTAGTAAAGACAATTATCAAAGAGCTATAAATGCCAATATTTAAAAACTGTACAGGAAAGTGACCATCGAGCAGCGAAGGGAATCATTTGAATGACTTGACAGTGAGAGCACATTGTGCACCAACCCACTGTTCCATGGATACTAAATGCAGGAGCAGAATACTGCATGCAATCATCCAGTGCTGCACTTGGTTCCCACCACTGAGCCGGAAATTTTGACCTCTCAGTGGGTGACTCAGTTGTGGCCTGCAACCCCATTGACATACCACTGCTAAATGACATGAAGCGGTCAAGAGAAAGTATGGTAATGTAATCCTCCCACTATACCCCTACCCAGAATTATTATTATTATTTTTTTTATAAAGTTTCTTGTTTTCTCTGACCCTCTCTTTTGACCGACTCTCTGAAGCTGTATAAGAGGACAACAAGAGGGCATGCATTTTCCACCTAACAGCAGAGTACTTAAAAAGAACAGGCTCCTTCCATCACTAAAGGCCCCCCATACACTAGCCGATTTTGGTCAGATTTCAGCCAGATCAATCGGATCTGGCCGAAATCGGACCAAAATCGGCTAGTTTTGATGTCCCCTCAGATCCGATGCGCGGTCCCGTGCGCATCGGATCTGCGTCGGGTGGTCGGACCTGCTGCACGTCCGACCACCCGACTTGGGACCTAGTTGGGCGGCGCGGCGGTAGAGGGAGCAGGGGGGGCTGGGGACGCTGCGGGGGACACAGGCAGCATAGAGCCGGGCAGGGGGAGCCGGCGGGAGCTGTCAGTACGGAATAAAAAAAAAAGCCCATACAATGAATGGGCGGCCTGTGATTGGCTGAGCGCTCTCTCAGCCAGTCAGCAATTGGCTGAGAGAGCGCTCAGCCAATCACAGGCTGCCCATTCATTGTATAGGCTTTTTTTTTCTAGCACTGACAGCTCCCGGCTCTATGCCGCCAGTGTCCCCCGCAGCGTCCCCAGCCCCGCCTGCTCCAACCAGCAGCCCTGCTCTGTAGGCCCCCCCCCCTGCTTCCCGGGTTTTTTACATGATCGAGATGATTTATCACATGTAAAAAATGGCACATCAAGTGCCAATCTAATCAAGCTCCCCCGGGGAGCAGCCGGGGAAGCTCAGGGGGAAGTCGGGGGCGACTTGTCCTAAGGACAAGTCGCCCTAGTGTATGGGGGCCTTAAGCGAACAATAAGCCAAGTAAACAAACAAGAGCAGAGTGGAATCAAAAGACTTTCCTAGGTGAGGGATGCTGTTTTTATCCCTAGCGGTGCAGACCGCATTGCTGCAGGCACTTGCCGAAATATGCTGTTACTCGCGACTAAACACCTGCACTCTCCAACTTAGCAGCGCACCGATTACAATAGCTCCAGGAGCTCTCTCCTGTTGCGATTTACTGCATTTTATTGAATTGACCCCATAGAACAGGGCTGGGCAATTGCGGCCCTCCAGATGTTGAGGAACTACACATCCCAGGATGCTTTGCATTAGTTTTGCTATGTGGCCATGCTGAAACTGATGCAAGGCATGCTGGGAAGTGTAGTTCCTCAACATCTGGAGGGCCGCAATTGCCCAGCCCTGCCATAGAACAATGATGGCTAACCTTGACACTTGAAAAGCAAAAGCAGAGGAAGCAAAGTTCCTCCATTTGGAAAGCAGGATATTCTGGTCATCCAGAAAAACCCTTATTTTTATGGTTGGAATCATAGTCCAACTTAACTCCTTTAATCTTCTATAGTTGAGGGCCTTCAAATAGGGCCCATCAAGAGAAGTTTTTCTCCTTGGGAACCAGGAAGAAACTAGTGCACAAAGCCCAATAGTTTGCAGCAGAGACAGGGCAGATAACAGCCTTTAGCAGCTACCGAACAAAGCAAAAACGTTAACACGCCAGTGGGGAAATGGTAGAGTTGAGTGTGTGGAGGTCCAGGATGTCAGCCAAGGCTGAACATATTATAAAGCGGCAGTCATTTAAGGCAAAACCAACTTGGGACTCAATCTGCCATTATCTTGGTCACTGGAAAGGAATTCAGCAATTCTACATACAAGTCTTAAGGGGTGTACACCTGGGTGATTTGGACTCAGCAATTTTGCTGAGTCAAAATCACGATGTCGCTGCCGGAGATAAGCTGAGGACCATCCCCAGCAGCCACCCATATGTACAGTCAAATAGACCATGCAGTGTCTAGTCAAAACATTCTTGCAGTGTCTATTTGGCCAGGAGATAGTGATGTGCGCTGTTTACACACAGGGCGATTCAGGGAAACCTAAGCGATGAGGATGTAGTCAAAATTGCTAAGAACAATCACCCTCTTAGAGGAATGATTTGGTAAAATATTTTGTACACTACAATATTTTGCATCGTCTCCCAAGTAACAAATGATCCCAATGGAAAGGTCAAGTATAAAGTAAGGACACTGCAAACTAAACACATTACATTAAATTATTGAATAAAAAAAAAAAAGCACTTCTGTTAATTAAATGTACTTGACGAGGAAAGGACAGTTGTGAACAGAACCATGAAGGATCAAAAGATGACATACCTTTCTTAGTTCCACAACAACTTCATTCCTCTGTCTTCTCATGCTCTGCAAAAGAAAAGGAAATGGTAATACTTACATTTAATTTAAAAGCATTTTGATACCAACGCTAAAGGGTTAAATGCTATGAATTCACGATTACACAAATTAGAAAAAAAAAAAAAAAGGAGACTTTTGCTCTCAAAAAGCGAGCAACCCTATTTAATGTGCACTTCTCGTCGTCTTTCTGAGTGATTTTCGCTGTCTCTCTCCGTGTAGCAATTCTCCATCTTTTCATGGAGAAGTGGAATGTGAACTTTATAAATAAAAGGTTTTTGGTTTTAATTTTGGTGTCAAAGAAAAAAAAAAAAAAAAATCAGGAATATTATTCGGTGAAGGGGCATGCTATTTTTATTCATGTGCTTATAGCACATGAATATATATTAAATTTATATTAAATTTTTTTTTTTTTACAGAGCTGCCAGCAGGGGGCCGGGAGCCGAGCCGATCATTAAATATTCATATATTCACTGCACCCGATCATTACATATGCATGAACGGGAGCAGTGAATATACCCGGTCCCCTGCTAGCTCTGCCTGGAGCCCACCTCCCCCCCACATACGTTCTGGGGCAGGCAGGGAGACTTGCTCGTCCGCTACAGGGGTTAAGATTTGCCGCGAGGGGCTACTCGCCCCTCCGACATTGAATACGGAGCTAGCGGCAGCCAGCCCTCCAGAACACAGCGAGTGTGCAGCGAATCCTAAACAGGATTCGCTGCAAACAGCGAGATTTCTCATTGAATACTGCCCAAAGGCTTGGTTACCACAAGCTACACATGTTGCATTACAGGTTGAGTATCCCTTATACGAAATCCAAATTATTCTTTAAACCATACATTCCATAAAGTGAAAAAAATGTTTTGTTGCTAAACACCTACTGGGGGCATCTGTAGCAGAAATATGATGTGTAACTGGCACTAAATATGTGCAAGACAATGATTGCTTGCCATTCACATTCAGTACCTGAGATAGTACACAATCTTTGTTTCACGTTTTGAAACCTTGTTTTTTGAACAAAAAATATATTTGTGGGTATTTCAGGTGGTTGACGTGTTTATACAACATAAATACAAGATACTTCAAAATACATAATTGAAATATTAAAATATTCCGAAAATATGGAATAATCCCTTATCCAAAATTCTCCTGGCCACGAGCTTTGAGGAATGTAGCAAAACAAAATGTTATAAGATCAACATTTGGCCAATTTGACCAAAGTGCAAGTGTGGAAAAAATTGGGCACTATTCTCACTGCACAAAGCGGTCTTCATGTGTCAGGTTCAGCGTATCCCAAAGGAAATTGTCACGGTCATTCCAGGTTTGAAGGAAAGCATGCAAGTCAGACCTATTGCAACTTTCCAATATATAGTATGTAATCCCACTCAGTCAATGGGGCAATTTAGTTGTTGCCCTGTTCAGGCACACAGAGAGCAAAAATCACTGGTTTGGCCACTCAAACAAATGAATTGGGCCATTGAATTTCTGTCAGACCACTCCAAGATGCTGGGTCATGAAGTTCTGCTTTTTTTAAGTGTCACTAGGATGCCTTACTCACTTTAACACATCACGTTTTATGTTCAATTGGTTGTGTTTCACTAATGTTTTCTGTAATTGTTTTCTGTAATTGTTTCCTAGCACGGCACCCACAATTAAGTTGTATGACATCTCATCGCATTGCATGCGGGCACATGGCATGCGATGCGATTTAAATTGTATAAGCCCCTATACAACTTTAAATTGTATAAGCACCCTAATAGGGGCTTACAATGTTAAATGCACCCCCACTATCAACGCCAACCCGAAGCGTGGCGAGCGCAGCGAGCCCGCGTCCTTTGACCTTTTCATACCCCCACTTTCCACGTGTAGTTGATCTTATATAGTGTGGCGAGCGCAGCGAGCCACCGAGCCTGAATTAGGGCTTTTCGGTAGACATGACACATACCAGTTTACTAATTAAATGAACAAGAGTGGCAAAGTGATCTTAAACAAAATCAGACATTGAATTGTCTTATGTCTATTAATAGTTTATCTTATTTGCATTCTAAATTCTATAGTTTATCAACTTTTTGTATATTATGTGGCTAAACAAGCAATAAATGCACTTCACACAGCTAACGCCCCTGTATTTCAGCATGAGTATACCATCACAAAAATGGTCGCCCAAACAATTGAATAGCTCCCAGTCACTAAAAGACAGGGACCAACTGCTAAAATTAAATTCTTCTTTTAATAAGTTATAGGCAAATGATTTACCTTTGAGGACTTTTTTTTTTTTTTTTGAGGACTACAATTGTAGACTATAATTTATTATAGTTCTGGCACAATGATAAAACTGCTAGATTGTAATCAGAACTACCAGTACAAAACTATGCAAGTTAATGTTTACCTATAGTGATCCAGATCAGTCCTGAAGTATAGTGCCAGCATTTGATTAAAAGTGACCGAGGGTTGCTATAGAACTGTTAGACATGCCAGGCCTTGAGGGTAGACATCCAAGCAAGAGAATTACAGAGGAAACAACCCGTCAATAGCATTTGGTATATTTTCCTGACTCAGAGCATAGGATCATTTCCACACAACGTGTCATCCCATGCACGGCTAACACTGACTCGCATTTCGCAGAACTTGGTGCCAAGCTGGAACTAGCAGCCACAAAAGCCGATGACTCAGGCTGGTCAGGGCATAAGTTACTGTTACATAGCAGAATGGTTACACCAGCAAGCTATGATTAGAATACAAGTCAGCATACACATACTGATGATTTAACTCGACAAATACACCTGACTCACTAAAAACAAACACCAGAATTGCCTGTGTTCATACAGAGGTAACATTACAGGATACAGAACAATCCTGTAGTGTTTTATTTCTATAGCAAGTGCCAATTAGGAGTGTGGAAGAAAAATCAAACATCTTTGGCTAAACAAAACATCTCCCTCAAAGGAAATTATAGGAGCCGCTTGTGTTTGTGAAGATGCAAAACAATTTGATTTGCGAGTAAAAAGGAATACAGCCATTACATGTACGTAAAATGTAGTGGGATTTTACCCATTATATGCAATGCCATAGGTGTTTAAAGCTGCATAACCTGCACATTAGAGCCAACAACCAGCGCTCAGACAGAACAGGGGCCTAGGCCAATCAAAAACTTAATAGTAACACTAGATGCAGGTAGCAGAGCAATGGCTTGTTATCACAAAACAATCTTACAGATCACTGTACGTACATAACAGTCTATAATTGACATTTTTTAATGTGACAAGTCTGCTACTGTATATTTTATAATGCTCTAATTAAAAAAATGAAACTATAAAACCGATGTGGATGATATTGCGTTCTGAGCACTAATCAGTTAGTGTAGTGCATATGCTCTATAATGCCAATGCATAGCCTCGCTGGCTCATTTGTCGCTTCTACTGATCTTTTAAACCTGCAGAAAGAATATATATTCTGCTGTGGCAACATCCAGCAGTATGAGGTGATGTTTTGTAAAATCTTTTAGTGTGGATGTTAAGTTCAAGTGCGAACATTGATTACATTGCATCGTTTGCAGTGTAACAAACTAAGTCTCAAAAAAAAATAAAATAAAAAAAAAGCAAATAAAATATACGACTAACTAGAGCATAAAACAATTTGTGCTCACAGACAATGTATTAGAGGCAGTTACATAATGTCACATGACTGGAATTTGGTAACTGAGATTATGGCAAAATGACAGCCAGCAAGTGTATTCCAGCACATGAAAGGGTCTAGAGCAGACATGTCCAAACTGTGGACCTACAGCTGTTGTAAAACTACACATCCCAGCATACTTTCCCATAGTTTAAGTAACCCCTAATAGCAACTGTGACAAGGCTTGATGGGAATTGTAGTTTCACAACAGCTGGAGGGCCATAGTTCGACATGCCTTGTCTAGAGTGTATGGCATATTAAATGGACTCATGCATTTCGGTGTGTAGAAAGAAGTATGTAAAAGAAAAATCTCAAAGACTCCTTTCCTATCAATTCAACACTCCAACATAGATGGGCCACATCATTTAACCCATTATTTGGCTTTATACAGAAAAATCACCATAACATGTCTTTATCGCTGAATTAGAATATTGAAAAACCTATGAAAACATTATTCATTGGTACTTTTGTCCCAGGGGAGTGCTGCATTTGTTCAGACTTCTCTCCTCAAAGAGTTTTTTTTCAGCAAACTTACAATTGAAATTGGCCCCTAAGTGGGGAATTAAATTAGCCACGGTAATTTACCGCAAGCTTATTGATCCGAAGACTATTCAACGGCAGTTAACAGCACATTTTATTCTAGGTCTGAGCAGACCTAAAATGTTATCCCCAATATATTGCATATTTTCAGGTGCCACAGATTCATTAGCATACTGTAGTTACAGGAAATTATCTTGGATTCTATGGTCTGCAATGAATGGATAACATGCCCAATCTCATTCTAAAGCAACTTGAGATAACGGGCAATAATAAATGTATTGTTTGTTTTTTTTGCACTCAATATGGTTGGGTTTAGCCACCCCCTAGAGCAGGGGTGTCCAGATTTGGTGAGGTGAAAATGTGTGGGGGCGGACCATTCAGCCTGACATTTTTTGAACCATTAATCACATCAGAATGGTCCCCCCCCCCCCCTATTCACTGTATAATCCCCAGCCTGCCCCCCATCTCTGTATTCCCCCCAGCCTGCCCTAATTCACTGCATGTCCCCCAGCCTGCCCCCCTTCTCTGAATATCCATCACTGCCTCCATTCACTGTATGTACCCAAGCCTGTCCCTCCTTCAGTGTCCCCCAATCTGCCCCCTCTCACTGCATGTCCCCCACTCTGTTCCCCAGCCTGCCCCCTTCTCCGAATGTCCATCACTGCCTCCATTCACTGTATGTCCCCCAAACTGCTCCTCCTTCACTGTATGACTGCCATTTACAGTATGTCCCCCACTCTGCCTCCATTCACTATGTCCCCCAGCCTGCACTGTATGTCCCCCACAAGCGGCCCCCAGTGGATGGAGAGACAGAGGATGGAGAGGCAAAGCAGGCACTGCAAGGACGGGATACAGATGCTTGGGCTCCCGCTGCTGCCCTACTCCACTCTGCATGTTACGGGAGCAAGCTTCTTCCTTGCTGCCCCCCCTCTCCACACACAGCTGCCAAAGATTGCGGAGGAGGGTGATATAGGATTGTAGCAGCAGGGGTTGGACGCATACTCACCCGAAAGACGCCAAACATCTAATTGTGGTGGGCGGCACCTCCTCACTGCTGCACTAAAGGTGGGGACCCGCGCTCGCCGGGTCCCCACCCTTAGTGTCCTGTGTTGTGTGTCCCGCATCTGATGCTCTGCCTGCTTCAGGCCGCTTGAAGTGACAGGACAGGCCGCAATTGGCCCCCAGGCCGGACTTTGGACATGACTGCCCTAGAGGGTGCAAGTTAAAATGCATATGCTGGCAGCCCCTGAACAGAGCTACATTTGAATAGCTGTGCAAGTTGGGAATTATGCACATCCAATCTTCAATCGAACACGCTAATCATGCGCTAAAGTGCTGTCAAATGGTTAACACTAGCAAAGTTCATGGAGCAAGGCAAAAACTGCTCTTTGGGTGCCCAAACAGGACACAAATGTCTGCGCTGGAAGCAGTTTGCGCCCTAACCGTGCATCAATTGAATTGCTCCATTAGGCAACATCTAGTGGCAGCCAATGAGAAAAAGTTTAATTCAGTTATCCGCAATAACCCATTTCCATGTTAAAAACACAACAAAAAAAACGCAATACTCACTATCAAATTGTCAAAAACAAATTTCCAACAATAATTCTCTACAGGTTTACCAAGAATTACACTTAACCTCTGAGCATGAAATACACTGTGAAATTTCTTTTTTTTTTTTAAAAAGACAGATTGGTTCAAAACCCCCTACTCATAGAGCAATATTCAATGAGAAAAATTTGCCGTGTTTTATGGAGAGTTTGTGCTTTTCTCGCGTTGGACGGAGACTTTTGCTCTCAAAAAGCGAGCAACCCTATTAAACGTGCACTTCTCGCCATCTTTCTAAGTGATTTTCGACGTGTCTCTCCGTGTGGAATGTGAACTTTTAAAATAAAAGGTTTTTTGTTTTAATTTTGGTGTCAAAACAGGATTTTTTTTCTGTGAAGGGGCATGCTATTTTTATTCATGTGCTTATAGCACATGAATATATATTACATTTAAAAAAAAAATATATATATATGATTGGTACTTGTTTCCTAGAACGGCCACAATCGTGAGTGATCGTGGCTCTTAATTAAGGGACACGATCCTCACGATGTGGCCGATTTTTTACAATTTTTTCCCTTTGAATGACAGAAATCGGGTCAATCGGTCGGTCGCGACCAATTAAAATCGGCCGCGATGCGACCGACCGATTCACCCGATTTTTCCATAGACTTCAATGTTAAAAAATCTTTTAACATTGAAATCGGGAGGATCGCGTTGGTCTTGTGCCATTATAATGGCACAAGATGAGATGGACTTGATTAAGTCCATCTCACATAGGGAAAAATGATAAAAAAGGTGAAATTGGCCAATATGACCCATTTCACATTTTGTATGTGCCCGCCATGACCCCACGATAGACGTCAACCCGAAGCGTGGCGAGCGCAGCGAGCCCGCGAGGGGCGGCGGTACGCGTCCTCCGACCTTTTCATTCCCCTACTATCCACGTCGGCGTGGAGTTGAGAATATATAGTGTGGCGAGCGCAGCGAGCCACCGAGCCCGAAGCGTGGCGAGCGCAGCGAGCCCCGCGAGGGGACGCGTATACCTGTGAAGTTATACGCGTGCGCTCGCCACGCTTCGGGCTCAGTGGCTCGCTGCGCTCGCCACACTATATATTCTCAACTCCACGCCGACGTGGATAGTAGGGGAATGAAAAGGTCGGAGGACGCGCACCGCCGCCCCTCGCGGGCTCGCTGCGCTCGCCACGCTTCGGGTTGATGTCTATCGTGGGGTCTAGCCCACTTAGTAACATTTGGGTGGGCAATTGAAAAAAATGGGGTGAAAAAAAAAAATCGGGTGAAAAATCGGTCGGTCGGTCCGGTCGCATCGCATGCGACCAAATCGCATGCGATGGATCCGATTTTTTATCTTCCGACCACAACGATCAAAATCGTTGTGGCCGTGCTAGGAAACAAGAATATATATATATATATATATATATATATATATATATATATATATATATATATATATATATATAAAAATAATTTTTTTTTTTTTTTTACACATAACAGCCAGCCAGGGGCCGGGAGCCTAGCCGCTCATTAGATATTCATATATTCACTGCACCCCGATCATTACATATGTACGATCGGGTACAGTGAATACCCGGTCCCCTGTTGGCTCTCTCTGTGCTGCCTGGCTCCCGGGGAGCCCACCTCCCCCCCACATAAGTTCTGGGGCAGGCAGGGAGACTTCCATCTCCCTGCCTGCCACTGCCCCACGGCTCCCTGCAGCGGACGCTAGTCCGATGCAGGGGTTAAGATTCGATGCGAGGGGCAATGAGCCCCTCTGACATTGAATACAGGGAGAGCGAGTAAGCCAGCGCTCCGGAACACAGCGAGTGTGCAGCGAATCCTAAACAGGATTCGCTGCACTTGGCGATATTTTACATTGAATACTGCCCTTAATGATTACTCAAGCTTTCAGAAGTTTTAAATGGCATGACATTATCAGGTTAAAAAGTGCAAAACGAACAAGGTACGGGAAAGTTATATTGGGGTGCTTAATGAGTGAGAAACATTTTTAACGCTTGCATGAGGGATTTCTTTTTTAAGTGGTTTAAAATGGCCCATATCCATATCTACCCCAATATAATATGAGCACTAATTTTAATTTAAAAAAAAAAAAAAAAAGAAAAAAAAGGAGCACTTGCTTTTGACTACATTGTAATTGATGAGAACAAATGTAATTTTTTTTTAACTGTTACCAAAAAAAAAAAACGGTCTCTACACACATTGATTATGACAATGCAGTGGAAACGTTTATCGTTTATTAAATCTATCTTCTACCAATTTATCAAGATACGGACAGTTATTATGCACTCCTTTAATTTTAGTGTGCCAGAAAAAGATCAATTACCACCTAACGGAGCACTTTCAATTGTTGATCCAGGTGGGAGGTATGCCTCCTTGCAACATCCTGAGGTGGTCAGAAGGAATCCAGGAAAAGTCTGGCTTGGGCACCCTAAACAAGACTTTAGGTTTAGCAGCTATATGGGTGGTTAAACACAGCACTTCTGGGCATGGGCAATGTAAAGACACCCTGATCGGAGCAACAACATAATTGCTACAATAGGCACCCACTACTGGTTATGGTACAGTGGATCGACGCGGTCTACATAGACAATGTTATGGTTGACCATCATTAGTCCAACCCATCTAAAGATGCGTCGAGATCAGCGGTTCTCAAACTGTGGGTCCTGACACCTAAGTGGGTCCCCGCCTTCTCAGCATGGGGTCACGGCTCCATGTTGCTGACCATCAGGCTGATGACTTCTCTAATCTCAGTCACTGATTCAAGGAGTCTGATAAATGTTGAATTGTCTGTTACTTCAGGCTCCTCCCATCATTTTGGGCCTCAGCAATGCTGCCATGTATGTTCTGTCTGCTGACTACACATGTGATGTGATGACCTTCTGCAGTAACTTGCTGGGGTCCTGTCATTTTTATTGTTTGTTGGGGTCCCAGAGCAAGATAGTTTGAGGTCTCCTGGACTAGATGAACAGTAACGGAAGTTATGGTGCCCACACACGCACCGATCCTGGCGGTGCGATGCTGTACGATGGGGTGCGTGCTCCCGCGACACCTCATCGTACAGTACAAAAAGTATGTGCTGCACATGCTTTTTCTAGCATAGCATCGCATCGTATGCACAAGGCATACGATGCGATGCTATGTGTGCTAGTTAAGCCCACAACGCACGCCGGGAACGGTGCGTGTGTGGGCACCTTAAGACATGAGTGTTAGATCGACACGACGTCACCTTTTTTGGTGGTTAAAATGCTTTGTGCGCGTTGCCTCGCTATGTTCGGTACACTATTATAGCTATATAAAAAAGTGTGAAAACTTATGTCGACCATTATGTTAACCTACTGCTTGTGTTGACCTTTTCAAGGTGTTGACCAACAGCGGTGGACCTATTGAGCATTGTCCCTATGATCCATACCCAAGAATACTAATTAAAAAATAGTTTCAGAACATTTAGAAATGTAGAAACATTAATTTACTATAATTACCTATGTCTAATTGTTCACTTTACATTGGGAATGCTTATTGCATGTAACTGAATTGTACATTTATGAAATTCTTCCACACTATTAGTGCCAAAGTAACTAATGTTTTTTCTTAATTAGGTAGAATGTGACTAATATGTTCTGTATGTAGCTTCTTCGTGCGAACATATACTCAGCACTATTTCTTATGTTTAAATCTTCAGTTTAATATCTAGCACTCCTGGACAACAGCCACCGGCCCAAGAACACAGTGTCCTACAGAAAGCGAGCACAGGAGACATGAGTATGCAGTATAAATTTAGACAGACTTTGAAATTAGATAATGCTGCATAGCAAAACTGAAGCGCACAGTTTTAAAATAGACAATTAAATATTACTCTGAAGATTTCTTTATTACCCAAGTGATAAGTGGACATTAATATTATGCAACCAGTATATAAGCATCAAAACATCTCATTCAAATACTGAAAGCCTTTCCTAGATGTAGGTGTTTAAAACTGGCCACAAGGATTCAGTGTTCTCCCCAGATTTTATGGTTTGCTGGACAGCAGTAGGAGGCATTCGGGTGGTGGTTTGCCAGGCTAGCCTGTCACTTCAACCCAGAGAGACCTGGGGGCCTGTACAGCCAACAGCAACGCAGTAACATCTGCCTAACAAGGAGCCCAGTAGGCATACGGTCGCTAGGTCGACATGGCCTAAGTTAGTCACAAGCATTAGGTAGACACAAGTATTTCAGATTTATTTCCCCCCAAAACAGGTGGTACGTCATACCCTACCGTCCATCAACTAGGGCGTTGAGGGACAATGTAGTAGTGTGCCAAGCGCAGCGAGCCACCGTGCCCAAAGCATGGGGAGTACAGCGAGGCACGCAACAGGACCCAGCGCACAGACATGTCGTCCATGGGGTTTGATCCTATTATCCCAGATGTGTGCGGATGATTCGCCGACTGGGAATCTTCACGACACCGGGCACACTTTATGGCGGGCCAAATTCGCTAATAAGTGCTTGCGCCTCCATAGGGGTGCAAGGAAATTTCAGTAAATTCGGTCCTGCAAAGGGTGCGAGTTAGGGTTAATTCAGCAACTCGCACCCTTCGAGGTTAATAGGATCGACCCTAATGTTGGCTTATGTCAAAACGCAGGAAAAATGTGATAAACTCACATTGACATTTTGGCTATCGACATAATGGTTATGTCAACCTTCATAGCCTTGACCCTTTGACCCATACCTGCCCAGTATATTCCTGTGTGCAGCATTGAGAACAGTTCCTATTCATTAAAATGAACTACACTGCTAAGGGGCCTAAACAGGGCATTTTCTAAGCAATCTCACTAGATCGTGCTGTCACCAGAGAACATTGGCCCTGCCAGATCACTCAGCACACAACACTGGAACATTGCTGTGTGCTAAGCAATCCAGCATCACTCAAAAAACGCTCAGTGTAGGCCCCTCTCACCTCAGCAAAAGCATTTTATTCACTTCATCTCTAGTGAACTAGTTGGTGTGTGATAAAGTAAAATGTAACCTACTATAATTTTTTTTTATAAAGTTGCCATTTTGTAAAGCAGGAGTTGTGTAGGTGACAGTTTGTGTAGCTAGTGGTTTAGTGTGGCGAGTACATGCACATAAAGAGCAGGTGGGCATTTTGCCACCCGGTTCATTATGTTCATACAACGGAAAGCATATTAAAAAGTGGAATGGTCCTTATTTGAGCATATAACCCTGGCTACGCCACATTGCAAAGCAGCCTCAACCCACACTACTGTATCAAGCTGATTATCAAACAATCACAGGGGATTACGCAAGAGCCAAACAGCACTATTAAGCTATGTTTTTCTCCACTAACAGTCGCAACAGTATACTAAACTTCTTAATGGCCATATCTATACCATAGGCTCATTATTCAGCACGGACAGTGCTTTTCAGCACAAATGCACTGCCCCCCTAAGTCATTGTTGGCACCTTAAAGAAACAGTTGGCAGGATTCCTTTAGGAGATCTGCCACTTCAATTTACACTAAATAGTATACTAGCATTAAATCAAATGTCTGCCGACTTCAACCCCCAGTGCGGCTGGTATACATTTCATCTACTACATTGGGAAGTTTACAGCAAACAAAGAATTGTTAGCATCACAAATATTGGTTTGTACAAATTTACACAAAAAAACGTATTAGAAACTAAAATGCGAGCATGGGGAAGAATATAAATAAACGTTAATGTCTATACATTCTATACCTGCACAAACCTGGACACCTGCTACCTTGTTTTCATGGAACATTAAAGTGAAAACCATATTTTAGGAAAACCGCTCGAGAGAAAAATAAAAAAAATTACACCTGAGATGTCTAGAACTTCACTACTACAATTCAGATGCATTAGAAAAAGACTGATGACACTTAAGCATTGAATTCACAAGGAATCAGATATATCGCCATCTCACAAAAGTCCTTTGCATTAACTTTATTACAGTTGGCCAACTGAATACCTCTGTAGGGCTGTGAACATCATACATTTCACAAGAGATCTGCAGATGTGAGGGACAGCAATTGTGAGAATGGCATCAACAGGAAGCCACAGAAAGTGTTGTTAGATAAAAACACACAAAGAATGTAGCAATATATGGATCGATCTATCTAAAACAAAGCTCATGTATATTGTTCTATTTTACACTACTGTAAAAAAAAGTAGAAGCATGAACACATCATCTGGTAAACAAGAAAAGAAACAAAAATGAAAGAAGTATATTATGTTTAGGATTTGGAAACAAAATAATGACAAAATAACAGACAGTGGGGGTTATTCTGTTTCACTCGCAAAGGCACAATCACTCTCTAATGGACAAAACCATATGCACTGCAGGTGGGGCAAATGTAAAATGTGCAGAGATTTGGGTAGGGGGTACTTCAAACTGATATCTATATTGCAGTGGCTCATCCGCAAGCAGAATAAAGATCCACACACGCTGGGTGATTATGCCCAGTCATTTTACCCTGGGGTGGACAGCTTTCCATAGCAGAACGCTATGGAAAGCCGCCCACACCGTCTCATCTGCTGGTAATACCAGCAGATGAGCGGTGGCCGGCAGTGATGATGCAGGAGCACGCAGCATCGCTCATCGCTGCCTTGTACACACTGGGCAGCTTTCATGTTGAAAGACGATCAGACGAGAACACTGAGCGGCTTTCACAGGAAAGTCGCCCAGTGTGTACAGTTCTTAAGAGTGTTTGATTAAAACAGCATAGAGCCCTAGGCCGTTGGGTTGAAAACCTACAAATTTTAGAGGGTCTGAGGCAGACTGAAGTACAAAAAAAAACAACAACCTTGCTTCCGGGGGTACGGTTCACATGGCTAAGGTTGACAGGGTTGAAAAGACAACACAAGCATTAGGTCGACAATAAAAAGGTCAACATGAGTTTCACGGTTTTGTCCCAAATGTCGACAGTCAACATCTAAGGGTTTTTTTTTTTTTTTTGGTCTGCCGGCCTATGTACACCGGGGGAAGGCGAGGGGGTCTGGCGAGTCTGCCGGCCTATGTACACCGGGGGGAGGCGAGGGGGTCTGGCGGCCTATGTACACCGGGGGGAGGCGAGGGGGTCTGCCGAGTCTGCCGGCCTATGTACACCGGGGGAAGGCGAGGGGGTCTGGCGAGTCTGCCGGCCTATGTACACCGGGGGAAGGCGAGGGGGTCTGGCGAGTCTGCCGGCCTATGTACACCGGGGGGGGGGGGGGCGAGGGGGTCTGGCGGCCTATGTACATTGAGGGAAGAGGGGTTCTGGTGAGTATGCCACCCTATGCATATTGAGGGAAGAGGGGGCTGGGTATACCCATGTCTGTGCACTGGATGAGGAGGGGGGCTGGGTATACCCATGTCTGTGCACTGGATGAGGAGGGGGGCTGGGTATACCCATGTCTGTGCACTGGATGAGGAGGGGGGCTGGGTATACCCATGTCTGTGCACTGGATGAGGAGGGGGGCTGAGTATACCCATGTGCACGCGAGGAGGGGGGCCGAGTATGCCAGTCTATGTACACTGGAGGAAGAATGGGCTGAGTATGCCGGACTATGGGGTCGATCCTATTAGTCGTGAAGTGTGCAAGGTTCGGTTCCAACAAAGGCAACGACACCTGATTTAACACAATCTCTCACCCTTCGCTGGGCCAAATTTGCTTAAAATTGCTCAAAACCCTACAGAGGTGCGAGAGATTTTATGCTAATTCCATCAGCCATAAAGTGCACCTAGCGCCATGGTGATTTGCACTTGCAGATCATCCGCATGTAAAACCTATAGATCAGTGGTAGCAAACCCTAGCCCTCGAGAGCTACTAACAGTTCACATTTTCCAGACAACCTAGCTGCTGCACTCATTAACACATTTTAAATGATCCACAGGTGGAGCTAATTAGCTCACTTGTGATTCTGTGAGGAGACCTGCAAAACATGCACTGTTGGTAGCTCTCGAGGACTAGGGTTGGCTACCCCAGCTATAGATTGTAAGCTTGCAAGCAGGGCCCTCTTACCTCTATGTCAGTTTGTTTCTATCCAGTTTGTTTAATCACTGTTTCCAATTGTAAAGCACAATGGAATATGCTGCCCTATATAAGAAAGTGTAAATTATACAGTCTAATAGGATCGACCCCTATGTACACTGGAGGAAGAGGGGGGCAGAGTATGCCAGTCTATGTACACTGGAGGAAGAGGGGGGCAGAGTATGCCAGTCTATGTACACTGGAGGAAGAGGGGGGCAGAGTATGCCAGTCTATGTACACTGGAGGAAGAGGGGGGCAGAGTATGCCAGTCTATGTACACTGGAGGAAGAGGGGGGCAGAGTATGCCAGTCTATGTACACTGGAGGAAGAGGGGGGCAGAGTATGCCAGTCTATGTACACTGGAGGAAGAGGGGGGCAGAGTATGCCAGTCTATGTACACTGGAGGAAGAGGGGGGCAGAGTATGCCAGTCTATGTACACTGGAGGAAGAGGGGGGCAGAGTATGCCAGTCTATGTACACTGGAGGAAGAGGGGGGCAGAGTATGCCAGTCTATGTACACTGGAGGAAGAGGGGGGCAGAGTATGCCAGTCTATGTACACTGGAGGAAGAGGGGGGCAGAGTATGCCAGTCTATGTACACTGGAGGAAGAGGGGGGCAGAGTATGCCAGTCTATGTACACTGGATGAAGAGGGGGGCAGAGTATGCCAGTCTATGTACACTGGATGAAGAGGGGGGCAGAGTATGCCAGTCTATGTACACTGGAGGAAGAGGGGGCTGAGAATGGCGGTCTATGTATACTGGGGGAAGAGTGCGGATAAGCCGGTCGATGAATACCGGGGGGGTGGGGGATGAGTATGCTGGGGCATAGGGAGAGTACTGGGCGTGGAAGCAGGTACCAGGTAGCCGCACGGCTACTGCCCAGTTTGTGGGGAGAAAGCGATGGATAGCCGGGGGGTGATCGTCCTCTCCCGCACAGCGCCGACTGAAGAGCCGGAAAGGACTGGGCATCAGACCGCCCGTAGCCATCCAAGCCCGGCCAGGCACTACTAACCCCCACTAGGCCCCAAGCCGCAGCGACGTCACAGCTGGGCCCAGGAAGCGCGGCGTCCCCGACCGGGGTCACCCCAAGCCGGAGTCGGTTAGAACCCGGTGAAAGACTCAGACATGGGAGGAATAGCTACCTCTAAATCGCGGCCTTTGTTCTTGAAATTCTTCAGCCGCTGGTTGTCCAGCTTGTCGTTGTCAGCCATGATGGGAGCGTCGGGGCCTCGCAGCGCTGGCCGCCTGTGTGTAGGAGGAAGGCCGGTGACGGCGGTGTGCGGCTGGCTCTCGGTGTGAGGTGACCTGGGTCTCAGGGTGGCGACACCGCGCTATTCTTACTGTCGGTTGTCTGGGCGGAATGCCGGTAACAAGAAAGCCTCGAGCTGGGAGCAGTGGCCACGCCTACACAGAGGAATCCCAACCGCTGATTGGTTGCGCCCTGTTCGGAGGGGGGAGAGTTACACAAGGCTTCCGGCAGTGGTATGGTTCCCCAGACTCAGGGGGCGCTGTATCCGTAACGGAGAGTAAACCATAGAGAGGGCTGGCCAAGGGCGAGCGCAATATCCGTTGGCGCTCCTGCCTGGGTGACGCACGAATATTTCAGCCTACATCTGCGAGTCTATTTGCTCACTGGCAGTGGCAGCCATTTTTCCGAACACTAAAAAAGCTGCTCGGAATCGGATGGTCTGGCTAATTGGCACCAGGAAGATGGCTGATAACTCGGAGACACCTTCTTGTTCCAAATGTGGGCATGGAATTCGGGGGTGTGCGTCATTGCTCTGTCGTGTACGTAGTGGCTGAGTATCAATTACACGGAAGGAGAGACAGCGCCTCCCAGTGCGCGAATTGATGTGGGACATCACATACCTGATTATACTACATAGCTAGCGCCCAAGAAACACATATTGGGCTCAGGCCTAGAGCAACCTGTGAGTCAACAACCTTTGTAGCACTACAAATCTCAGTATGCCTTGCTGTCATATTGTCAGCAGCCAGAGAACAACCATATCGGAAGCAACCAAATGAAAAAAAAAAAAAAAAAAATCTATACATTTTTTTGTGATGCGATGGTGGTAGCCAAGCCATCATTGAATCCCTGTGTACAAGTGTGACTGTTTCTTTCATTATGGGGAGAAAGTGCACTGTATGTAACACATACTTGACTACCTGACCCGCCATGTGGGAGAATATGCTCTGTTCCTGTGCTTCCCTGGTAATGTATGATTGCCAGCACCTGTGGTGAAAGGCCTTTACCTAGCTCCCACATGTGATGGCAATCATACATTACCAGGGAAGTCCAGAAACAGAGCATTTTCTCCTGCATGGAGAGGGTCAGGTAGGCAAGTATAATGTAACACCAGGTTTTCCGCTCCCCCTGCTGACTCTCTCATGTGTGATCAGTGCAGCCAGCTGTCTCAGCATAGTGAGGCCTGTGGTGGCGGGACGGGACTTCCTGAACCACAGAGCAGGATGAAGGCGACAAGCCAGTCCTGTTTTGGAAGAGGCTCAGGGCCACAAACCTGTTATTGTGGCCATCAGAGATGTGTTACACATACCTGCTGAGGAATCTGAGGCATAGCAATCCTTTTTCTTTACACAGAAAAGGCTAGTGATTCTAAGGGTTTGGATGACCTTGGGCTTCCCTGGATAAAAAATTACTGATCCAAAGCGTATAGTGCCCATCTTTCCCTTTGCTCCAGAGGGCAGAGGGGTCTGGTAAATCCCACCAGCAGTGGATGCCTCGGTCTCACTCCTGTCAAAAAGACAGTCCTGCCAGTTCCTGGGGCAGCTGCCTTGAAGGATCCGGCTGATAGAAAGATTGATGGCATGTTAAAATCTATTCACATTGCTGCGGGTGCATCCCAGAGACCTATTATTGCAGGCTGCTGGATGACTCATGCCATTCACTCATGGGCATTTCAAATTCAGGAAGGCCTGGTGGGTGGAAAGACCCTGGTTAATATGACAACCCTGGTTAAACACATTCAGAATACCATGCATGTACAGTTAGTGCCGGTGCAAGCACTTCCACCGCCCCAGGCAAAATTGGGGGGGGGGGGGGGCGGCAGCGGACACATGCCGCCGATTGCTGCCGGGGGGGGGGGGGGCACTGCCTGCCGAGGATTGCTGCGGATCATTGCTGCTGTGTTTAGCACAGGGGGGCAGTGGATTGACGGCGACGCTGACTAGCTGGGGGGGGAGGCTCCACTCGCCGAACATTGCTACTAACACAGGCAACAGGCGGGCTCCAGGCAGGCGGAAGCGGGCAGGGGCGTACGGTTCACTCACCTGAATAGCAGAGTAACTGGTCTGGCAGATGCATTTTTTTTTTTTTTTTAAGTTTTATTTTTTATTATGCTTTCACCTTACAATACATTTGTCACATGCATTATATGTACAAAATAATTGTGATGTTGTCATGAACACAAAGTTTCTGATATACATATTAGCTTGAATCGCAGTAAAGAGTAATAAGACAAATAAAAGAAGTTCAAAATACAAACAGCATTGACAATTAACTTGTATCCACATCAGTCATTGTTCGACACTTGTTTTCTGTGTTACCAAATTAGTTTCAATTATTATATACCATCAGCGGGGAGGCCACGTCCCCAGAAACTCCCATCCCCCATTCCAGACCCTCTTGTCGATTTCCTAGGGAATTGGTGGATCTCCCTGTACCACTCTTGTTTCGTAATATTCTGTGTTCTGGAGGGTTCGCTTGATCCTGCTCTGAAAATCTCTCGGTAATGTATTAATATAACTCTCCCATGTGTTAAAATAAGTTTTTGTGAGTTTTACTTTATGCAGTGTGGTCTCCAACCAATCCATCATGAACAGATGGTGGAGTTTTACCTTGAATAACATTAAGGGAGGGGGGGAGGGGTCGATCCAATTTTGTAGAATAGCCTTGCAGGCTGCTGCACTGATTGCAACTGATAGCTTTTTGCAGCCTCTTGTTATCCTCTGTTGTTCGGGAAGTATGCCAAAAATCGCCCACTCCGCAGTAAATGGTATGTAGTTTAATAGGTGGTCTAGGGCGAAAGATTTTACCTGTAGCCAGAATTTGCGGATAAATGGGCACGCCCACAAGCAGTGAAATAGGTCGGCTTGTGGAGCTTGACACTTACCACAGTGTCCTGTGTTTGGCATGCCCGCCAAAAATTGTCTCTTGGGAGAATAATAGGATCTGTGAGTGATGTTCAGGAATAGTTCCTGGTACTGGGCGGCTGAGAATAGTTTGCGAGATATGGATAGCTGTTTAATTAATTGTTCGCAGGATAGCGTGGGGAAGTGCGTTAACCATTGTTTCATACCTGATTCTGAGTTGGAGTGATCAAGGAGAGGATTGAATATCCTATAGTGTATTGAGATAGCTTTTCTAGTTATTTGTTGGGCGCGCAAAACCCCGTCGAGTGTATTTGATAGGTCCAGTTTTGAAAGAGACTTCAACACTGAGCTTACGTAATGTTGCATTTGGAAAAACGCAATTGGGAAGTTTCTGAGAGTTGGAAAGGAGGTTTGTGCCTGGGAGAACATCAGGGGTTTACCGCTGGATGGATCTGTAAGATCGCCAACATTTATCAGGCCTTCTCTACTTAAAGTTGAAAAAGGGAAGCTAGCCTCCCCGTGCTGGAAATCAGGGTTGCCTAAGAATGGAAGGAATAAGCTTTTATGTGAATTTTATTTATAGGAGTGGCGTAATATGTGCCACAAGCGATATGTAGACCACAGTAATGGGTTCTGGGATAGATTTGTAGGGATTTCCTCTTTTATTTTATGTAGAAAGGAAATTAAAGTGTCTTTTTCTAAAAAGGCTGATTCCAGATGTGTGTTGGCATATACTTCCGTATTTTTAAGCCAGTCTCTCAAGAATCTGGTGAGGGATGCGTAGTTGTAAGCTTGGACGTTGGGGAGACCGATTCCTCCATTGAACCTAGCTTGTTGTAGTTTATTCAGTGCAATCCTGGATTTCTTCCCTTTCCATATAAAAGTTCTAAATAAGGTGTTCATTTTTTTGAGATCAGTATTGCTTATTAGGAGTGGCAAAGATTGTAGGACATAAAGCAATTTGGGGAACGTTGACATCTTAATTAAATTCGCCCTCCCTAAATAGGATAATGTTAAATGTTTCCAGCTGTCCAGTTCTGAGGTCAGTGATTGAATAGTTTCTTGAATGTTTTTTCGATAGAGTTCCGTAGGGTATTTGGGAAGTTTAATTCCCAAATAAACGATGTGTGATTTCTCCCATGCAAATGGTAGGTTTCTACCCCAACCTGGTTTAGCTATTCCTGGTTGCAAAAAGAGACCTCTGGACTTCTGGAAGTTTACTTCGAAACCTGAAATTTTACCAAATTTGGATAATATATCAAGAATTTCTTTGATCGAATCCTTTGGCAGATGCATCTTTATTCCTGCTGCTCTCCTCGCAGGAGCTTTCCTGCTGCTGCTGCTGCTGCTGCTGCTGCTCCACCAGCAGCTCAGTACCGCCCTCCAGTGGCCGGCGCCCTAGGCAAATGCCTAAAGCTGCCTAGTGTACAGTATGTGGATGGCTGATTCTGAATCCAAAAAGATAGTAGAGGCACTTCCCTTTACGGGGGAGTGGTTGTTTGGAGGGGAATTGGACACTTGGATTTCTAAAGCCACAGCTGGAAAATCCACCTTCCTCCTCTCAGAACCCCTCGGGCGGTAGGGGAAAACAGTGTAGACCCACCGCAGCCAGAGTACTGGCTGTGCCTCCTCGGGATACTCTACTAGTCGCGTTACAAAAGTTGTTTCGAACCAGGGTCATTGTCCTGGTCCCTTCTCCCCAAAGAGGTCTGGGTTATTACTAGGGTGGCCAATCCCGAGATTTGGCCCCTAAAACGCCGCGATTTCAATCCCGGGATTGGAGTTTCCAATCCCGGGATTTCGGGATTAGACTGCGCATGCGCAGTCTAATGCCGGCCAGCGTCTGAGCGTGTGCTCAGGCGCTGCCCGGCTTCTCCCTTCCCCGGCAGTGCATCCCTGCGCAGCGTGACGAGTACAGAGGTCACGCTGCGCAGGCCAAGCAGCTGCACAGAGCCAGTGTGGCTCTGTGCAGCATGCGTTCGCCCCCGCCCACCAACCCGGCTGGCTCCCCAGAAGCCCGCCCCCCCCACCCCCGGCTCGCTGCCCGCCCCGCTAGCCGCTACCCGCCCATCCACCCACCCTCCAGGCCGGCTCCCCGCCCATCCACCCGGCCGGCTCCCTGCTCATCCACCCGCCGGCTCCCAGCCCATCCACCCGCCAGATCCTCTGACGCCCGCCAACACACCCGGCTGCCCGGCTCCTCAGACACCCGGCCGGCTGCCCACCCACACACCCGGCCGCACCCCACCCCACATGTAAGTAAATATGTGGGGCGGCCGGGGTGCGTTTTTTAAATTAGGGAAGCCAATCCCGGGAATCCCGGGATTGGGCATTTTTCAATCCCGAAATCCGGGATTGAAAAAATGCTCCGGGATTGGCTTCCCTAGTTATTACTCAAACCTATTCGTCGTACCGAAGCCGGACAGCTCGGTTCGCCCAATTCTGAACCTTAAAACACTGAACCCGTATCTACGAGTGTTCAAGTTCAGAATGGAGTTATTGAGGGCAGTAATCTCTGGCCTGGAAAGGGGGGGAGTTTCTGGCCTCTCCGGATATCAGTTATTCACACCTACACATCCCAATCTAGCTGCCCCATCAGGCATACCTGCAGTTTACCCTGCTGGAGGATCATTACCAGTTCTGTGCCCTGCCTTTCAGGCTATCTGAAACACAGAGGGTGTTCACAAAGTGAGCCTAAAGGCAAGGCAAAGGCCTGTTAAAGGCAAAACCATACTTTAATGTATCCTACAATCAGAAGCATAGGGAGGGTGGCTCCAGTGCAGCTCAAGCTCCAGGGCCGAGAGGAGAGAGCGCACTGCTGCCCCCGTCTCCTCCCTCCTCCTCTGTGCTGGGAGTTGCTGGCAGGGGAAACAGCGCTGCAGGAATACAGAGTCTCCATCTGCTTGCTGGGGAAATGGTCATCTGTCAGATCAGATGTAGGTCGCCCCGGAAGGTCGACTGGCCCCAAGGTCGACAGGGTTAAAGGTCGACATGGGTCAAGGTCCACATGACTTAAGGTCGACATGGGTTTAGGTCGACAGTCATTAGGTCGACATGAGTTTTTCACTGTTTTTTTAAGCCAACATTTGCCGACAGGCGGTATTTCATGCCCTCCCATCCACTAGGGGGCGTGGTGGGAAAATAAAATAGTGTGCCCGAAGCATTGCGAGCGATGTGAGGGGCTGCGGTTCAACTTCAACTGTGTCCATGTCGACATGTATTTAATAAACCCTGACAGCGACCATGTAGGCCCCCCTCCCGATAGCAAGCATGTAACTCCCCTGACAACAATCAACTACCCCCCCACCCTGTGAGCTTGTAACCCTCCCTTGCAATGAGCAATTAACCCCGCTTAGCAACAAGCATGTAACCCCTCACTGGCAGTGAGAATGTAACCTTCCCTGGCAACAGGCACCCTCCGCAACAAACATTTTATCCTCTGGCAACAAGCATGTAACCCCCCCTGGCAATGAGCATGTAACCCCTCCTGATGAGAAGCATATAACCCCCCCCCCCCCCTAGCTGCTAGCTTGTAACTCTCCCTGACAATGAGCAATTACTCCAATAGCAACAAGCATGTAACCCCCACTGGCAGCAAGAATGTAACCCTCCCTGGTAATGAGCAAACAACCCCCTTAGCATCAAGCATGTGACCCACTCTGGCAACAAACATATAATGCCTCACTGGCAGCGAGCATGTTACCCCATCAGCGAGCATGTAACCACCCTGTCAGCGAGCATGTAAACCTCCCCTTGTAACGAGCACATTAGCCCCCCCCCTGACAATGAGCATGTGACCCACCCTGACAAAGAGCATGTTACCTCTGGCAATAAGCACGTAACCCATGTCAAGCATCAAACCCCTGACAACGAGCATGTAACCCCTGGCAATGAGCATGTAGGTAAGCAGCACTTCATGGGGATTTTTGTGTGTTTGTGACACTAGTGGTGTCATTATGTGTGTAAGTGGCACTACATCTTTTGCCATGAAACCCCTGGCAAAGTAATTAGAAACCATACTGTGGGGCATAAATAGCAAGGGACATTTTTGTGTGTGGGACATAAAATGGTGTCAGAGTGCAGCATGATGTGTAATGGGCATTATGGTGTGTGGCATAAAATGAATTAAGCATTATGTTGTGGCATGTACAATTGGCATTACGGTGTATGGCATAAAGTGAAATAAGCATTACGGTGTGTGGCATAATGTGTAATGGGCTTTGTGGTGTGTCGTGCAATAGGTATTACAGATTGTTTGGCATGATGTGTTTTGGGCATTATAGATTTTGTGGCATAATGTTTAATGGGCATTACTGTGTGTGGCAGAATGTGTAATGGGCATTACTGTGTGTGGAATATTGTGTAAGAGGCATTACTATAAGAAGGAAAAATTACTAGGGCTTCAGGGGTGTGCCAGATGAATGACCGAAAATAGGGATCCCGACAGTCAGTATACCGACATCAGAATCCTGACTGCCGGTGCTCCGACAGGGAGGATCCTGACTGATGGGCTAATCTCCCTTTTGGGGGTCCACGACCCCCATAGAGGGAGAATAGAACCTGTGTTGAGCAAAGCTAGCCCCCGAAGCCCGCAAGTGGCTTCTTTGCGCTCACTCCTTTGTCGGAGCATCAGCAGTCGGGATACCGATTGTCGGGCAGTCATACCACACCCACTTCGGGCACCCTGTCACCTAGCTACTCTGCTGCTTACAATTTATATAAACATAACCCCTTTGTCCAAAGTTCATTGTCAAAGTACACTTGGTAATAGCGACTCAGCTGATCAGTTACGCACAGTTTTAGCTACAGTTTCCATGCTTTTATTTCCCATCACTAATATGAAGTGAAGAGCCCAGCTGCCACATACAGGAAGAAAATCCCCAAGCACTATCCAGCTCAGTAGGCAGATAATGGTGTGTCAACCGATCAGCACAATCAGTTATTGTTTATATAATAGACAGTACTGTTATTTACAGTAACCACCTACAATTGATTTGATATTATAATAGTTTGTTATAGTTAGTGGAAATATTTCAGGTACCCCCTACACCGCAGTGGTACAGGTTGAGTATCCCTTATCCAAATATCCATTATCCAAATTATTCCAAAACCATACATTGCAGAAAGTGAAGAAAAAAAAAAGTCTTGCTAAAAACCTACTGGGGACATCTGTAGCAGCACTACTAGGGACATGATATGTAACTGGCACTACTGGGGACATGATATGTAACAGCACTACTGAGGACATGATATGTAAAGCTGTGTACACACGGGGGCGATAGGGGCTGAAATCGATGGAAATATGGTCGCAGGCGACCATATTCCCAGTGATGGCAGTGTGCCCCGGCAATAAATCGCTGGGTGTGTGCTCCCGTTTTCAGCCCCATTCTAATCGCTGGTCGCAGGAGCTTGCTCCTGTGACCAGCTGATTACCTCTGCGGCACCGCTGGCAGAGGTTCCCATTCGTCAGCAACCATCTCTGGTCGCTGATAAAAGGGAGAAACTGAGCAATATATTGCTCAGCCATATATTGCTAGCAATATATGGCTGAGCAATATATCTCCTCCGTGTGTACAGGGCTTAACTGGCACTACTGAGGACATAATATGTAACTGGCACTACTGAGGACATGATATGTAACTGGCACTACTGAGGACATGATATGTAACAGCACTATGGAGGACAAATATATGTAACTAGCACTAAATATGTGCAAGACAGTGATTGCTTGGCATTTAAATTCAGTATCTGAAATAGTACACAAACTTTGTTTCATGTTTTGAAACCTTGTTTTATGCACAAATAAAATATATTTGTGTGTATTTCATGTTGATGATATGTTTGTACAACATAAATGCAAGATACCTAAGGCCGGTTTCACACACTCCGGCTCCTGCCGGACGGTGAAATCCCGCACAGCCAGGGAGCCGTGCCGCACACATTAGTTGTGAATGGACACTATTGTGTCCATTCACACGGGACGGCTACGGCCTGGCCGCACGATTGCAGCCGGATCCCACCACTGGAAGGGACGGCTGCCGGGCTGTGGCCATCCCCTCCATCATAATCTACTGTGTGCTGCACGGCTTCCTGGCCGTACGGGTTTTCGCCGTCCGGCAGGAGCCGGAGTGTGTGAAACCAGCCTATGCATACATCACTGAAATATAAAAATATTCTGAAATACGGAATAATCCGTTATCCAAAATTCTCCTGGTCCCGAGCATTTTGGATAAGGGATACCCAACCTGTAGAACCGGCTTAGATTGCTGATCATAACATGTAATACTAAGCAATTACTTGAAAACATCAGACACAGCCAATAAAAAACAAAGGCGCATTTAGTGCAAAACTATGTTGGAGTTTCATTGGAATAATTTCTTCAAATGAAGTGTAAACATTAATAAAACAATATATATATATCACATAGCTATGCTGTCTCAGCTTCTAATACACATATCTGAAAATACTGATTATAGGTATTGTAATATATTTAGGAAGTGGCATGTACTTATAATACTCTGCCTACTGCACCTTATAGTCCTCCTATGTACCTTATGCATAAAGAGCCTTAGTTACCATTTGATGTTTCTATTTCACATACTAGCAGGTAACACATTAAGCTGATTTTGTTCTGTGACTTTGTAAAATAAGTTACTGACATTAATGATCATATTATTTCACAGAAATATATCACATTGTATATAAATATATATTGTCATCCTTACAAGCCATTGAAACCTCTTTGTAAATAAACACATAAATCCGCTTTTCATCTACGGCATTTCCTTTATGCCTCTGTGCAGCACAAGGGAATCTGATGCTGTGCTAGACTCAGTCAAAATGCATTAAGATAATTGTCCGCACTTCTCAGGATTCATACTCTCCGCGATGTTTTAAGTCTTACACTCTGCTTGGAAAAGATTAGGGTGTCATCTTTTGACCTTTTCACAAATTCAGTCACTTTATTGAAGCCTTCAGTCAATCCCTGGCCTGAAAGGGCACAACATGGCTGCACATACCAGTCCCGGTCAGAACAATGCTTCGTCATATTAAATTTCCGTGTTATGTCATCTGCATTTAGTGCTCCAGGAAGATCTTGCTTGTTGGCTAATACAACCACTGGCACTTTCTTTATCAGCTCATTCTGCAAGATGAACTGAAATTCTTTCTTTGCCTCATCCAGTGTCTGCTTGTTGGTGCTGTCCACCACATATACAAGTCCATCGGTGTTTTCAAAGTAATAACACCAGAATGATCTCAACTTCTCCTGTCCTCCAATGTCCCATATAGTTAATTGCAATTTCTTCTCTGTTTGTATCATCTCTACATTAAATCCAACTGTTGGTATGGTTGAAAAGGGTTCCTTAAATTTGAATCTATAGAGTACAGTAGATTTCCCAGCTGCGTCCAATCCAAGCAGAAGGATTCGGGCCTGTTTAGCTTTGGAATGCGTAGAGCCTGACAGACCCATTCTTTGTATTCCTATTGTCACAGCAGTAATGGATGAGAGTAAGTTTTGCATAGTGATTTGTAGCAATGTGAGCTGTGTACTTATAGGCGGTCTTATCAGCTTGGAGAAAGGTGTATTGTTTATGAAGGTTTAATGTCCACTGCTTGTCACAAAGGTGGAACTGTCACAAGTAATAAAGTATAATCGATAAAGGAAACCAAAGTTCAAAATATATGGGAATGCAATGATTTATAAAACCAGCACTTTCTAATACCGCATAATAAAAATACTAATTTACTTTACAATAAAACGACTAAGTTTACTTTACAATAAAACTACTAAGCTTACAATAAAACTACTAAGTTTACTTTACAATAAAACTACTAAGCTTACAATAAAACTACTAAGTTTACTTTACAATACCTACGTTAACATTATTGACAGACAATAGTAGTGTCTGCCAATAATGTTAACCTATCACACTACGGTGATATGTGGAAGCAGTGTGCAATGAAGGTTCGTCCAGGGGAAGGTATATTAACCAGATAGGGGGCCAGATGCACTAAATTAATAAAATGGAGAGTGATAAACAACCAACCAATCAGCTGCTGCCTGACATTTTTCAAACACAGTCTGTGACATGGCAGGTAGGAGCTGATTGGCTGGCTGTTTATCACTCTCCATTTTATCACTTTTGAAGCTTAGTGCATCTGGCCCAGGAACACAGGTACAGGGTATCAGGATGGGAGTGGTTCTAAATCCCGGCGCCAGAATCCCGACCGCCGAAATCCCGACAAGGGGGCAACGTGGATCGCCCCCCTTGCAGGCTCGCCGCGCACGGGGCCCAATGCCTTGCTACGCTCGGCACACTAATTTATTCTCCCTCTATAGGTGTCATGGACACCCACAGAGGGAGAAAGTATCGGGATTCCGGCGTTCGGGATTCCAGCAACGAAATTTTGAATGCCGGGATTCCAACTGCCGGGATTGTAACTGCATCCCATCAGGATTACCCATTGTCTGCCAGGAGCATTATGGTTGCTGAGTGTTGTAGTGAACCACGTTTGCTCACTGTACTCACTATTGTCAATGGTGGCAGCTGGATAGTGTGTGCATTAAGCAGTGGTTATATAGTGTAATGCAGGGTCACTATGGGGCTCCTACTGTTGGTAGACACTCAGAGGAAAAGAAGCTGCATTCACAAGTTGGAGGTTGCACTTCCCGGAAATCCCTCTATAAGTCCCAGTGCCTGGCAGCTATATGAATAGAGGCAGTACAGAGTACTCTCTGCAACATACATAACAGTTTTCTGGCTGCTGTACCACCTGATATACCACATTAATACAAGTAATGAGAGAATGAAGGGTTTGCAGAAAATCTTACTCCAATCTTCTGTTAATCTTTCTGACGACATTTATGTTTTATCTTTGATTGTGCACAATCCCACAATAAACACTTTTTCTAACCCTTGGAAAGATTGTAAATGTAATGTTACTGCCCCAGCACATGCAAGAGGATTATATATTTATGTTAATATAGCACACAAATTAGCTTAATAATACTACAGTACTACTACAGTATCTCCATTAGCATTTAGACCCGGCTCCGGGTGCTGATGTTGGTCATCATGCACCCGGGTCTAGAGCCTCTGGTGCCCCAGGTGCCAGGCTGTGCGCTGCTGTGCCTCTGCTGGTGCCGCGTCGGCAGCTGCGGCCTGGTCCAGTGCCTTGTCTCCCTTCATCTCACTGCCGAGGCGGTGCACCCGCCGGTGGCTGCGGCCTGGTCCAGTGCTGCATCTCCTTGCTTATCCTGCCGAGGTGGTGCACCTGTCCTGACCGTGCCGCCATCTGTCCACCCCCTCCGTCCTCCTCCTTCCAGGGCACCCTCTATCCGTGGCCCGGGATGGAAGCTCCGGTGGATGGGAGCTCGCATGCGTGCGACCATCCCTGACTGGCAGCAACATAGTGGGTACAGGATGACCCCCCGACAGTCGGGATTCTGACAGTCAGTACACCGACATCGGAATCCCAACTGTTAAATGCCCGACAGTCGGGATCCCAACTTACAGGGGCTATTTTCCCTCTTGGGGGTCCACGACCTCCATAAAGGGAGAATAGAAACTGTGGCAAGCACAGCGAGCCACGTAGCCCGCAAAGGACTTTGGTCTGCTCACCCCCCTGTTGGAATACCAGCAGTCTGGATTACAAAGTCGGTATACTGACTATACCACACCCCTCCAGTGGAGTGTAATGTAAATAGTGTTCATTCTGTTGGGCCCGATGTGCTTTCTACAAGCATTGTACAAGTTTTGTTCCCCCGGAGATAAGATTTATACCTAAACTGACATAGACCAATTTGGTCTTATTACAGAGGAGTTTGTTGAGGGCCATCCAAGTCAAAGAATGTGTTAGGAAAGAGACTTTCTGTGACATCTCAAGCAGACTAATTTTTATCCAAGATCTTGGGAGCTTATTTTTTTAAATATATACTTTAGCCCATTTGAAAGCATTTCCCTCTGATAACACTGATCTACATCAAAAATGCGTCTGAAGCAAATAATGTAGGGTATTTTTTTGTTACTAGTTTCCTGGTCACCAAAAAGATATTGATGGTTAAAAACTGTTCATTAGTTCTACTTTTAAAGATACAATGTTGTGTCACTAAAACTGATTTGCTGCATAATTTAAATATGTAGTCATCAATTCCATTGGTTTGTGGCAGGGCAAGATTAATGATGGGGTTCTCCACATAAAAGTAGGCCCATCCTCATGACATCATGATGATCACCAGACAGACACCATCTGGCAACAAGATTGGCCAAAAATCATAATTAATACAATGACATTCCTATTTTACACATTTATGCAATTGGTATACTTTTATATATTTAGGGAGACACTGCATCTTATAGTGTATGGGTTCTACATGCCTACGTAGTATTTGCCTCACCTTCTCCACTTCTCATAATCAGCCCTTGAACATTTTCAGCTCTAGGCCCAATAAGCCCTTAATCTGGGCCTAGGTTATGCAGCCCACATGAACAAAACAGTTGTTGATGTGAATAAACTATGATCGACATAGCTCTGTGGCTATTTTAAGGTTGTTGCTCTTGTGGGTTTGCAGGATGGATATTCTGTACAAAATCATGCAAGAAATTTCCACTACATTAACAGTTACTAGCCACTAAGGCCATCATCGGAGCCTTGGAAGAAATCATCCACCACTTTCTATCCCCCCTCTATCCCTCCTTACACATAAGAATAGGGCTGGTGCGTGCCCCCAGTTAAACAATTTATGGAAACATATATTTTATCTTTTAACTACTATTTCGCAATGTGCAATGTGCAATCCACCCACACCCAAAAGTAGCTCTACTTCATCTATTCCCACAGTCCACCTCTCACTCTGATGTATACGTACTCAGTCAAATTCTCTCAACTACCAAACGACTTCTGGCACGCGGTTACTCAGTGGTCCGAAGTTGTGAATACAGTCCACTCCAATTACCAATTTGAAACATTAGACTGTCCATTTAACCTACTATCCATGTCACCCATCATGAAGAAGTGGGCCCCTTGGGCAAGTTATAAACTCTCTAGGCGAGACTGAGGCCCAGTGGGAATTGTCAAGGATCATTTCTGCGCTCTCCCAGGATAGATAGCTTCCCCGATGGTATACTGTTGAGACTCTATTTTGCTTATGACTGTACTAGATGTCTTAAAAAATTTTCTGAATCAGATATGTACCATCCCTGTAACCCCAACATTGTACCCCCCCCCCACACACACTTTCTTTTTTCTGTACCCTTACCCTTTTTCACTCATAACCACTGAAAATCAATAAAAATCTAAAGTTGAAAAAAAGAATAGGGTGAATTTTTCAGGATCGACCATATTTATACAGGGGGAAGCAGAACTGACAATCACAATACACAGATTAGCACAATACCTTTATTTAATATTATATAATAAACAACTGGATCCACCGCATAGCAATGCATTCAACTCTACTCAATTAATTATATGGAGAACCAGGGGTGTAGGGAGGGCGGAGCTGGCGGAGCACGAGCTCTGGGTGCCGAGACATCAAATGGTGCTGGAGCCGAGCAGTCTGCTCCCTCACCCACTCCCTGCTATGCCCGGCTGAGGTCAGCTGCTGCCCTGTCTGCCGCTATTAAGTCTCCCGTTGGACCACTAGCCAGCAGCCAATCAGAAGCAGCATTGATGGCTGCTGGACCACAGGCTCCTATTGGCTAGCGGTTCAGCAAGAGACTTAATTGAAAATAGCTGCGGACAGGGGCAGCTCAGCCAGGTAGAGCAGGGAGTGGGAGGGGGTCCCCCTTGGCAACGAGCAAATGAAGTCCCCCTTGGTAACGAGCAAATGAAGTCCCCCTTGGCAACGAGCAAATAAAGTCCCCCTTGGCAACGAGCAAATAAAGTCCCCCTTGGCAACGAGCAAATAAGGTCCCCCTTGGCAACGAGCAAATAAGATCCCCCTTGGCAATGAGCAAATAAGGTCCCCCTTGGCAACGAGCAAATAAGGTTCCTCTTGGCAACGAGCAAATAAGGTCCCCCTTGGCAACGAGCAAATAAGGTCCCCCTTGGCAACGAGCAAATAAGGTCCCCCTTGGCAACGAGTAAATTTGGTCCCCTTTGGTAACAAGGTATTTCAGTATTTCAGAGAGCCCTGCCTACTACAAATCGAGGGGGGGGGGGGTTGTCGAAACAAGCCCTTGCTCCGGGCACCATGGCACCTAGCTACACCACTGTGAACCCCCATTTCTCTAGAGAAATATGGCGTAGATAGCACTTTTATTTACCAAGCTGTACCTGTCAGTTGAAAGCAATTGAAAGGTACAGTAGTATTATTATTACCCTTTGTTTATATATGGCACAACCAGGGCCTGATTAAGGTGTCCCCCCCCCCTCCCATACATTAATTATATTTCTTTTTTTACCTAAATGCTCATTGTCAGTGGTTATATGCTCATTGCCATGGGTTTTGTAATTGCTGCCACTGGGTTACTGCTCAGAGCGCACCAGCGCTCCCGGAATCCACACTTCTGTGTAGCGCTGGGTATGCTACCTTGAGACAGATGCTAGAGGTCCTACTAGACTGTCTCATAGCGGGCGGTAACCATTTTGGGAGGCCGTTTTTGCAGATTCTATGCAGTCTGCAAGAAATCTACAAAGACCAATGCTGCATTGCTATTCCCTACATTCATTTAGACTGCAGTCACAAATTCCAGAACGAGACTGCAGTTTAAGTCATCTTCCATGCATACAGCGGCTTGCGCACGTGCTCAGAAGTGCTAAAATCACTGAATAGCCATTTAAGCACATTAGCGGGCCAAGCTGAATTAAGACCATTTTTGGTAAAGATGTGCGCTTGCCTGAAATATTTTGTCCAGGACGGAAAAAAGATTTCAAGGCTAATTTATGCGCACATCTTACGATCGCAGATCTTTCTAGTGTGTGGGCACCTTAAGACAACATAAAGGTCATAAAGGTGAAAGGCCATTATATTGCCACACTGTGCCTAATGATCAACAAAGAGCATTCATAGGCACCTGATTGGAAATTAGGAAATAAATAAAACTAAGAAGATGTCAGTCTGGCACTGTGAATGTGTCATTGTGATCCCGCCCCTTGCTGCACTGATATTGCTAACAGCAATAGTAAGCAGGAGGGCAGTTATTTGCAGGAGGAGTGATCGCCCTAAATGCCCCACCACTGCTGGATAGGTCTGTTACCTACTGGTGCCAGGGTTCAGGATTGCCAACTGAACGTTGTGATTCTCCTGGACAACCCAGGACAGTAGGCATGTACAATCTCTTACATCTTTGTTGTCTGTTATTTGTTTGTTTTTCCGGTATGCAATCGAACACCCTTGGACCGATTTGGATGAAACCCACATGAGGTGGCTTGATTGGGTCCAGGTTAGGTTCACATTCACTAAGACCCCCAATACTGATCCCTTGGGGGTCCCGGGGGCCCATAAAAAGTGTCTGCCAATACACAAAGTGGGTCAGGGAAACAAGATATGGCAAATTAGCGGGGGTACAAGACATGGCATTTAAAAAAAAAAATGTGGTCAGATCACAGAGAGGTGTATGTAGGGCACACCATGGGCATGGGGGTATGTTCAGGGCCTTCTGCTGGACGGATTTGGATGAGAACTTCAGAGAGGGATGGCAACTGGTCTCACATACCTATTGGAGTGCTCAGGACCTCTGTCTAATGTCCAGTTGGTTTACGCCAGGCAGACCTTTGATCCAGGGAGTGGGTTCTGAGCCCGCACAATGCCAGGTACCTCACCTAGTTGGTGTATAAAACTAGGCACATGGCATCACACAACAGCATTTACTCTGTGATTCTGTACCTTGATAAACAAGTTAATTGGAAATAGTTTTCATTGCTAAAATGTAAAAAGTCAGCACAATTACAACCTTCCAGCAACTGGTTATGGTATGAATGGTGGACAGTGTCTAGGTCGATAGTCACTAGGAGGAACATTAATGGTCAACAGACAGAAAGTCGACACATGATAAAGGTTGACATGTATTAGGTGGGCATGTTTCAAAGGTCAACACAATCAAAAGATCAATATGGAATAAGGTTGACATGAGTTTTCACATTTTCAGTGTCTATGTCGACATAAGTCAACATGGACACTGCCTTAGTGTACTGCGCGCCCTCGTATAAATCAAAAAGCAGAAATTGGTGTCCATGAACATCCCATCTTCAATAATCTTAGTAAATGTACCCCTTGGCCTTGGATGGGACGTATCGCTATGGCAGCAGCAGAACAAAGGGGGTTATTCTAGTTCATTCTTTCTGACAAAATCCTTCTTAGATGGACAAAACCATGTGCACTGCGGGTGGGGCAGATGTAACTTGTGCAGAGAGAATTAGATTTGGGTGGGGTTTTTCTTCAGTGAGATCTATATTGCAGTGTAAAATCATGTAGTCAGTATTTTCCCTGCACAGAAACAAAAAAACTCACCCAAATCTAATTCTCTCTGCACATGTTACATCTGCCCCCCTGCAGTGCACATGGTTTTGTCCATCTAAGAAGGATTTTGTCAGAAAGAATGAACTAGAATAAACCCCAATATTAGGAGGGGAATTTTTTAAATTCTTATCTTCATATCATACTGTGCTTCCTGAATTCTGTGACGAATGGGTTATTTAAAATTAGGAATGTTGGAAGATATGTAATATGCTAGCTCTACACACTTGTATAATTATAATGTACGGAGCGAAGCGGTCATGAACAGAAATATGGCAACATACAAGTCCTCTTCTAAATGTCTGATTATCAAACACGTATGTCAAACATCACGAGTGTCACTCCAGTAAAAGATATGGGGTTTGTATTACCTTGGTACACGATGGTACTTTGCAGGCAATAAAAACAGTGTACTCTCTCTATCTGCAAGTTGTGAGGTTGGACTTACGCTGATTACTACTCTGTGAAACAGCAATTAATTGCATATTCCTGATAATAAAGCGTTATGGTAACGAAGAATACTAGCTGCTGCAACTGAGATAATGAAATGTTTTACATCACACACAGATAGTAGTGATTTATGCAATCATCAGGTTTTCTGCCATTGGTCAATGTCACATAATATTAAATACCGTGAAACAGATTTCAGACAAAACGAACTCTGTGAAATGATTATGAAAATATAATCTATATTATCTTTAATCCCCAAAAAAGCCATATGCAGATACAAACATCTGTAGTCAGTGGTGTGACTAGAAAATATTATAGTTATATGACGCTACTAATGAAGGTGGGGAGGAACACCCATTGATAAGGATTTTTTGGAAAAAAAACATATACTACAGGTAACCACTGTTTAATATACTTTAAAACAATATAGTCCAGGCATGTCCAAAGTCAGGCCCGGTGGCCAATTGCGGCCCGTGCTGACATTTCAAGCGGCCCTCAGCCTCCAGCTGGAAGCGGGCAGAGCATCAGTTGTGGGAAGCACAGGACACTAAAGGTGGGGCCCCGGCCTTTACCTTGCTGTCTGCTGCAGTGAGGAGGTGCCAGCCGCCACAGTCAGATGTGTTTGGCATCCTACCCCTGCTGCTGCAATCGTATATCACCCTATTCCACAATCACAGTGACAGCTGTTTTTGGGGAGGGGGGCAGCAAGGGGGAAGCTTGCTCCAATAACATGCAGAGCGGAGGAGGGCAGTAGCCCAAGCATCTCCTGTCCTAGCAGTGCCTGCTTTGCCTCTCCGTCCTCTGGCTCACACAAGGGGCTGGGAAACATACAGAGAAGGGAGGGGGCAGAGTGGGGGACATACAGTGAAGGAGGGTCAGGCTGGGGGACATACAGTGAATGGAGGCAGTGATGGCCATTCAGAGAAGGGGGAGCAGGGGCAGACTGCGGGACATACAGTGAATGGGGGCAGAGTGGAGTACATAGTGAATGGGGGTCATACTGTGAATGGGAGTCATACAGTGAAGGAGGGTCAGGCTTGGGGACATACAATGACTGGAGGCACTGATGGACATTAAGCGAAAGGGGGCAGGCTGGGGGACAGAGTGAATGGGTGCAGAGTGGGGAACATACAGTGAATGGGGGACATACAGTAAAGGAGGGGCAGGCTGGGGGACATACAGTGAATGGGGGCAGGCTGGGGGAAATACAGTGAAGGGGCAGGCTGGGGGACATCGAGTGAATGGGGGCACGCTGGGGGAAATACAGTGAAGGGGCAGGCTGGGGGACATAGAGTGAATGGGGGCAGAGTGGGGGACCATTCTGATGTGATTAATGATTCAAAGAATGTCAGGCTGAATGGTCGTCCCCCACACATTTACACTTCACCAAAGCTGGCCCTCGTCGTAAAAAGTTTGGACACCCCTGATATAGTCGAATAAATGTGTCTAATACAAAAGGTTGCAATATATATCTTTTTATTATAAGTGAAATTACAATCAGTGGAAAATTGATGTGCTAAATAAAAGTACACAGGATATCAGTACTGGTTCAAAAAAAGATTGGCGAAGGTATGTTTCTCCTTTATATAATCTGCTAAATATCCATCTTTATATGGTCTCTGAATATGGTCCACAAGTTTGGAATCTCTTCTTTATATCTTATGACAGTAGCATAATCCATCTTTTATAAAAAGAATATTAAAACTCTTGACTCTTCCATCTGTTCTATATCTCCATAAACCTGTAAGAAAATGGAAATTATTATTATGTCTTTCCTCTTTTTTAACTGTATGTTAAATGAATATGTTCTACTTTTTGTAGATTTATGTAATGCACCCCTGATAAACTATCATGTGGAGACGAAACACGTCGGGCTTATGTGTACATCAATTGTATAAGAAAAATCCTCTGACAAGAAAAGTGTATGAAATTTGTTTTAATGCTTATATTTTAAATAAATGTTTTATATTTGAAAATCTTGTCTATGGATATAAGAATTTGAAGAATTCAAAGATTTGAGTAAACACTATTGAAACATAGGGCGCTATATAACACTTTTGTGGTGGTATTTGTGGTAAGGAATCCTAACTAGTAGTAGGCCAAGTGTTATAAGCGACCACTGATAAACAATAATAATCAGCGCAAATTCTAGGAATTTTGTGTTTTTATATACTGTATTTTCTGGCGTATAAGACTAATTTTTCCCCTGAAAAACATGCCTCCAAGTGGGAGGGTCGTCTTATACGCCGGGTGCACTTATATAACAAACTCTATATTTTGAGTGGAAATGTTGGGGGGTCGTCTTATACGCCCAGTCGTCTTATACGCCGGCAAATACGGTATATATATATATGTCTCTCACGCACACAATACATACATGCACGCTGTTAGACACTGGGCCTTATTCTGGTTGGTTCTTTGGGATGCGCATTCTTTCGGAAATGACCGAACGCCACGCACGGCGGACATTCTAAGAACACATACCCACAGCTTGCGTGCATCCGTTCGGACGGACTCGCATCCAAACGTGCGTGTGCGGTGGGAACTCAAAGGGCGGTATTCAATGAGCCTGACTCGCCATGTTTTTATGGCGAATTTGTGCTGTTTGGCGAATTTTTGCCTAAAACGGTGAATCACCCTATTCAATGGCCACATGGCGAATACATTTGAAGGTTTTTTTCGCCATGATTCACCGAGTAGCAATCGCTATCTTTTTTATGGAGAAGTGGAATGTGAACTTTTAAAATAAAGTGTTTTGTTTTTTACATTTGGTGTAAAAAAAATCAGGAATTTTATTCTGAGGAGGGGCATGCTACTTTTATTCATGTGCTGTAAGCACATGAATATATATTTAATTTAAAAAAAAATATATATTTTTTTTTTTCACAGCAGCCAGCAGGGGGCGCCGGAGCCGAGCCGCTCATTACATATTCATATATTCACTGCACCCGATCGTTACGATCGTGTGTAGTGAATATACGCTCACCTGCTGGCACCCCCGGGGGGCAGCCTGTGCTGCCTGGCGCCCGGGGAGCCCACCTAACCCCCACAAACGTTCTGGGCTAGGCAGAGAGACTTCCATCTCTCTGCCTGGCACCGTCCTCAGGCTCCCTGCGGCAATCGCCGCAGGAGCTCATATTCGCCAGTCAGGGGCAGCGAGCCCCTGACACGTTGAATACCGGAGCCCGCTGGCTCCGGAACGTGGCGAATGTGCAGCGAATCCTAAAAAGGATTCGCTGCACTTCGCAGGTATTCTCATTGAATACCGCCCAAAAGAATCTGCACGGTCTTACTGCGTCCGAACGGACGGGAATCTGACCGTACACACCGAGTTTGTGTATTTGCGCAAACCTCAGTAATCTATTCGGAAGTCATGCTTCAGCAACATGACACATTTATCCAATTAGGGTACCTCATAACATATATATTTATTTGTCATTAAATTACTTCCTAAATGACACATTACTAGCACTTTAGATTAACACATACATCATGTTAAGTTGAAATCATAGTTGCCGACTTTTGAGCTGCCCTCTCCGGGAGAGGGCAGCCAGCTCTGTCAGGCAGGGGGGCGGGGCCATTTCCAGGACTGGAAAAAGAGGCGGTCCGGGGGCGTGGCCACACAGATTATGCCCTGTTGGGGGCATGTCTACAGCGTCACAGCATTTTAGCCCCGCCCCCCGCCGTGCAATGCCGGTATTTCAGTCATTGCCCTGCGGGGGGCGGGGCTAAAATGCTGCGATCGCGGCATTTTACCTGCGGACCCCCCGCCGAGGGACACATCGCAGGAGCTGGGGGGGATATGCGGGAGGATTGCCACCCTTTCCGGGGGACCGGGAGGGGGACCCGATTTCCGGGACCCTCCCGGCCATTCCGGGAGGGTAGGCAACCCTGGTTGAAATACTTCATTGTTGCCCCTTTACCTGTGTTTTATGTATGCATAATATTTTTTAATTGCAAGGCAAATGCAATCATTCTAAAATGTCAAATTGTGATTTACACAGCAATGCTTCCAATTGAACCTGTGAAAAGAGTTTATTTAATCACTAATGACTAGAGGAGTGGATTGTATTGTGGTCAGCTGCGAGTGTTTAAGGTGCGGGCGTACTAATTGGGCGATCCGAATGCCTAGCGCATGAACCATTGCCTTCCGAGAACTGAAACTTGCTTATTGACACCGAAGATTTCATGCGTGTTGGTTCGCTTGCACTGGGTGTCAGGTCCGAATGCACGCCTACCACTGTTCGTGCACTCCCACGTGTACGCCCAGTCTTGCCCACTTTTAAACCATGCCCTTGTGTACGCCCACATGACGCCCATATTTCCCGAGGGAGTTCGGTGCACATTTGTAGATGGTATTGTGAGAACGAGTGCGAAGTCACTGCGTTGCACATGCGCATTGCGTTGCTTACGCATGCGCAGGTAGCTACAAATCGCCATCCGAAAGAATTCAGAATGGACAGCACCAACCAGAATATTTATCTTGCCTCCGTGCAATTAAGATGAACTTATACCACTGAGCTAATGTAATACAGTTACATGGTCATTTCTAAGGTACAACCAAACTGGAAGTGGAATGAAGGTAGCAGATTTGGCATGCTTAATCTGGATTGTAACCAGAGTAATATAGTTGGTACAACCGTACTGAAACCAGATGTCAGCAGGAGAAACCGAACTGGAATTGGAGTACTGTAACTGGCTGAGCTGTTGTTCCGAGTGTGTGTTTGTGTCAGGTGCTGAATTAAATAGGGCACTTTTGCACAGAATAGGACACAGTCACCTGAACACAGTGGCCTGGTAATGAGTGACTATCACTCATCCGATCAGAACCATCATGAGTACCTTTGTTGCTGCACTGACATCTGTTTACTACAGAATGGGATACATTAACAAAGCACAGGATAAAATCATCTTATTCCAATGTTTCTGACACTTGTATTCCTCCATTATAGAGCAGGTAAGGAAGAGCTTTTGATTCACTCTCTTGTCTTGATTAACAACCATCGATGTTTTGCCACTGATGATCAATGGTTTTGCCATGAATGAGGATAGTAAATGGTATTTTGTCATCAATGGTGTACTGCAGTTATTCCTAACCTTGGTCCTCAAGGAACACTTACAGTACAGGCTTAAGTGATATCTGTCATGCCTGAGGAGTCCAGAGCCCAAAGGCGTGACCAATGATGGAGGAAAACATGAATAAAATCAAGTTGTTATTCATTGAACAGTAACTTAGACAATGACAATTACTTGTCCTGGTCCTGGTGTTGCTATAATAGTGGTTTTGGAGCCACCTACTGCTCTGTGTTCCTGATAAAATTAGCTATTTGAGCAAAAAATTGTATCTGTACGACGTGGGGTAGCGAATCCCCCATATAAACATATTTTCCGGGGATCTAACTCATTTTGCAGCCTACGATCACTCTGGTTTTTTGTACCTGAGATGATGAAATGCAACAAATGATATACAAAAGTGTGATTTAAATTATCTTTAATTTTCTTTTTGAAATATAATATCTTATTATATTGCATAGCATATAATCACACGACAAAACCGAACTAAATATAACGTAACATATATTTTTTCATTGCGCCACTTCTTTTTACCGAGTTCACTAATAAAAGCTAAGTTTTAAACTAATTCTACTACCCACCATTTAACACTAATTAATAACTAAAGAGTGCGCCCACAAAGCGTTTACTGCCTTTTGCTTTGTTTCTTTGCAAAGACAAAAAAACCCTCTTTCAATGACAATTACTGTCAGAAAGTCTACTTAGCAGAAAGAAACAGTATTAACTGAGGAGTCTTTAGGACTCGGGTTTGCCCAAGTAAAGTCTTTGGCCCTCATTCTGGTTGCATGTTTTGTTTGTGCGCGTGCGCATAAACATTTATGTGCATGTGCAGCCTCTTGGTAAGAACTGTTGCAGCATATTGATTATTAGCCAACCCATTTGCATGTAGCAGTGCGGGCGGGGGGGCATGGGGTGGCGAACATGGGTTGCGCCCAACGTTTCATGGGCATTCCCCATGTCAGCTGCCCACCCTCTTCCCTTACAAGGGTGCCGCAGATCTAAATCAACAGAGATTGACTTAGATTTGTGAGCGCTTGACAAATCATTTGGTGGAGGGTGACCATGGAATGATTTTGCCCCCAAAATCATGCGTGCGGTGTGTGGGCATTCGTGTGGGTGGCAGGTGCTAAGTTGACTCAGAAAGCTGCGAAATCCACAGCTTTGCGAGTCAACCAGCATGAGGGCCCTTGACCGGAGTTCAACCGGTAGGGATTGAAGGAGTGGCTCGGATATTATCTAGCTGTAATGGAGCCGGTAGGGGAAGGAATCAGCGGTAGCTGAAGAACGGGTGTCGTCACTGATGCCTGATGATGACCATCAATGGATGAAGAAGAGGTGAGTATCTTGACAGACACTGGCAGGTAAAATTTCAAGGAAGATATGTCGTATTGCGCTAGAGCAGCTGGTGAACTAGTAGATGGGTATATCTGTCAGTCTGGCAGGTAATAAGCTGTAATCTACAGGTCGATGTGGAGTACCAATTCCACAGGCACAGAGTTGGGGTACACCTGATGCTGATGGGTGCAAATGCGGGATACCGATGGTGGATGGTATCAGCTTGGACTCTATGAAGGTGACTGGGAAGCAGGGAAGGTACTTTAGAGGGTAGAAGTGTTGAAGTACAGCCATGAACTTTAAATTCTGCAGATGCAAACAGTAGCATATAATCAATGAAATCAATGCTAGGGCACAGTGTTAGAGTGCAGCACTAGACAGCGATGCCTTTAAAGCTAGTGGTCAATGGTAGGGACCGATGTTTGCAATTGATGTTTGAATAATCAATCATAACAATCGATAATGACAATTGATAATGGCTATCAATTATGACAGTCAATGATACCTATTGAAGACTATCAATGGTTTTAGTCAATAATGACAATTGATGATTACAGTCAATGGTGACTAGTGATGGTGGCAGTCGATGATGACTAACGATGGTAACAGTTGATAATGACCGCCGATGATGACAGTTGATGATGTCTATCGATTGATGACAATCGATGGTTGAGGAGTGAACAGATGACTCTGGCGAAAGCAAATGAAGAACTCATCAGGAACTGAGAGGAGCCTCCAGGGACACTGGAGGAAGCCATACAGTGCAGCAGGATGGTGAGTGCATACAGAGACAGCAGGATCTTACTGGAGCTGTGGAGACATGCAACTTAAGGCCCCCATACACTAGCCGATTTTGGTCAGATTTCAGCCAGATCAGTCGGATCTGGCCGAAATCGGACCAAAATCGGCTAGTTTTGATGTCCCCTCAGATCCGATGCTTGGTCCCGTGCGCATCGGATCTGCGTCGGGTGGTCGGACCTGCTGCACGTCCGACCACCCGACTTGGGACCTAGTGGGGTGGCGAGGCGGTAGAGGGAGCAGGGGGGGCTGGGGACGCTGCGGGGGACACAGGCAGCATAGAGTCGGGCAGGGGGAGCCGGCGGGAGCTGTCAGTATTGAATAAAAAAAAAAAAGCCCATACAATGCATGGGCGGCCTGTGATTGGCTGAGCGCTCTCTCAGCCAGTCAGCAATTGGCTGAGAGAGCGCTCAGCCAATCACAGGCTGCTAATTCATTGTATAGGCTTTTTTTTCTAGCACTGACAGCTCCCGCCGGCTCCCCCTGCCCGGCTCTATGCCGCCTGTGTCCCCCGCAGCGTCCCCAGCCCCCCTGCTCCCTCTACCGCCTCGCCGCACAGACGCTGTCCCCCGCAGCGTCCCCAGCAGCGGGGGACACAGACGTGTCCCCCGCAGCGTCCCCTGCTCCCACCAGCTCCCACCTCTGTAGCCCCCCCCCCCTGCTCCCTGGGTTTTTTACATGTGATAAATCAAGACGATTTATCATATGTAAAAAATGGCACATCAAGTGCCAATCTAATCAAGCTCCCCCGGGGAGCAGCCGGGGAAGCTCAGGGGGAAGTCGGGGGCGACTTGTCCTAAGGACAAGTCGCCCTAGTGTATGGGGGCCTTTACTCTGGAAACATCATTCAACTGGTAAATTCCCAGGTCTCAACCCACTTTACTTACTGGTGAATTCCCAGGTCTCAACCCACTATGCTTACTGGTGAATTCCCAGGTCTCAACCCACTATACTTATAGGAAGAGCTGCACAGGGATTGGCTAGAAATTGTGATGTCAGAAACAGGAAGTCTGTGATTGGATGGAAACAATCATGTTACTGAATCCAAGATGGCCACGTCCATACCATGGGAATGGAGGGAACATGGGAATATGGGGCGTGGCTGTGACCTGTAGTAATGGCAGAGACAGAACTGTGTATCACAGGGTGAGATACAATTTTTGGGAAAGAAAGTATTATACTTTTTTCTCCCTGTGATAGGCGCTAATAAAACTGTGATACTTTTTTTAACACAGGGTGAGGCAGTAGAGTCACAAGAGAGTGCTACAGTGTGGCGGTGAGCGCTGCGGTATGGAACGCTAACGTGCAGACCAGACACCGGACTGTCTGCAGCATGTGCATCTGGATTCACTCTCCTGGATGTGCAGCGCAGCGCAGGCCTGGAGAGGTAGGAAAGTGTTTCTAACACCCCAATTCATGACAATATCCAGGCTTCGGCAAAGATGTTTAAATCAAATTAACTGAGGTACAAATTAAGTCTCTTTTGCCAAGTATTGACATCAATAAAACCTGGTTAGTCAGTGAGCCTCGTAGTTGGGAATTCCTGGCTTAGGGCGGGATGTACTAACAGGAAAATATAGTAAACCCCCTTTTTCAGCCCTGTTTTTCACTGCTTCTTCCCTCAGCATCCATATGTCCAGTCCCCGCTGTCTCTTTCCCCTCTGTCCCATCAGCACAGCCCCCTGACCTCTGCATTCATTGTATCTGTCCCCGTAGCCTCTTCTTCCTGTGTTCTGTCAGTGAAGGCCATACTTGCCTAACTTCCCAGTATGGCCGGGAGTCTCCCAAAAATCAGGTTCACCTCTCAGCCCACTGCAAAGGTGGGCAAGTCCCCCACAATTGCTGCAGTCTTCTGCAAGGCCCTGAGCCTTCTGAGCAGAGCCACAGAGAATAGACGCTGTGTGCATGCGCACATTCAGGGAGACAGATGGGCTGGGGGCAAAGGCGTAACTACCATAGGTGCAAGGGGTGCAGCTGCTATGGGGCCCAGAGCGGAAGGGGGCCCTCTTTGCTGTGTAAGTAATATGTTTTACATACATTTATCACCATATATTGCTTAATTTATCACCATATATCTCCTATATATTTGGCTACATCTGTCACTCAAAGTGGGTGTCTGTGTCTATAACGCTCTGTTCCTGGACTTTCCTCTTAATGTGTGATTGCCTTCATCTGTGCTGAACACCTTTCTGAGAAATTAACCTGTTTAAAACAGGTGATGGCAATCATACATTAAGGGGAAGTCTAGAAACAGAGCATTGTGTCCCTCCTGGAGAGGGTCATGTTGGGAGGTATGTGACAGAGAACCAGCCCAGTGAGCCCACAGACAGTGCCAGACACCCACTGCCTTCCCATGTTGCCCAGCACTGCTACTCCACAGCCACCAGGTGAGCGCCCCCCTCCCGCGATTTGCGGCAACCCCCCCCCCGCGCGCCCCCCCCTCCCGCGATTCTCCGCAAAAACACCCGCTCCCCCGCGACCCCCTACCGCGATTCGCAGCAAAAACACCCCCCGCGACCCCCTGTCCCGCGATTCGCTGCAAAAAGAACCCCCCCACGACCCCTCCCGCAATTCGGGGCGGCACCCCCCCTGCGACCCCCTCCCGCGATTCGCGGCACCCCCCCCCCCTGCAATTCGCAGCAGCCCCAGGATTAAATGGCACATGCAAAACACTGACATGGCTATGGTCGACAATGAAAAAGGTTGACATGAGTTTTTGAAGATTTATTTTAAATTTTTTTCATTTTTTCATATTCATTGTCATGTGTCGACATGGACACCAATGAAGTGGCACACTTATGTCAACATTTACATGTGTTGACCTTTCTGTGTTGATTTTTTCTTGTGGCGATTCGCGTCACACTCCCCCGCAACCCCCCCTCCCGCGATTCGCGGCAACCCCCGTGACCCCACACCTCCCGCAATTCGCGGCAACCCCCCACCGGAACCCCTGTGAACCCCACCCTCCCGCGATTCCCGGCACCCACCCCCGCGACCCCCCCTCCCGCAATTCGCGGCACCCCCCCGTGATTCGCGGCAGCTCCAGAATTAAATTGCACATGGAAAACACTGACATGGCTATGGTCGACAATGAAAAAGGTTGACATGAGTTTTTTAATTTTTTTTTTTTAATTTTTTTAATATTTTCATATTCATTCTCATGTGTCGACATGGATACCAATGAAGTGCCACACTTATGTCAACATTTACATGTGTTGACCTTTCTGTGTTGATTTTTTCTTGTGGCGATTTGCGTCACACCCCCCCCCCCCCCACAACCCCCACTCCCGCGATTCATGGCACACACACACACACCTCCCCCGCGATTCTCGGCACCCCACCCCGTGACCCCCCCTCCCGTGATTCACGGCACACCCCCGCGACCCCCCCTCCCATGATTCGCCGCAACCCCCGCCCCGTAACCCCCCCTCCCGCGATTCGCGGCACCCACCCCCGCGACCCCCCCTCCCGCAATTCGCGGCACCCCCCCGTGATTCGCGGCAGCTCCAGAATTAAATTGCACATGGAAAACACTGACATGGCTATGGTCGACAATGAAAAAGGTTGACATGAGTTTTTGAAGTTTTTTTTTTTCATTTTTTGAATATTTTCATATTCATTCTCATGTGTCGACATGGATACCAATGAAGTGCCACACTTATGTCAACATTTACATGTGTTGACCTTTCTGTGTTGATTTTTTCTTGTGGCGATTTGCGTCACACCCCCCCCCACAACCCCCACTCCCGCGATTCACGGCACACACACACACACCTCCCCCGCGATTCTCGGCACCCCACCCCGTGACCCCCCCTCACGTGATTCACGGCACCCCCCCGCGACCCCCCCTCCCATGATTCGCCGCAACCCCCGCCCCGTAACCCCCCCTCCCGCGATTCGCGGCACCCACCCACGCGACCCCCCATCCCGCAATTCGCGGCACCCCCCCCCGCGATTCGCGGCAGCTCCAGAATTAAATTGCACATGGAAAACACTGACATGGCTATGGTCGACAATGAAAAAGGTTGACATGAGTTTTTGAAGTTTTTTTTTCATTTTTTGAATGTTTTCATATTCATTCTCATGTGTCGACATGGACACCAATGAAGTGCCACACTTTGTCAACATTTACATGTGTTGACCTTTCTGTGTTGATTTTTTCTTGTGGCGATTCGCGTCACACCCCCCCGGAACCCCCACTCCCGCGATTCACGGCACACACACACCCCCCGCGATTCTCGGCACCCCACCCCGTGACCCCCCCTCCCGTGATTCATTGCACACCCCCCGCGACCCCCCCTACCATGATTCGCCACAACCCCCGCCCCCGTAACCCCCCTCCCGCGATTCTCTGCAATCCCTCCCGCGATTCGCAGCATCCACCCCCCCACAACCCCCCTCCTGCAATTCGTGGCACCCTCCGCGACCCCCACTCCTGCAATTCGCGGCACCCTCCGCGACCCCCCCTCCCGCGATTTGCGGACACCTAAGTTGCAATACAGGGCATCTTTCATACAATTCTAACCATATTTCTCATATACAAACGTTCACAAATTAAGGGGGCGCAGCCCCTTACGACGGTGTGAAGAGCGCCCGTAGGGCGCGATGAATCACCTAGTTGCTTAATAAGAGGCCCTTACAAACTTTTGCTATGGGGCCTACGGATATCCAGGTACGCCTCTGGCTGGGGGCATGGCTGATATCTCACAGAGCACTGCCCATACCCCACAACGGGAAAACAGGGGCATGGTCCAATTGTAGGCCATGCCCCCTAAATACAAATCATTAATATAATGGATAATTCCTATACAGAGCACAAGTGTTTCAGTATCTACAGTACAACTCTCTCAGCATTCACATACAGTATTTGTCTTAGTCAAAGTCCAGCTGAGCTGTTCTCTGTATTCTTTCTAAATAAGGAAATCCCCAATGACACAGCAGGGAGTTACCAAGCACCCAAATGTTTACTCTGACTGGGAGGTGTACACAGGGCTCCCGGACTGTATTGTTAAGTTGATTGATTGTCTTATTGCTCTTATCCTGATTGCCATTTAAAATAATGCTGTATGCAGGGAAGGTGCATATTTGCAACATAAAAAACTGCAGTAAATAATGGAGTTATGTCTTTAATAAATATATACTGTATATTTAAAAAAACAACTTTTGTCTATTTATTTATTTCATGTAAAATTATTTTCTCAGGAGAATTACAAAGATGTGGATGACCAGGATGCCCTAATAGTGCCAGCCGCAGGTGCCACATAGATGTGGATGACCAGGATGCCCTAATAGTGCCAGTCGCAGGCGCCACATAGATGTGGATGACCAGGGCACCCTCCTAGTGCAATTACTGCACTGGGTGAGGTGGTTTTGCAGGGGTGCACCACAGTTATACTGTATGTCAATATAATATATTTTGGGGTAATCTCTTGTTCATTCTTGGGTTGGAATATTAGGAACTAGCTATTACATCCAGGGACTGTCTAATATGTCTCAGCTACATTCTTATGCAATATGCGGGACTGTTTGTGTGTGTGTGTGTGTGTGTGTCTGTGTGTGTGTATGTATGGATGTTCCACGATAACTCTCTAACATTTTAACTAATCGTCTTCAAACCTTATCATTTTAAGGGATGATCTAAGCTTGAAGATGGGTTTAATCGGACGAAGCCTTAAGGGTGCTGTCATAACATATGTTTAAAAAAGGGGCAGACTAGATGGGCCAAGTGGTTCTTATCTGCCATAAATTCTATGTTTCTATGTTTCTATAACGGTCCATGCTGTTTCTGTTGATGTCATGCATTGTGATATGTCGTTAGAAAGCTTATGACATTCTGAATACAACACAACAGACCCCGCCGCTGACTGCCCATCCGCCGCAGGGACTCCGCTCTCTCCCCCAGCACTGCATGGACCCCACTGCCCGGATCCCTGCACTCGGCAGGTACCAGGAGGGGGGCTGTCTCCGTCCAGGGGGGGGTTTGGCTGCCTCCGTCGTCCAGGACCCCCACAGACCTTAATCCAGGCCTGTACAATGGTCCATTAAATGAAAAACATTTTCACTTTACAAAACTTTTGACAAACTGAAATTAATAAGCGACCCATCAGCAGAGTGGTCTGTGAATCGAACACTGTAGATTTCGCTCAGAAATCCATGTGAGATCGATCCCGAGTTAGTTATTTTTCTCTTAATTGTTTCCTAATTCATTGAGGGGTTTTGGGATCTTCTGTACCTGCTGCTGCAGCTCCTGCCCTGCTGTGGTTGGGAAGGGATGATAAATAGTTGGAGACTTGCTGCGCCTGCTGCAGCAGCTTCTGCCCTGCTGTGGTTGGGAAGGCAAGGTGGATAGTTGGACACTTGCTCTGCCTGCTGCAGCTGCTCCTGCCCTGCTGTGGTTGGGAAGGTGTATAGTTGGAGACTTGCTCTGGCTGCTGCAGCAGCAGCTCCTGCTCTGCTGTGGTTGGGAAGGGAAGCTGAATAGTTGGAGACTTGTTCTGGCTGCTGCAGCAGCTTTTGCCCTGCTGTGGTTGGAAAGGGAAGGCGGATAGTTTGACACCTGCTCTGGCTGCTGCAGCAGCTTTTGCCCTGCTGTGGTTGGGAAGGGAAGGTGGATAGTTGGAGACTTGCTGTGCCTGCTGCAGCAGCTTCTGCCCTGCTGTGGTTGGGAAGGGAAGGCAGATAGTTGGAGACTTGCTCTGGCTGCTGCAGCAGCTTTTGCCTTGCTGTGGTTGGGAAGGGAAGGTGGATAGTTGGAGAATTGCTTTGCCTTCTGCAGCAGCTCCTGTCCTGCTGTGGTTGGAAAGGGAAGGTGGATAGTTGGAGACTTGCTCTGGCTGCTGTGGCAGCTTCTGCCCTGCTGTGGCTGGGAAGGAAAGCTGAATAGTTGGAGACTTGCTCTGGCTACTGCGGCAGTTTTTGCCCTGCTGTGGCTGGGAAGGGAAGGTGGATAGTTGGAGACTTGCTGTGCCTTCTGCAGCAGCTCCTGTCCTGCTGTGGTTGGGAAAGGAAGGTGGATAGTTGGAGACTTGCTCTGGATTCACAGCAGCTTCTGCCCTGCTGTGGTTGGGAAGGGAAGGTGGATAGTTGAAGGCTTGCTGTTTCACCCTCACAGGGCCGTTCACTCCAGAGGGAGAGGGCAGAGGCACGCGGGGCAGACATGTCACATGGATTTAGTGTCCACCCCGTATTCGGCAATCAGCAGGGGAAATAAAAGTCAGTTCAGACCAACTTTTATTTCCGGAGGTGACTATCAAATTATTTCTCTCCCCTTTGGCTGCATGCGAAGGGATATAATCTTGTACACATCCCCTCCTGCTAGCGGGGAGGCACTGACTTGTTCGCTAGGCTGCAAGTCTACACAGCCTAGCAAACAGGTCTGAATTGAGCCCTTTGTTGCAACGACTTTATTTGGAGAGAAAGACCATGATTCCAGATGTTATAATGGGGGTTGTTCGCTATTATACTAAATGGACTACAATTCCATGGATCTTGATAGCAGAACCCATATATACCAAAGTTATTTGAAACAACAAATTGGTCTCTTCTATAGATAGAACATTTTTTGTGATGTGCTATATAAGTTTGTATCATTGTAAGATTTCATGAATATTTTCCCTTCATTTTATGGGAGACATTGACATTCCTCCATTGTATGGATATATGAAAGATAGAAGAAGCCCTGCTGCCCCGGGGGATCGAGCTCTCTTCCTCTGTTTTTCCTGTCTTTGTTTTGCTTTATTGTTTGTTTGATTTCATTTTATTTCCTATTTAGTTTTTTTATTATCAGTTTTAAATTGAGATATGTCATTACTTTTATGTATTGTGTTAGGTCTATATTTGGAGCCCATGAATCACACACTCATGACTCATTATGATAAAACTATTATCGCTTCTATTTTTCAATTCAGTGATGTACGGTGATGTACGGTGATGTGAGGTGAGGCGAGGCAGGTGAGGCAGAGCCTTTCCTGTCATTCCGCAGAATAAACCAGGATTAGAATACATCAAGGAAGCAGTGCCTCCCCATCCCTATCTTTTACAGACATCTCTGATCAATTCAAAACTCAACAAATTTCCCTGCAGTATATACTGCTGCACCTGTGTGTATAATGCCCACATGTCACAACTTTTAGGCTCCGAACGGAGTGACGTATGCGTGTGTCGAAGGCGCATTCCTTAAATTAAGGGGCGTGGCCTGCCAGAAAGGGGGTGTGACCTTTATTTTGCATCATCACAAGAGGACACGCCGCGTTTTGACACTGTGGGGGCATGTCCCAGAGGCTCTGTGAGCTTCTAGCCATGCCCCCAGCCCCTCTGGCTTCAGGAATAGATGCTATGCGCATGTGCACAGCATCTATTTAGCGCTGCTCAGCCAGTGACAGGGGGACTCCCAACTGCCCCCCCCCCACCGCGGGACACTCCTGGCCCCGGGAGGGAGCGCCCCCAAAAACAGGAACGTACCCGTGGTATAGGACAGTTGGGAGGTATGGTATACTGCTGCTCCTGTGTATAATGCCCACATGTATATACTCTTGCATCTGTGTATAATGTCACATGTGTATACCGCATACTTGCCTACTTTTGAAAACTAGTTTCAGGGACATTATTGTTGGTAATAGAATTTTGCGCATTGCTCCATTGAGGGGGCGTGTCATGCTGCACCAAAAGGGTGTGTCTAGTTCCATATATGGAGAGATTATGAAAATATATTGTGAACGTGGCACCTAGAAGCGTGGGTGTGTACTGCTACATCTGAGAGGGATCTTTTACAATTACTTATATCCAAATGCAGATGAGCCCCAAAGCAGTTAGTAAGAGATACTATGCTTTGTAAAGTGCTGGGAAATGGCGCTGATGATTCAATGTAAATGCATCTGTCTCTCATTCCTTTTTTCCCCAAAAATGTAACAGTGTAATGCAGGCTAGGTGAAATGATGGAGATTATTAGATTAGCAGTGACGTAACTATAGCCCCGCAGCCAGTGGTGGGATTCAGCCGGTTCGCACCGGTTCTGCAGAACCGTTTCCTAATATATGATCGGTTCTGCAGAACTGGTGGCTAAGAAGTGCTGCGGAGGCTCACAATTGCTTGGAGCAGCTGTGACAGCCGGGCAGAGAGCTGCATGCTGCCCGGCTATATACTGGAAGCAGGTACGCGCCACCGTCCGCGGCTATTCTTAATGCTACTGCTGGACCGCGAGCCAAAAGGGGCTCGTAGTCAGGCAGCCAATAAGGAGCGTCAATGGGGGCTTCTTATTGGCTGCCGGCAGCAAGCTCCTACTGTCTCTCGGTCCAGTGGGAGAATTCAAAATAGCCGCACAGACATGCTTTCAGTATACAGCCGGGCAGCACGCAGCTCTCTGCCCGGCTGTCACAGCTGCCTATGTGGCACCCCGTCTCGTTCCCACCAGTTACCTGCCCACCAGGAGCAGCCATCAACTACCGGCCGACCAGATGTCCGCACGTACCCGCTGCACCCGCACTGTGGGCACCCTGCCACTAATTTCCACCCCTTCTACACTAAGGGACTTATAACCCCCTTCAGGGCTCACAGAGACCATGTCACCTGGCCTAGTTAAGCCCCCTGAGTTAAGGACCCCGGTTGCGGCCCTCGGGAAGCCCCTTGGTATCCAGCATGGAGCCCCTTGGTATCCAGCATGAAGCCCCTGGCATCGAGCAACACCCCCCTAGCAATGAGCATGTAGGTAAGTGGCACATGTTTCAAATATGTAATGGGAATCATGGTGTGCTGCAAAATGTGTAACTGGCATCACGGCGTGTAGCACAATGTGTAATGGGCATTATGGTGTGTGGCCTTATGTGTTATTGGCATTATGGCGTGCGGCTTTATGTGCAATGGGCATTAGGACATAGAACCTGTTGTTAATTTATTTGAATCCCACCACTGCCCGCAGCCCACGCAGTGGCAGGGAGGCGCTGAGAAGGTGTGGGCGCCGGGGGGGGGGGGGGGGGGGTTTGCGGGGCTATTATTATTGCTTCTGCCGCCGGCGCTTCTGTCTGCGGGTCCCGGCTCCTGCTGCTAATAAAACATAAACCCCCCCATCCCCCCTCCCCGTGCTGCTGGTACCTCCTACTGCCGGCGCTTCTCTCTGCGGGTCCCGGCTCCTGCTGCTAATAAAAAATGGCTTCCCCCATAATGTAAACAATTGTTGAGGATGCTTGAGGAGGCAGCGTTGGGGGAGGAAAGCATAGCGACGTAGTGTGGAAGGTAGCATAAGGATGCAGTGTTGGGAGGTAGCGTAGGGATGCAGTATGCAGAGGTAGTGTGTGAATGCAGTGTGGGAGTTAGCATAGCAATGTAGTATGGAGGGGTAGCATAGGGATGCAGTGCGGAGAGGAAGTTTAGGGATGCAGTGAGGGAGGTAATATAGCAATGTATTTTGGGGAGATAGCGTAGCGATGTAGTGTGGGAGGTAGCGTAGTGATGTAGTGTCGGAGGTAGTGTAACGATCTAGAGGTAGTGTAGAGATGTAGTGTGCGGAGGTAGTATATGAATGTAGTGCAGTGATACTGTACTTGTAGAATGTCACAACACCCCCCTACTCTCCTCGAAAGAATTTATCTATGGCGCTGATCACACTATCTGCGACGGAACACGATCGCAGGTAGAACGATGGTACAGTGTGTGAGGTAGCAAAGGAGTGCAGTGTGGGGAGGTAGCAAATGGTGTGCAGTGTGGGAAGGCAGCAAAGGGAAGCATTGTGGAGAGTCAAGCCTAGGGATGCAGTGTGGCGAGATAGTGTAGCGTTGGGGGAGGAAAGCATAGCGACGTAGTGTGGAAGGTAGCATAAGGATGCAGTGTTGGGAGGTAGCATAGGGATGCAGTATGGAGAGGTAGTGTATGGATGCAGTGTGGGAGTTAGCATAGCAATGTAGTATGGAGGGGTAGCATAGGGATGCAGTGCGGAAAGGTAGTTTAGGGATGCAGTGAGGGAGGTAACATAGCAATTAGGGTGACCAATCCCGGGATCGGCGGGATCCCGGGATTTGGCCCCCAAAACGCCGGGATTTCAATCCCGGGATTGGAATTTCCAATCCCGGGATTTCGGGATTAAACTGCGCATGCGCAGTTTAATGCCGGGCAGCGTCTGAGCACTCAGACGCTGCCCGGCATCTCCCATACCCCGCAGTGCGCAGCGTGACGAAGTCACGCTGCGCAGGGCACAGCCGCACATCCGCCTCGGCCACCCGCCCACCCAGCGCTCTCGGCCGGCCACCCGCCCGCCCACCCAGCGCTCACGGCCGACCGCCCGCCCACCCAGCGCTCACGGCCGCCCGACCGCCCGCCCACCCAGCGCTCACGGCCACCCAGCGCTCCCTGCCACCCGCCCACCCAGCGCTCCCTGCCACCCGCCCACCCACCCAGCGCTCCTTGCCACCAAGCCCTCCCACCCAGCACTCCCTGCCACCCCGCCTTATGAGACTTCCTACCCGCCCATTCAGCAACCCAGCTCCCGGCTGCACCAGGGACCAGGCTACCAGGGTGTTTTTTATTATTAGGGAAGCCAATCCCGGGATCCCGGGAATCCCGGGATTGAGCATTTTTCAATCCCGAATCCCGGGATTGAAAAAATGCCCCGGGATTGGCATCCCTAATAGCAATGTAGTTTGGGGAGCTAGCGTAGCGATGTAGTGTGGGAGGTAGCGTAGTGATGTAGTGTCGGAGGTAGTGTAACGATCTAGAGGTAGCGTAGAGATGTAGTGTGGGGAGGTAGTATATGGATGTAGTGCAGTGATACTTGTAGAATGTCACAACACCCTCCTACTCTCCTCGAAAGAATTTATCTATGGCACTGATCACACTACCTACAACGGAACACGATCGCAGGTAGAACGACGGTACAGTGTGTGAGGTAGCAAAGGAGTGCAGTGTGGGGAGGCATCAAAGGGAAGCATTGTGGAGAGGAAAGCCTAGGGATGCAGTGTGGCGAGATAGTGTAGCGTTGGGGGGAGGAAAGCATAGCGACGTAGTGTGGAAGGTAGCATAAGGATGCAGTGTTGGGAGGTAGCGTAGGGATGCAGTATGGAGATGTAGTGTATGGATGCAGTGTGGGAGTTAGCATAGCAATGTAGTATGGAGGGGTAGCATAGTGATGCAGTGTGGAGAGGTAGTTTAGGGATGCAGTGAGGGAGGTAACATAGCAATGTAGTTTGGGGAGATAGCGTAGCGATGTAGTGTGGGAGGTAGCGTAGTGATGTAGTGTCGGAGGTAGCGTAACGATCTAGAGGTAGCGTAGAGATGTAGTGTGGGGAGGTAGTATATGGATGTATTGCAGTGATACTTGTAGAATGTCACAACAGCCCCCTACTCTCCTCGAAAGAATTTATCTATGGCGTTGATCACACTACAGATGGGGCAGGTCCCATCCTTGCCGCCATGCCCCATGGCAGAGGTTCTGGCGCTCCGATATTCTTCTTGCGCCGGCGTCCGCCAAGGGGCGTGGGTGCACGCCATGCAATACAATCCGCCACCACTGGGTGGCTAATGCTCCATCAAGCTAGAGTCGGAGTGGTATACTGCAATGTGCCAATGGAAACCCGCCATTCGCCGTACGGAGCACACTTACAGTATGAGACGCTCGTGTGCGATGAGACGCTCATAGGAAATGAGATGCTCGTGCCAATGAGTTGCTCGTGAACATCGGAGCGCGCAAAAGGGCTGTGTAGTGTCATGATCCTATACAAGCATTTACCTTCACGTTCACGTAGCCGATGCTAAATATTTTGAACTGTTGGTACTGTGCATAATGTGTATGCAGCTGAAGTCAATCGCCTCCTCCCTTTCCAGGGGCTGGAGGGGGTCGACTTGACCTGAAATACAGTACAGTACAGTACATTACATCACATTACAGCGCTAATTCATTAAAGGACCGTATCAGACGCTGCCGGGACTCGGGTTTCGCCACTGGGGCTGCGGATGTTACAGATTATATCAGCACTCTACAGACCATACACATCACTGTGTTGCGTAGTGTAGTGGGTAGCTGCACGGGTCTTCATGCTGGAGACCCGTGTTCGATTAAGGTGTCAATTTTTTTTTCTTTTTTTTAAAACTAGACCATGAAATGTAACAGTTTTAACAAAACTAGACAAATAAAACAGTTAATGTTTTACAGGTCTCCTCACAGAATCATACTGTAAGTGAAGTAATTAGCTCCACCTGTGGATCATTTATAATGTGTCAGTCAGTAACGAGTACACCTGTGCCCCAGCTACTGTAGGTGTTCATGAAGTGTTGGTACTGTAGAGTAAGAGGACTTGATTTGGCTACAGTACAGTACCATTGCACTATTGTCTCTTCCAGGGAGTAATGTGTATGCAGCTGAAGTCAACCGCCTCCTCCCCTCCCCCCAGGGGTGGAGAGGGGTTGAACTGACCTGAAATACATTACAGGACATTACACTACAACATCTCCTGCAGCGCTAATCCACGAAGGGGCTGGCCGTCTCAGACGCTGGTTTCGCCAAGGGGCGGTCCGTCTCAGACGCTGCCGGGACTCGGGTTTCGCCACTGGGGCTGCGGATGCCACAGATTATTATATCAGCACTCTACAGACCATACACATCACTGTGTTGCGTAGTGTAGCGGGTAGCTGCGCGCGTCTTCATCAACTACAACCAACTACAGTATATTCTCCCTGAAACTCAGTAGGCAAATATGCTGTACAGTAATCAGCACATTAAAAACAAATAGGAATTCCCCCATGGCAACAAGTAGAAAATACAGCACCCAATACTGTACAGTACTTACATTCCCTTAGGGCAGTTGGGGGTCCCGACGGACCACCAGGATCAGGAGCTCTCCACACCTGAAGGGCCTAGCTCTGCGTGGTGCAGCCATCTCTTTTATTGAAAGACAATAAAAATGGCGCCCTGATCACGTGCGTCCTGTGCGGAACAAGCATCGCATTCTGCGCGCCTGCCAGTAAATAGTGGGTAGTTTATCACTGACCAATCAGCTCCTACAGTAACTGTGAATTTACTGTACTGTACATGCTAGGCTTGAAAAAATGACAGGTACTGTACAGCACAGTAATGTACTGTACTACAGTATACAGTAGCAGCTGATTGACCACTGATAAAAACCAGACATTCTATCACTTCAACGAGCTTACTGTACATGACTGTAACAGTACTGTGTGTAAAAGTAAAATGATCCCTATACGAATCAGTAACACTGGGAATGTCATAACACCAAAATGTGGCCACCGTTAGAACATATACTGAGACGCATTAGCGTCCCTGCCGCTCCAGTATAGTACCTGTATAGTGCCCGTGTAGACGCTCAAGCGCCCATGCAAATTTAGACGCCAAGAAAGCCTTATTGGTAACCGGAATTTTTTATGTGTGTTAAAACTACAATACTGTACTAGCCAAAGGCCAGCACCTTTCAACAAAACCAATGAGACTTACAATACAGTACAGTATAATTTAATGTAATGATTCTGTACGCAATTCAATGTAATTTTATTTATTAGTGTGTACACTATCTATAGAACAGCACAGCTTGGTGGACACCGCACAATAGTAGTAATTACAACTCAGACGCAAAAGCATCTCATTACTGGATCGTCTGTGCAACTGGGTCGCAAGAGCGTCCGTCAGAGACGCTCCTTTGTGTCAAACAAATGCAGCGCCTCTCCGCCCGCGTCAGCATGATCCTCTCCTCCAAAGATACGGGATCATGCTCGTGCCGGCGGTGTGAGAGAGGCGCTGACTAGGCTTGCCAGGGACAATAAATTATTTACTGTAGTTCCTGCGCTTCATGCACGCGCTGCAGCACAAATTTTACGCATGCGCAAAGAGGTTTTCAAAAGTGACATCTGGTGGATGATCACTGGTATTGCACTCATCCGGAGACGCCACGGCGAATCGCCAAGCATTTAAAATGTATTGCGATGGCGGGCGCCGTGGCCAGCCATGGCCAGCTGGCGGAACTCTCGCCATAAGTAGCCAAGATGGGACCTGCCCCATCTGTACCTGCGATAGGCCCTTGCTAAATTTCAACTCCAGGCCCATGTGGGCCTTAACCTGGCACTGAGTGCAGCCTGTGTTACAGGATGGGAGGACGGGTGGGTGGATGGGCGGGCAGTCTGTCCAATAGGTTGTCTGATGGGTGGGGGGGCGGGTGGGTGGCCTGGAGGCTGTGACTGAGTCTGAGCAAGGGGATGAGAAGCAGCAGTGTCTGCTGGTATAGTCTCTGCCTCTCTCCTTCAGCTTCTCCTATGCATATAACGTCATCACGTCATACGCTAGTGAAAGGGTGCACACTGGGCTGGAGAGGACAGAGGAGCCGGGAAGCCAGAGAGGCGAGGGAGGGAGCAGACAGACAGTGTCCAAGCCAAGGCAAGCCTAGTCCAGCGGCATAGGGTGCCATAGAGTCCTGACCCTCCCCTCATGCACGCAGAGCCATCATATTTGGTGAGTAATCTGTGATTCCTCTATATGTGTGTGTGTGTGTGTGTGTGTGTGTGTGTGTGTGTGTGTGTATATATATATATATATATATATATATATATATATATATATATAGGAGTAGGCAAAGAAGCAGACAGCGGCACTCTGGGAATTTTCAAAAACGTATATTAGTGCAAAAATAGCATACCAACGTTTCGGGGCATAAGGTACCCCTTTGTCAAGGTGAACAGTAAACAGTAAAGTTACTGCACTGTTCACCTTGACAAAGGGGTACCTTATGCCCCGAAACGTTGGTATGCTATTTTTGCACTAATATACGTTTTTGAAAATTCCCAGAGTGCCGCTGTCTGCTTCTTTGCCTACTCCTGCACAACTGTTCCAGAAGGCACCTGGGTCCCTGACCAGCTGGGGGAGTGCCAGGTCAACACACACCTTGCTATATATATATATATATATATATATATATATATATAATTAAGAAGGAACAAACAGCCCATTTCCTCACAAAAAAAAAACGGGCAACTACCGTTGCCTGGGATGTGCCACTTCTTGTAACTTTTTAGAGACAGGTGACACTTTTTCGCACCCCCGAACAGGTAAAATTTACAAAATTTAAAAAGTATATTCCTGTAACTCCACCTATGTCATATATCTCATTAAGTGCCCTTGTGGCCTTGCCTATGTGGGCAAGACCACATGCAGATTAAAAGAGAGGATAGCCCAACACAGGAGTGCCATCCGATTAGCAGCAGAAGGCAAGGATACTGAGCAGCCTGTAGCGAGGCATTTCCGTTTAATGAGACACAATCCAGCCTCCATCAGATACAAAGTAATTGATGGGGTTCCAGCAAACCCAAGAGGTGGAGATCAGGCCAAAATCCTCTTACAGAGGGAGGCCCGATGGATATACACGTTAGATACAGTCAATCCACAGGGCCTGAATGAGCAACTTAACTTTAATTGTTTTTTTTTCTAGTTAAAAATTGATGTTGTTGAAAATGGTCTCTTTCCTGTTCTATAGTACTGTCTCTACATCTGCCATGTTATATGATTTTTTTTGTAGTAATGGGGTTGCGAGTGTACATGGATACAACCTATGTTTAATAGATACATGCGTTTTCCAGGTACACAGCATCCCTTGATACGTAATGTAACATTGCTACCACTGTTTTTGTAGTATGTGTTTTTCAGTGTTATTGTTGGACATTCCGAGTAATGTGTACCTGAATGTGTATTTTCTGTATATTTTGTATATTTACATGTCTTTGTATAATAAACACTGGTCTCCCGGCAACCGAGGGACGCTTGCAGTAACGCAGAATTACTCCCGGCGAATTGGGGCATCACCAGGCAACACAGGGGTAAGTGATTGGATGATACGGACACACATCCTTCAACCATCACCTAGCAACTGATGGACGCTGGTGATGTCATCCGCAGATGCAGGGCTGCATAAGTGGACGCCAGCGGAAATGGGAGTCGGGATTGGTCAGCTGTGCACCGTCTTGGATCAGGTATTTATTCCTTGTTTGTACACTGTCACAATTGCCTCTGAAGAAAATTCGGTACTTGTGTATTTTGGCGGCGCCCCCGATGTCCGTCGTACGATGAACGTATCGCATCGCATGCCATGTACCCGATGGCATGCGATGCGATGCGACGCGATTTTGACCCCCTATACGATCAAAAATCGTATAAGCACCCTAAAGGGTGCTTTTGAGCACCCTAATGGGTGCTTACAATGTTAAATACACCCCCACGCCACCCCCCCACTATCAACGTGAACCCGAAGCGTGGCGAGCGCAGCGAGCCCGCGAGGGGCGTCGGTACGCGTCCTACGACCTTTTCATACCCCCACTATCCACGCCGGTGTGGAGTTGAGAATAGAATAGTGTGGCGAGCGCAGTGAGCCACCGAGCCCGAAGCGTGGCGAGCGCAGCGAGCCCTGCGAGGGGACGCGGATACCTTCAAAGGTAAACGCGTCCCTTTGCGGGCTTCACAGGTATCCGCTGCGCTCGCCACGCTTCGGGCTCGGTGGCTCGCTGCGCTCGCCACACTATTCTATTCTCAACTCCACACCGACGTGGATAGTGGGGGGATGAAAAGGTCGTAGGACGTGTACCGCCACCCATCGCGGGCTCGCTGCGCTCGCCACGCTTTGGGTTCACGTTTATAGTGGGGGGGTGGCGTGGGGGTGCATTTAACATTGTAAGCACCCATTAGGGTGCTTAACATTGTATAAGCACCCATTAGGGTGCTTATACAATGTTTAATCGCATCGCATCGTATGGCATTGTATGCCATGTACAATGGCATACAATTTAAAAATTGTATGCCATCGTGCACTATCGTACGATATCGCGTCACATCGCATACCATCGTATGCGTTATGGTATGCGATGCGATGGGCGCCTCCAAAATACACAAGTACCGAAAATTCTAAACATGAATTGAAACTTTAAGCTACACGCTGAGTTTTGTTTCTTATTTCCCGCGAGTACCGCTAACCTCCGTCCTATCTATCTATCTATCTATCTATCTATCTATATATATATATATATATATATATATATATATATATATATATATGTATAATTTGTAAGTGGCATTACGGCACTTGGCGTATAGTCTAGGGTGCATTAAGTGTGTGGTGTATAGTGTAAGGGGCATTAGGTGTGTGGTGTATAGTGTAAGGGGCATTACAATGTGTGGAGCATAGTGTAAGGGGCATTGCGTGTGTACTGTATATTGTAAGGGGCATTACAATGTGTGGAGTATAGTGTAAGGGGCATTATGTGTGTGGTGTATAGTGTAGGGGGCATTACAGTGTGTGGCGTATAGTGAAATGGGCATTATGGAGGTGGGGCAGAAACTTTTTTGGCTGGGGGAGCAAAATTTATAGTTACGCCACTGCTTACAGGATAGCACTGCTAGGTGCACATCAATGCCTGGTAGCACCAGCCAATCAACTCCCAACTGTCTTTTTCAAACACAGCTGATTGGCTGGTGCTTTATCTCCTTTTACCTTTTCTCCGCTTTATCTCCAGTTTATCTCTTCTCCAAGCTTAATAAATCTGCCCCCTAATCACAATACAAGATATGTCCCTCTCCCACCCTGCACCCACCTCTCACCCTGTGTCTTCTCCCTCCCTGCACCCCCCCTCTCACCCTACATCCTCGCACCAATCCTGCACCCCTCTCTCTCACCCTACTAACTAATAAATGAAAATCTTTTATTATTTGAGAAAATGTTTTTAATTGTTTGAGCAATGTTTTTTTTCAGATGAAGAGCTGTAGAATATATGTAGTATATACTTTTACCACTAGATGGCGTTATTTGTATACATACTGTAAGTTTAATAAGTGTAAAGTATGCTTGAAGCCTTCAACAAACAGTAAAATGTCATTAGAGATACGGGCAAAATCGCATAGTAAAGTTTGGGAAGTGTCCTGGTAATATTGCAGAAGTGTTCTGGGCACCCACTGCTCAATAGAATCCTCTGTCTGCTCTTTAGTGTGGGGTCATTGGAGGTGGGGTGACTTGTCACTCCAGTTTACCTCATACTTGCCTTCTTTTGAAAAATCATTTCAGGGAGATTGTGAAGGTGACACCTATAAGCGTGGGTGTACTGCTACATCTGAGAGGCGTTTCGTAAAATGACTTACATCCAAATGTAGATGAGCCCCAAAGCAGCTCGTAAGATTTATAGTAATTGTTAAAGAAGACACTGGTATGTGTCAGGCTGGGTACACACTGGGCTATATATCGCCAACGATATGGATGATATCGATATCGGTGACGATATCATGTATATATTGTCCAGCATGTACAGTCACTATCGTTACCAATGCGCATGGCCGCGGGTTGGTAACAAAGACCCCTGGTTGTCTTTATACAGTCTGCAACGCAATCTGACAATATCTTCAGCGACTACATGTATGGTGCACGTGGGGGGGGGGGGGGGGGGTGCGGGTGACATTACTGACCGCAGGAATCGCTAAATGTGTACCCAGCATCAGGGCTTGTTCATGTATTGTGTTTTACAAGTGGCATGCCGCAATGATAAACCTTACCTTTTATCCTGTAGATGTATTTATCCTGGTGATAAAGTGGTGATAAAAGGGAAGGTGATAACGAAGCAGCCAGTCAGCTCCTTACTGTCATTTTTTTTTTAATCTGTAACTCGACAATTGGGAGCAAACTAGCTGCTGCGTTATCACCTTCCACTTTATCATACATCTGCCCCATTGTGCTTTATAAGCAATGCAGGGAAATAGCAGTGATAATTCCATTTTAACGTACTATGTATATACCCCCCCTCCTCCTCCCAAAAAAAAGCTACATAATGGGGCAGATGTATTAAGCCTTAACAAGAGATAAATTCAAGGGTGATAAAGATAGATAAATGTCCAGCCAATCAGCTCCTTACTGACTTTTTTCAACATGGCAGTTAGCAGGTGATTGGCTGGACGTTTATATCTCTTTATCACCCTTGCATTTATCTCTTGTTAAGGCTTAACCCCTTCAGTGGTGTTTTTTTTTTTTAAGGTAGCTCTCCCCACTGGCCGAATTTTTTAGGGGGAGTGCTACCTAAAAAAAACCCCACCACTCTGTCCCCCTGGGCCGGGCAGCGCCGCTGACCACTATTTTTTAATTTATTAACAGTTTCTTATATAGAGCATACATATTCCACAGCGCTTTACAGAGTATAGTTGAACATTCACATCCGTCCCCGCCCCAGTGGAGCTTACAATCTATGTTACCTACCTCACTTACATGTACACACAGATAATCTAGGGTTCATTTTTTGGGAGTCAATTAGCCTACCAGTATATTTTTGGATTGTGGGAGGAAACCAGAGTACCCGGAGGAAACCCACGCAAGTGCGGGGAGAATATACAAACTCCGCACAATTAGAGCCATGGTGGGAATCAAACTCATGACCTCAGTGCTGTGAGGCGGGTGCCGGACACGTCCTTGACAGTCATTTACCCGACGTCGGGATCCCGACTGTCAAAACGCCGGCAGCCCGGCGGCCACCCGCTATTTTCCCTGGTGGGGGTCCACGACCCCCATAGAGGGAGAATAGAATAGGTGGCTCGCATAGCGAGCCACCGTGCCCGCAGCATGGCTTTTTTGCACTCGCCATGCTGTCTGATTACGGGCAGTCGGGATCCCGACGTCGGGCTAATGACTGTCGGGATCCTGACTGTCGGAGCCCCATACCACACCCCTGTGAGGCAGTAATGCTAACCATTACACCATCCGTACTGCCGAACTATGCCAGCCGTTGCACGGCCATGCACCCCGGCGCCACAAGCCTGTACCCGGCAACGCGGCGTGTCAGTTGCTGGAGCCGGAGGCTTCAATAGAAAATCCAGGGGGGGGGGGGGGGCGGGGTGAGGAGGAGGCCCGGCGGAGGAGAGGGAGCCGGGCATCGCTGAAGCTGGCTGAGTTACAATAATAACAGTGGCAATCCCAAGAATTTTCCGGGCTTGCCAGACTGGGTACTGAGGCACAGCCCGGAAAATTCTCAGGATTACTACTGAAGGGGTTAATACATCTGCCCCAATGTGTGATGTCACAGGGTCTCCAATACTGCACGTGCTGTCAGTGGCGAGTGTGCAGTGGAAGAGAGGATGGCGCAGGAGCAGGTAAATATGTGTGAATTTAATTAAAGTGTAAAAGGGGTAATAATAAAGTTGTACAGCTCTGAGTGTCTTGTCTCATTATTTACACATTTATTTTAAAGGTGAACTACGAGACCCAATGGGCACATTAATGCCCCCCATGCTGGGTTTTGTAGTTCTCATGTAAAAAGCAACCTGATTTTATCTATTTTTTTTACATACAACAGCCTGGCATCCACCGCCCTGGGACACAGGCGACTGCATCGACTTCAGCCCTGGATGGGCGACCCCCATTTAATGGGGGGTTCTGACTCCACCACAGACCATGTCTAGGGCTAACAAGCCACTTTGCTCATAGTAAGGCTGGGGGACCTTGTATAAAAAGTGTTCCCCAGCTGAGACATCACGCCGCTGCCTGTTGGAGCATGGTGCTGGTTCCAAAATATGGGGGATACAGAAAAAGGTTTCTCCTGTCGCAAACCGCGCTCACAACCTATAAATTAAGTGTGAAGCAGTACAATCTTTAATTCAGTCCAAATTTCAGATGCAGGCTTCTTCTATTTCTTTCTTTCGCAATTTTTCTTATTTTCTCCAAGAGGGAGTATATAAAAAAGAGAAAAATAGAAGGGGATATATTATATGTTCTCACAGTCTTTTAAAGGGAGATAGCCACCACCGCTACACGGAAATGGATTGTAAATTCAAGAAGGGTGGCGTACCCTACTCACACCAAAAGGGGGTTGTGCTCCACATATAAAGGTATCTTTTATCCGTGATAGGGAAAGCAGACTCCAATTCACAACACGACCTTTGCCCTTCCTGGTATATATAAATTCACCCAGTGTGTTTTCAAATAAATAGCGAGGGGGACGTACCCCACTTACACAGCTCAGTGTGTTGTAAATCCTATCTCGGTTTCTTTGTGGGAGTATCTTCCTCCCAATATTGGTGTATTTCTTTCTCAATGAATATATATAAGAGAAGAGAAAGCGTACTTGAACATATAACAATAATTTTATTTATCCAAAACATACAATAGGACAACAATGGACCACAGCTCCTGCACAACAAAGATGAACAAAAAGCACTTAACTTTGTTCAGGGGATCAGGTCCGGACTGATACCCCTGAATTGAGAAGTGAAGCAATGCAGTGGTGTAGGTCTCTTAGATATGTCCCAGACTCTCCATCAACGCGTTTCAACCATATCAGGTCTTCCTCAGGATGTGAGAGTCTGGGTCTGCAGCAAGGGTATATATACACCCTTATGTCCCTCCCCTTCCTGTGGGGGGGTTCGTAATTAAAAACCGGAAGTAGTACAAACGCTATATAATGCGTTATAAAAAGGCCTTATAAAAGTGATAAGAGTAGTGTAAAATAAGCCAGTATTTCCCCCTGTAAATCCTCTATATAATGTTAGGGCAATACGTACTGCCAGAGTGAGGGGAACAACGATCGCGTGGTGGAACGCATATGTACCAGGAAGTCCGGCCGTGACACGCATACTGACGTCAGCGGTCTCGGACTTCCTGGTGTTCTCATATCCCCGCCGCGCAACAGGCTGAGAGCTGCGGGGCCGGCTGGGTAGTGACGTGCATCCCGGAAGTCGCGCTGTGAATCCGAATATTGTTTATATGGAAGGGAGATGAAACCCTTTTGGAATCTTTCTGCACTCATTTGAACAATAATGATAACAATATCGTTCTTACGTTCCAAAAGAGCAGAGAAATAGTTAGCTTTTTGGATCTTAATTTCTTCATCGATGATGGTAAAATATGTACAAAAACCTACTGCAAACCTACCGATTGTAACTCCTATATACAAGCAGATAGTAATCACCACCCTAATTGGCTCAAGTCAATCCCCTCCGGCCAATTCCATCGGGCACGGAGAAACTGTACTAAAATTGAAGATTATAAAGAACAGGGAGCCATACTCACTGAACAGTTCGTGGGAAAAGGGTACAATAGGAAAATCATAGAAAAAACTTGTGAGCTGTTTGAGGAGAAAAATCGGGAGGAACTACTAAAAATCGATGCATCAGTAGCACCAATCAAAGAAGATATTGGAATACCTTTCATCACACAATTTAATGGACAACATCGGGATATAGAGAAGATTATAAAAAGACACTGGAGTGTGTTATTAAAAGATCCCGTTATGAAAAAATACTTGAAACCAGATCCAAAATTTGTGTACCGCAAGGCCAAAAATGTGAGAAATATGGTGGTAAAAAGTACTATAAATAAAACAACAAAAAAAGATGTGAAATCAATGGGCTTTTATAGATGCGGTTCGTGCATGATGTGCAGGAACTGTAAGAGCAAAAATTCTGTTATAAAAGAGTTTAAATCCACCTGTAAAGGCACCACCCACCAGATAAAATATTTTATTGCATGTGATAGTAAAAATGTAATTTATATCTTGACCTGCTCTTGTTCCAAACAATATATTGGAAAGACGAGTAGAAAATTAAAGGAACGTATGGGGGAACATCTTCGAAATATCCGAAAAGGAACCTTGTCGAATAATGTATCAGCCCACTTTAAAGAACATCATGAGTGTAAAACAGACCAATTGGTATCATTTTGTGGAATTAGGAAGGTAGTGGGGAGTTGGAGAAAGGATATTTTGGAAGAATCCTTGGCAAAGACAGAAATGAGGTCCATCTTCAATCTGGGAACTTTGCACCCAGAAGGATTGAATTTAGATTTCGAAACTAAATGGTTCTTATAAACTGTCCCTACACTATACCTTCAGTCTTTATGCACCTTTTCCTAATTATTCATCATCCATATTTTTATCAATCCTTTCTTATTTATAGATGCTCTTTTCCCTTTTTCATATGCCAGATTTTTATATATAATTATTCCGGTTTTAAATAAAAAAATAAAAAAAAATGTTTTATCAGATTCATGTTTTTACATTAATGTATTTTTACACTAATGTTTTTTATACTATTGTTATTACAATGTGATTGTTTTATATGATTGCCGTAATGTATATATTGCCTGCAGTTGTTTTATATGATCGATATGGGAAGAGAATGACCCTGGCTTCCGGGTACGTCTGGAACGCTTAGCTTGCGTTCCATGAACCAGAGCACATCGTAAAGTGCACTTCCGGATTGCGCTCCACAGCGCGACTTCCGGGATGCACGTCACTACCCAGCCGGCCCCGCAGCTCTCAGCCTGTTGCGCGGCGGGGATATGAGAACACCAGGAAGTCCGAGACCGCTGACGTCAGTATGCGTGTCACGGCCGGACTTCCTGGTACATATGCGTTCCACCACGCGATCGTTGTTCCCCTCACTCTGGCAGTACGTATTGCCCTAACATTATATAGAGGATTTACAGGGGGAAATACTGGCTTATTTTACACTACTCTTATCACTTTTATAAGGCCTTTTTATAACGCATTATATAGCGTTTGTACTACTTCCGGTTTTTAATTACGAACCCCCCCACAGGAAGGGGAGGGACATAAGGGTGTATATATACCCTTGCTGCAGACCCAGACTCTCACATCCTGAGGAAGACCTGATATGGTTGAAACGCGTTGATGGAGAGTCTGGGACATATCTAAGAGACCTACACCACTGCATTGCTTCACTTCTCAATTCAGGGGTATCAGTCCGGACCTGATCCCCTGAACAAAGTTAAGTGCTTTTTGTTCATCTTTGTTGTGCAGGAGCTGTGGTCCATTGTTGTCCTATTGTATGTTTTGGATAAATAAAATTATTGTTATATGTTCAAGTACGCTTTCTCTTCTCTTATATATATTCATTGAGAAAGAAATACACCAATATTGGGAGGAAGATACTCCCACAAAGAAACCGAGATAGGATTTACAACACACTGAGCTGTGTAAGTGGGGTACGTCCCCCTCGCTATTTATTTGAAAACACACTGGGTGAATTTATATATACCAGGAAGGGCAAAGGTCGTGTTGTGAATTGGAGTCTGCTTTCCCTATCACGGATAAAAGATACCTTTATATGTGGAGCACAACCCCCTTTTGGTGTGAGTAGGGTACGCCACCCTTCTTGAATTTACAATCCATTTCCGTGTAGCGGTGGTGGCTATCTCCCTTTAAAAGACTGTGAGAACATATAATATATCCCCTTCTATTTTTCTCTTTTTTATATACTCCCTCTTGGAGAAAATAAGAAAAATTGCGAAAGAAAGAAATAGAAGAAGCCTGCATCTGAAATTTGGACTGAATTAAAGATTGTACTGCTTCACACTTAATTTATAGGTTGTGAGCGCGGTTTGCGACAGGAGAAACCTTTTTCTGTATCCATTGTTTATATTGAGGGTTGGGTGACCTTCCTTCTCCTGTTTCTACTGCTGCTCTTTGTGCGCCAGTGGGATTCTGTACCTTTGTTCTTTGTCCCAAAATATGGGGGACCCTGCTTTTTTTGTCCCCGTATTTTTGGAACCATGACCAGTCCAAGAGCCATGGACTAGTTTCAGAAATTCTCTACGCTTTTTGTCCCCCATATTTGTGGAACAAGGACCTGCTCAAAGAGTCTGGGGCTGCTTTGGCTCAGGAGGGGGAACCCCGTGCCATTTTTTGTGGGTTTTTTTTTACCAAAAACTGCACAATACCATGTGTAAAAAATTGCACATGTGTAATATATCGCACATTTTCGTTACAAAATTTGCCCATTTCCGTGGCAAAAAATTAGCAGAAATCGCATGTGAATTCCATTTCTACCCCTGAAACTGCGTTTCATTAAATTTTATGATTTTGTACAAAAAATAGCTATTTCCAAACATGCGATTTAAGGAACCTTACTAACAATCACATCCTACTACATGTCACCCTATATATTCTTTCCTAAGGAATTGAACATAATCACATTTCTGATTGATAAATTATACTTTATTTTTAGAACAGCCATTATATGACTTTTATTAATGGGGTCCCCCACAAGTTTATTGTCCAGGGCCCCCAGAGACCATAATCCGCCCTTCCATGCTCCAAAAGAAGGGACAGTGCGCATTGAAGGCTTGCCTAAAATTTAGGGGTCTGGCTTCATAGGGAAGGGGTGTGGTCACATATTAGTACTAATTCACATTACACCACACAGTAGTGTCCGTTATTCACATTACACCACACAGTAGTTTCCATTATTCAAATTACACCACACATTGCCACTTGTAAGCATTCACTTGCAGCTGCACACAGGATCACACTGCACTGCAGCAACACATATAGGGTAACACCACAGTGCACCAACAAACACACAACATTACAGTGCGCCTGCAGATCACGGAATACAGGCCGGGCATTGACATCCTGTGAGCCCCGAGCAGACTGCCAGGGGAACACTCAGTGTTTTTATGGGTATGCCCATTAAATGGTGGGAGTTCCCCGGCCGGCCCCCTCCCTCCTTGTCTATGCAAAACACCTCTGCGAGTGTGATACTTGACAAAGAAGTTTGCACAGGGGGCCTGCACATGCACATGTGCAGACCCCCCACCATACGAACATGTCTGAATGGGCCCCACAGTGCGGGTTACAGTGCACATCAGAAACAGTGCAAGATACATTGTTGTCAGATACTGTGTGGAGTAGATACAGTGGGGGACATTTACTCAAATGGGAGTTTTATTTCACATGTGATGTTGCTATGGGCAACCAATTAGATCCTGTCTATTATCTTCTAGAGCAGGGCTGGGCAACACCGGCCCTCCAGATGTTGATGAACTACACATCCCAGGATGCTTTGCATTAGTTTTGCTATGTGGCCATGCTGAAACTGATGCAAGGCATGCTGGGATGTGTAGTTCATCAACATCTGGAGGGCCAGTGTTGCCCAGCCCTGTTCTAGAGGGTGCTAAATAAATAAGAAGTACTGTAGATGCTGGTTGGTTGCCCATAGCAACATCCCATGTGAAAGAGAACTCCCATCTTAGTAAATATTCCCAGTGTCTGTTAAAGTGTTTAGCGGAACTAGTGCAGGATAAAGGGCCTGATTCAGATCTGATTACTGATGGACTGCGCATGCATCTGGGCCTTAATGCTATGCGCGATGCTGCCCAGCTATGAAATCCTGCTACTTTTTTCTTCACTAGCCATTTTTGAGGGGAAGCAAGCATTTGGGGGTGGTATTCGGCTGTTTTATGAGTGTGCTAAAAGAAACATAGGCGTTCCAGAATAAAAACAGGCGATTGAAAAAACCGCAGGCGCGCCCAAGCATTTTAGGGGAGAGTATGTTACGTCTGCTCCGGCCTTGATCAGCCTGTTTTTATCGCAGCCACTGAGTAAGTCCGCTTATCGCAGCCACTGAGTAAGTCCGCTTATCGCAGCCACTGAGTAAGTCCGCTTATCGCAGCCACTGAGTAAGTCCGCTTATCGCAGCCACTGAGTAAGTCCGCTTATCGCAGCCACTGAGTAAGTCCGCTTATCGCAGCCACTGAGTAAGTCCGCTTATCGCAGCCACTGAGTAAGTCCGCTTATCGCAGCCACTGCGTAAGTCCACTTATCGCAGCCACTGAGTAAGTCCACTTATACCAGCCACTGAGTAAGTCCCTGGCTACTCAGATCCTGCGATCAGTGGTGACCAGTTGGGAAATCATTCGATGATGAGCGGCTTACAAATGGATTTGGACTGATTTGTATGGCTAGTTGGGAGGTATGGAATTATATTAAATCAACTTTAAATATAAGCCTCATCTCTCCTGTGGCACAAATGTGATGGACAGTATACCAAAGTATCAATTAAAAAAATGAGATAAAAATATACATTATTGCTGTCTCTTTAAATCAAATATGCAGCAATAGGGTAGCAGTGCTCTTAGCTCTTTTTTGGCTGCCATAGGCTGTTTCCCCCCTATGATACGTATACCTCTCTGCCAGATAAGAGTTAATGGCTCATACCTGCTTGATAGACTGGACATTTGTTTGCAGGTGTTCCATGTGTAAGCACAACTCGCTGTTCCTTAACAACCTATGTAACTACAGAGAAGCTGGAGGGATGGCTGCGTTTATAAAGCGATAACATTCCTGTGGTTTCAGAAATATGAAAGTTTTAATTTTTTTTTCTTACGGTACTTGGGGAAAAGAAAATATCCACAGGCAGAATGTGTAATGTTTCTATTACCAGTAATGGCATTTGGTGCATGCTGATATGTGGAATGCAAATCTTTCCTGCCGATGGCCATTTCTTTTCAATCAATTTGAAAATGTGAATATCACCATGTGTGAGGGCTCCTGGAATAATAAACACTGACAATTATTTATCAGAGGAAATAGTAGAAGAAAAATAAAATTATTGTTGGATCAAACACCAAAAATGTATGTGACCTGGCTGGGAGTCGCATCTGCAAGTGCACACACATTTGCGTGTGAGGGACAGGGGGGGTCGTCGGGGGCCATGTGTTTTACTGTATCATGTTCAGTGGCGGATTCAGGGGGGGGGGGCATTTTGTAGCTGAGGACCAGGGCTTTCCAACGAGCCCAGCCCCGTGTCTCTAGCCCCCCGGGAACCGGAAATATCGCCTGGCAAAGCTGTAAAAAAAATTTCCCATAGGATAATATGGGACCCGTCAATTCTGACCCCCACCCGGTTCCGACGGCTGCCAGTTCCTCCCCTGGCATCAAAGAAGCTTGTGGTTGATCTCATTCAAAAAGTTCTCAAAAGTTCTTCTATATGATACTTGTCTCATTTAAATGGGTCAGTTGGTTCTGAAGATATAGCCGGTTAAATGAGATAACTGGTTAAAGGGGGGAAGGGGTGGTTTTCTCTCCCCCTCACACCAGAAAATGCAGGGACTAGGCTAGAGTAAAAGGGGACAACCTGGGAATGCTTTTTCTGGTGTGAAAGGGGTATTATTTCAAATAGCTGGGACCTGCAATGCTCTGAATACAGCCAGGCTCTGCCACTGTCAGTGGCTATCACTTCAGCCTGGCGGCGACTGTCCCCCATTTACCGCTAGCATGTATTCCCCCTTGGCAATGAGCATGTAATCCCACATGGCAACGAGCATGGACTTCTGGCAATGAGCATGGAACCCTTGGCAATGAGCATGTAGATAAGCAGCACTTATGTAGCATAATTTTTAATAGGCATTATGATGTTTGGCATAATACATAATGGACATAATGGCGTGTAACTTAATGTGTAATGGACATTATGGTGTAAATGTTTAATGCGCGCCTTTGGTGGACAATGTCCCTGTTTATGAAGCGTATTGTGAATTTTGGCTTAATCTGTGTGGCATTATGTGAATTCTGGCTCAATCCGTGTGGCATTATGTGAATTTTGACTCAATCCGTGTGGCATTATGTGAATTTTGGCTCAATCCGTGTAGCATAATGTGAATTTTGTCTCAATCCGTGTGGCATTATGTGAATTTTGGCTCAATCCGTGTGGCATTATGTGAATTTTGGCTCAATCCATGTGGCATTATGTGAATTTTGGCTCAATTAGTGTGGCATTATGTGAATTTTGACACAATCCATGTGGCATTATTTGAATTTTGGATTAATCCATGTGGCATTATGTGAATTTTGGCTCAATCCATTTGGCGGGGTTTGAAGTGGATTGCGCTGCTGATTGGAAAAAATATATATTTGAAACAACACACTGATTGGCTGAGTAAAAATGAATGCTGGACACACTGTTACTTTCGTAAATTTTATATGGAAAGAATATAAATCAGTAATACATATACATACATTTATTACATAAAAACAATACAATAAAATAATACTAAAATTATCTCATGAATAGGGATCCCATTAATTAGGCAATAAAAGCTTTGGCAGATTTTCAGCGATGTGGCTTGCTTTAATAAGGTTGTAGAACCATATGCAAAAGATGATACTTTGTAATAGCAAGAAATAAAGGAAAATGTCCAGTTTATATAAAGTCTGGTTTAACTGTATAAGAACTGACCGATGATTTTTGATTCACAAAGAATGTTATGCAGTCACAGGTTTTTAAATTATGCTCACCCTTGGGGGTAGCACTTGCTTCGTGCTGATATGCGGGGGTCTCCAGCGAGCAGTCCCAGTTGTTAAAGGGGATGTAGCTCCTTTTCTGATGTAGCTGACACTCCTCTCGGCAGCACGCCGGTGTAACCAGCCTGTAGTCAGATACGGAACCCCCGCACTGACCACGGCGGTGAAGGAGTGATTTGGATGGTTAGTAGGAAGCTGCGCTCTGTGTTAAACTAGGCTTCCTTGATGTAGCGGGGAGAGCGGCTGGTGGAGACAGCTGATTGCCGGCAGCGAGGGGGGACGCTGCACTTCAGCTGGGAATAAGGTGTAGAGTGGGCGGTGAGCCAGCGGGTAAGCCTGTGCCGCAGTGAACTTGGTCAGCGCGGAGCGGCTTGGTAGCCGGTAGCGTGAGATGGATTGCGCTTCTCCCGTGCAGCAAGCTGAAAGTCTGCTAGATGGATCACCTCGTCACCTCGACTCGTCTTGAAAAAGTTCCCAGCAGACCATAGGAACGAAACGCATTGACGTCACTAACACACCTGCAATAGGTGATCCATCTAGCAGACTTTCAGCTTGCTGCACGGGAGAAGCGCATTCCATCTCACGCTACCGGCTACCAAGCCGCTCCACGCTGACCAAGTTCACTGCGGCACAGGCTTACCCGCTGGCTCACCGCCCACTCTACACCTTATTCCCAGCTGAAGTGCAGCGTCCCCCCTCGCTGCCGGCAATCAGCTGTCTCCACCAGCCGCTCTCCACGCTACATCAAGGAAGCCTGGTTTAACACAGAGCGCAGCTTCCTACTAACCATCCAAATCACTCCTTCACTGCCATGGTCAGTGCGGGGGTTCCGTATCTGACTACAGGCTGGTTACACCTGCGTGCTGCCGAGAGGAGTGTCAGCTACATCAGAAAAGGAGCTACATCCCCTTTAACAACTGGGACTGCTCGCTGGAGACCCCCGCATATCAGCACGAAGCAAGTGCTACCCCCAAGGGTGAGCATAATTTAAAAACCTGTGACTGCATAACATTCTTTGTGAATCAAAAATCATCGGTCAGTTCTTATACAGTTAAACCAGACTTTATATAAACTGGACATTTTCCTTTATTTCTTGCTATTACAAAGTATCATCTTTTGCATATGGTTCTACAACCTTATTAAAGCAAGCCACATCGCTGAAAATCTTCCAAAGCTTTTATTGCCTAATTAATGGGATCCCTATTCATGAGATAATTTTAGTATTATTTTATTGTATTGTTTTTATGTAATAAATGTATGTATATGTATTACTGATTTATATTCTTTCCATATAAAATTTACGAAAGTAACAGTGTGTCCAGCATTCATTTTTACTCAGCCAATCAGTGTGTTGTTTCAAATATATATTTTTTCCAATCAGCAGCGCAATCCACTTCAAACCCCGCCAATTTCTTTCTTTTGTGTGAGTCTAGACGGGCTCACAGAAGTGCATGCTGCAGCTGTAAAACCATATTATTTATCAATCCAATCTATCTGAACATACTAAAACTGCCTAGCGCCAGGAGGTGTGTCTCGGAGTGATCTATCCTGTTGTCACCCCGACACACACTCACCCCCTGTTTTCAATCCATTTTGCATCATGTTTAAGGGGCAAGTATAATGGGGTCTAGTATTTTGTTGAATAATGTGTAGAAGTTGTATATGGTGTTGTACACTCAAGGACACGCCCCCTGTTGAGTGGCCACACCCCCTTTTCTGGAGCGTGCCTTTGGTGCGCGCACAACTACATCCTTCACTTTTGTCGCCATGGTGGGCCTGCGTACTTTAAATGCCAGGGCCTATTTTTAATCCCATTCCCACCCTCTCTCTGCCGCTCTCTTAGCATGTACACTGGCACCACTAACACTGCCCCTCCCCCACCTAAACCCTCTTTTATCATGGTGCCCCCCTGTCATTTTATCCTGGATCCGCCCCTGCTCATGTTGTATGTATGTCTATGGGGGGAGGACCCTCCATGCAGGTGGTGCACCACTGGCGCATAACTGCATATTGGTGGCAAGGCCCAACATTTTCTGGGGGAGCCCACACTGGCAGCGTAGCTCAGTCTGGACAATTTCCGTGCATACCACCGAAGTGGTTCATATTGTATATTGCCATACTACAAAAATTTTGGGACAAAAAACATAGAAATATGGTACTGTAGATTGCTCAGACATGGTCATAAAAAGGCAGGACTATTATTATTATTATATTTTTTTAACATGGGGCTAATATACTGTAAATATTATTTTAATCCAGGGGCAATATGAATTTTATTTATCAGTCACCAAGATGGTCTGTGTATTACCTTGTGATTGCTAGGAGGCTCTATTTGCTGTAAAATGCTAGATACAAACTAACATGTAGGTAGGAGGGCCCTGCTCACAAGCTTACAATCTTTAGGGATAATAGGAGGGATACATAAGGATAGAATTCCAGGTACTTATGTAATATCTGGGCTCCCGTTTTTCTTATGAGACCGCATCCACTCGCCACGCTTCGGGCACGGTGGCTCGCTGCGCTTGCCACACTATATAAAATCAACTCCATGCGTAGTTGGATAGTAGGGGTATGAAAAAAATGGGGTTCATTTAACATGGGAGCCCAGATAATACATAAGTACCGAATTCCATAGCATGGCAGTCCCATCAGATTACAAGACAGTCCTGATGGGATGCAATTAGATATAAATGCTACTGTTGGTTGTGTGGGGGTTCCTGAATATGATAAGCTGCCTGAAGAGGTGAGTTTTCAGGGAAAGCTTGAAAGTTTGGAGGCTAGAGAAGAGTCTTAGTGTGCATGAAAGGGCATTCCATAGGGTGGGTACTGCCTGACAAAAATCCAGCAAGTGTAAGTGGGAGCGAGTAATGAGTGTGGACGAGAGACGCAGATCTTGGGCAGAGCTGAGAGGTTGGGTGGGGATATATTTTGAGATAAGCGAAGAGATATAAGTCGGTGTAGTCAGAGTGATGGCTTTGTATGTAAGTAGAAGTATTTTATATTGAATGCGGTAATATACAGGCTACCAATGGAGGGACTGACAGAGCAGATCAGCAGACAATGAGCATCTAGCCTGGAGGATCAGCCTCGCAGCTGCATTCAAAATGGATTGTAGTGGTGAGTCTTTTCTTAGGAAGACCGGTAAGGAGGCTATTGCAATATGTCAATGCGTGATATAATGAGTGCATGGATTAGAGTTTTTGCAGTGTCTTGTGTAAGGTACAGACAAATTTTGGATATGTTTTTTAAATGCATGTAACATGATTTAGAGACAGATTGAATGTGAGGAATGAAGGACAGTTTAGAATCAAGGATGACTCCTACGCAGCGATCTTGTGGAGTAGGATTAATTGTTGTGTTCTCAACAGTGATAGAGATATCAGGTTGGTAACTACTCTTGGCTGGTGGTAATATAATTACTTCTGTTTTGGAAATGTTGAAATGTTGAGTTTGAGGTGGTGAGATGACATCCAAGATGAAATGGCAGAAAGACATTCAGAAACACGGAGCAATGCTGATGGTGACAATTCCGGGAAGGAAAGATAGATTTGAGAATCATCAGCATACAGGTGATACTGAAATCCAAAATAGTTGATTAGTATCCCAAGTAAGGAGGTATAGATTTAGAAAAGCAGAGGACCTAAAACTGAGCCTTGTGGTACTCCAACGGTCAGAGGTAGTGAGGAGGAGGTAGAATCAGAGAAGCGAACACTGAAAGAGCGATTAGATAGGTAGGAAGAGAACCAAGAAAGGACTGTGTTCTGAAAACCTAGGGATTGTAGTGTTTGTAGAAGAAGAGAGTGGTCGGCAGTGTCAAAGGTATCTGAGAGATCTAGAAGAATAAGAAGTGAGACATGGCCTTTAGATTTAGCAGTGGCCAGATCATTGACTACTTTATTCAGTGCTGTCTCAGTGGAGCGTTGAGAGCGAAAGCCTGACTGAAGTGCGTCCAATAAGTTGTAGCATTTAAGAAAGTGTGTGAGGCGAGTGTAGGCAAGTCTCTCAAGTAGCTTGGAGAGGCATGAGAGCTGAGAGATAGGATGGTAGTTAGAGAGACAGTTTGGATCAGAATTGTGTTTTTTTAGAATGGGAGTAATAAGTGCATGCTTGAACAGAAAAGGAAAGATACCAGTAGAGAGAGAGAGGTTACAGATTTTAGTTAAGCTTGGGATAAGCACAGGAGACAGAGCTTTACTGACTTGTAGGGGTATAGGATCAAAAGGAGAGTTAGTGGAGCAGGAAGACAAAAAGAGTGTGGATACTTCATCCGCACTTGTGGCGTCAAATGAGGAGAAAGTGGCAAAGGGCTCAGGAAAGGAAGTAAGCAAGTCACTGGCTAAGGAAGAGCATTCCATTTCATCTTGGATTTTAGCAATCTTTTCCTTGAAGAAGGAAGCAAGCTCTTGCACACTGATATGGGGAGGGTGAAGGAGGGTAAAGAAGTGATTTAAATGTATTAAAAAGTCGCTTGGGGTTAGTGGCATGAGAAGAGATGAGAGGTTGAAAATAAGTTTGTTTAGCAACTGTGGAAGTCTAGGTACACACACGCCATTTTGTGATAGTATGGCCGCCATTTTGGTTCGCAGAGTTGCGCAAATAAAGTTCCATACCCGAGTATGTGTGACAATGTGGACCAGAAGAGTAGACATACTATCACACATAAATTCATAATAACACACTTACACGAAAGGAAATATAGTTAAAAGGTTTAGAACGCCACACATAGCTTAGTTAGCCCTGCACACAGCTGTCTGTATCGTGTTTAGTACCATTCCGCTCAGCTCATCATGCAAAGTATTCCGGTCATTGCGAATATTTCGCAATGTACACTGTCCGATAGTTATGGACTAAATCCATATTCCAGAGACAGTTTCTGTTGTAAGTAGTTAACAAAGGAAACTAGCTCAAACCGGTTCTTATCCTTGCTGACGCCGAAACCACCAAACAAAGGACTCTTAAAGTTCACTCCCCTACACCTGGTCAGACCAGGTACAGCGTCTAACCTCCAATTGCAGTGGACCGGACATATGATCTCTGGCCAATGAGAATGGCCTTTGACCTCCCCCTTCTGACCCTATAAGATAGGCGACACAGAGCAGCCAGGGTCTTTTCGGCACAACTACTTTCCCTGGACCTTCCTACCGGACTATCGCTCATTCCTGAACGATAGTGAGCTCTGACCGGACTGCTTTTCACATACTAGATGACCACGGTAAACGGTTGCATTTATCACGGTATTTATCCTTGTAGTTATTGTTGGCTGATTGTGTCTTGTATTTGTATTCTTTCCCCTTAGCAGAGAGTGTTTAGTATTCATTGTTATTGTATTGTATCACTTGTTATACCTGTTTATTCTTAATTCTGTAACCCCCTTTTGTCCATTAGGGACTTTAATACAATCTCTTTATGGAGTTCTAACCTCCTTATTTCTATTCCGTGGTCGTGTCTAGTTATTCGCATAATAGCGATAAGGTACATTAAGGACTCTGTCCTTACATTGCGGACTCTGTCCTTTAAGGTATATTCTCACAATTGGAGACAAGTCCTGCGAAAGGATCTCTTATTAAGGTATCGGTTCTTGGTGTATAACATACAATAGACTGTACGCTGCGCTGCGCTACGTTTTGTTCGCACGCAGTTAGGTATAAAGGGTAAGCAGGTTACGGACACATTACGTAACCTGCGCTTTTCACATATTGTATCTCTGGTCATAGTTTAATCACCATTAACACAGTGTCCAGAGCATTACGATAGGAGTGGTAGGTAGTCTTAAATGTGACAGTCACTTGGATTTTGAGATTTATGCCACTGACGTTCCAAACTACGTGATCGTTTTTGCAGGTGACTTGTTAATTTAGAGTGCCATGGCTGGCATCTAAGCCTATGTGGATTGTGAGGAGTAGCTGGAGCAGCTTCATCAAGGGCAGTTTGTAGAGTGTGGTTCAGGTGGGTTACAGCTGTCTCAGGACAGGCAAGCATAGAAATAGGTGAGAGCAGTTGTTGCAGAGAGGTAGAAAGTTGTTGAAAATCAATAACATTAGTATTTTTGCGGGTTAGAGAAGGCTTGCATGATTTAGGCATTATAGAGTTTGAAGAAATGGAGGAGGTTGAGTAAGTGATAAGGTTGTGATCCGAGAGAGGGAATGGAGCATTAGTGAATTCAGAAACACAGCATAGCCTAGTGAATACAAAATCAAGGCAGTGTCCCTCCTTGTGAGTAGAGGAGTCACACCATTGGGTGAGGCCAAGATAGGTGGTTAGAGAGAGGAGTTTAGAGGCATGAGGAGAAAATGGGCTGTCAATAGTGATATTAAAATCACAAGACAAGATAAGAAGTGTGGGAGCCAGGCAGAGAAATCTTCCAGAAATTGATGTTTGGGAAGCTCAGGTATGTGATAGATAGCTGCAACATGCAGAGAGAAAGGGGTGAAAACCCTGATAAAGTGAACTTCAAATGATGCGAATGTGAGTGAAGGAACCAGTGGTAGGACTGTGTATGTGCACAACTGGGACAGTAATATACCTACCCCAACTCCTTTACTGTTACCAGGCCTGGAGATGTGTGTCAAGTGGAAACCACCATGTGATAGTGCTGCAGGGGAAGCGGTGTCTGATTGTGTGAGTCAAGTCTCTGTGATAGTCAGCAGATTGAAGTTGCCAGAGATGAAGAGGTCGCGGACGGATGTTAGTTTATTGCAAACAGAGCGTGCATTTAGTAAGGCACATTTTAGTTACTTGGAGGGTGCTGGGATACATGTGACATTTATGAGGTTGGCTAGATTTCTATATTGTTTTGACTCAGCTGAATGTGAGTGTGGCAGGTGATTAGGCCCTGGAATTGTGGATATATCACCAGCTAATAAAAGCAGCAGAGCTAAATAAATGTTAGTGGAGGTTTGTGAATATTTGGTGTAGTGACAAGTTTTGGATGATAAAGTGCATGTAGAAAAGTAAGTAAAAAGCTCATGAGTGTTAAGAAGAGGGGAGTGAATAATGGCGTGTTCACACTGCGCGTGTGAACTACACAGCATTTACCCGGCATTTAAATGTTGGGAGCGGCGGCGACGAACCTCCGTTCTTACTGCTAGACAAATTCCTGGGTGAAGCAGTTCTACCCAGTAATTTTCCTTTTAACCCCTTCCTGACAGAGCTAGTTTTTGCGTTCCTGACAGAGCCATTTTTTTCAAATCTGACATGTCTCACTTAAGTGGGGATAACTTTTTTTTGCTTTTACTTATCCCAGTGATTTTGAGATTGTTTTTTCGTGACACATTGTACTTCAAATTAGTGGTAAATTTGGGTCGATACAGTCTGTGTTTTTTTGTGAAAAATACCAAAATGTCGTGAAAAAATGGAAAATTTAGCGATTTGCAAAATGTTAAATTTTCTGCTTGTGAGACAAATAATCATACCACTCAAAATAGTTAATAACTAACATAGACCATATGTCTACTTTATATTTCCATCATTATTTCAACTTCCTTTTAATTTTTTTGGACACTAGGAGGCTTACAATATGAATAGCAAATTCTCAAATTTTCAAGAAAATTTCAAACACTGATTTTTTTAGGGACCAGTTCAGTTCTGATGTGACTTTGAGGGACTTGTATGTGAGACACCCCCATAAATGATGCCATTTCAAAAACTGCACCCCTCACAGTATTCAAAACAGCATTTTGGAAGTTTGTTAACCCTTTAGGTGTTTCACAGGAATTAAAACAAAGTGTAGGTGAAATTTCAAAATTTCATTTTTTTTTCGGATTTTCAATTTTAATACATTTTTCTAAGGAACACAGTAGATTTTACTAGAGAAATGTGACTAAAAATTGATTCCCCCAATTCTTTGGTTTTCATAAATATCCTATATGTGGCCCTAGTGTGCACGGTGACCAAACCACCGGCTTCATAATAGAAGGAGCACCTACTTGATTTTGGAGCCTCCTTTTTATGAGATTATTTTTTAGGCACCATGTAGGTTTCTAGGCACCATAAGATGCTAAAAGTTAGGAACCCCCCCACAAGTGACCCCATTTTGCAAACTACACCCCTCAGGGAATTCATCTAGGGGTATAGTGTACATTTCAAACCCCCAGGGGTTTCACCAATTGTGGTACAACTGGGCAGTGAAAATGAAAAAAAATAATTTTTCATTTTCACAGCTCAGTTGTATCAAAATTGGTGAAACCCCGGGGGGTTTGAAATGTACTCTATACCCCTAGATGAATTCCCTGAGGGGTGTAGTTTGCAAAATGGGGTCACTTGTGGGGGGGTTCCACTGTATGGGTGTTTCGGGGGTCATTCAACCAGAATCTGTGCTGCAAAATCCAAAAATCACTCCTTCCCTTCTGAGTCCTGCCATGCACCCAACTGGTATTTTTTGGTCACATGTGAGGCATTGCCGTACCCGGGAGAAATTGGGGCACAGATTTTGGGGTGCTTTGTCTCCTTCATTCCTTGTGAAAATGAAAAATTTTGAGCCAGATCTGCATTTTTGTGTAAAAAAATTTATTTTTTTACACAAAAATGCAGTTCTGGCTCAAAATTTTTAATTTTCACAAGGAATGAAGGAGACAAAGCACCCCAAAATCTGTGCCCCAATTTCTCCCGGGTACGGCAATGCCTCACATGTGACCAAAAAATACCAGTTGGGTGCATGGCAGGACTCAGAAGGGAAGGAGTGATTTTTGGTGGTGGAATGAATGGCGGGTGCTATGTCGCATTAGCAAGACCCCCGAAGCACCAATACAGTGGAACCCCCCCACAAGTGACCCCATTTTGGTCACCAGCTTTGGGAGGGGGGCTGGCGCTGCGGCTGGCGGGGGGGTGGGAGGGGTGCTGGCGCTGCGGCAGCCGGGTGGGTGGGAGGGAGGGGGGCTGCCGGGTGGGAGGGGGGGGGGCTGGCGATCGTAGGTGATCGGTGCGGTATACACACACACACACACACACACACACACACATATATATATATATATATATATGTGTGTATATATATATATATATATATATACATATATATACATATATATACACACACATATATATATATATATATATATATGTGTGTGTATATATATATATATATATATATATACACATTTGCACATTTTTTTTTATTTTATTTTATTTTTTAACTTTTCCAGCAGCAGCATGATGCTGCTGCTGCTGCTGCTGCTGCTGCGGGGGGGAGGGGGGAGGAGGGGAGCGCAGCGTGCGCTCCGGACGTAGCGGTGGAGCCGCTGGAGCTGCTGCTGCTGCCGGGTGAGTGCCCGGCGGGTGGGAGGGGGGTGCTGCCGCTCGGTGGTGATCGGTGCTGCACCGATCACCACCGATCCCTGTGTTACCGAGCGGCTTAGCCGCCGGTAACACAGGAAACGCTGTGAATGGCTGTTCAGATTTGAACAGCCAATCACAGCGATCGCCGACCGGGGGGGCACCCCTGCCCCCCCTGGGCGACGAGGGGGGATGTCTGCTGTCAGGGACAGCAGACATCACCTAACTGTCACTGCGTCTCTAGACGCAGTGACAGTTTGAAGTCATGACGTACATGTACGTCAAATGTCGGGAAGTACTTCCCGACCATGACGTACATGTACGTCAAATGTCGGGAAGGGGTTAACATGGGTTTTTTTTTTCGGGTGAACGGGTCAACCCGTGTCCGCATACCCAGATCTCAAACACGGGTAAAAAGAAGGGTTTTACACATGTATGAGATCCGGGTATGCAGAAAGTTCACACTGCAAAAGAAAACCTGTGTTTTTTACCAGGTCGACATGCTAGACCCGGTAATTTGCCTTGCAGTGAGAACAGGGTATATTGGAAGCAGAAATGTGCACAGAGGGGATAGTTGTAGGATGAGTAGATTTTGAAAAGAATTCCATGACATGATATGAAAAAAGTAGTTTGGCGATCATGCTGTCAGTTATAAGGCTAAAAGGTTTGTACAAAGAGCAGAATAGATACCAACAATTGCAGCAAATTTGGGAAGTTACTGATGGATCAGATCTAGTGCTGAGGATCCAGGTTACACAGTCAGGAGATTCATGTTGAGAAATGATTCCAAAGTGTCCTTTGTTGGTTAAAAATATATTCAGTGGTCCGTTGTATGGATAGATTGTTTACCTTCAGTTTTCCTTTGGTTTAACATTGGTATAACATTGAAGTTCTTATTTAAATGTATGCTATCATTTGAAAAGATTTCCTTAGAATAGATGGACACAAGCCTCTATTGGCACATGCCTCCCTGCTGGTCATTAAATAATAGACTTCTAACATGTGTCTACGCACTGATTACACCTAGGACCCAGTGAGACCCTCCCCCAGAAATAGCTTAGTAATAAAACTTTTAAAACAAACAAATCGACCAAGAACCAAACTATGAATTAGCTAAGAGACATGCCCTCTTCCAATAGTCAGGAGATAGCAGACATTCCAGTTTTTAACAACCCATCAAATGCATAAGCTAAGCAGCGAGTATGGTGGCCAATCCCAGGATCGGTGGGATCCTAGGATTTTGCCCCAAAATGGTCAGGACTTCGGGATTAGACTGTGTAATGCCAGGCAGTGTCTGAGCACTTGCTCAGATGCTGCCTGGCTTCTCACATCCTCAACTATGTGGCTCTGCGCAGTGTGACGTAGTCACAGGTCATGCTGCGCGATCCACACAGTTGCCCAGCCATTCCGCTTGCCTCCAGGCGCACTGCCCATATGCTGTCCGACTCTCGACACGGATCTCACCTGTTCCGCCCGCCCTCAGGCGCACCGCCCATATGCTGTCCCGACTCTCGGCATGGATCTAACTTGTTTCGCCCGCCCCCATATTGCTGTTCGGGCCCAGCTCCCTGCCGCTCCCATCCTGCCATGAAGGTAATTATATGGGGCAGCCAGGCATATTTTTATTCGGGAAGCCAATCCTGAGATCCCGGGAATCACGGTATTGAGCATTTATCAATCCTGAACCTTGGGATTGGCAACCCTAGTAGCGAGCCCATAAATGCTGCTCAGCCGAATGATTTCACCTCCCCTTCTTTAATAAGTTAGTCTAAAATTACTTTTATTTCTGTCGGAGTCCACTGAAGATTGGTGTTTGATTGCAGTAGAGATTTTCTGTGAATTCAGTATAAATACTGAGGAACTGTACCTTTGTATGAATAAAGAATAGGTCTGTTCTAGCTCTGATTCAGGTATTTGTGCATTGATCGAGAATTAGACATAGATCCAGATCTGTCTTTGTTTTTGATAAGTGGCTATGGATCTGCCAGTGAGTTATAATCTGTTATTGATCAGGATGCGCTTGTATGATTGAAGAGAGAACCCCGCATAATGTTCTTATTCATATTTACCATTTCAAAGTAAAATGATTTTACAAATTATTATTATTTCTTGTTGATTTTTATCATCTGTCTTCTAGTGGAAATAAACCAGAAAGTTGATAGAATTCAGCTGCTCTGTATCAAGTGTATTTGAAATGACAGTAGCTTCCTATCTGCCTGCACCCTACAATAGCAGACAGCATTGTAGACAGTTCTCTCCACTGTTGTCATACATGTTTCTGCACTCTGCACGGTAAATTTGCTAAGATGAGAGTTCTATTGAAGACTGGTTTCAAACCACAACAACAGCGGTGTCAGGGGTGGGAAAGGGGAGACAAGGGGAAAGGCTGGATCAGCAGGATGCCTCCTCCTGCTGCTACAGTCCTCTTCATTGCGCAATCCGCTGCTGTAACTGCTTTAAAAAACAAATCCGAAAAGAAGGGAGCACTGGATGGAGGTGACGCCACTGCCCGTGTGACACTATTTCAAAATAAATAAATTCAAAAGGATGCAGTGTGATGGCTTGCAGGGCCCTCTGGCAGTTGCATCTCATGCACCCTCTACTAGGCATTGTGCATTGTGATTGCGTGTAGCGTGTGATACTCACTGAAGGCATTTGCACAGGGGGTGCATGCACATGCGCAAATACACCCATTGTGATTGCGTGTAGCGTGTGATACTCACTGAAGGCATTTGCACAGGGCAAATGCGCAAATACGAGCGTGCACAGACCCCCCAATATCAGAACAGGGACAAATTCAACGCCTTCCGATGTGTCTGAATAAGGCCCATAATTAGGTCTTTTATTTTTTTATCTTTCTTTAAAATAATGATTACGTACTTACCATTGACCAGACAATTTGCAATTGGCACAGGTGATTTTTTTTTTCAATTGCTTCAGCGCAGCCTTTGGCTTTGATCTCACAATGCAGCAATTATATCACATTGTGTGAGCTTATGGAAATTATTCTCTTTGTGATGTTGTTTTAATTTTTTTTAAAGCAATTTAAGAAATGCTACTATGACCTGTATAATGAGATTTCAGAGAGCGCAATCTTCCAAACCAGCCAGCAGCAGCACAGTGTTTTCTAAGTGATTAATCTTATGATGTACATTCGAAGATTGTGGCTTAGGTCTTACACTATATACTTGGCATCATGTCCGTCTACAATTTGTGAGCAATTAGTCATTTCTGCTGTACCAGAAACACGTGGAAAACTCCAAAACTGTACACTGTATGAGTACACCTCTGCAAATCACATCTTTATAATAGAGATGTGCTGGTTCTGATGATTTACTCTGATTTCAAATCAGGATCTATCAGCTTTTTTGGCTATCAGCTGTCATGTGCTTTGGGATAGCCAATAAGATCCAGATTTGAAATCAGAGTAAATCAGAACCTGAACATCTCTACTTTATATACGTAGGAGATGTACTTGTTTTGCACATACAAACTTAAAGGTTTGTATGGCAGAGCTCATTTATAAGAAAGTCTATAAATCCATACTGTTTCTGCTCGTTTTAAGCATATACATGAAGTAAAGTTTTATTAAATCTTAAATCTTTTTGCGCTGCTGCATCTTTGCCGCCGCTTATCTGCTAGTATTACCAGATAGCCTAAATCGCTCAATGTGTATGCACTGAGCGATTTTCAGCCCAGCCATTTCCCCCATCGTCGCTGTCCATACACGCTGTGCAAAATCACCCAGTGTGTATGGACCTTAACTCTCATGTCAGGTGCAGCTACTAGAATGTGCCTCAGCTGAGGTCAGTAAAGATAATTTATGAAAGTACAAGTTGTGACAATAATGTGCAACTGTGAATTTTCCACTTGCATCCTTTTTTTTTTTTGTCCAAGAACTTTGTTTAACAGATGGTTCGTATATAAGACAGTTGGACTTAGATAAAATAATGAAGAAACAGATTGGCATTAAAAATAAAAAATAGAAAGCAGTATTTTATTTTCTGATGGTCCTCAGCAGTACACAGCACCAGCACAGTTTTTATGGTAGAATTTACATTTATAGAAGTAGCGCCGTAAACAGGAAGAAATCAGTGAAATCATTTCAGAAATAAAAAAAATAAGTATGGAAGCTGCTATACATCTGGCATCAACATGGAACTTTTGGTAGGTCCCCTGCATTGCTGGTGTTTGGTTGTGCAATTAGCATTACTTGAATTTTAGCCTTATTTCCTTTTAAGCTTAACCGCTCACCATGACGATGGTGTCACCAGCATACACCTGTTTGTGGCCAGCTCCCGGATCTGATCAGTTTTTTTTTTACCCCCCATGTCCTCTACCCCCTTTATGCTATGCATCTCTGCCATATCTTGCATCCCTGACCCACTTTAAAGTGGCTGGACCCCTTTCTGGGCCCCTGTTACCGTTGTGTCAGGATTGCATGTGTTAGTGGCTGTAAACCTAATCTGGACCCAGTCAATGTCCTCTACTCCCTCTATGTTATGCAACTTTGTCATACTTTGCTTTCTTGACCCACGTTGTGTAGAGGGTGGATGCATATTTGGGCCCACGGGGGTGCTAAGGTTGTCTTACCCTCAATTTTTTTTTTTTTCAGTACTGGATTTTCTTGTGCTGTAAGGATGTGCATTGCTAACCTGTCTTGACAAAGGCCCTCTAGTGGCCGAAACGTCGACTGCATATAAAAAGTAAGATGTACAGTAGTATAGCCTGAAAACAAAAGTACCATCAAATTGTCTTAGTGATCTTACTGGCGAGTGCTGCTTGTGGATCTTATACAGTTCTACACCCATCTCCTATATATTTGGCTACATCTGTCACTCAAAGTGGGTGTCTGTGTCTATAACGCTCTGTTCCTGGACTTTCCTCTTAATGTGTGATTGCCTTCATCTGTGCTGAACACCTTTCTGAGAAATTAACCTGTTTAAAACAGGTGATGGCAATCATACATTAAGGGGAAGTCTAGAAACAGAGCATTGGGTCATGTTGGGAGGTATGTGACAGAGAACCAGCCCAGTGAGCCCACAGACAGTGCCAGACACCCACTGCCTTCCCATGTTGCCCAGCACTGCTACTCCACAGCCACCAGGTGAGCGCCCCCCTCCCGCGATTTGCGGCAAAACCTCCCCCCCGCGCGCCCCCCCCCCCCCCCTCCCGCGATTCGCGGCAAAAACACCCGCTCCCCCGCGACCCCCCCTCCCGCGATTCGCTGCAAAAAGAACCCCCCCACGACCCCTCCCGCAATTCGCGGCATAACCACCACCCCGCGACCCCCCCCTCCCGCGAATCGCGGCAAACCCTCCCCCGTGACGACCCCCCCCCCCGATTCGCGGAAAAAACACCCCCCGCGACCTCACTCCCGCGATTCGCGGCAAAAAGAACCCCCCGCGACCCCCCCTTGCACGATTGGCGGCACCCCCCCTGCGACCCCCCCTCCCGCGATTCGCGGCAACCCCCCCCCCCCCCCGCAATTCGCAGGAGCCCCAGGATTAAATGGCACATGCAAAACACTGACATGGCTATGGTCGACAATGAAAAAGGTTGACATGAGTTTTTGAAGATTTATTTTTAATTTTTTTAATTTTTTCATATTCATTGTCATGTGTCGACATGGACACCAATGAAGTGGCACACTTATGTCAACATTTACATGTGTTGACCTTTCTGTGTTGATTTTTTCTTGTGGCGATTCGCGTCACACCCCCCCCACCCCCCCCCACAACCCCCACTCCCGCGATTCACGGCACACACACACCTCCCCCGCGATTCTCGGCACCCCACCCCGTGACCCCCCCTCCCGTGATTCACGGCACCCCCCGTGACCCCCCACCTCCCGCAATTCGCGGCAACCCCCCACCGGAACCCCTGTGAACCCCGCCCTCCCGCGATTCGCGGCACCCACCCCCGCGACCCCCCCTCCCGCAATTCGCGGCACCCCCCCGTGATTCGCGGCAGCTCCAGAATTAAATTGCACATGGAAAACACTGACATGGCTATGGTCGACAATGAAAAAGGTTGACATGAGTTTTTGACGTTTTTTTGTCATTTTTTGAATATTTTCATATTCATTCTCTTGTGTCGACATGGACACCAATGAAGTGCCACACTTATGTCAACATTTACATGTGTTGACCTTTCTGTGTTGATTTTTTTCTTGTGGCGATATGCGTCACACCCCCCGCAACCCCCCCTCCGGCGATTCGCGGCACCCCGGCAACCCCCCGCGACCCCCCCCCCTCCCGCAATTCGCGGCAACCCCCCACCGGAACCCCCATGAACCCCGCTCTCCCGCGATTCGCGGCACCCACCCCCCGCAACCCCCCCCTCCCGCAAATCGCGGCACCCCCCGCGATTCGCGGCAGCCCCAGGATTAAATGGCACATGCAAAACACTGGCACGGCTATGGTCGACAATGAAAAAGGTTGACATGAGTTTTTGAAGATTTATTTCATTTTTTTAATGTTTTCATATTCATTGTCATGTGTCAACATGGACACCAATGAAGTGGCACACTTATGTCAACATTTACATGTGTTGACCTTTCTGTGTTGATTTTTTCTTGTGGCGATTCGCGTCACACACCCCCGCAACCCCCCCTCCCGCGATTCGCGGCACCCCCCGTGACCCCCCACCTCCCGCAATTCGCGGCAACCACCCACCGGAACCCCTGTGAACCCCGCCCTCCCGCGATTCGCGGCACCCAACCCCGCGACCCCCCCCCTCCCGCAATTCGCGGCACCCCCCGTGATTCGCGGCAGCTCCAGAATTAAATTGCACATGGAAAACACTGACATGGCTATGGTCGACAATGAAAAAGGTTGACATGAGTTTTTTAAGTTTTTTTTTTTCATTTTTTGAATATTTTCATATTCATTCTCATGTGTTGACATGGACACCAATGAAGTGCCACACTTATGTCAACATTTACATGTGTTGACCTTTCTGTGTTGATTTTTTTCTTGTGGCGATTTGCGTCACACCCCCCCCACCCCCCCCCCACAACCCCCACTCCCGCGATTCACGGCACACACACACACACACACACCTCCCCCGCGATTCTCGGCACCCCACCCCGTGACCCCCCCTCCCGTGATTCACGGCACACCCCCGCGACCCCCCCTCCCATGATTCGCCGCAACCCCCGCCCCGTAACCCCCCCTCCCGTGATTTGCGGCACCCACCCCCGCGACCCCCCCTCCCGCAATTCGCAGCACCCCCCCGCGATTCGCGGCAGCTCCAGAATTAAATTGCACATGGAAAACACTGACATGGCTATGGTCGACAATGAAAAAGGTTGACATGAGTTTTTGAAGTTTTTTTTTCATTTTTTGAATGTTTTCATATTCATTCTCATGTGTCGACATGGACACCAATGAAGTGCCACACTTATGTCAACATTTACATGTGTTGACCTTTCTGTGTTGATTTTTTCTTGTGGGGATTCGCGGCACACCCCCCCACCCCCCCGCAACCCCCACTCCCGTGATTCACGGCACACACACACACCCCCGCGATTCTCGGCACCCCACCCCGTGACCCCCCCTCCAGTGATTCACGGCACACCCCCCGCGACCCCCCCTACCATGATTCGCCGCAACCCCCGCCCCCGTAACCCCCCTCCCGCGATTTGCGGCAACCCACCCGGCGACCCCCCTCCCGCGATTCTCTGCAATCCCTCCCCTCCCGCGATTTGCAGCATCCACCCCCCCACAACCCCCCCTCCTGCAATTCGCGGCACTCCCCGCGACCCCCCCTACTGCAATTCGCGGCACCCTCCGCGACCCCCCCTCCCGCGATTCGCGGACACCTAAGTTGCAATACAGGGCATCTTTCATACAATTCTAACCATATTTCTCATATACAAACGTTCACAAATTAAGGGGGCGCAGCCCCTTACGACGGTGTGAAGAGCGCCCGTAGGGCGCGATGAATCACCTAGTGATATATATATATACACACAACAACACAGACGGGTGGCACTCCAGAAATAAGTACAGTAGTCAAACGATCAGGTGATCCAACGTTTCAAATGTTATTACAACATTTTTCATCAGGGTGTATATGTATATGTAGAAGATAGAGACGTGTCACTCCAGGGGACTTTAAACAAACTTTTTTATATATCAATGAAGCATGTTACATGAAATAAGTCAACGTTTCGATACCAATAGGTATCTTCTTCCAGACAACATGTAACAGCAATAACAGTCAGAAATATGCCCGCACGGCGGCGGGACCACATAATACTTACAAGCAGTCTCCATGTAATCCGGCCGGCAGCCAAGTGAAGCGCGCGTTCCCTCTCCTGACTGAGACGGGGTGCACGCTGCTGACGTCACTCCCCGCCTGCTGCATGGCAACGCAGCCAGGCTGGAGTGCGTACTTGGCAACCAGCACGGACCCCACAAGCCAGGACCATGAATGACCTGTTAGAATACAAAATATGATGCAAAATGATACACACTAAATTACATTACATTTACTCGGCTGCCAGCCGGATTACATGGATACTGCTTGTAAGTATTTATATGTGGTCCCGCCGCCGTGCGGGCATATTTCTGACTGTTATTGCTGTTACATGTTGTCTGGAAGAAGACACCTATTGGTATCTAAACGTCGACTTATTTCATGTAACATGCTTCATTGATATATAAAAAAGTTTGTTTAAAGTCCCCTGGAGTGACACGTCTCTATCTTCTACATATATATATATATATATATATATACACACAAAAATCCCTGCCATTGCAAAACAAACAAAATTGTACATCATAAGAAGAGAACATTTTAAATAAAATATTAATATTAATGTCTGTTTAAATACTGAAATTAGCCTAAATAAATGTAACCTCCCAAAGTAAATCTCCCCCTAGCCCCCACCCTGTATAACCTAGCCCCAATCTAGGTATACGTGGATCCCGAACCACCTTACTCCCCCCTAAACCCACACTGAACTATACTAAAGGCTAACACAACTAAATGGACTTACTGGGGAAATAAACTAGTGACCATTAACTAGGTCAAGCCAGTTTTTTACTAGTATTATTAGAATACAGTATCTACACTAAAGGAGCATTATAACAACATAATGGCAACAGGATAAAGAAGGTACAAGTGCATTCAAATCCTGATATGTTCACAACAATACTAAGTATGTGAACCTAAAACTAAAATCCGGCCAGGTTTCCCCTGCATAAATGGAAAAATATATACCCCAAAACACATATAACAGAACTGGAAATACTGAGACAATAGTCACAAAATTGTCCCATCGCTACATACCTACGTCATATGTTTTTATTTACTTTATTTGCATGTACTGTTACATAGAGTAATTAGAAGATTAAAACGGAAATAGGCCGGAGATTATGGTGTGGCTGAGAGACGTTTTATTGTAGTGAGTGCCAATAGATGATAGTAGCCTGATTGGTGGTGTTAGACACACCCAATGGGTGGTGCTAGACACACCCCTTTGACAGTGCACCCACTAATATAAAGTGCTGCGCATGCCTATGTCTATAATGATTACCAGTGCTAAATAGTAGACCAGTGGGGTGTCTCTCATCCTTTGTGTGCATGGCATTTAATTCTCAATAGACTTTAATAAGGTATTAAATGGGAATCATGCAGCTCTTCATAAATAACCAAAGCATGCAATGACAGAATTAGTTTTTGTTCTGGAAAATTTCCAAAGGAAAGGGTAATGCAGAACAGTTCAACGCTAATGAACACTTAAGTGTGGAAACAAGATGAATGTTTCTATGTGGAGAATGGAGAACAAAAGCTCTGATTCCATAGCAATGCAGCATCTGCCAGTTCTGGTTAGTGCGAGATGAGCTAATAGAAATTGATCACTGTTTAGAGGATGTGTTTCCTTATGGACTTGTATAAAGACTCTATTTATCAAGATCATCTGCAACCAGAGGTTACCTTTCCCATTGTATTGCTGCTTCTCACAGTGACACAAACAGCGATACTATTATCAATACTAATCTTTGTTAGGCTCCTTGATGGTGTTCTTCTGTGGGTGACGGGTGAACACAACATGTGCACGTATGACACACATCTAGTTATGCACCTGGTTTTTAAGGCCATCAGAGCCTCTCCAATTTGCCTGATCCCCATTATCAGGTATAGGTAAAGCCATTTGAATATGGCATTTCCAAACTTCCAATATTTATGCTTTTTTGCTGCTTAATGAATTGCTTATACCTCTATCGCTATAGATATACGTAGACAGCAGTAAGTGATGGTACATGGGATAAGGTTGGTTTTAACCCTTTAATAAATAGCATGGGACAGTTACGAGCCTATTTTTGCTACATAAAGTCCTAATGATATTATATGTACTGTAAATATGTAATTAAGCATTTGATCAGAGCTGTTCTGCCATAGAGCATTAGGATTCTGATGTATTATGTAGGGTCTGATGCATGGTACTGCCTTTGAGGCCTTATCTATCTACAGACTACACCAGTGATGGCTAACCTTGACACTCCAGCTGTTGTTGAACTATACATGCCAGAATGCTCTGCTACAGTTTTGCTATTTGGCCACACTAAAAATGATGTAGAGCATGCTGGGATGTGTAGTTTAACAACAGCTTGAGTGCCAAGGTTAGCCATCACTGACCTACACTCATGAAGGTAGCATAATGAAATATAGAATGCATCCGATTTTCTTATTGCTGTTTTCAATATATATGTCTGCTAGCATAGAACACTAATAATCATTTATGTTACTGCTGAAATAGATGTTTCCTTATTCACATGGTCTACAGGTATATCAGGGATTGGGAACCTTTGGCCCTCTAGCTGCTGTTGGACTACGCATCCCAGTAGGCCCTGCAACAGTTTAAGCATGGCCAAATAGCAAAACTGTAGCAGGGCATGCTGGGATGTGTAGTTCAGCAACAGCTGGAGGGCCAAGGGTTCTCCATCCCTGGTCTATATGATGTGGATGAGTTTAGCCATGAGACTTTGCTGCAATGAAGAGCGGGACAGTGACACAACATTTGTGGCCTTGGGGACTTGAACATTTAAGTAATTGAATTTACCATTTAGCTCCAAGTATGGTCATAAATAGTCTTTGATGTGATTCGTTTTAGATTGAAGCCTCCAGCTTCTATTCTCAGGCATCCTCTTGGTGAGGAATTTAATTTGGGACAGGTAGGGAAATCTTCCAATAAGTTATTAGCCTTTCATTTATGAATATTAGAATATAAACTTAACATTTACCTTCTCAGCCGTGTTGTCAGGATACTAATCAGCCGGGATGCAATTCCAATCTTGCCCGGAATGTGTTCCATCAATTGCCTCCATTAATACAGTACTTTCATTTTACTGCAGGGGAACATATTAAATGTAAAAAACTGCTTCTTATTAAAAGTTTATTTAAATAATATGCCCAGTTGCAAATGAAATGTCTGTGTGTAAATAATGTAGAGGATATATGAAATTGTGAGTTACAGCTCAGCTTTTCCTTGCTTGTATAATATAAAAAGTCAGTGAAGATAATTTATAGAGCAGATGAATATGAGGTTGAACTGCTTACCTCTATATGAAAGTGCGGCTGATTGCCCATATATTGTGCCAAGGTGCATGCCAGAGCCAGATTCAGGCCTGATGGGGCCCTAGACAAGAGACCGGTTTGGGGCCCTCCTTTCAAACAATCCATAGCACTTTTTTCTGCTGATTGCATGCGGTATAGATAGTTACCATGCTCAGTCTACTGTTAAATACTCAGTTGCATGAACATCAGCATTTTATTTATTTATTAACAGTTTCTGATATAGCGCACGCATATTCCGTAGAGCTTTACAGAGAAAATTTGAACATTCACATCAGTCCCTGCCCCAGTGGAGCTTAAAATCTATATTCCCTACCACATGTATACACACAGACATTCTAGGGTTAATTTTTTGTTGGACGCAAATTAGCCTACCAGTATATTTTTGGGATTGTGGGAGGAAACCGGAGTACCCGGAGGAAACCCACGCAAGTACAGGGAGAGTATACAAACTCTGCACAGTTAGAGCCATGGTGGGAATTGAACCCATGACCTCAGCGTTGTGAGGCAGTAACGCTAACCATTACACCATCCGTAGTGCCCCATTAAATGGATTGCGCACAATCAGGCTCTAGGTCTTTTGGAAGTACAGTAGGCTTAATAACTGTCATATTTAAAGTAAACTGACTGCCCACAATACACGGAATAAGACCATTTGGTGTGTCCAAACATTCGTTATCCTATCAAAGAAAATCAAAGAGATATTGGGAGTGCAGGCAGGTCCAGGTTCTGTCATGATGTCACACGGTAGTTGTGCATTGCTCCTCTGGGAACATTGTGGATGGCCAGGACATATCCTGCTGGGCCCAGGGCAAGCGTCTAGGTTGACCATCACAGCTGATGTTCTGATATTATATTAGGTAACCCTATTCGGAATACTACTGCAGACTATCGCATCCATCGCCGACGGAGTAACATCTCAGCGCATCCAGAGCAGAGATGTTACTCCGTCGGCGTCTATATTCAGAATGATTTCTGGCCAATCAGGAGCCAAGTTTCTCGGCTCCTGATTGGCCGAGAAATCATTCTGTTCACAGACGGCGAAGAGGAAACATCTCAGCGCCGGGCAAAGTCCTTGAAGCCGGGTACCAGTCGGGAGCAGCGCTGTCACCGGAGGTCGCCGCCGGGGAGCAGGTGAGTAGGATTTGCCTCCTTAGGTACCCCTCTGGACTACCACGGATCCCGGACCCCGGATTCTTCACGCCAGGAGCCCCGGAACCCCAGGACCAGCCCCGGAACCAGGACCAAGGCCCCGGAACCGGACTCTTCTGCCCTGGAGCCCCGGAGCCCGGACCCAGGATCCAGGGACCGACCTACGGGCTCAAGGTAGGTAAGTATCAGTGTGTGTGTGTGTTTTGTGTGTATTAAAGTTTTATTTTACAGGGTGTCAGTGTGATTTTGTGCACTATTTTTTTCACTGCAGAACTACAAGTGCCAGCGGGCCCTTTAATGCCCCGCATGCTGGGACTTGTGGTTCCCCAAGTCCCAGCATGCGGGGTAGGCTTGCTGGGACTCATAGTTCGCCAGTAAAGAAAAATAGTTTTTATCCTTTTTTTTACACAAGTCATCAGCCCGATGCCCACCGCCCAGGGGCATCGGGGACAGCCCCGGACTATCAGCATGGGCTGGTAAGTCCTGGAGGGGGGGGACCCCTTCATTGGGGGGGTCCCCACTTCCCCAGGACCCCTGCCCATGCTGACCAGCCAGGGGGTTAATGCTTTGGCCGGGGGGACTTGTATAAAAAGTCTCCCCCCGGCTGTGGCATTACCCTGCTGGCTGGTTGTGTCCGGTGCTGGTTCTTAAAATACGGGGGACCCCTAGTCATTTTGTCCCCCGTATTTTGGGAACCAGCGCCGGACCTTGAGCCTGGTGCTGGTTTTATAAAATCCAGGGAACCCCAACTTGATTGTTCCTTTGATTTTATTATACCAGCACCGGCTTTTTGAGCCCGGGGCTGGTTATGCTTAGGGGGGGGACCGCACGCCGTTTTTTTTCTTTTTTTTTTTTACAACCAAAATCGCATATATGAAAATGCGCACATTTTCATGACTAAAAATCGACCTAAATCGCGGCAAATCGCATTTTTTGCCGCTAATTCGCATCTCATTACATATGCGAATTAGCGTCTAAAAATGCGATTTTTAAAGGTGCGATTTCTGGCGAGTTTGGAACTCGTCCAAAAATCGCACCCTATTACATTTCGCCCACGGTATTTGCTTGATGTTTTAAATAACCTGCATATTTCGGAGAAGAGCATTGTCCCTTCATTTAAAGGGACGTATCATTTGGTAAAGGCGCCATTTGAGGGAGCGTCTATAGCTCTGTTTTCCAAAGACGTCCCGTCACTGTGCGCATCCATGGTGCAATACGCCAGTGACATGACGCGGTGAGCACTGACTCCTGCCCATACTTTGAGCGCCTAGCGGCAATAGGTCTGTGAGCATCTGTACCTGGGCACTGCTGCATTTCATGTCGGTCTGGTAAGGGATAGGGGCAATAGGCTGTGGTGGGAAAGCAGCAGAGTTGTCTGAAGGGAGAGTTGGCCTGCTTGTTCTGTGCAGGGTGAATATGGTCTGCTGGCTGCAGTGCCTCTACTCCAACAGAGCAGTAGGCTGACCAGAGTTTGAAGGGATAAGCTGAATAGAATGGGGCCAGCCCAGTGGTGTACATTCATCTGGTCACAGGGCCTTGGGCTGTTGAATCTCACACACTCTGCTGCCTTCCAACCTCAATGGGGTCAACTAATTCCTATGTGATTATATTTTTTCTATGAAAGATACAATTTGCGCCTTCAACAAATAGGACAAAAGTAACGTCCCGGAAAGCCATTCCTGATTAACTTTTCCAAAATGATGCAATCAGGAACGGCGTTCCAGGACCTCTGCGGCCTGTCCTGCTGTCTGTTTATTCCACCGCTTTTGGAGAGGATGAGAGCGCATTGCAAGTCTCTCTTTCCCTTCGCTGTGTCCCTGTGACTCCAGCTACCATTTAAAATGTGGCTGAACTGTCAGCTTACCAGAGCAAGCAGGCAGGCTCCTGATTGGATGCTGTCCTGCGAGCTCTCATGGACCAACCGCCGCAGGAGGACACCGGACTGTGGTGAGGGCAGGAGAGGTGCGTGCTGTGCTCTCCTCTCCTGGACAGCTGACGGTGACTGAAGCAGCAGCAACAACAACGGTGAGTTGCACTGCTGGTGGGAAATTCTGGCATATGTGTATCTTTCACTATTGGGCGCTTATGAATATCTGGCACTGCACCATTGAGGTCATATGTGTATAATGCCCCCATTTGAATTGGCCACGCCCCATGTGGCATGTGTCCACACTCACACTTTTTTGCGCACACCTCTGGCACGTGCACACAGTGCCACAAAGTTTTTTTTTTTTTTTAGACTTGCACCATTGCCTGGGGGCATTGTGTATCTGGCATTACTGGGGGTAATGTGTAACTGGCACTGCTTGTGGCATGGGTATATATGAAATTACTAGTGGCATTATGTGTATATATGTCACTGCTGGGGGCATTAGGTGTTTAAAAAAGTGTATGCACCAATTGATGCCCCACCCATTTGGTAGCTCCACCCACATCACTGCCCACTTCTGCCCCACCCACAGTACCTGAACCTATTTTCCCATAAAAATATGTGTAACCCTGAATGGGTAACCCTATTCAGAATACTACTGCAGACTATCGCAGCTATTTGTACTGATATTATAAGTATCCTCACCTTTACCATAAGAACACCTGGACCAGGCCCACCGTCCCTACATATGAGAACACCAGGACTTTTCCCAAGGTGAGCAGGTTGCTGTGGGGAAAAGTACCCGGGCCAGCCTACATAGCAACTCTTCCAGTGTACTTGAATGTGCTCCCCACCACCTTCTACCTTTTTGAATGTCATTTTTTTTACCATAACCATTTCATTTCTGCCCTTGTAATGTCTATTTGATCCCATATTATATGTTTTATTGTAGTGTTTAGTAACCTGCTGGGCACCTTTAGATGACATCAATAATAATGCCAAAATGCAACCCCTAAAATTGATTATTGTAAATATTTAATAAAATCTAATGGATTAAAAAGAGCTAATGGATTAAAGATAAAAACAAAACAAAACACTCTCTATCTATCTATCTATCTATCTATCTATCTATGATTTAAAACAGTGGTCAGGGAACTCGGTCCTCATTACCCCACACAGTGCATGTTTTGCTGGTAACCCAACAGGTGCACAGGTGTACTAATTACTCACAGACACATTTTATAAGGTCAGCAGGTGGAGGTAATTACTTCACTTGTGATTCTGTGAGGAGACCTGCAAAACATGCACTGTGTGGGGTAATAAGGACCGCGTTCCCTGACCACTGATTTAGAAACACACTGTTCCATCAGAGAACCAGCCTAATACGGCCTACACACATGCCGATATTAATGCCCTCACCAGTGGCGTAACTAGAATTTACGCTCCCCCCTGCCCCAAAAAAAATTGGCGGCTCCCCCCCCCACCCGGACTGCGGAGGATACTTTGCAGGCTCCGCAATATTCTGTGAATATTATTATTTTTTCAAATGCCAGGAACTAGCTGGCGGAGCAAGCAGCGCCGCACGGGATCAGGGGATGGTGGCTGGCTTGGTACTCCCCCCCTCCTTCTTACCGTGTCCTGACCCGGTTTCATCTGCCGCGCTGCTCCTGGCCACAGTGATCACACAGCCTATCTGATCACTGTGGCTAGGAGCGACGCGGCAGGCAGAAAGACAGTAAATTCTACACTCCCGCAATCCCGCTAACTGCCCTCCCTGTCTGCCCTCCCGTACTGCACCTTACGCTGATGCCAGCGTATAGCAGGCAGCCCCACTCACCCAGCCAGCCCCAGCCTGACTGGCTACAGGGAGCCTGGAATAGACAGCATCGCGGCATGCAAGCTGTAAGGGCAGCGGGCAGAGTGGAAGGGGGAGCGCTCTGACACTGCGTCCTCACAAAGACAGCCCGAAAGCGTTCCCTCTTCCACCCTGCCCGCTGCCCTTCCAGCTTTCACGCCGAGCTGCTGTCTATCTATTCCAGGCTCCCTGTAGCCAGATGTAAGGTGCAGTGCAGTGGTCAGAGGTGGAGAGAGTATCCTCACCTCTGGCGTCGTGAACCTGCGCCCCAGTTGCACCTGCTCCCCCCCGCCACCGCTGGGGCTGCGGAGCCTTCGTTACGCCACTGCCCCTCACATCGGTGTGTGTGGAGGGGCTATATCGGCAGCAGTGCGCGTCCCCGCGCCTCTTTATCGCTGGCCGAGATTGATGGACAGTGTCCATCAATCTCGGCATCGGCAGGGTTCTCCCACCGGAGAACACTGGCGCTGTCTGCTCGCTTAGCACACAGAGCTGACAGCTCGCTCTGTGTGCTATGCGATAGCGGTGCAGCACAGCCCGACCTAGCATAGCTAGGTAGCCCTGCACACATCGCAATGTGTGTAGGGCCCATTAGAGTAAGAACCCCTTCCAATGTTGGTGTTGGAGCATTTGTTTCTTCCATTCACAATTGGTGATTCTTTGTTCATTGCATGACAAGTTTGTTAGTGAAATCTTTACTTACCTTACACTAGGGTGACCAACTCATCCCTTTAATCCGGGACACATATTAATAACACAGGTTCTGTGGCTGGCTTTCACCTGGTTTTAAACTGCCACAGAACCTGTGTAATTAATATGTGTCCCGGATTAAAGGGATGAGTTGGTCACCCTACCTTAAGGGCCCCATACATCAGCAATTAATTGTGACAATTTTCAAATATGGAGATGATTGCCACAATTAATTTTAGATGTGTGGGCTCCCCCTTTTGGCAATCCCAATCAAAATCGCCAATCGATTGCTTAATCAGGTTTTTAAACATGCTTAATAATCTGGTATTATCTGCAGATCTTTTTTATATGTGTGGGCATTCCCAATTCATCTTCTTCATCTATTTACATTATGAACAGCTGAAATGACAATCAATTGGGCAATTTCCAGATATGAAGATGCAATCTTTAGATGGAAAAATCTGCCGATCACTGAAATAAATCTGTAATGTGTGGGCAAAGTCAGATAGATTGTAAAATCCATTTATCTGGACAAAAAATCCTGATGTATGGGGCCCATTAGACCAGGGGTAGCCAACTCCAGTCCTCGAGAGCTACCAACAGTTAATGTTTTTTTCAGGTCTCCTCACAGAATCACAGTTAAAGCAATTAGCTCCAGCTGTGGATCTTTTAAAATGTGTTAGTGAGTAATGAGTGCACCTTTGCAGCAGCTAGGTTGTCTGGAAAATGTGAACTGTTGGTAGCTCTCGAGGACTAGAGTTGGCTACCACTGGCTTATGCCATTTATACAGTAGCTGCAATTGTTGGTTTGGCGCCCATTGCAGATAATGGGAACCAAACACAGAGACTTTCCAGCTGCAGTGAAGCCTTCCAGGTTTAGCTGAGTCATGCCTGGTAGACTACAATGAGCACATGCAGCTGGTCATCGCACATTAATCAGTAGCCTGTCACCAGCAGCTCAGCAGAAGACCTTGCCAAAGAGGTGCACACCACTTGACCTTGCCAAACAGTTATGCTAAATACTGTACCAGCAGTATATTCATATTTATCCTTGTGATACTAAACAAAATATGCCACCGGGCCCGATGTACTAAGCTTCAAAAATTGAAGGAGAGTGATAATAAAGCAGCCAATCAGCGCCTACCTGCAATGTTACAGGCTGGGTTTGAAAAATGACAAGTATGAGCTGATTGGCTACTTATTTATCACTCTCAACTTTATCAATTTTTGAAGCTTGATACATCTGGACCATAGTTCTAAAACAGAGCCTATCACGGGCTGTAGCTGACTTGTGGTACATAGATCTTGCTACTGTTCTGTACTGAGTTTATGTATAATGAAATTGCTACATAGTTACTATATTTGTAGAATTTATTTATTACCTTTTGAAGTGCTTACAGTATGTTGTATGTCTAATGGTGTGTACACACGGTGAGATTCCTTTGCTATTCGACTTAAGATTCGAGTGCTATGCAATCTTTGCTAACTCTGTACTATTTACATACAATTCATACATCTACATTCAATGTGCACTATATAGTCATTGCTGCCCTGTCTATCTGGGTTTCGAATTGTGCTGTCAGGGGAGCGCACATTGGGATCGCAAGGTAAAAAACCTGTGCGATCTGTATACGATCTGCATGTGATTTTGACTATATAGTCAAAATCTAATGTCAAATCTCACTGTGCGTACACAGCATAAGACTAATGTGTGTACACACGGTGTGATTACTGTGCGATGCGATCAGATCGCATCGGGATCGAATCGCATGGCATGCATACTATCTGCATGCAATTTTGACTATATAGTACAGATCTGCAGTATATAGTCTATGCAGCCAAGACTTTCTGCTTGTGATATACGGGAGCGTGCATCGGGATCGCAAGGGTTAAAAACCCATGCGATCTGCATTCGATCCTGCTGAGATTTTGTATATATAGTCAAAATCTTGTGCTGATTGTGCTGTGACGGTTATTCTAGTTCACTCTTTCTGACAAATTCCTTCTTAAGGTGCGTACACACGGGGGAGATATATTGCTCAGCCATATATGGCTGAGCAATATATGGCTGAGCAATATATTGCTCAGTTTCTCCTGTTCATCAGCGACCAGAGATGGTCGCTGATGAAAAAGAAACTGCTGGGGGGAGCCCGGCAGTGGAAATCAGCTGGTCGCAGGAGCATGTTCCTGCGACCAGCGATCACCACAGGGGCAAAAACGGGAGCGCGCACCTGGCTATATATTGCTGGTGCACACTCCCATTGCGGGCAATATGGTCGCTCAGCGACCATATTTCCCGCGATTTTGGACAAAATCGCCCCCGTGTGTACGCACCTTTAGATGGACAAAACCATATGCACTGCAGGTGGGGCAGATGTTACTTGTGCAGAGAGAATTAGATTTGGGTGGGGTTTTACTACAAAGTGAGATCTATATTGCAGTGTAAAAATAAAGCAGCCAGTATTTACCCTGCACAGAAACAAAATAACTCACCCAAATCTAATTCCCTCTGCACATTTTATATCTGCCCCCCCCCCCCTTGCAGTGCACATGGTTTTGTCCATCTATAGGTGCCCATACACGTTACAATTATTGTATCCAATATTGGATACAATATCGCATCTTGGTTTTGCGATAAGATAAGATGAGATCTAGTACAAAAAGTATGTGCTGCACATGAAGGATTTTGTCAGAAAGAGTGAACTAGAATAAGGCTCTGTGTGTACACAGCATTAAACACAGTACAATACTGACAACCCATAATGCATTGTGCAGCTTCAGACTAAATAGGACATATATTTTGTACTATTGGAACTAACTTTAAATGTCCATCATTGTTTTTATTAGTATGATTATGTATTTCTTTATATTTCATTGTCAGTAGTAATATTTTACAATGACTGTATGTATAAATGAAATGAGTATCTTATCCCATGCATCACCACTGCTCAGAGATAGACAGTGTGTAGATTGGCAGGATTTTGCATATAAGCATAGGCCAGGGGTTCCCAATTTTGATTCACGGCACCCTAGAGAATCAGAATTTTTTTCACGGCACCCCTAGGTCCCAAAAAAATTAATTAGATTGGGTTTATATGCGATTCTTAGTGGCAGTTATGTGGTAAAGGGCAGGATTTGCTTCTGTTTGTACACATTCTATGATTGGCAGCCACCAGCACTGGTTTTGCTCATAAATAATTAACCATTAATAATTTGAGTTGGTCCTAGACCACCAACCCAGGGCACCCCTGCATGTGTCCCGAGGCACCCCAGGGAGCCACGGCACACAGTTTGGGAACCACTGGCATAGGCAAACCGCTGCTCCGCACAGATCACGAAGCACACATCGCAGGTGCATAGCATGTGAGTCGTGATGTGTGCGGGGCATCAGTCATATAATAAAAGTACAATACAAATGAAGGGGCATAGTGATAAAGAGGAGAGAGAAAGTACCAGCCAATCAGCTGCTGACATTTTTCAAACACAGCCTATAACATAGGAGCTGCTTGGTTTGTACTTTATAATTCTCTACATTATCCATCTACAAGGCTTAGTACATCTCCTCCTGGTATGTATGTTAAACCTATAATTGCACACAGAATGTTACTTTTAGAATATAGTTTAGCCTGCTTACACTCACCATTATAAAATATATGGCAAGGAGTATATTCTTGTCATTATATCTTCTTTATTAAAGATATTATAGGGGCATATCCAATTAGAAGAGCAGTCTACTGCACTGGGAAAGAATGTAAAACCTTGTGTACTGTGTGGTAACGAATAAATGCCATGTAAATGCATGGAATCCCAAGTGTGCATTTTAACACCTCCCAGCTGCAACGAAAATTGCACCCTCTGGTAATTAACACGTGTGGATTCGGCTATTTAATAAATCCATTAGCACTGACAATTAGCCACAATTTGATTTGATATGTCCCATAGGGATGCAATAAAGCATCCAGGGATGCCAGCAGTCAGAATACTGGCACCGGAATCCTGAATAGCGTCCACAAGACCAATACCGGAATGCTGACATTTATCCGGAATTGAGACTGCTGGAATCCTGTAAGTAGGCATTTGGCTGGAAAGGGGTGGGTTATTTAGGTAGTGGGGTAGGAAGGTTAGGGATAGACGAAACTAGCGGTGAGGGTAAAAGTTAGGCTGCAGGATGGAGCATTAGGGTTAGGGGAGGACAGGGAAAAGGTTTCCAGACCCTTGTTGGGAATAACTATATCGGGATGCCGGCATCGATATTCTGTCTTTTGGCATGACCATTTCTGGTCATCCATATGTATTTTGTCCCAATTAATAATACCACCACCGGAAACAAGGTGTGTGCAGGATGTCATGACGAAAAGGAACAAAAAAGCAGAAAACTTAAGGCCCCTTTACACTACCGCAATTTGACATTCCATTAGACCCGATGCGTAGTCCCGTGCCCATCAGGTCGGACTCTAGAGACTGAACCTCCTGCATGCAAAATCTATCGGACTGGACCCATCTGCAACACATCATGGGTGCTTTTTAGCACCACTGGCACACACCTATGTACAGGTCTGGGCGGTGGGGCGGGCAGCAAAATTTAAAAACACACTTTCAAAAGACTGACCGGCCGCTGATTGGCAGAGAGAACTCTCAGCCAATCAGTGGCCACCAGATGGGAGGCTGCTGATTGGCTGAGTGTGCTACTATGTAACCTACAAGTCCTAATGCTCTCATACTTTAGGTTTTGTGAATTGATGTCTAATATTATGCAAATTTGCTTCTATAGCATACATTTTGAATACTTGTCAACTACAAAATTATACCAATTTGAGCCATGAAGGTAAGACATATGGTTCATTGTTACATTATACTAACAGTCTACTGCAACTCTGATAAAAAGTATACTCCCCACCCTCCCACCACTTCATTAAATACAGCTGAAACTGCTCTCACATCTTTAGGACAGTGTCCTTATGTTATCTAATGTGGGTCAAAAAGCCGATATAGCAGGCATTTTCATTGTGTGACATGATAGATGCATTTAAAAAAAAAAAATCAACAACTGCAAAATAATGACAAGGCGTAGCAGAACAAAACTTTCTGCAGAGAGCTGGAGACATATTCAGTAGACAGTGATGATCACAAGGAGGACAGATTCCAATAATAAGTTTGCTTATTCAGTTGCTTGTACTACTATGGATAACAGTAGATAGCAGGGCGATAACTAGAGCACTGAGGTTGGTGCCCCTGCAACGAGTGCTGGAGTGCAGAGCCGGCTACAGCTGTAATGTACAGCACTAGTGGTAAGCCCGGCATGACTTACAGGGCACAGAAGGAGCAGCAGCAGTTTGGAGGAGGAGCCCATCCCCTCATATCAACAGCCCTTCCTCTCTAAAGCTTTCCTGCTGCAGTTGCTAACTGCCCTGATGTTCTTGGCATGAAAATGCTGAGCCTGGTCAGAAGAGAGTCAACATCCTGCTCATGCCTGCCAGCAGTCATGGCTGCTTCCCCCTACCCATCCCTCTAGTTACATTCAGTAGAAACTACTGTACGGCATATTGTGTAAGGGCACTACTACTGTGTAGGATAGTGTAAGAGGCATTCCTGTGTGGCATATTGTGTACGGGCACTACTACTGTGTAGTACAGTGTAAGAGGCATTCCTGTGTGGCATATTGTGTACGGGTTCTACTACTGTGTAGTACAGTGTAAGAGGCATTCCTGTGTGGCATATTGTGTACGGGCACTACTACTGTGTAGTACAGTGTAAGAGGCATTCCTGTGTGGCATATTGTGTACGGGTTCTACTACTGTGTAGAACAGTGTAAGAGGCATTCCTGTGTGGCATATTGTGTACGGGCACTACTGCTGGGTGGCATTATGTATATTTTATTATATATTTATATAGACAGGCAGACTTTTATTTCTTGCAACAATGTTGAACAATATTAGTTTAGTATTACTTAAATACAATAACATTATTTGCAGATATGGTATCTATAAGATCTTCTTTAATAACAATATATGACATGGAATAAATCTGGGTATGGAAGATGAAGATATGGCTCATTCAGTGACATAGGGGCCAATTCACACTGGCATGCCCAGGTTGCAAACTCGCAGCCTGAGTGATTATCGAGTAACCGTGCATGCGTACGGTATGCCCGATGGCAGTGAGTGAAGGCTAGCCTTTGCTCGTTGGGTGATTGACACCCTGCTGGCATTTGGGGGCATGCTGTGGCATTTTCTGGGCATTCCACATAAAATGCTGGAGTCCCCCAGCTGTCGGAAGGGGGGGCCACTGACGTCATCAGCGGCCTCCTTCTCCCCATGCCCTTCGCAGCGCTGAGTGAGTCATGGCTCAGCCAGCGCTGCAATCAAGGGGGAAAATGATTAGATGGTGAATAAGGTTCCCCCTGTGTGCAAGGCTGCGTGCGCTTTCAGGGGGAGCCTGTGTTTGGCAGGGCGACGGCTACCTGCTCGCTGGGCTGTAAACAATCACAGCCCAGCGAGCAGGTCTGAATCGGGTGCGCGGTACAGTAAATGATGTTCAAACCCCCATCCGCTCAAAAAAAACATTAACATCTTCATAGAGGGGTAACACTTCCTTTTAATACAGATAGTTGTTTGTTAAGGTTGTAACAATGTTGGTTTGGATAATATATACTTCCCGTGTTTGTCATTTTACAGTTGATGAATACAATAGCTGCATAAGGTCCGTGTTAAAGTTTCAGACATGGATATGGTGTTGTATGATAATCTTAATAACGTTTCCACATTTTTCCTACTTAAAATTATAATAAAACGGTTTGCCTGAAGTCCATCTGTACATATATAGATACTTTATTGTTCATCCGTTTTGCTACTATTCCTGAACTTTACTACCATAACTGTTATGTTATCAGGACATCCTCTGTAGAAGGACTGTAACACAATACTTTTGGCTCCAAAGTGAGGTTCATCCAGCCGCTCTTTAATGAACCGGACAGCCTCTTCATTGCTGAAAGCGTCCCAAAGCCCATCAGATGCCAAGATCATAAATTCTGGCTGCAGCTTGTCAAGGTCAAAGCTCAGGATATCAGGGTCGGAGATGATGACATTTAGATTTTTCAAGGGGTAATCTCCCAAGGAACGGGACATTGCCAAAATACCTTGAACGCGCCAAGATCCGTTGAAACTAATGAAACCACCTGGAGAACAAAAGACAAAAACAAAAACCAGGGTTACAGCCTAAAATCTGCAGAAGTGGGTCGATGTTGAAGTTTCGTGACTGCTTTTCTGATACATATGTGTGTTTCTGGAGTAGTTATTCCACGCAAAGGGTTAAATTTACCAAGATCGAATGGATATGAATGCACCCATTCATACCCATTTGATGTGATATGTGGCCATGACCCGGTGTCTGGCAAATTTACAAACAGCTGAATTCGGCTGATTTGACAAATTTTATGAATGGCAATTTCAGACTAATTTGGCTGTACAAATGAGTACACCATCAATAGGACTCCACCGTATATATAGCCATAGCGTTTGGCTTGGATTTACAATCCTTCATACTGGCTACGAATTCAGCAGTAAATACGACTGGAAAACAGACCTAATTTTCCAAGCCTATTTGGCTGAACGGATCATCGGGCCTTATTCTAGTTCACTCTTTCTGACAAAATCCTTCTTAGATGGACAAAACCATGTGCACTGCAGCGGGGCAGATGTAAAATGTGCAGAGAGAATTATATTTGGGTGAGTTATTTTGTTTCTGTGCAGGGTAAATACTGACTGCTTTATTTTTACACTGCAATATAGATCTCTCCTTGAAGTAAAACCCCACCCAAATCTAATTCTCTCTGCACAAGTAACATCTGCCCCCACCTGCAGTGCACATGGTTTTGTCCATCTAAGAAGGATTTTGTCAGAAAGAGTGAACTAGAATAAGGTCCATAGTTACATAACAAAATATCTATTTTTATCAATTTAATTTTTATTTCTCACCATCAGCCTGCTGCCCACAGCCCAGAGGTGGCGGGGACAGATCTGTCCTTCAGCCTGGTCAGGGCTATCCCCTGAAAGGGTGGACCCCTTTATTGGGTGGTCCCCACTCCCCCGAGCCCACAGGGCTGATGCTTTGGCCAGGGGACCTTATGGCTGTTTCCCCAGCTGTTTGGTTTCCAAAATATGGGGCACCTCTACTCCTTTTTGTCCCCCTGTATTTTGGGAACCAGGACCGGACCAAGAGCCTACAGTATAGTGGGACCCCCATTTGATTTCCCCCCTGTATTGCTGTAACTAGGACCGGCTAAATGAGCCCGGGACTGGCTATGCCCGTAAGGGAGGACTCCACTTGGGGTTTTTAAATGCTTTATTTATATTTCTTATTTTTACAGAGAGAAGCATTCACCGGGTTTGTATTTTCCGAGGGTGAAGTTATTCGTATTTGTCAGATCAGTGCAATGCTTCATGCTGGTCTGTATTTGGCTGCCGGGAAACTCATCAGCCAAACATAAATACCAATCCAGTGAATACGGCAGCTTTGTAAATTAGCCGTATTCTCTGATTGTATTTTTGGTCCAATTACGTCCGATCCCGGTTGTATATGGGATCGTCCGTAATCCGCCTTCTTAGTAAATGTCCCCCAAAGAGTTTAATGTTGTAGTTGTGGTGTGCAACAGAAAAGCAGTTCTTAGGCACAAAAAAGCAAAGGAAAACAATGATATTTAGTGAGAGAAGAGGGCAAATTAGATACAAGAATCTACAGGAACTGGAGGCTTTTTGCCAAGAATGGGCAGCTTTACCATCTGAGAAAACAAAGAGCCTCATCCACAACTACCACAAAATACTTCAAGCTGACATTGATGTTAAAGGAGGCAATACACGGCATAAGAACTGGGGTATGTAAACTTTTGATCAGGGCCATTTGGGTAGTTCCTGTTGTCATTATGATTTAAAGAGTAAACACAATTGTTTGACAATAAATGGCTTCACCCAACCACTAACCATGAGTGAAAGAAAAGTTTGTGAGTTATCATTCATATTCTCTGCCAAATGGCCAGAAAAGCACAAAATCTGATAGGGAATGTAAACTTATAAGCACAACTATACACACACACACACACACACACACACACATATTATGCTTCATTATATGTAGTGCACTGCAGCTTTGTTAAAAACCTTTTTAACGTCCTACCATCTCTGTGCCATACAGGGCTACAGAACTGTCACTCACATTCCTCCTGCTTAGACAGCCCCCTCTTCCTCCCTCCAAAATGTCAACCGAACACAGAGAAGTGAAAGAGATGATGATGGACATATTCAATAAAGTGTAAGCACATCATTTACGTAATGCACAATTCTAAACAAAATGTCAGATAAGTTTTCTTGCGTCTGAATATATTCATTGTAGTCTCTAGGCTTAGCTGTACTTTTCAGTGTAGCACAAACAAGTGACATATTATGCTGACTTGCAAACTAGAAATGAAATCCCCAAATTATGTAGGATGAGTATTCCAAATGGCAAGGTACAATGGCTCCTGGATATGAATAAAGAGTATATTTTAGAGGACTCGTCATGCAATGGATGTGGAAAGTTTAAGCTTGTAATATGTATTCATGCAGACAAAATCTTACCTGCTCTCTTAATCCTCTTTCTTTCCTTTAGCTGATATGGTTTGTGATCGTGTGATAAAGGAATAGCGTTTCCGTCTTTGTCACACAAGACTCCCCGCGAATCCCCAACATTTGCCACTGTGAGCTCTTTGTCCGATAACAATGCGATTAAGCATGTGGTACCTGCAAGGAGAAAGCAGAACAAATTGCTCAGTCCATTACATTCAGAGACAAAGGAGTTTATTTAATGATGTGCAATTTACAAAAATGCCAATTCCGACAAATCATATGACAATATTTTTTAAAGGCTAAAGCCAGCTTGTTGCATTGTTGGCTTCGCCTTAAGGAAAACTACCACGAAAATGGCTGAACATAGTTGAATTTATAAAATGTGACCTCATTATTATTAGTATATCAACATAACCCCATAGATTCCAAATGCTCAGATGTGTATGTATGTCTGTGTGTATATCTCTATCTATCTATCTATCTATCTATCTATCTATCTATCTATCTATCTTATTCAAATATAATTGTGCATGTCAGGCTTAAGGCCCATATACTCTGGGCGAACTTGATCTGAAAGTGTTTAATCTTTTGAGCTGCTTTTAACTCCAAAGCCACCCAGTGTGTATTGGCAGGGGCCAGGCGGTGAGTGCTGATGCGTGCTCCCATATCATTGCCGGTGGCCGTCATTTGTGCGCTGGTTTTACCAGCAGACTGAATGGCTTTCCATAGCATCCTGCTATAGAAAGCCATTCCCGGTGACAACACTCGTTGGGCAGGTAGAAAATCACCCACTGTGTATTGATCTTTTAGGCAACCTGCGTAACTCTAACTGTTGTGAAACTACAAGTACTACCATGTAGAGCCAGCTTTTGTGACATAAAAAAGGAATCGAAAACACATACCCTTGAATCGTGCTAAATAGATCAGCTATGTAACTTAGCCACCCCAAAGTACTAATCATATGGACCTAGTACAAGACAAGTGAACTAAAAATAAAAATAAAAAATAGCGGAAAATACATGTGACCCATGTTTGGCTGCAAACACACTAACCGTAAATGCCGAGTATCCTAGAAGCAAAGCATTGCACATAAGGTGCAAAACTCAAGAAAGATTGCACTGCACTAGAATGGTGCCAGGCATCTCATGCCATATGGCATAAAACAAGATCGGCATTTTAGGAGAAGTCTGTGGGGGGTATTCAATGTTCCGCCACTATTTCCGATGGGGGAAATATTCAATGATGTCTATAGTGACAGCATTGATGCGGGTTCACGGCAGAATGGGCCTGACTTTAGAAGCTGTCGGGCCCGTTCTGTCGATAACGGCCAAGGATTGTCGCGATCCCGGCCGCAGATCGCCAATCCACGGCCGTTTTTGCGGCCATGCCCCCTTTGCGACAATCGGCAGGCGGGACATGGAATCCCGCCAGTCATTCAGCTGTCGGGTTGACCGCAAACGGGCCAGGATCACGGCTGTTGGCAGGGATTGACAGCCGTGATCCTAGAATGAATACCCCCTGTATATTCTGATGCTTTTACACAAACTCTTAAAAGATTTCCTGCAGGATTTCCATGCAGATGCCCAAGTTATTTACATTGTCTCAGGAAGAGAAGAGTAGATTTTAGCTTGTTTAGGCTCTTACAATAGTAAATGGTAACTCATAATGACCAGAGGCATCTATTCATTTACTCTATCCTGTGGGATATTACTGCGCATCTAATGCTTTTTGCTTTAGTGAATATCAATAGCTGCTGGCCTAGATAAGAGGTATAGAAGAAACACTTAGTGACTAAAAAAAAAAAGCTTGAGGCGGCAATGAGACAACGACAAAACAATGAACATTGGGAAAAATGTGGGTTGTTAAAAAATGCTAGTACATAGCCGATTGTGTGCTGCTTGTGGGTGCTACGCAGAGATCTATAACACTGCAGGAAGCCTGAAGTAGCATGAAATATGATTCTAAAGACCATCAACATAGTTTATTTTGGACACCAGGAGAACAGAGCATCTCCTGTTAATAATTTACACTCTATCCCTTTGTTGTGGCGGCCCTGCCTCTTGCAGCTGCTGATCATATTATTTGGAAGCCATGCATTGTGTCAGCATCAGTAAATTATGCCCCCCAGCACATGGCCTACTGGCAGCCCTGCAAAGCCAATCTCTCACCGACTCTTTATGTGACAGATGATCCCTTTCCCAAGTGCAATGCATATCTTTTTCAGGTTAACATATTTGTGTGACAAAGTTTTGATGATAATAAACTAAACGTGTATCTGCTTCTGTTGGCTTTATGTTGCTTGAAATGTGTTAAATAGATTTTATATACGCTATAAAACTTTTTTCACAGAGACTAATAGGAGCACATATGTTTGGACTAAAGCTGGTCTCAGATTGCGGTGTTGGATGAGGCAATACCAGGACATCTGAATTTGTTTTCGTAAAGTCTTGTCCTCCGGGCAGAGAGAAGAGCGCTGTTTATCTCAATTGAATTTCAATTGCAAACATGCATAAATGTATCTGATAAAGATACTCTGAGACTCTGAGAAATCCCTATAGTATGAAACTGGGTAAATTACTCAAATGACTCTGATAGGTTCCTACATGTATAATTTAATTACTATGTTAAATAATCTGGGCTAAAAACTGTCACAGCTCAAAATGAAAGTACATTATCCATGATTTTCCCTGTTTAAATGGCTTTACACCTGCCTTTATAGTTTTTCAAAATCCCGATGCCATGCATCGCAGGTATTTCAGGTTGTCCAGTGCCCTTATTAATATGATAATACAAACTGCCTGTCTCCTCACACTCACCTCCTGAGATTGCCTGTGCTCAGTGCTATTTTTCAGCAGGAACCAGCAGTAATCAGGTCCTGAACCTCTGAATAAATATGACATCATAGGGAACTGGGTTCCTGCACCTGTTGGGTATGGATCATTAGCAGGGCCGGCGCCACCACTAGGCAGCTTTAGGCATTTTTTTATAGAAAGGAGAAAAGGGACTGTTATTCAGAATGCACACTTAAGCCAATAAAACATAACTTTTATTATGATTAATTCAAATTCCCTACTAATATTTTATTTGGGAAATAGCAGTGAAATAAAGAAGTTAAAATCACACATACAAACAACACATAAACACATACATTGTGCTCGTATTTTAAAGAGGTGTATTAAAATAATAATGTATTGTTAGAAAAAATGTTGTGTCACTTTTAGCGTAACCTATGTAACCAGGCAATTTATGCTAATATCGCTTATAAATATGTATGTCTTTAAACCTATACACTCTAGATAAGTATAGTCGGCAGTTCTAGATGTGGTATTAAATTTCTTTTTAGTAGGATAGTGTGATACACATTATTGTTGCACTGTATTACATTAAATTAGTTTGTATTATTATTCATCACATTATATTACTGATTTATTAATACTCTGCTGGCATCTAGTGACCACTCGTATCAATATTCGCTGCAGTCGTTTTCCATACTGGGACACTGTCCTTTGCAACATACAGTATATTGTGCAAATATTGTGCTTAGGTAATTGGTGAGGTATGCTATATCAAATTCTCTGGAAATGGATGTAAATTAAAAATCTATATACATGCTGGTCTCATATCTTTAAGCTTTGTTATTACTGACACTGGTTCCCTACACGTGTTTCACTAATAGACAGCTTTGTCAAGGCAACCAGAGTGTCCTTAATGGAGAATATTTATTCATTATTCAACTACCAATGGGATTCATCCATTCATATCATCTGATTTGTGTGGACCAATTGGCATGCTCCCATGTGTGTAGTGGGAAAGCCCACTGCCTGGGTTTGATGATGTCAGATGCCAAAATCTCACGATACAATGTATCTATCGCCTCTCATAGGTCATTCCTTCATGCCAGGACCATGTCACTAGGACGTGTCCTGCACGGATTCGTCAAGCCTGATACTGTCCGCCCCTATTTCCTCCTATATCATTTTTGGTGACCAGCACTTGATCACATGGTGCGCAACGTCACTATGCAGTGATCGGCGCTCTATCAGATGATGTGCCGCGTCATCGTCCTGTGTGTAGCCCAATGATATTGGCTCCCTGTATTCCTGCCCCAGTCCCCAGCTGTATGTCACATGATCTATCTTATGTCACGTGACCTGCACTTCAGACACGTGACACACTGTGTCAAACTCTGCTATGCATTCATTAATCCTTTTAGTCAGCCAATCACAGTGTTCCCTTATCGGGACTAGGAAGTACTTCTTTGAAATGGGACAGTGCCCCAGCCCTGTATTGAGCATTCTTTATAATTATAGTATATTATTTCAATTACGGGGTTATTCTTTACACCTTTTGTATTGTGAGATCCTATTCGCTATTACACTATGGTTCCATAGATGTTCCAAATTAACCAAAAAATATATAAAATATATATCACAGGATATATGTACAGGCAAAAGTAATATTCATAATACTTGTTATGATTATTGTATTTATATGATGGTAAGTATAATTCTATTGGGTACCATTTATTCATAGCTGCCTACCCTCCTGCATTTTGCAGGAGTCTCCCTGAAATAGCAGCAAACTCTCTCTCTTCCTCATTGGTCTAGCAATCTCCCTCATGTCACCTAGCCCTCATTACACTGTTACATTTTAGGGGAAAAAAAGGAATGAAAGATAGATACATTTACATTGAATCATCAGCACCATTTCCCAGCACTTTAGCAAGTATAGTAGCTCTTACTAACTGCTTTGGGGCTCATCTACATTTGGATATAATTAATTTGAAAAGATTCTAAGTGCCATGTTCACAATCTCTTTTCACAATCTCTCCATATATGGAAGTAGACATGCCCCTTTGGGTGGAGCATGTCACGCCCCCTTAATGGGGCAAAGTGCAAACTTCTACTAGAAACTATAATCTCCATGAAACTCATTTTCAAAAGTAGGCAAGTATGCATTTATTTTAGTAACCTGATATATTTGGATTTTGTTCTTTATTTTTTGATTTTTTGTTATTATTATTATTATTTTTCACTTGTTTTAGCAAGCGTGATGCTCTTTATTAAGCATCTTATATGTGTATTCCTTGTACCGTATTACTAATATTATAAATGTAAGGAAGTTAAATAAATCAATGTGATAAATTATTGATTGTGTTCTGAGTGCTCTTTTTACTAAAATAATTGTAAAGTGTTGATTAAGTGACACACTTTGTGATTGTGAATGTGACTGAAAAACTAAAGAAAAAAGGAAAAAGAGAAAATATATAGTGAACTGTATTTCTGATTTTATTTATGTAATTAATGAAGGCAATTATGATAAGTGGTGTTATAAGTCACTTCAGTATAATAAAAGTTTTTTTTAAATTGATGTGATGATATCCTCAGTGTTAATGTGACACTAATGTGACGATGTGACACTAATTTATTTGCTGTGAATGAAGTGATGAGTTCTACCTATGTGTGACCTCATTTGTGCTCATGAATACTAATAATCTTGATAGGACCTTTTATTCATTTGGTTGTACAAGGGATGTTAAGGAAATTATTGAACAAAATATGCGTGAATTTTACTTAATTGTTTTGAACTGTACCATTATACAGGAACAAAAATAATTGAATATCTTTCTGTTCTTACTGAAAAGAAACTATACGGTCTAAAATTATTTATTCCTGTTTTTTGGGGCTAGGATTCACGAAAACGGGGTGTAGCTGTTGGACAGGCTATCGAGTAGAAAAATCATCCGGTACTTGTGTATTATCACGGTGCCCGAATTTACTACGTATGCAAAAGTCTTGAAATCGCATCGCATTGCATGCCGTTATGGTATGGCATGCGATATGATGCGATTTTGACGCTTATAAATGGCATTTAATATACTATAGCATTAAATGACATTTAATGTAATTTATTAAAGCCTCCCCCCCCCAGTATCTACGTGATCCCGAAGCGTGGCGAGCGGCGGCGGTACGTGTCCGACCGACCTTTTCATACCCCCACTATCCACGTCGGCGTGGAGTTGATTTTATATAATGTGGTGACCGCAGCGAGCCACCGAGCCCGAAGCATGGCGAGCACCGCGAGGGGACGTGTATTATGTTACATGTATTACCCCTGCACTCGCCACGCTTCGGGCTCGGTGGCTTGCTGCGCTCGCCATACTATATAAAATCATCTCCACGCCGACGTGGATAGTGGGGGTATGAAAAGGTCGGTTGGACGCGTACCGCTGCACTCGCCACGCTTTAGGATGATGTGGATAGTGTGGATGTTGCGAGATCTTCTCCAGCTTATCTGAACTTTGTCTGGCAAAGCCTCTTTTAGATCTTGATCTGTTTTTAATGTACCCCAATGTTATTGGAGTATGGAGTTGATTTCTCTCCAATGAATATTGAAGGTGCCAATAAATCGGATTGTTTCCTCATCTTCCTTTTTCTGTTTAGGTTTAAGATGGCTTTCTCGGGGGGAGATCTTCGACCTGTTTAGTTGCTTTTAAAATGAGTCTGTTACTGTACCCCCTCTTCCTAAATCTTTCTTGTAGTTCTCTCTCTCCGATCTGGAAGATATCTGGGTTAGAACAGTTTCTTTTAATTCTCATTAATTCCCCTTTCGGAATAGCTTTAATTGTGGAGGGGAAATGCAAACTATTTGAATGTAATATGCTGTTTGTAGCAGTCTTTTTTTTTTCTGAAAATATCTGTTGAGATGATGCCTTCCTCATCAATTTTGATTGTCAAATCGAAAAAGTTTATCTCTCTTTGGCTCATTTCTGAGGTTAGTTTTAAGTTCATATCATTGTTGTTGAGAATTTGAATGAATTTCTTCAGGTTTCTTTGTTCATCCTCCCACAAAAACAGCATATCATCTATATATCTGACATACATCAAGATTATATTTGTGTATTCCTCCAGGGATTCCCTGAAGACGAACTCTCGTTTCCACCACCCCAGGTACAGGTTAGCATATGTAGGGGTACAGGCTGTCCCCATAGCTGTCCCCCGTACCTGCAGATAGTGGGATTCCTGGCACACAAAGAAGTTCTTTGTTAAAATAAACTGCAGCAGTTCTAATAGAAATTAATTAAACTCTGAGTGTGCTTCCATATCAAGGAAATAACGTGCAACCTGTACACCCCTCTCGTGATTGATGCTGGTGTACAACGTCACATGACACCAGCCAAACTCCAGGAGAAACAGATCAATCAGGCACGGTATTCGATTTATAGCTCCACCTTTCTAGGTATATAAATAATTGTATTAGAATGTACTGTAAAACGTACAAATATGGATACACTTTGTATATTGTGGCTGCTCCCAAGTGCAATTCTGGAAATTGCTTGGTGGAATTGGAAACAAAACTTATTTATATACTTAATAGCTATCAACTGGACATACAATTGTATTGGTTACCACATATCTGATGGTCAGGAAAAAAGGAAGATTTATTTTTTATCTTACTGGCATTGAATGGTACTGTTACTTATATCTAGAGCTGGTGGTTTCATTTTCCAATTCCTCCAACATTTGTATAGCAGCCATATCTTGGCTGTTACATTCATTATTGACATCCTTATCTGATGTTATAGGCAATATTTGCTTGGTAAAGAATTTTTTCAAAAGACTCTTTCTTATAATAAGTTGAAGATCCTTTTCAAGTTCAAATCTGTTGAAATTGGATGATGATGAAAATGACAGACCCTTACTTAACACCATTTCTTGCTCTTTTGTCAGTCGTTTGTCGGTTAAATTGATGATACGTAGGGAATCAGAGTCTTCTTGCCATGGTAAAGGGTCAATTATTCCCGATATCTTCTCCTCTCCCTCTGTTCTTCTCTCCAGTTCAATGCCTCCCTTTTTCTCCTTGTTCCCCCCCTTCCCCCATCTGGTCTTTCTCCTGTGTCTAGTCTGGTGTTTCTCCGGTTTTGCCCTAAAAAAAAAACCTTCCTGTAGCTTTTACTTAATGCTGAATTGTCAGAATTGTCCCCTTCAGATGATTCAAAATCCGATGTACTTAGATCCGTAGTGTTAGGCATTTGCCTGGGGTGCCGGCCACTGGAGGGCAGCATGGGAGCAGCCCCCACTTGTAAACTGGTGAGCCAAAACCAAACCTCCCCCTCCCACCCCCTGGACTCGGCAGCCGCTGCCGCATCCCCCCCCACCGGACTCAGTGGCGGTGGCCGCTTCAAGTTCCCACCTCAGCACTGGGCTATATATAGGGTGCAGGCAGAGGAGAACCAGGGTCAGGAGCTGGGTGCTTCAGCGGGCATGGCACCACTGGCAGGGTGAGGGTACAGATCACCCAGTGACAGCACTGTCCTGGCCGCAGTGCTGACGGGATGGGACTGGGGGAGATGCCGCCTTACCTGTGCGGGCTGCCATAGTTTAGCCTACGCTGAAAATGTAGCGTAGCCGTGCTATTACACAAGTAACGTCGTTTTTTTTTTTTTTTACCGGAATGTCAACACAGTCAACATAAACACTAATACCTAGCACCACGTTCCCTTGCATGGCTCGCTGCGCACGCAATACTTCGGCGTGGTGCCTCGCTACGCTTAGTCACCTGTGAGTGCCTTTGTTTCTAATTACAATATATACATCTCTCTTTCTCTCTCTCTCTCTTTTATTTCATTGATACAACCCCAGACCTGGAGTTCCTGGACCTATTTTTCTCAGAAAAATAGTACTGCCTGTGCTAATATGAACACTCTGATGATACTACTGTCCCAGAAGACTGATAACAAGCAGGAGCTCTGGCTCTAGACACCTCCAGAATGCACTTTCTTCATGAAGGAAGACCTGCTACTCACACAATGATAATGATCAGTATGGCCTGAAATCTAGTCAATCTCTTGCTGGGACCAAAACAGGAACATTAAGGATCATTCATTCTCAGTGAAAAATTACCTTGCACAATCTCTTACATGTTTGTTGTCTGTTATTTGTCTGTTCGTCCGGTATGCATTTGTTCACTGTTGAACTGATTTGGACAAAACCAATGCAAGGATGCTTTATTGGGTCCAGATTAGGTTCACGGCCACTAAGACCCCCATTCCTGACCCCGTGGGGGTCCCAAAAATGGGTCCAGCCGTTACACGAAGTGGGTCAGGGGAACAAGATATGGCAAATTTAAATCAACATAGAAGGAGTAGAGGACATGGGGTTTAAGAAAAAAATGTGGTGAGATCCGGGAGCTGACCACAGAGAGGTGTATACCGGGCACACCATGGGCACCTGGTTAACCTCTATGGTGTCTCTGATCTACGAGTGCCCCGGATGGGGAATCAAGTGGGCAGCTGACATCCGGTGTTGTCAGCTGCCTGCCCCTGCATCACTGGGCAGGCAGCTGACATCCGGTGATGTCAGCTGTCTGCCCCCGAACCCGCGTCACTAGGCGATCACCATGGGAACGCCCAGCATTTTCATGGGAGCACACCCGCAGCTGCCCCCCGCCGCTCTGCTAGGTGCGAGCTGGATGGCGAACATGTAGTTTGCCGTGTCCACTCGCACCCTGCGCAGGTGCAAAACATGGCCCCCTCGTGCCAATGCACAGGGGACTGAAGCAACCTGAATAACCCCCAAAGTTCCCCCAACATTTGCAAGGAGAGTTTCGCCAACAAGTGTCCTTAATTCTTTTCTCAGGGGCTACTGTCTGATCTTTCACCAGAGACAGGCATTTCTCAGTTCCTGGGATTGTTGCTAAGTTTAATTATGTCAGATTTATTGCCAGCATACAATGTTTAGATAACCTTATGTAAGCAATTAAATTCATCCATTTAAATCTATTACGTTATGTATTGCACATGCTTACTGGTATGTACATATTTGAAGTCTGAATATTACATTTGAATAGGCCTGCGATGATACACTGAGCATCGCATCTCTTGGTGTTGCACGTGGAACATCTAATTGGTCAAAGAGCACAGTACTGGTGTTGAAAAGGCCTTGGGTGGCCTGAATGTCTTACGTGACCTCGTTGAATTACACATGGATCTGACAGCTGCCAAAGCTTAAGATGTATCTGTTACCGTTCAGGCACAGAAAAGCCACAATGCAACGGTTTGGTCTTTGAAAGCGAAAGGGTTAAAGATGAATTTAGACATCGGGAGTAATTTAGGAAGAAAGCATGTCCCTCTGTGGATGGTTTGTGTTAAGGGTTTGGTCAATTGTCTGCAACTGGTACGCTGCACGCTATCCAGCAATAGTTTAGAATGAGTTTATGAAGTAGTAGTTATACTGCAATAACACAGAGATACAAGTATTTCATGTCTCCACCAAAACCACAATAATTAGTATTGCCTCTATCAATTATTAAATCATTAAAGTTAAACAGTGGTTCACCACAATGACAAATGGTGACAAAGCACTACATACAGTATATACCTTTAAAGTCTGAAATGTAACACTTTAATTAAGATGAACAAATATATTTTAACTGAAATGAAAAGATGATGTTAAGACGTAAGTAATCATAGCACTCAGTGTGCAACAACGAAACGTACTGTTTTATACAGATTATAATGGATTACTCTGTATACTATAATGATTGCAGATCAAAGTAGCTTGGCAATTGTCTTCATAGGAACAGCTGTGACTCTTTAAAACTATTGTGCACTGCTTTGACGTGTACGTGCGTGTGTTGTATGTGTAGTGACCGCTAAGTGAACTATCACCCCTATATGCTGGCTGATCTGTGATAATTCAACACAGCTGGACACACAAACCAGAGAAATGGGTCACACTTGCTTACCACCTTCCTTTCTTGAAGAGGTCATAGAGAATTTCAGAACAAATGAAACCAGTGATTCCTTTGCCATTTTATGTATAATGAAGCGGTCATTTTAGGCTTAACTGCCTCAGTTATTTTGATTTAACCAGCTGGACAGAACTGTTTGGGACAACAAATAGGAGATATTTTTGACACGCTGAAAGCCCCAATATCAGACGCTACTGATTTTCTGCCACACCACAATGATTCTGCATATGTCCACCCACAAAGAGGATGACAAAGTACCAGGAAAACAGGAAATATGGCCAGATTACTGAGAAATGCACACACACTGCTCAATACTAGGAAAATGAGGCAGAGCTTTTTGGTCTAGACTGACCGATCGGTTAATCAGGGATATGGTCATTGGATCACCAGCATGTTGGTCAACACCATTAAGTCGACATGAGTCTAGGTTGACATGCAGGAAGGTCGACATGAGTTTAGGTCGACAGAATCATTAGGTCGACAGGGTCATTAGGTTAACATGGGGTTTTTCACTTTTTTTTGTTGAGCCGGCATGTGCCGACAGGCAGTATTTCTTGCCCTACCATCCACTAGGGCGTGGTGGGAGAATAAAATAGTGCCTGAAGCATGGCTAGCTCAACGGTGCTACGTTTCAGTTTCCACATTGTCCACATTCGGGACATTTTTTTTTTTAAAAACCCCATGTTGACCTTTTGACTGTCGACCTTTTGACCTATGTCGACCTAGACTCATGTCGACCTAGACGCATGCTGACCTAATGACCGTTGACCAACATGCTGGTGACCTAATGATCCACACCCGTTAATCAAAGGAATGCATTTGTGGATGTGTTTTATTGGTGAAAGGCTCATGCTTACACACTATGTAATAAAGCAGTCTGATCACCCGATTATATGCAAATGGGCTCAATAATTGTATAGTGTGTACCTACCTTTAGTGTGTCTTGAGGACCGAGGTTGGAAAACACTGCTCTAACATAACTGGTGCTTGCTATCCCCCAACTTCTCATTTCCTTTTTTCCTTTACTCCCTTCTTTTCTCTCTCCTTCCGTCACCTCTCCCAATATTTTACTGCAGTGGTTCCCAAACTGTGTGCTGTGGCACCCTGGGGTGTCTTGAGACACTTGCATGGGTGCCTTGGGTTGGTGGTCCAGGAGTAAATCAAATTCAAATTGTTCAGTGTAATCGGTAAAACTAGTTCTTGTAGCTTCCCATCATAAACTATGAGGACAGACAGAAGTGAATCCTGTCCCTCATTACATAATTTAACCCAAAGGATGATATATAACAACTTCATCTAAAAAAATCTAAATTTCTCGTTATGAAACTTTTGGCCAATGGGTGCTGTGAAACAAATTCTGATATTCTAGGGAACTGTGATTCTGTGAAGCATTTGGGAACCACTGTTACTGTATCCTTTTCATACTCTACCCTTCTTTCTCTTTTTGCTTATCTTTACCATTCACTGTGGTTAGAATTCTGTTTCCTTTTTTTTCACTTTTCATTGTTACCCTAACAACATTGTTTCCCGAACCTCACCATTTATGGGAATCGAGGATTTCCCCAGAACATTGAATACAGGGAGCGGCCGGCAAGGGGGTTTGACGGCGAGGGTGGCTTGTTTTCAGTGATCCTCGCCGTCAAGCCCCCTCGCTGGTGGCATCGAATACCGCCCATATAAAGAGGACACATCTGTATGCTTAGCTATAAATGTAGTAATTCCAATAGGATATAAATGCCAGTTAAAAATAGATTAATTGTCAGCAGAATTTGTAGATAATTATTAATGAAAAGGAAGCCTGCATAATACAGTATGTGCCACAAATGATGAAGAGAGGCTGCTGTAAGTATCTGCTAATTGCAAAGAGGGCAGAAGTTTGTTTCAGCTAATAGGCAATGATGAACCGTTAGATACTGAGCCTATTTTGAGAAACCTCAGAAGACAAGTGGCTAACAATATCAGGCTAATCAGTGGCATGAAGATGAGAAAGGCACTTCATTTAAAGACCCCATTTTCAAACAGCATGTGAAAGTGTAAATGGGATTTGTGCACAGTCTAACAACTGCAATTTTAGTCTAATGATTTAATGTTACTGCATCCAATGCTTATACTAAATTAAGTTGGAAAAAAAAGTTGTCCAGAAACAGTTTAACTCCATCTGTACAAACTCAAGCCCTGTGTGTACACTCTTCCTGATGAATGATGCACGCTTCTGCTCCCACTGCTTACGGACAGTTGGGCATGACTGGATGGAAATTGGGGTGCAATGGGTCATTACACCCCATGGGTGACCTAGATGTAGCGAGCACACAGGGCTGCATACCTCCCAACTAACCTGATTTTCGTGGGAACATCCAGTTTTTTGGGGACATTCCCACATCCCGCCTGGGGCTAGCAGTGTCCTGCGGCAGGGGGGGCAGTTGGGAGTCCCCAGTCACCCAACAGAACAGCGGTGAATGCTTACAGCGTCTATTCCCGCAGGCAGAGTGGCTGGGGGCATGGTGGAGGTTATTATTTCACTTGTGATTCTGTGTAAGGATCTGGAAAACGTGAACCGTTGGGGGTACTTAAGGACCGAGGTTGGCAACCATTGATGAAGCTAGATAATGTCATCCCAAACCATGTTCTACACTTTTAACATTCTTAAAATGTGACCTCAACAAGGCAAATCACAGGAAAGTAAACTTCTGGTGACTTTCTTCACCCCAATGTTTTCTATTTTGTTGACTTAACCTTGTACAGATTTTAGAAAACATTTGCCTCTTGGCAGTTGCTAGTAATTGCACAGTCTAAGACGTATAAGAGGAGATAAATGCTTTATTGGTCCCAAGACTCAGCTGCCTCTGAGAGAATGGCAAGAAATATGGAGAGGAGTTCATCAGGAAAAAGAAGAATCGCTGTACTTCTGATAATCAGGTTGTAAGGAAACAAACCACTGCCATAAATAAGCCGTAGTTATAGGTATTGCAGGACAAAGGAAATGGGCAATGTTTCTTTTGGAGGACATAGTAATAGCAGACATGAAAAGCTAAACAGTAAAATGGTCCGACTCTTCTCGTCGGCAGGAACCCTTTGTCCAGATTAATCAAGTGTAAGAAATCTTTAGCACTGCCACAGTGATCCAGTATCAGCATGCTAATCTATAAAGCCAATATATCTTCCTACTGATCACAATTGCTACTTAACATTGTCAAAATCAATCGATGTAACTGAAAAGAGAGAAATACTTATTTAAAGAGAATTAAAATTATGTGTTTAACTAATTTAAGAAGAATAAATTATAGACATGAAAGGGGATACAATATTCTGTGCGTAAAGGTGGCACGGGATGAAATTATGTTACCGGTGGTCGGGATGCCAGATGATTGAATTCCAACTACTGTCAGAACACCGGCGCCAGAACTTCGACATGGATGGGGATGCCAGAATCCCGAAAACTGGCATCCTGAACATAAGTATGCTGGGGAGGGTTAGGGTCAGGCTGTGGAATGGAGGGGAGGGGGTGGGGAGAGTGGTAAGGCAGGGATTGTTAGGGACAGGCTGGCGAGGGGGGTAAGGTGGGGATTGTTAAGGACAGGCTGTGGAGTGGGGAGAGGGGTAAGGTGGGGATTGTTAGGGACGGCTGGGGAAAGGGGGGGAGGTGTAAGGAGGGGATTGTTAGGGACAGGGTGAGGTTTAGGCAGTAGTGGGGTTTGTTAGGGACAGGCTGCGTATGAGTGTGCGTGGGGGCGGTTAGGCTGAGAACAGGGAGGGTTAAGGGAGTTGGGTAAGAGGGTTGGAATTCTCTGTATATGTTTGGCATCATTCTCTTGCATTTGTAGATTAACATTTCACAGAACTACAGTTTATGAATGGGTAGGGTGTGGGAAAAGGCACTTCCAAATTCCAAGTCAGCAAAATGTTCAAATTTGTGGCCAAATGTGGAACGCGGGAAACATTATGCAGCCATCTTTAGTCTTAACCACATTTTTTTAATTGATGTATTACAAAGATCTGCAGTAGAACTATCAAGAATCGGTTATCCTCAGTCCTGACCCTGGCATATATCTCTTGGCATGTCACCTAAGATGATAATATGCCTAAAAATGCCTTAATGGTGACAATTATTATCAGTAATGCTGACTATGGGCAGTATTCAATGAGAATACTGACGACGTGCAGTGAATCCTGTTTAGGATTCGCTGCACATTCGCCACTGCTCGCTGCATTCCGGAGCCTCGCCGGCTCCAGTATTCAACGAGTCAGGGGCTCACTGCCCCTGACTGGTGAATTTTAACTCCTGCGGCGATGCCGCAGGGAGCCTGAGGACGGCGGCAGGCAGGGAGATGGAAGTCTCCCTGCCTGCCCCAGAACATTTGTGGGGGAGAGGTGGGCTCCCCGGGTGCCAGGCAGCACAGGCTGCCCCTCCGGGGGTGCCAGCAAGGGACCGGGTATATTCACTACACCTGATCATGCATATGTAATGATCGGGTGCAGTGAATATATGAATATCTAATGAGCGGCTCGGCTCCGTCCACCCTGCTGGCTGGTCTGTGTAAAAAAAAAATATATATATATATTTTTTAAAATTAAATATATATTCATGTGCTTACAGCACATGAATAAAAATAGCATGCCCCTCCTCAGAATAAAATTCCTGATTTTTTGACACCAAATGTAAAAAACAAAACACTTTATTTTAAAAGTTCACATTCCACTTCACCATAAAAAGATAGCGATTGCTACTCGGTGAATCATGGCGAAAAAAATGTATTCGCCATCTGGTCATTGAATAGGGTGATTCACCGTTTTAGTCAAAAATTCGCCTTACAGCACAAAATCAGCATAAAAACATGGCGAATCAGCCTCATTGAATACCGCCCAATATGTAATGTGTACAGAATGCACATTGGGATCAATTCAGGTTGGATTGCATAGACAATTAAACTTGCATTAAGTCCGAAAGTGGAGTTCTGCACGTGCAAAGAAAAGGTCCTTTGTGCGTCCAAAATGTGCAATGACCTAAGACAACCACTTCCAGCGTCCATATAATACTGGCCCTTATTCAGATCGGTGCGGATATTCCCGCATTCTTACGGAGCGGTCCGCACGCCACGGTGTTTTGCCGCATGCGGCCATCGTCCGTAGAAACGCCCACGTGTCCTCCGCATTCGGACGGACTCACTCTTTAAGAACAGGGCGCGTTTACGGACGACATACAAACCATGCGTGTGCGGGAGAAACACTCAGATTCTGCACGGTATTACAGAGTATTACAGAGTATGCTCGGAAATACCGCATCCGACCGGGAGCCAAGCGGTGCTACCGCCCGTAAGCGGAGTATTTACGCCAAACAACCCACTATTATGTATCTTCTGCAATACATCACATGACCCACTTATTCAATTACCTATCCTCATAAAAAACTTCTTATTTGGAATTGGAATCAATTAGATGCCAATATATCCTTACAAGCATGCCTAACACATGCATTGCACACATTAACCCTTACAGCAATTGAAGTGCAATGGTTTCAATTAAAGCACTGACAAGCGTCCTATTAGTGAGTAATGAGTAAAGGAGTCGATTCTATTGGGTTCAGGTGTTAATGCTTGTAGTCATTAGGCGTACGTTCGCCTACCGCATGAACGAGTGGTGTCCGCAAAGCAATAGTACACTTGTGGACACCGCACATTTCTTCCCTTTTTGATCGCGTGCATTCGGAGTGGTATCCGAATGTACGCCCCCCAACATAAGTGTACTCCCCCGTGTCCGCCCATGTTTCCGCCCCGTTTTGCCCACTTTGAAACTACGCCCATGTGTCATTCCGCATGACGCCCATAATACGCCCATATTTCCCGACTGATTGCGGGGAACAGTTTGGGACGGGATTTGGCCGAACTGGTACGGAGTCAAGGCCTGGCACATGCGCGTTGCGTTCTCCACGCATGCGCAGACGGCGTAAAGACGCGATCCGAAAGTATGCGGTAAAGTCCGCGTCAATCAGAATAAGGGCCACTGATTGGTGCATCTTTAGCTAAATCGCACTAATATGGCAGGTGCAGATTCTCGTTCTGGAAATGGCCTCCTATGTGAACAGTCTAGTGTGTAAGGGTGCCCATACACATATCCAATTTGGGCTGATTTCACCCGACGGATCGGGCCGAAAAATCTGCCAAAGTCGGATGTGTTTGACATCCCCTCCGACGGACCCTATGAATTGAACCTGCTGCAGGTTCAATCTGTTGAATTGGACCCATCAGCGGCACATCACGGGTGCTTTTTAGCACTCACAATGTGTTGGGTCCGATCTGTAGGTGTGTGCCAGCGGCGTAGCACCACTGGCACACACCTATGTGCAAAGGCGGACCATGGCGGGGAGCTGTCAGTGGCTAGATCTGGGCAGCTAATTTCAGCATTTGCCGGGTAGCAGCATTTGCCAGGCAGTGGGGTGCGGGGTCTGAGCAGCGGTGAGGAGCGGATAGTGGCATTTGCCAGGTGCGAAGCGGCTACTGATTTTAAAAAATATATTTTCAAAAGACTGGCCAGCAGCTGACCAATCAGATGGGAGGACGCTGATTGGCAGAGAGAATTCTCCCAGCCAATAACCGGCCGGCCAGTCTTTTCAAAATATTTTTTTAAATTCAGCAGCCGCTTCGCACCCTGCCACCCAGCAAAAGCCGCTACCCACTCCTCGCCACTGTCCAGCAAATGGCACTACCAGCTGGCCAGACCCCCCTTGGTGCCCACCCACCGCCGCTGCTGCAGCTTCATGCGATTTATTACATGTAAAAAAATAGCCCATCAAGTGCCAAATCGCAAGTGAGCCTCCCGGCTAGCTGCCGGAAGAGCTCAGGGGCAAATTGGTACTTGTGTATGGGGGCCTTATGGAAGAAGAATCGGTACTTGTGGATTATCACGGCTTCCACGATGTGCATCGCATAGAAAAAAATTGCATCGCATCGCATGCGATTTTTAACAGAAAAGCATCCAAATGCATTGAAATTAGTATCAAACATGTCCAATGGCCCCCAAATGGCATTTTTGAGGCTGTACCACCCCCAATATCAACGCAAACCCGAAGTGTGGCGAGCGCGGCGGTACGCGTCCTACGACCTTTTCATACCCCCACTATCCACGTCGGCATGGAGTTGAGAATAGAAAGTGTGGCGAGAGCAGCGAGCCACCGAGCCCGAAGCGTGGCAAGCGGACACGGATACCTTCACAGGTATACGCGTCCCCTCGCGGGCTTCACAGGTGTCCGCGTCCACTCGCCATGCTTCGGGCTCGGTGGCTCGCTGCACTCGCCACACTTTCTATTCTCAACTCCACGCCGATGTGGATAGTGGGGGTATGAAAAGGTCATAGGATGCATACCGCCGCTGCGCTCGCCACGCTTCGGGTTCGCATTGATAGTGGGGGTGGTACAGCCTCAAAAATGACATTTGGGGGCCATTGAACATGTTTGATACTAATTTCATTGCATTTGGATGCTTTTCTTTTAAAAAAACGCATGCGATCGCATGCGATTTTGTAAAAATGGTAACAAAAATTGCAAAAATTGCATCCAATCGCATGCCACTATATATTTATTATTTATTTATTAACAGTTTCTTATATAGCGCAGCATATTCCGTTGCGCTTTACAATAGCAGACAGTGATACAACAAAACAGGGTATTTACAGACAGTCAAAATGTAGGAGGGCCCTGCTCGCAAGCTTACAATCTATAGGGAAATAGGCACTGATACATAAGGATATATACTGTATTCTTTATTGCATCGATTCCACCAGAATGCAAGGTTCTATGACTGGTTCTGGAATTTGATAAGCTTGCCTGAAGAGATGAGTCTTCAGGGAACGCTTATAGGTTTGGAGACTGGAGGAGAGTCTTATTGTGCTTGGGAGGGCATTCCACAGAGTGGGTGCAGCCCGAAGAAAGTCCTGCAGTCGGGAATGGGAACGGGTAATGAGTGTGGTTGAGAGACACAGATCTTGGGAGGAGCGTAGAGGTCGTGTTGGATGATATTTTGAGATAAGAGAAGATATGTATGTTGGTGTAGTTTGGTTTATGGCTTTGTGTGTAAGTAAAAGAATTTTGTATTGAATACGGTAGAATACAGGTAACCAATGAAGTGACTGACAGAGTAGCTTTGCAGACGATGAACGTCTGGCTAGGAAGATTAGCCTTGCAGCTGCATTCATAATGGACTGTAGTGGTGAGAGTCTGTATTGGGGAAGGCCAATAAGGAGACTATTGCAATAATCAATGCGTGAGATGATGAGAGCATGGATTAGAGTTTTTGCAGTGTCTTGTGTAAGGTAAGGGCGAATTTTAAATATGTTTTTTAGGTGCATGTGGCATGATTTTGAGACAGATTGAATGTGGGGTACAAAGGAAAGTTCTGAGTCAAGGATAACACCTAGGCAGCGAGCTTGAGAGGTAGGAGTGATTGTCATCTTCTCAACAGCGATAGAGATATCAGGTTGGTAACTACTATTTATTGGCGGAAATATAATTAATTCTGTTTTTGAGATATTAAGTTTGAGGTGGCGAGATGACATCCAGGTTGAAACAGCAGAAAGGCATTCAGAGACACGGCTCAATACAGATGGGGACAGGTCCGGGGAGGATAGGTAGAGCTGAGTATCATCCGCATACAGATGATACTGAAATCCAAAGGAGCTGATTAGTTTGCCAAGAGATGAGGTATAGATTGAGAAAAGCAGGGGACCTAAAACTGAACCCTGAGGTACTCCAACTGAAAGAGGTTGCGAAGAGGAGGTAGAATCAGAGAAACGAACACTAAAGGAGCGGTTAGAGAGGTAGGATGAGAACCAAGAGAGGGCTGTGTCTTTAAGACCTATGGATTGTAGTGTTTGTATGAGAAGTGTGTGGTCAACAGTGTCAAAAGCAGCAGAGAGATCTAGAAGAATTAGTAGTGAGTAGTGGCCTTTAGACTTAGCAGTGACCAGATCATTCACAACTTTAGTCAGTGCTGTCTCTGTGGAATGTTGGGCACGAAAGCCTGACTGATGCGGGTCCATTAAGTTGTGCGAGTTCAGAAAGTGTGTGAGGCGAGTATAAGCAAGTCTTTCAAGTAGTTTGGAGGTGCATGGAAGTTGAGAAATGGGACGGTAGTTTGAGAGAGAGCTTGGATCAGAATTCTGTTTTTTCAGAATCGGAGTAATAACTGCTTGTTTGAACAATGAAGGAAAGACACCAGTAGAGAAAGAGAGGTTACAGATTTTAGTTAAGATTGGAATGAGCACAGGAGACAGAGATTTACTTATTTGCGAGGGTATAGGGTCGAGAGGAGAGGTAGTAGAGTGGGAGGCAGAGAAAAGTGCAGATACTTCATCTTCATTTGTGGGATCAAATGAAGCAAATGCTTCAGAGGGCTCAGGTATGGAATTGAGCATATCACCAACTGAGTTGCAGCATACCAATTCATCTCTGATCTTGTCAATCTTATCCCTGAAGTAGGAAGCAAGATCTTGTGCATGGATAGTGGTTGGTGGCTTGGGTGAGGGAGGGTTGAGAAGGGATTTAAATGTATTAAAAAGTCGTTTTGGGTTAGAAGCTTGAGCAGAAATGAGAGTTTGGAAATATGTTTGTTTGGCAGTTTCCAGGGCATAACTATAGTACTGGTAGATATTCTTATATGTAAAGAAATCCATTGGACTGTGAGATTTACGCCATTTACGCTCAGCTTTGCGTGAGATATTTTGTAGGTGTCTCGTTAATTTAGAGTGCCACGGTTGGCGTCTAGGCCTACTTGGAGTGTGGTGGGTAACTGGAGCCACTTCATCCAGGGCTGTTTTGAGGGTTAGGTTTAGGTGTGATACCGCCATCTCAGGAGTAGTGAATGCAGAAATAGGAGCAAGCTGTTGTTGCAGTGAGGAGGAGAGTACTTGAAAATTAATATCATTAATATTTCTGCGGGCTTGAGGTGGATTATAGGATTTCTGTGTTTTTGAGTTAGAAGTACTAGAGGACAGCATGCAGGTGATAAGGTTGTGATCTGAGAGAGGGAAAGGAGAATTGGTGAATTCCGACACTGAGCACAGCTTAGTGAATATCAGATCAAGACAGTGGCCATCCCGATGAGTAGAGGAGTCAGTCCATTGGGAGAGGCCGAGAGAGGAGGTTAGAGAGAGTAGTTTGGATGCATGAGCAGCACATTTTGGGCTATCAATAGCAATGTTGAAGTCACCCATGATGATGGTTGAGATGTCAGCAGAAAGGAAGTGAGGGAGCCAGGCAGAAAAATCTTCCAGAAATCGTGTTGGCTGCCCAGGTGGGCGATAGATAGCTGCAACACGCAGCGAGAAAGGAGTGTAAGTTCTGATGGAATGTACTTCAAATGATGTGAATGTGAGTGATGGAACCTGTGGTATAACTTTGTATGTGATGGCATGCGATGGGAGCCATGATAATCCACAAGTACCGAAGAATCTTTCAGGGACACTCCCATAATCAACCCATAAGAACCTGTCCATTGCAACCAATTAGCATTGAAGTGATATTTATCAAGTGCATTCTATAAATTTATAAGGAGCAGCTGATTGTTGTCATGGGCAATTTCTCCACTCTTTCACTGCTTCATACATATCCACCACAATCAGCAGTATGTCCATTTGAGCCCAAATAGCTACAGTACATACTACAAAAAGTTACTGTCTAAAATCCATTGGAACATACATACATACATACGTACGTACATACATACATACATACATACATACATACATACATACATACATACATACATACATCCAGTATAATAAAATACATTGGGGCAGATGTATTAAGCCTTAACAAAATGATCCTGTAGTAAAGGTGACTATTTAAAAAATCAATGAGAAATCTTATAATCAAGTGATGATGAAGATGTAATACAGTATCCTAAGTTTGCTTACAGTCAATATTGTATGTAGAATGTAACTATTAAGGCATTACAAATATTTATTTGACAATATTTATTGAATGAACTGTGTAAATATTTATTGTTGGAGGGAAAATGGATATGCTTATGTTATGCCAAATCTAAATTGGTAGAAGCAAGTCCCAGGCAGATAGCTCTTATTTGAATTAATATTGTCTTTATGAGAGGCATTACACTTATAACGCATTTCCATCAAAATCCCAGGTCATACAAAGGATTTTTGACCAGGGATTTTGGAGGTTCACTAACGCCCCTTTCAGACCGCACTTTTTATTCGTTATTTTGCCTTTTTTTTTACCGTTTTAAAACGGTAATTTGTGCAGTCTGAAAGGTGCAGAGCGAATTTACCGATTCTATTGAACTGGAATTTGTAAACGGTAATAAAGCAGGATCCTACCCGTTTCAGACCCTTTTTTTTTTTCATCCACTGTTTTCTATGGGTTAAAACGGGTTCAGTGTTGTGAAGGAACAAAAACTGCACTGAAATACCGTTTAGACCGCATGTGGTGTGAAAGGGGCTTTAGCTGGCAGACCCGTTTTTAGAAACGTTTTAAAATACCTGGTCAAAGCCAGTTTTGCGGTCTGAAAGCAGCATAATCTCTTGTCCCTGTTCCTCTGCACTGTATTTCTAAGGTTTACATACTGTAGGTTCACACTGTTTCACTGAAAGGAAAACCCGAGGGACTGGCTGGCAGGTGTGGGGATCGGCAGCTGGTCAGCAGGTGGGTGGACAGCGTGTGGGGACTGGCGGTGGCCAGGCAGTGGGAGGCACCTGCTCGGGTCGAAAATCCTGGGTAAGAGCTTGCTTACCCAGGAAAGACCCTGTTTGTGTCCAGGGTAAAAATCCTGTCACTTTACTCAGGATTTTTAACGTGTCACCATTTCCACAGACAAAAATCTGTGGTAGGTGCATGTTCATGTTAAAAAAACCTGGATTTTTATGTCAATGGAATAGGGAATTAGTGGCATAGGCAGAACTTTGTGGGTCCCATAGCGACATTTTTTAAGGGGCTCATATCCAAATGCTTCAAGAGACACACATGTTTGCAGCAGTTTTTTAATTTTGTGCCTCATAACAGCATAACTCCCAACAGTCATATTCCAGCGGGACAGTCCTGCTATTAGGACACTGTCCTTCATGAATGGGAGGTTGGGAGAGCCTCTGATTACCCTCTGTTCTGCAAAGCAGGCAGTGATCCCTCAACAGATGCTGTGTACCTGCAACAGAGTCATGTTGTGAAGTCACACCCATAAAATCAAGGTTATGCCCCTATGCCAACCAAAATCACAGAGTTGTGCATACCTATGAACCATTTTTGAGGAAGCAAGAAGTTGGTTATTTAATAGTGCTCTTGTTCTTTTTATGAACCATAGTAGTGCCTTAGTTAATGTGATGCCCCATAGTGCAATGGTTTATTTCATGAACCATAGTACTGCTCATTATGTTACAATGTAGGGCTGCCAGTACTCATTATACGGCACAGTATTCTCAATTCACATTAAGACACATGTATATTAGCATATTATATTACAGTTGTGCTCTTAAGTTTACATACCCTAGCAGAATTTGCTTTTCTGGCCATTTGTCAGAGAATATGAATGGTAACTCACAAACTTTTCTTTCACTCATGGTTAGTGGTTGGGTGAAGCCATTTATTGTCAAAAAACTGTGTTTACTCTTTTTAAATCATAATGACATCAGAAACTACCCAAATGACCCTGATCAAAAGTTTACATACCCTGGGGATATTGGTCTCATAACATCAATCAAACAGGTTTGAATGGCTACTAAAGGTAACCATCCTCACCTGTGATCTGTTTACTTGTAATCAGTGTGTGTGTGTGTGTGTGTGTGTGTGTGTGTGTGTGTGTGTATAAAAGGTCAGTAAGTTTCTGGTCTCCTGAAAGACCCTTGCATTTTTCATCCAGTGCTGCACTGAAGTGTCTGGATTTTAAGTCATGGGGAAAGCAAAATAATTGCCAAAGGATCTTGGGGAAAATGTAATTGAACTATATAAAACAGGAAAGGAATATAAAAAGATGTCCAAGCAATTGAGAATCAGTTGTGTTCAAACTCTAATTAGAAGTGGAAAATGAGGGATTCTGTGGAAACCAAATAACATTCAGGTAGACCAACAAAAATTTCAGCCACAACTGCCAGGAAAATTGTTCGGGATGCAAAGAAAATCCACAAATAACTTCAGCTGAAATACAGGACTCTCTGAAAAAAAAAGTGGTATGGTTGTTTCAAGATGCACAATAAGGAGGCATTTGAAGAAAAATGGGCTGCATGGTCGAGTCGCCAGAAAAAAGCCATAACTACGCAAATGCCACAAAGCGTCCCGCTTACAATACTCCAAACAGCACAGAGACAAGCCTCAAAATTTCTGGAACAAAGTCATTTGGAGTGATGAGACCAAAATGTAACTTTTTGGACACAACATAAATGTTACATTTGGAGAGGAGTCAACAAGGCCTATGATGAAAGGTACACCATTCCTACTGGGAAACATGGAGGTGGATCGCTGATGTTTTGGGGATGTGTGAGCTACAAAGGCACTGGAAACTTGGTCAAAATTGATGGCAAGATGAATGCAGCATGTTATCAGAAAATACTGGAGAAAAATCATCCCGGAAGCTGTGCATGAGACGTACTTGGACCTTCCAACATGACAATGATCCAAAACACAAGGACAAGTCGACCTGTCATTGGCTACGGCAGAATAAAGGGAAGGTTCTGGAGTGGCCATCTCAGTCTCCTGACCTCAATATCATTGAGCCACTCTGGGGAGATCTCAAACGTGCAGCTCATGCAAGGTAGCCCAAGAATTTACAGGAACTGGAGGCTTTTTGCCAAGAAGAATGGGCAGCTTTACCATCTTTACCAAAATAAAGAGCCTCATCCACAACTACCACAAAAGACTTCCAGCTGTCATTGATGTTAAAGGGGGCAATACATGGTAGTAAGAACTGGGGTATGTAAACTTTTGATCAGGGTCATTTGGCTAATTTCTGTTGTCATTATGCTTTAAAAAGAGTAAACAGTTGTTTGACAATAAATGGCTTCACCCAACCACTAACCACGAGTGAAAGAAAAGTTTGTGAGTCATTCATATTCTCTGACAAATGGCCAGAAAATTACAAATTCTGCTAGGGTATGTAAACTTATGAGCACAACTGTACATTATACATGTGTGTGCCTAAAGCATGATATCATGCAATTAAGGGTGGGATGTAAAATGTATCACATACTCTGTGATACATCCCACCCTTATTGCATACATAGCGGAGCCTATTAATGCTGTATACATGAATAACTGTGCTGCAGGAAGTTCCCCCAATAACTGCTGTCCCCCTGTGAGGACTTGAAAAAAAAACAAAAAAAACAAAAAAAACAAAGGATTTTTACACCAGCCCTCAGGCTTCCGCAACAGATCCACCAGTTATAATATAAATCTGTCTTATCTGTGTCGAGAGATTTGGCATTCGTAATCAATGGACCTTAAATGAATAGCCAAAGCTTAAACCGAGAAAGAAATATTGCCTGTTCTTCATATACATAATTAGATGTATGAACTGTGCAGATAAGACAGAGCATATAAACAAAGTTGCCTGAAGGCTTTCTTAATGAGAAAGGACTATGTTCCCTGAATGTTTCAGTGGAAAAGTTGGCACATTCTATAATTGGGTCTAAAGCTTGATAGCCAAGCAAAGCAATTAACTATGTTCAATGACTAATGCCAGCAAACAACTAATTAGACATTTCAGTAAGACCCAGGAACAAAGTGGCATAGTTTTGATTATTTTATCTGAACTCAGCAGGTTTTCATGCTTTCTCATTGGAATCTAAAAGAAGTTCCAGTACACTGTGAATGGATTTTTCTTCTACAATAGACCTGTCAGCATCAGTGCTACAGCGATGAGTGCAGCTTTAATGGCTGGAATATTATACAGTGGGGAGAAGTCAAGACAGACCTACTTAACCATCATTTCCATTTTAATAGCACCCAAAGGTCATTTAGTGCTGCGCATTTCCTTTGGAACTTCAAAAGTCAAACTTAGCCACCATAACGTAATGTCATGCTCCATCTCTGTCACTTTAGTTAATAGCCAGTTGGAGACAACAGTCTCAAGTAAAAAAAGAAAAGAAAAAGTATTTGATATTTCATAAACACCATAGGTGGGATACCGAAAATACAGGCAAGGAAGCCTGTAGCGACACCATTTCAGATCTCACCGTTTGATTACCTTATATTTTTATATTGCACCAAAAACAAGTATATTATTATTAATAAATTAAATCATATGGAAAAATAGTTAAAAGCAGACATGCTGTGTCTCCCATCGGTAATCTTACAAGTAAAAGTCATTTAAAAAAATAATGGTTCTGCAAAGGGAAGCAAATAACAGGGTTGAGAGCTTTTGTGGTTTATCATTAGCTCCTTTCATTTCGGGTTTTTAAAAGGTTAACATTGTTCTAACTACACTTAACACCCACATCCCTTTCTCTATTGAATTAGGTGATCATGCCGCGTTTATTAACAACAATTTTAGCCTTTTGAGGGAGAAAAAAAATCTTCGGCACATTCTAAAACTGTAATATAATATAAAGAGTAGGTTTGGCTTACTGTAATAATGTGCGTAGCAATGAGTTGTTTTTTTTTTCTCCTGAACCTTTGTGTAAAATCATATTAATTTTATTCTCCATTATCTTTCACTTTCTTTGATTTTCTGCCTGGCTTTACAACACTGTGCTGCGAGGCTGAAAACAAGAAATCCATAAAAAAAATAAAAAATTATAATTTTTTTTCCCCGCTCAAAACTTTTAACTACAAAAGAAATATGACTCGATGTCTCAATGTGCATTTTATTATCTGGGTCAGAAATTATAAATTGTTCACACGGGCAGCAGATTTCTCAAAATAAAAAAAAGATGTCGTGGATGCATACATGTGCCTGTATGGAAATAAATCACCCAGACATGGACCTGGGAAAGGCAGGCAGATGCTAAGGTGATGAAAGGGGGAACATAACATCTCTCCAACTGTCCCATTCATCAATGCCAGGCAATCAGTTTGCAAGTAAATGGCATTCTTATCACTGTTGTCCTATGCTTTCTCTTCTAAAAAGTAATACTCCACCCTGCTTTATAAGGCGACAGCTGTTCCGTCATCTCTTATTGATTGCATCTGAATATCTGATGTGTTTATAGAACTTTCTTACTTCCACCCAAACAGTCTGTGATAACTTGTCGGGAGCAGACTTGTCCCAGTGAAGCTGTGCCGGCTGAGTAGCACTTGGCTAATTTTTTCTTTACAGACAACGCAGTTAATTACAGAAGATCATGAACCCCATTATTTTTGCTTCCTGTAAACTGACAGTTTTCTCATTTTGTTCTCTCGGTTTAATATAAATCCAAGGACCTACTGGTGGAAAATGTTATACTCTCAACTGTAATGTGCACGGACATTTATCAGCGGAGAACCCAATCGCCCGAACACTGGAGACGCGTTTCACAATATCAGGACTAAAACAAATTATGGCTGCAATAAGAATTTCCTTCTGACAGATGAGTTCTTGTAAAATTCAGAATGAATCACATTTAAGAAGCATGAAAATGCATATCACCAATTATCTTTATTGGCAGTAATAAAACATGGTTTCTAGAGGTGGAGGGCTCTTAATACTGTATGTGGCTGAAATACATCGTTTTCATAGGTAAGACGATATTAAGCAGCCAGATATAGCTGGGTCTATTTATCATTTATGAGCCCCTTCACAGCAATACAATTTTATTTTAGCATGACAAGGAATTATCCTTTAATGCTGCAAATTTATAAATATATCACCAAGACAGATGAACGCTTAGTTATCTGCACCTGGACAATAACAGAACAGTTGTTAAGGTACAAGTATTGCTGTGATGTATGGGGAGCCTTAATCGTGTCAGCCAGAATCCATTCCACTGTCAGGGCTATGACAACTGGTGAGTTTTTACATCAACACCTTTTAAAATGAGAAAAACGCATAATCCTGGCCCATAATTCTGTAATATTGCACAATGAATAGAATTGATTTAGCATACGGGCATCATTATGAAAAGTGTTTTGTAAATTCTGTCACGATACTCTTTAGGAAAATCAGTAATAATAATCATCTCTATTCCATTGTCACATTGGGCCAGCTGTATTAAGCCTGGTGATGTGATAAAGTGGAAGGTGATAATGCACCAGCCAATCAGATCCTAACTGTCAAGTTAAAGGCTTGTTTTGAAAAATGACAGGTGCTGACTGGCTGCTGAGGTGTCACCTTGCAATTTATCACATCGCCATGCTTAATACATCTCTCTCCACTGTCGCAGAGTGAGTGGCAGAGGTGGATTTTTCACAAGGCAAGCTTGGTGCCTGCCTTGGGCTCAGAAGTTCCCAAGGGGTCCCATAAAGATATCCAGGTCATCAGTTTACTTTAAATTTGATTCAGGTATTAAGCCTACTTCCAAAAGACCTACAGCCTGATTTAGATTTGTATACAATGCCATGAGGTCTAAATCCACCTCTAATAGGAGGATATTACGAAATAGAAGCACTCTCACCAGAAAACCTTCTTAGGAAGTTGGTCCCATCAAGAAAAACGAATAGGAAGCAAATTGGCACTAATAATATTGTTGTGGCTGGAATTACTTTAGTGAACTGTAGTAGGCAATTGGCATTATAACCATTGGGTGATTAAGTAGTTTTTATTGTTATATATAGTCTATCTTTCTAAAGGTGTAGTGCAGGTGGGAGGGCGTTGCTTGACCAAATACCGTAGCAGGCGTGTTTGGCGTGGGCTCCATCACTATCCTGCTAATTATCCTGTCCTATGGATAGTGGATCTTCCGCTCCCACTTACCCTCTGGAGCCCTCCCTGCCTCTTCCGTGCCGTCCGTGGTTCTCCTGCATCGCCTGGGCAACCTGCTGCGGCTGCTTGGGCCTTTTTGTCCTCGTGCTGCCGGGCGCCATCTTAGCTTCTTTATCTCCAGCAACTCCGACTGTAGCCTCGTCTGACGGCTGTGCCAACGGCACTTGAGGCTGGACGCGTTGCTGGAGTGGACCTCTCCCCCACTTGGTGCCTTCTACAGTGGCCGCGTTTTGTACGCTAAAGCAAGGGAATACCATATCGCTGATATCTCCGATCCGGGACCCCTCCTCTGACAAGAAGTACATTCTAAGGTACTGTAAGCTCGCTCTCCTTGTCGCCACACCGCACATTGTGATTGACCCTGTCAGCGTGCTAGCCGCTGATGGCTTGTTGCCGTGTAGATTGTGGTGACTTTCATTCGCCTCTGATTCTACAATCATCTATTTTGGGCCATGGAGTGTTCTCTCCAACAAATCCTCTACTCCATTGCTGCCTCAACTCAGAGGCTTCTACAGATATTTGATACTAATCTGGGGGATAGTATTTCTTCATGCTGCATGTATAATCAGTGTCATGATGGCATCATGCAGGAGTTTGATACATCACCTGCAAATATTATTCCCACTAAAATGGAAGCCTCTTTCCACCAAATATTGCAGGCTACGAATCCCTCTACTGGAAGGCATCTTCCTTAGCTTACTGAAGTGCCGGGAGAAGTGCTCCCCACCTCCTCCACTCCTGATAAGTGTGTTGCTGGAGAGGATGAGATTGTGCTTCACTGCTCAACTCCTGAGAACTCCATGATAACTATGTATGCTAATACCCTGGATATGCCTTCCTTGATGGCTGTACTTGACTCTGAGTGTACTTGGAACTTTGTTCTTATATGCTTGGATCGGGCTGCACCACAACCCCCTCCATTTCTCCTGCCTGCAGCTGAATGGACCCTTGCTTTATTGCATTCATATTTTTCTAGACATGCTCCTGTGTATCTCCGTGAGATTGGATCTACTTTTCCTGTTACACTTATGCCATGTCTTGGATTTGACAAATAGCCAGACTAATTGCCACTAAATAACAGTTTTTATTGCCTCTTTCACTTGTATTTCCTGGATTGTTACTTTGATATCATATTATCCTGTACGGGGTGTGTGTGTGGGGGTGGGGGTGGGGTGGGGGTGGTTGGTGGGTTGTTTGATTAAATAATTGCCAGAATGTTTCAGGTTGTTCCTTGGAAGTTAGATGTAGGCAATACTTACCCTTCTGACTTACTATCCTCAAATATCGCGTCCGATATATTCTTTTTTATTATTTAGTGATCGAGTCATTGCCCCAATTAGCCCATTCATCCTTTATCTGATTGGGGGGAGGGGAGTTTACAATAATATATAGATGTTAGTGTAGTTGGGTGGGTAGGATGGAAGGGGGGTAAGCTAGGTTTCTATGGTAGTTTAGCTATTCTGTAGCTATAGACCACTAACTTACTCCTATAGTCCATAGTAGGTAGAAATGGGTAGAGGGGTAGTATAGTTACAGGGCTCCAGGTACACCTAAGTTGGGGGTGGGTAGTACACGGTGGGGGGTTATGGGGGAGGTTTGCTTTGGGTATTTGGGAGTTTTTTTCTTTTTTTATTAATGCTAGTTGGTCATTTAAACACAGACAGTATGGTTTCTTGCTAGCTGACTACTTTATGATGTAGATTGATGGTGCTTATTGATGTGCTATGCAATGTGTACATGCGTGTGTGCTTCCTTCTACCGCTTCACTTCTGGGAACCTGAATGGCGCCTTCAGGTTCTTGACTTAGTGTATATTTATATCCTGAGGGGGTGGCACTCATCCTATGTGTGGATCATATATGGTATGTGCATGTACACTTATAGTTGATTTTTTATACTTCTATTTATATATTCTTTGTGTGCACTTATATACCTTTTGTGGGCACCTACTGATCTTCACCATACACTGCCTGTAATTTTGTCTTATTTTTTGTTTATTGTTGTTTGTTTATTTTTTCTTTGCAAAACCAATAAAAATTACTCAATTTAAAAAAGGTGTAGTGCAGGTAGTAATCGGCAAACCTGCTGTCTGAATATGCACCAAGTCTAACTAGGCTGCATCTCCTGTGGACGAACGGGTATGGGGTCATTGGGTCAACCAAATCAAGGTAGCCATACATTGGGTCGACCACTGAAGGTTGACATGCCTTAGGTCAACACATGGAAAAGGCTGACATGCCAAAGGTCAACAGGGTCAAAAGGGAGACACAAGCATTAGGTTGACATTGGGAAGGTCGACAGTCAAAAGGTTGTGTTTTTCATGGGTTTTTGTCCTGAATGTCGACACAGAAAAAGTGCACCATGTCCCCACGCATGGCAGATGTACTCGCCATGCTTCAGGCTCGGTACCTCCCTAAGCTCGGCACACTATTCTATTCTCTCTCCACGCCCTAGTGGATGGTAAGGCATGAAATACAAACTGTCGGCACATGCCGGCTCAAAAAAAACCTTGGAAATCCCATGTTGACTCTTTGACTGTCGACCTTCCCAATGTAAAACCAATGCTTGTGTCCATCTTTTGACACTGTCGAATTTAGGCAAGTTGACCTTTTCATGTGTCGACCATCAGTGTTCAACCTAATATATGTTGACCTAACAACGGTATACCGGACGAAGTACAGTACATCTGTACACCGCTACTGTACTCTATCTGTATGCCCCCTATGCTCTTCTACGGGCATGGGCTCATCTTCCTGTTCATTTGCTCGGCCAGATCCCGCTTTGCGAATGGTGGTACGCGGGCCCACCATTTGCAATGCGCGTACATTTGCACTGGTTGCAAATGGATGTTTTAGATAAACATCCATTCAGAGCCTGCGGGTTAACACACACATCATTCAATGGTCGCATGCGCAGAGCGAAAATATCGGCCTTGTGCAGAATAAGGCCCATAAGGTGATAGAAGTCCACATAACCCAATTGTGCAGCTACATCTTACTGTGCTTGGCTGGTCTGCAAAAGAGCTCTATTATAGGAATAGTTGGATTATGTCCAAGTCTACATCCAAGACGCTTATTCTCCACAATGTGCTTGTTAAGCTTGGTAAACAGTGTGCTACCTGCTAACACACTTTGGCTCATGATACACAACTATAAATACATCTTTCTGCTGGCTAGCCTGCTTACTCTGACACTGTTCTAAGGAGAAAATAGTATTTTTGAGCAGAATTTAAAAGACATGATACATTATAAATGTTATGAAAACAGAATATTCAATTTTTCCTGACAAGTTGCTGCATCTATTTAGCCAAGCTCTGGAAGACTAATTTTAGACTGCTGTGTTTTCACCGGAACCTAACCTTCAATTAAACAAGTAAGCAGAAAGAAGGAATTGGCAGAGTTGTATCCTTATTCCTTTCATAAAAAAAAAAAAAAACCATGTGTGTGTTCATCCCGGAGTTGGGATTTCACCAGTTTCACTTGCTATGCACAAAACTTTCCATTGGCTCAGTACACAAACACATGCAATGATACTTTTGGCCAGTAATTAATAACACTCAATTTACTGCAATAACAGCCAAGTGTCACTAGATATATTATTGGTTTCATTTTGAAAATAATTTTTCAATTTAATTTCCAAAATTCCTAACACGCTATTTTACCAACACATGCACACATGTTCTGTCTAGTAGAAAAGTTTTTTTTCCAGTTTAATTTTGTATTTTGTCTTTTGTTTCAAATGTGGAACTGAACAACTATCTGGCTTCAAATCTATGTCTACTGTATCACACCACAACCTGAGGCACAATAAGAGGGAAATCTATTGAATTTCTTCACTAGTGTGAAATGAAAATATAATTTATTCTCTACATTTCTAAATTGTTCCGTTTAATTCCAATGGGGCTGATGTAGATTCCTCACTGAATGAATCAGCAATTCAAATGAATAGAGCTCCACATCATTGCTAAGTGTTCCCTGCATTAAAACATATGTGGCTGCTCTACAGAAGTAGAGACTCCGGAATTTTGGGGAGATCTCCTGTACTCCTAGGATAGCATTCACCTCAATGCATATTGCCTTAGGGAGCCTTGTGGGATGAGGTAATGTCTACCAGGCTAGTGTGGTGGTTCCCCATAACAATATATACTACTAATGAGGACCATGTAATTAATGTATTGCCATACGGGGGCAAGTGCTAATGATTAATGGTAAATAACTGCCCCAGGTTTTGATGATTTTTCCTTAAAATTTGCACAGAGTACAATATAATAAAAGCAAAAAAAATAACATCATCCGGGGGGGGCGTGGAGATAAATCTGCATAAAATACAATAGAATACTATGGATTATTATGATGTTGGGGGTACAGAGACCTGTAGCGAGCAAGCATTAGAGAATTGTATTATGTATGTTGTCCGCTTTGAGGTCAGCTCTCTCTCTCTCTCTCTATATATATGTATATATATATATATATATATATATATATACAGGAACGGTTAGGGCGGCACTCGCTGGTTTTCAAATAAAGAATAACGCCTGGACACAGGTAGTTCTGTTCAACGCTTCAATCTTAGGACAGATTTTTATCAAGAACACAAAGTAACAAACTTACTCACCAACTTTTAAAGAACAAGTGATGCTGGAAAGTGCCAATGCGTGCGGTGTCCCTCCCCCAGCGTCTGGTCCGGCTGCCGTGCTGTGCGGCATTGCGTAATACAGCCTGTCAGAGTGGACAAAAGATCCCACTCCGTCTGGGATGCGCGCACTACTGCGCATGTGCATCCCTCGTTGCGCGTGTCATCAGCACCCTACGTCAATCAGGGAATCCTCTGTACTGATGCGTGTGCAACTGTGCGCTCGGAGACATAAACAGTCTCCCTTCCGTGCCTTCCACCGGGAACTGACACGCTGCACCTAGAGAAAAAGCGATCGCACAGCCTGAACCCCACGCTGGAGAGCTACAGAGCACAGTTTATACATGTATATACAATATACCTGAAAAAAAGTGATATCAAGTGACATGAATGAAATGGTCGACATGCTGTCGACTCTCAACCCCATACAATATATATAAAAAAAGGTACTCTTTACTTAGCACGGCGCCACCGATCAAAATCGTGGTCATCGCGGGTAAAAATCGCGGTGATCGCGGTAATCGCGGGCATCGCGGGTAAAATTGGATGGTCGCGATGCCCGCGATGACCGCGATCACCGCGATTTTCCCATAGGGAACAATGTTAAAAAAGGCTGATTGACCGCGATTTCACTGTTAAATGGCTCAATTGACCCGATTTGGCCATATTAACCCTGAATTAGGCCCAATTAACCCTTAAATGTCCCCAAAAATTTTTAACGCCACCCCACGATCCACGCCAACCCGAAGCGTGGCGAGCGCAGCGAGCCCGCGAGGGGCGGCGGTACGCGTCCTCCGACCTTTTCATGCCCTACTATCCACGTCGGCGTGGTGTGAGAATATAATAGTGTGGCGAGCGCAGCGAGCCACCGAGCCCGAAGCGTGGCGAGCGGACGCGGATACCTTCACAGGTAGACGCGTCCCCTCGCGGGCTTCACAGGTGTCCGGGTCGCCACGGACACCTGTGAAGCCCGCGAGGGGACGCGTCTACCTGTGAAGGTATCCGCGTCCCCTCGCGGGGCTCGCTGCGCTCGCCACGCTTCGGGCTCGGTGGCTCGCTGCGCTCGCCACACTATTATATTCTCACACCACGCCGACGTGGATAGTAGGGCATGAAAAGGTCGGAGGACGCGTACCGCCGCCCCTCGCGGGCTCGCTGCGCTCGCCACGCTTCGGGTTGGCGTGGATCGTGGGGTGGCGTTAAAAATTTGGGGGGACAATTAAGGGTTAATGGGCTCTGTGGCCCATTTAACATTGATTCCTATGGCCAAATCGGGTTGATTGAGCCATTTAACACTAAAATCGGGTCCATCGCGACTTTTAACATTGTTCCCTATGGGAAATCGTGAGCATCGCGTCGCGGGCATCGCGGGTGCATTTATGGCCGGCCACGACGCGACCGACACGATTTCCCTGTTTAACATTGGTTTCAATGGGAAATCGCGGGCATCGCGTCGGTCGCGTCGCGGCCATACATTAATGTACCCGCGATGCCCGCGACGGGCGCCGCACTAAGTAAAGAGTACCTAAAAAAATATAGGTTTAAAAACAATGTGCACATGTGATCCGTAGAAGGATCTTGGCAGGGTAACTGAAACCTTTACATGGTAAACAAGCTTGTGAGGGGCCCCAAGGTTCTGTGGGGCTCAGGGTCGGAAAGCATGTCAAGTAGCAATGGATAATAAAGGCACCTGTCTGGATTCCTGTAGGGTACTTGCCTGGAACCGGCCCCTCCGGTATTAGTAAATATTTATTATGTTTCTTTTGTAACAATAAAAAAACCACGTTCAATATGCAGTGTACTAAAAATGTTCTGCTCAAGGGTGCAGGGTATTGGGCCCCCCAGATATATACATGTACCGGGCCCCAAGATTTCTGTTGCCAGCCCTGCAACTATGATCACGATAAATATAAGAAAAGTATATATGTCAGCGTACATTTGACACAGTTAGCAATGAGTGGAGCAGGCAACATAAGATAAAGTCAAAAAGTTGATTAACAACAATGAGTGAAAAAAGAACAACAGGGAATTCGTATTAACTGTAAAGGTTATGCTGAAACTGAGTCATGTAATGACCTAATATAAGTACTAAGTGTACATGGTGGTTAATGTAACAATGATAACCTCAGCAAAATGCCTATGTAGCAAATGTATAATCCCTGAAGTTTTAATGGCATAACGGGCCTTGAGAGATGATGACAGCATCACAAGAAAAAGTCGAAAGAAATTGACTCATTGAGGCCCAATGGTGCCACAGAGTTCAATTTGTGAATCCAGAAAGTTTCTAATTGTAACAACATTTTCTCTCTAGCTCCCCCTCTTTTGGACTTGGGTACGTGGTCAATTAGTTTGTATCGTAGGGTTGCCAATGAGTGTTTGGCTTCTATCTATATCTTTGCAATTTAATGCCAGTCTGATGGCAGAGCGGTGTTGTCCAGCTATTTCCCTAAACGTACAAATGGTTTTACCCACGTAAATGAGACTGCAGGGACAGGTGATCATATAGATCACGAAGCGAGAGGTGCACCCCAACACATGCTTTATGGGGAATCTTTTGCCAGACCTAGGGTGGGTAAAGTACTGGCCGGTGTCTAGATGACTACACATTGCACAGCCCGTGCAGCAGTAGCATCCAGGCTTTCTACTCATAAAATTGGTTGGAGCTGTTGACCGATCCGATACATCGTTATGAACCAACCAATTTTTGAGATTTTTCCCGCTTTTGTGGCCTATCATGAGTTTTGAGGATTTCAGTGATTGAATTCCTGAATCCGTATTGATTAAGGGCCAGTATTTCTTGGCTACTTTTCTTACAGTATTACTCATGGTGCTGTATTCATTAACAAACATCATGGTTTTGGACATGTCCTCTGATTTATTGCGGACTTGTTTGATCTCTTCTCTGGGTTTTTCAAAAACCCTTTGTTTGGCTCTTTCTAGGGTCTTAGGGCTGTAGCCTCTTGACCTAAATTTATCAGACATATTATCCACTTCCTTTTCTGCCTCGGAGTCTACGTTGGTAATCCGTCTCGCCCTTAGAAACTGCGAGTACGGGAGACCCTGTGTGAGAGAAACGGGATGGTGACTACTGGCATGCAGAGCCACATTACAGTCAGTGGGCTTGTGGAAGATTTTATATATATATATTATAAAGCCCACAGTCACCTGCTTTCTTTTCCTATACAAAAGGAAACAGCAAAATTGTAATAAATAAAAGATTAAAGAGCCAGGAAAATACATCTAGCTGACATTTTATTACCTCTGTTGTACAGTAAAATGTTCCATACAGTATGTTAATGTGAAATACAGGGAGCTAAGACAGCAGGGAGGATTGCAATTGCTCTAACTGGTCTAAGCTGTCAAATGCATTGAAAAAGCCAATTGCACATAAACTCCTTGTTATGTTCTATCAATATATATTGAGGTTTTTTTTCCATCTGTTCTCCATTCTATACCAGATTTATGAGAAACCCACATATATAATTTACACAGCCCCTGTACAACATAGGCTAATAAAACAAAATATGGGCAAGCTTTATTTTGGTGTAAAATTTACAAAATTCTAATAAGTGTTCACCAGCCAATGCTGGAAGCCTTTGCACGTGTAACACAGGAAATATTAACGATCCCAACCGGAAGTTACTGAGTTGTAGAATCAGAGAATGGGGGAGGGGAGTCCTTAAAGTTGACCCCTACATACTGGCACTCTTGTTTTCATTGTGAAGTGGCCAATTTGGGGGCTTAATGATGCGAATCATGGCCAAGTACATCCTTATATTTCTGATATGACAGCCCACCCCTGTACCTTTTTCTGCTATCTCTGCTCCTGGATCTCCCAGAGAGTATACAGTCATTTAGGGTAGGCAAGTATATATGAGGCTAAACTGAACGGTACTTGTGTAGTTTCACGGCGCCATGTACTTCCGGGTTCTACGCTCGCCACAAACTATGTTAAAAAAAGTAACTTAACTCCATGCCAACATGGATAGTTTATACCCCCACTATTCATGTTGGCATGGAGTTGATTTTAAATAGCGTGGCGAGCGTAGCGAGGGCGAGCGAAGCGAGCCCCGCAAGGGAACTCAGACGCATGGCGCCATACTGGTGCCGTGAAACTACACAAGTACCAACTGAACTGTAATTTAATGAAACAGCTGAAGAAGCTGAATGAGAAGGTGCATTTATAACAAGATGGACTATGTATGGACATTTAGGGGTAAATATACTAAGGTGGGAGTTATATTAAAGATGGGATGTTGACCATAGCAACCATTTTCTGTCGATTATCTTCTAGAAGGAGAATCTGATTGGTTGCTATGAGCAACATCTCATCTTCAATAGAACGCCTATCTTACTAAATTTACCCCACACAACCTTTTCACCATTCAATTTTCTGACTGGAAATCAGAACCCATAAAGTGCAATTTCACAGGGGTATTTCCAAAATACACAGAAAAGGCTGGAGTTATGGTCACCACTTAGGGGCAAGTCAGACAATTACACGCATTAAAAGCGTACAGTATCGCAGGCATATGTATTGAGTATTAACTCTTCTTTATCCTGGTTAATTATTAAACTTAATAAATATCAGTTTTTCAGGCAGATAAAAATATATGGTACTTATGAGTTATCTGGGCGCCCGATTTTTTGATTGTATGCCTTAAGTTAAGGCATACAATCAGATGCGATGCGATGCGATATCGCATCGCATCGCATGCGACCATCGGATGCGATGACCCGATTTTTCCATAGGAATCAATGTTAAAATGGACTGAGTCAGTTTTAACATGGAATTCAATGGGAAAAAGGGGTCCTTTTCATACCCCTACTATCCAAGTGGGCATGGAGTTGGATATAAACCTGTGGCGAGCGTAGCGAGCCACCGAGCCCGAAGCGTGGCGAGCGAAGCGAGCCCCGCGAGGGGACGGTATTCTGTGTCCCCTCGCGGGGCTCGCTACGCTCGCCACGCTTCGGGCTCGGTGGCTCGCTACGCTCGCCACAGGTTTATATCCAACTCCATGCCCACTTGGATAGTAGGGGTATGAAAAGGACCCCTTTTTCCCATTGAATTCCATGTTAAAATGGACTCAGTCCATTTTAACATTGATTCCTATGGAAAAATCGGGTCATCGCATCGCATCCGATGGTCGCATGCGATGCGATGCGATGTGCCCGATCCGACCCGATTTAGAAATCGGGCGCCCAGATAACTCACAAGTACCAAATATATATATATATATATATAAATGAAATGCACATGTACAGTATATTGTATATGTGAATGGCTATGTTGTAGAGTGACATACTAAATCAGGGGTGGGGAACCTTTTTTCTACCAAGGGCCATTTGGATATTTATAAAATCCTTCGGGGGCCATATAATAATTATCAATATATTCATGTGGGCATTATACACACGGGCAGCGGCATATACATGTGGGCATTATACACACGGGCAGCGGCATATACATGTGGGCATTATACACACGGGCAGCGGTATATACATGTGGGCGTTATACACACGGGCAGCAGCATATACATGTGGACATTATACACACGGGCAGCAGCGTATACATGTGGACATTATACACACGGGCAGCGGCGTATACATGTGGACATTATACACACGGGCAGCGGCATATACATGTGGGCATTATACACACGGGCAGCGGCATATACATGTGGACATTATACATACGGGCAGCGGCGCATACATGTGGGCATTATATACATGCGGACATATGCATAACAGTTCTGCCCACCACTGCAGAGACACCAGGGCTGGCTAATTAATGTACAGCAGTGTGAGGGTGATATTGATGACTGACAGATCCAGGGGATGTAATTTATTCATAAAAAGTGGCAGTGTGGAGGAAGGGGGGGTGTCACCCCCAAACAGGTTTATGTGATTATGTCGGATAATCAGACATAATCACATAATCCTGTTTGGGGGAGACACCCCCCCCCCCTTCCTCCACACTATCATTTTTTTATGAATAAATGACAACCCCTGGATCTGTCAGTCACTGGGGAAGGGAGGTCGGCATGAGTGAGGCTGGGTGGTTGGCAGCTAGGGAAAGTGATGAGCCGGGAGCAGCATTTCCTTTTTTTTTTTTTTTTACAGTAATTACTGTAGCTCCGGCTGCACAGGGTAATGGCGGCTGCTGCTGTGGCTGATGGACTCCGTCCTCTCGCAATGCTCCCGCCCATGCAGTGCATGGTGGGCGCGTCACAGCACTCGCAAGAGGATGGAAGTCCCTACCGCCCGCAGTGATTGGCGGTCGCGTCACCACTACAGCCCGCAGTGATTGGCCAGCGCGTCTCCACAGCTATCCCTCTTATCTGGCGCATCACCGCTTCTGTTTGACAGGAGGGAGGGTAAGCGGGCATGTGTGCAGGCGGGCAGCCGGGCCGGACAAACTGGCTGCGGGGGCCGTATCCGCCCCTGTACTATTTAGAAGGGACATGAAATAGGAGCACAATTCCATCCAAGAGAGTGGACATATCCTTCAGCATTGTAGAATTTTTTTTATAGAACTCACAAAATTTGCAAATCTTACAATCTTGTATTCATAACGTAAGAAAAATCAGATACAGTTTATAGGAAGACCATAAATACTGTTAAAACATACTTTTGTTATATATTTATGTATTTTATATTGTAATTCAAGAAACTTGAGAACTATTTACAATATTTCATAAGAGAGTATATAAGAGAAAAGCTATTTTTTTTTTAAGTTTTTGAGTCATTTATTCACTATGGAGTCTTATAATGTGGCACTTTTCAAACCTGCAATGTCTGTAATTAGTCTATTCAGTTCTTAACAAAACCAAGCATGTTTTGTATTGAATATAATTGTCCCTTTAAAATATTAGAAGGACCTCAAACAAGATTAGCTGAAACAGATAATTTTCTGGGAAAACTGCGATAGTTTCTATGATTATGGTATATTTTGCAATCATCATGTTGACTCTATATTGCAAAAAATATCCCTGGTGATCAGCAGCGGCTTCCACCTGGATGTAGGAGGGAACCTGCTACTGGCTCAGTTTAAGGATTTCAGGCACCCCCTTCCCCATACCTCCCAACTTCTGTGTTGGGGAAATAGGGACACTCGCGCGGCAGTGCCCGAAAAGGGGGCGGGCGTATGTAAATGAGGACATGGCTTATGCTAATTAGCCGCAACCTCATTTTCATACGAGAATAGACGCTGTGCGCATGCGCACAGCGTCTATTCTATTAGATTGGGGGGTCTCCCAACTGCCACCCCCCGCAGCGGGACAATGCCCGCAGCGGGGCATGTTGCATCAGCTGCACCCTATTGAAGCCAGCTAGGGCTGCACGATAAGGCAGGAGGTGGCTTCCTACAGGATTGCAACTGGGGCTGGCAGTCCCAGGGAATACCTCCCAGTGTGAATGCTTTTACTGTGAGAGTGACTGGCAGGTAAGACTTACAATAGGAAGTCCCTTCCAGTCACAGTAAAGCCAGTGCAGTCTCACAGACTATGGGCCAGATGTACTAAGCTTGAGAAGTTATAAAATGAAGAGTGATAAACCACCAGCCAATCACCTCCTAACCATACTTGCCTACTTTTGAAAAATAGTTTCAGGGAGATTATAGTTGGTAGTAGAATTTTGCACAGCTCCCCATTGAGGGAGCGTGTCATGCTCCTCCCAAAGGGTGTGACTAGTTCCATATATGGAGAGATTGTGAAAAAGATTGCGAACGTGGACCCTAGAAGCGTTAGTGTGTACTGCTACATCTGAGAGGAATCTTGTAAAATGACTTATATCCAAATGTAGATGAGCCCAAAGCCGTTAGTTAGAGCTACTATACTTGGTAAAGTGCTGGGAAATGGTGCTGATGATTCAATGTAAATGTATCTATCTCTCATTCCTTTTTTCCCCCAAAAATGTAACCGTGTAATGTGGGCTAGGTGAAATGAGGGAGATTGCTAGACCAATGAGGGAGAGAGGGAGATTGCTGCTATTTCAGGAAGTCTCCTGCAGAATGCAGGAGGGTAGGCAACTATGCTCCTAACTGCCATGGCACAGGCTGTGTTTGAAAAATGACAGGAAGGAGCTGATTGGTTGGTGGTTTATCACTTTTCCAGCTTAGTATATATCAACCTGGGGAGAGGGGCTGCAGTCCTACAGCCCGAAGGTAAAATCAGCTCTGCTGGTGATGTAGTAGTGACTTCCCAGGTCCAGCATTAGCGGCATCTTCCGGATCCAGTAGTCTGGTGATGATGACTTTCGTGGGATCCAGCAGCTCTTTCTGAGTGGACTCTATTAATGCCTAACCCTAACTTCTATTGGCGTAACCTAACTCCAACCTTCTGTTGGCAGTCCATGCAGAATTTAAACATTTTACATGTCGACATTGTGATGTTGACATGGATGTATGTGTCGACATTACAACTGCATCCAATTTCTACAAATCAGGGACAGTTGGAACAATGTTACATTATATGCAGAATGGGTGAGAGGTTTTACTGTTCATCTAAGCAGCTTGTACTGTACCTTGTAAACGGAATAAGCCAAATACTAAAATCTAGTACTGTATGTATCACCGCCTTAAGGAGTTCTACCTTCCTTTACAGAGTGCAGCTAGCAGGGGATCTCTGAAGCCCTGTACCCGTAGTTTACCAGTTTCTATTCACTTTGTTACCTCTGATTTCTGGTAATCTCAGTCTGTGTTGATTCTGTACATTTGTGGAATGTCAGATAAAATGACTTTGGGGATGTATCCGTCCTCTGTGCAGTCAGCTGGACTCTGCAACCAGACATAATTTATGCAATATTCCTATACGTAGAGAAACTTCTGAGTAAAACGCAGATTGCTGTGATGTCTTAATGCATCTGTGGAATATAACTTACAATCCAGCTTCTCTGCCTGCCATAGAGATACATAAGGTTCTGCTAATGAGAAGCAACTTTCCATGAGAGGAATAGTGGAATATTTTTTGCCATATTTTACAGAATTATTCCAATTGATGGCTGTCTGTTCTTCACTACAGTATAGTTAGATATTCTCTCTCTGATAATTACATTTCTGCAGTGGCTTACACAAAACCGTGAACAATTATCTATATAAGTGATCAATGTTCTGTCCTCACAGGTGATTAGAAGCTGTCAGTCCAGTGACTGCAGATCACTTCAATCAATTCAATTATTGTACAGTACAAGAGCTGCAAATGCCACATTCTTGTTCCATAAATCTATATCTGATTACCAGAACACAGTGTCTCACTTCACAAATAATTTCGGATACCAGATGTTTGTCTGGCATCCAAATCTCCCAGTTATTGATAATATATATTTTTTTTCTCTCTCTCTCTTTCTATCTATCTATCTATAGATCTCCCTTTCTCTCTCTCTCTCACATATATATATATATATATATATATATATATATATATATATATATATATATATATATATATATATTAGAATGGATAGAGAGCGCCAGAGGTTTCCTCCACCTTAAGTGCAGTATATTAGATATATCAGATATACAAATGATCAAAACGTTTCTTGAAAAATTGACATATTTTATTAAAACGTTTATAAAAAAACGTGTGGTGTCTCCGTTCTTTTGAAGACGGTAACAACCCAACGCGTTTCGTCTTTAGAAAGACTTCATCAGGTTTTTTTTTTAAATAGACACAAAAAGAATACAAGGAGATGGCTCAAATATTTTTAAATTATATGATGGAACTCAATAATATGATAGAGGTCGCAATCTTAAGTAGGTGTTGCAACTGAATAGGAAATTTTATAGATCCATATTAGATGAGACAGTTGTTAGTCCCATATTCTTCTAGATGTGGAGAATCTTCACAGGATAGTCAAATCAGCACTTGCCGAATGGTAAAAGTTATATGGACTGGACTGAATGAACGCTCTACAGGGTCAAACGAGGACCTTAATTTCTTCCAGATGTTATCTATGGGTAGACAAGATGGTGAAGGTGGAACTATGTCCGCACAAAGAGACGTTTGCTGTAAAGACACTTGTATGGTGTAAGGGCATCAGCAGTGTCTTCGGTTACATTGGCCCCAGTCTAATTACATAGTACTCTCTCACACACTTTGGTAAATTGTGACCAATACCAGTTAACCTGGCAGTATGTTATTTAAATATGGGAGGAGACCAGACTACTCCAAGAAAATTGTAACAATTGTAGCATGGGGGAAAACATGCAAAAACCTGCGAATTCCAAACATATAGGGCACCGGTTGAAAACACATAACCCTAATGTTTGTAAGAAGCAATGCTAACCATTGTGCCACCTTATATTGTTACTCAGAGCAGATACTCCTCTTTAGATCCCAATATTCTGTAACTGGTTTTAGTTCGACCATTAAGGGGGGTATTCAATCTTCAGGTCACGGCAGGCAAGCTTGCTCGCCCGCCGTGACCCGGCCTGTTCTCGGTCAGCTCGACCGAGAACATGCAGGCAGGATTCAATGTCCCGCCTGCAGCGGGACGAGAAGGGGGCATGGCCGCGAGTTGCGGCCGGGAAGTGACGAGCTGCAGCCGGCAGCTCGTCACTTCCCGGCTGTTCTCGGCAGAACGAGCCCGACAGCTAGAGATGTCGGGCGCGTTCTGCCGGGAAACCCTGTTCAATGCTGTCGGGGAAGACAGCATTGAATAGGGCCCGTCGAGCATCTCCCCTACGGGAGATGCTCGACGGCGATTGCATACCCCCTAAATCTTCTGACAAGAAGAGAGTTCTTCACAGTACGCCTCATGTATGGTGGATGCAGCCAAATGCTAATTAATGTACTAGAGAATCAATTCCCTAGAACCACGATAAGTGTATTTTTGGATGATTTACTAACATTATTCAAGATAGACATTTGCTGATACTTGGATTCTTCTTAAAGCAACTAATTTTCCATCCACGACTGACAATGGCATGTATTACAGATGGGTGCAGGGAGACACACCTCACAAGGTCCTCCGGTAATCCCGTTAACCAACCCCAAACTGGTCAACGCGATCTTCAAATTCATTGAGAAGTAGGGACACCCCCAATAATGAAGTCCACTCTCTCAGGGATACCCCAGATCTGCGGTGATTCAGGGTGCCCTGGTGGCAGAGGGTGAGGCATTCACAGGGTTCGGTCCTATTAATTGCAAAGGGTGCAAGGTGTTGTTCCAACAGTGTTTAAATGCCAGCAACAACATCCGATCTCACTCCCTTTGCAGGCTGGTTTCAGCCCGAATTTGCACTAAATTGCTCACTGCTCGACCGGGCCATGAGTGGATCCACATGGCTGGGGGGGATTGGGCGAGCGTTTGGTCTGGCGGCGTTTACCTGTTCGCTATGCTGTGACCATACGCAGCCTAGCAAACATGTCTGAATTCGGCCATATGTTAACTATCAGGCGAACTAGTCATTTTTCTAAAATCTGTTTCATGGCAAGCTACATCAATAAATAAAATACACCTCCTTCCAGTGGTAATAACTATTCCAATGACGCACAGTGTAAAAATGAAGAGGATTATTACGCCTTACATGGATGCAGACATACCTGCTTCGTCATAGGACCCTGACAGCTTCTCCAGCATCTCCCGGTCTATGGCTAGGATCTGCTGTTCTAGGATGGTCTGGTAGGATAGGACACTGTTCTCTTTATCCTTCTCAAAATCCTGAAGATGTTGCTTTAGCACCTCGGGCAGATGGATCTTCACATATTCCGCTGCTGACTGCACAACAAACAAACACAGTAATCATTTGTCTAATGCTGTACTTTTAAGCTTTTGAGAATGTGTTTCTCAAAACATTTTTAGAAAAGCCTCTAGCATGATGAACAATGGTGCTTATCACTTTGGGAATATAATAAAAAAAAAAAACTAGAAAAAAATATATTTTATACACACATTTATAGAACACGGATTTGGACACAAATCCTCTTTAAAATGAATTCATGCACTTCACTTCAGAGCTCTTTGTTATTCAGTTCTATTACCATTTAATAACTTACACATCTTGGCCCTTATTCTGGTTCACTCGCAAAGGCAAATTCCTTCTCAAATGGACAAAACCATGTGCACTGCAGGTGGGGCAGATGTAACATGTGCAGAGAGAATTAGATTTGGGTGGGGTTTTACTTCAAAGTGAGATCTATAATGCAGTGTAAAAATAAAGTCAGTATTTATTTTCCTTCCACAGAAACAAAACAACTCACCCAAATCTAATTCTCTCTGCACATGTTACATCTGCCCCCCTGCAGTGCACATGGTTTTGCCCATTTGAGAAGGAATTTGTCTTTGCAAGTGAACCAGAGTAAGGGCCTTCATGTGCCAGCTTCCAACCTCCTGTGGTATACGGTCACTAGTCATTCATTGGGTCGACCATTGAAGGTTGACATGACTTAGGTCGACACCCTTAAAAGGTCAACATGGGGAAGGCTGACAGGTTGACAGGGTCATTAGGTCAAAATGGGGAAGGCTTACAGTCAAAAGGTCGACATGGGTTTTTCACTTTTTTTTTTAGCTGACAGGCAGTATTTTTATGCCTAGGGCGTGGAGGGAGAATAAAATAGTGTGCGGGGGTGTAGTGAGGCACTGTGCCCGAAGTATGGGGAGCGCAGCGAGCCATGCGAGGGGACACAGTGCACCAATACAGTGTCTATGTTGACTGTGTCAACATTCGGTACAGCAAAAATGTGAAATCCCTTTGGCTGTGGACCTTCCCCATGTCAACATAATGCTTGTGTAATGACCCTGTCGACCGTTTGAGGGTGTTGATCTAAGGCCTGTCGACCTTCAGTGGTAGAGCTAATGAAGGTCGACCTTCCTGTAGATGACTCAATGATCCCAACCCCACCCTGTGCAGGCAGGTTATGGTATATTAGACATCAATGTCTAGGTCTACAGTCAATAGGTTGGCCACTATTGGTCGACAGTCAAAAGTTCGACGGCCAAAAGGTCAACATTCAAAAGGTCAACATGGTCACAAGGTTGACATTTAAAAGGTCAACATGGAAAAGGTTGACAGTAGCTTATGTTTTTTTGTGTGTCTGTAGACATAGTTCAGTATGGACATCATCTACATGTGCCACGTCCCTTGCATATACGCTATGCTCGCCATTCTTAGTGCATGGTGCTCGCTATGCTCGGCACACTATTATATTCTCCCACCACACCGTAGTGGATGGTTGGGTATGAAATACCGCCTGTCAACACATGCTGGCTCAAAAAAAAATAATTAAAAACTCATGTCGATCTTTTTCATGTAGACTTTTTCCATTTCGACCATGTCGACCTTTTGAACGTCGACCAACAGTTGTCGACCTTTTGACTTTCGACCTAGATACTGTAGATCTAATGATTGCATACAGTGCAGGCAGGTATCAGGGCCAGATGTACTAAGCTTGAAAAGTGATAAAATGGAGAGTGATAAACAGCCAGCCAATCAGCTCCTACCTGCCATGTCACAGGCTGGGTTTGAAAAATTACAGGTAGGAGCAAATTGGTTGGTGGTTTATCACTCTCCATTTTATCATTTTTCAAGGCTTAGTACATCTCACCATTAGTCTTATATCCTAGCTTTATTTCCTAGCCATACAGGCAGAAGTGAACTAGCTCAGATACAGTATATCTACATTACAAGCACAGGCCTATTTACACGCACTGCATATCCCCCACCAATTATCTGTAGCATTAAATCTGTGGACTGCAAAGGTCACTCTACAACCTTTAACTTTCTTTTCCAATTTTAAGTTATGCTGAAGGTGTCCAGAACACTGTTCGGCCTCTTCACTAAACGTTGAATACCAACTTCTATTATTTGCTGATATTTAGTTAAATCTATTTATCATTCCATTCCCGCAATATGTCTTGTAACACTGGCTGCCATCCAACTGCAAATCACTGAATGATACTTGGGCCTGATTCGGAGGTTGCAGTAAAGCAAAAAAACAGCAAGTGACTACACACCTGGACAACCCATGTTGCACTGGTAGGGGAGCAAAATACATTCATTACTTTTGCTTGCAGGGTAACCACTGGCTGCTTTTGCATGTAGACCACAAATGTTAAGGTGCATACACATACACAATACGAACTACAGATTTTGACTTTATAATCAATATTGCACTGCGTGTGTACAGCTAGCGATGCTGCCCCAACAATCGGCCGGGGTAGCGAATTTGGTTCACATCAAGTGGACCTGAATCTCCTCCTTACCACCTTATACTGATGTGAGATTCCATTTAGCTAATAGGTGGTTCTGTGCAATGGAATGGTCATCGATAAGCCCTAGACTGACAATAGGATGGACATAAACAAAAATGCAATTAAGTGCATCTGAGCATATGCTGTCTGACTTCGAAACAGCTCCCAGTTCTCATCTGTTCATTCTGTGTGAAAACATGTTATGTATCACTCTGTATTCTTTTTTCATTTTGCCAATGTCCCAAATATTTAGATTTCAGCTGTCTGAAAACTTGCAGGAATGCTATGAGTTAGTGGTCCAGGGCCAAATCAAATTATTTATGATCCATGCGAAGGGCAAAACCAGAGCTGGTGGCTGCCAAACATAAAACATATGGACAAACAGAATCATAAACCTGTCCACCACCGTGTAACTGACCCTAAGGGTGACAGGTAAGGGCAATTTACTTAATTTTCGCAGAATGTCTGAATAAGACACTTTGGGCCTGGGGGCCCGTGAAGAAATACTGATACTCTAGGGCATGGATCCTCAAACTATTTTGCTCTGGGACCCCATTAGACAATAAAAATTATTACGGGACCCCAGCAAGTTACTGCAGAAGGTCATCACATCACATGTGTAGTCAGCAGACAGCACATACTTGGCAGCATTGTGGAGGTACACAATGATTGGAGGAGTGTAAAATAACAGACATTTCAACAGATTTTCAGACTCCTTGAATCACTGAGGGCGGGATGTACTAAAGGGAAAATGCGGGGGATTTACCGCATTTTCCTATGTACCATTACCCGTCCGCCCCGTCTCCGCCTCGTCTCCCTCTGGGTGGCGATACCCTATAGAAGCCTATGGGCTTCTATCACCATCCGCCGTCTGCGCGACCCCCCCTCTCGTCCTCCATCGATCTCCTCCTCCTCCTCGATTTCATCTGGAGGACATCCGGCTGCAGGGGGGAGGAGGAGACGCAGGGGGACACTGACAGCCGCCGGGATGTGACGGAGACCCCCGCACACCACATTACAGGTATCGTGGGGGTCTCCGTCACCGCAACCCGATGCTAGCATCGCGGCGGCTGGCAGGCAAAGGGCGGCGATGTATATTAATACATCCCGCCCTGACTGAGATAAGAAAAGTCATCAGCCTGATGGTCAGCAACATGGAGTCGCGACCCCATGCTGAGAAGGTCGGGACCCACTTTGGGGTCAGGACCCACAGGTGAGAACCGCTGCTCTAGGGTGATCCAATAAAGTTTGAGAACCACTGACTTAAAACATGATATTTTAGATTAAACCTTTTTTTTTAAAAAATATATCAAAATAGTACTAATTCTAAACAAAGTCAAAACATTTATGTCATATTTTATATATAATGATATAAATAAATGTATGAAATATTGTCTGAAAGTCTGACTGCAAAAGGATACTTCTACTACTTCTACTACATACATAGAGCGCAATCCTGTGTTGAATCAGGTAATAAGTTACTGGCTGTTTTTGGCAGCCTTAAGCGCATTTTGTATTACAAAGCGCACGTTCTGAATCCACCAAACAGAGTTATACATGCACAGGGAAAAACACGCTGTGCAATATAGCTCCAGATCGTAGGACGAAGCGTCAGACAAAGCCACAGCTCTAATCTTATCCATGATCTTGGCAGTCAAGGTAGCTCAAACTATGGGCCGGGTTCAATGCGGCCGGCGTGGGGGTTAAACAGCAGGGATCGCCGAAAACAAGCGACCCCTGCACCGGCCGCCCACCCTATTCTACGTTCCGGGGGAATCCTCGCTTTCAGATGATAGCAAGGATTCCCCCCAACAGTGAGGCTCGCGGCTAATGCAGGGAGCCCGCTGCATTTAGCCGCGAGTCTCATTGTTTTAGTGGCTGCACACGTCACTGCACAAAACCTAGCGGCGTGGAAACGGCGTGTGCAAGGGGTCAGTTGAATACTGACCGTGCGAGCTGTGACAGCGAACAGGCAGCACTGCTCGCTGTCACAGCTAGCAAAAATCATTGAAAATATCTTTGTGTGTGTTGTTTCACATGGTATCCGGAAGGCTAGACAGCCAATAGGTTGGCACCAATAGGTCGACACACACTAGGTCGACATTGACAAAAGGTAGACATTGTAAACATGCCGAAATAAAAATGTTGATGTGTTTTGGACTTTCTGCTTTACCATCCACTTAATCTCCAACAGGGAACGGAAACGTACTGAGCGCTGCAAGTACCTGGCCCAAAGTATGGCAGGGGTACGTGATACACTAATAGGAGGTCCACATGTCGACGCTGACACCAAAAAAACCCTAAAAAAACTCATGTCAACCTTTTGCATGTGTTGACCTTTGTCAATGTTGACATACAGTAGTGCATGACATCCATTTGGAGTCAACCTATTGCCTGTCTGCCCAGACATGGTCTGTGAGCTAATCCACATCCGCTTCAGCTATATGGCCGGTCAGAATAAGATAGCCAGCATGCACTTGTGTCCATATCATTCCATTGTTTTAGCATAATCACTCCTTTGTGACGGTTGTGGTGCCGTTCCCTTTGCGTCAGTGGGTCTGCACAGAAGCCACTGAGCACTATGAATGCTAGGACTTCCCTAACCAACCCTGACATTGCTGCAGCAGGAGTCCTATACAACATAATGATTATTCCACAGTGGTCACAGCACATGCTACTGAGGTAAGGTATCCGTCCTGCGCTTGGGTGAGATGTATTTGTTTAAAGCTCAATTAGACCTCTCTGACCTTTACAAGAGTTGTCATTTGCTATCTCACCATCTACAATCCATCTTTTCCTTTTACTAAATCTAAGCATTTATCACAACTCTGGAAAAGAACCGAGAACAATGTTTTGTTATCAAAGTACTAATCTGATAGAGAAGAAATAATGTTTTGCCTCCTAATATGGAGCTCTGGCGCCTAAATTGCATGCTGGGTATTTTGCTGCAGCACCAGATTTGTTCTAAACAGAGATAACATTTTGAACTACCATTGGTGTATTATCAGAGGCACTAGCCCATGGCAGATGCAGTTTCCCTGTCTGAACATGTGTGTGCAGGGATGCAGCACTGTCAGCTACACATCAACTTCTGTCTAGAGTAGACCAGTGGTCCTAAATTTGGTCCTCAAGGGCCCCTAACAGTTCCTATTTTCCAGGTCACCCGGAGGGAGCTCTGTGTATCACCAACTTAGAAAATCCACAGGTGACCTGTAAAACGTGAACTGCTTGGAGTCCTTGAGGACAGAGTTTGGGAATCACTGGACTAGACAAACCACTGTTACTGCCCAGAAATGACCACTAAAATCCACACAACCTGCATTCAAATTTGTGCATTGCCTCTGTGTGACACATTCGGGATGCTGGTGCAGTAATTACAGCACGGGCCAACAGCACTCATATCAACATAGCGTGCACCTCTGCACCTGGCTCTTGGTCTTCAACAATTCTCTATTCGAAACTTCACATTAGTACACTTTAGGCATTCCTTATAACCTTTCACCTTTACTAACTGCTGGTAATGGACAAAATGATTTTACACATTCATCTTAAGGATTCACTTGAGGTATGTGCTGTGGTTCTGCCTATGAAAATATTTTGCTCTTCAAAATTTTACTAATTCCACCAAAATAACCCACAAAAAGAAAAGTTGAATGGAAGTGTAACATTTTGGCATTCTTACCCGGTCGCCTGTACCTCTGGGAGAGTGTCAGGATCTCTCCCATCATACCTGCTTCTATTCTATTTGAATTTTCATCATTTAGTACTGCCCTTACTCCCATAACCACATACATGGCATTCTGATGCTATGTGGATGAGGCAAAATGAGGAAAGAGCCAGGCCCCATCCCCTAAAGATGCAAAGAGCCTCTTCTCCAGGCATCTCCAAGAGGGCAGTCCAAGATGATTATGCATTTTAGTTTCAACTGTACCATGCATTACGGTGTATGATGCCCTAGCTCACACAATGGCGAGTGTGCTAACTACAGAATACAATGGTCTGTCTTGTAGCCTACCTCATTGAAGACCACAATCGCCTTGGAGCTGGAGTACAAACTTAGGGGGTGATTCAGTTTCATTCGTAAAGCACATTTGGTTCGCTAATGAACAAAACCATGTGCACTGCAGGTGGGGCAGATGTAACATGTGAAGAGAGAGTTAGATTTGGTTATTCTGTTTCTGTACAGGGTAAATACTGGCTGCTTTATTTTTACAATGCAATATAGAGATCAGTTTGAAGTACACCCCCCACCCAACTCTAACCCACCTGCAGTGCACACGGTTTGTCTATTAGCAAAACACATGTGCTTTGCAAAACAACCCAAATCAACCCCTTAGTGTCTGATGATATGTTATTTTTATGAAATATCTTTGTGTGTGTCTATAACATTTTTAGTGGATTTTACAATTCATTTGTCAATTTGCTGATATAAAAAAACCATATGCAAACAGCTGCATATGCGATTTTAAGTGTTGCACATGTGTCCAAGGGTGACCAAGTAAAAATATGAATATCTGCTGGTCAGCAGGGTATTCAAAGTAGCATGGATGTCACTTCCCCACTATATGAGTGTAACGTAACGGAGACAAGACATTCACATTAGAACGTGCAACTTCTGGTTTATCCTCGTCGCAGACCCACCTGCTGGTTTATCCTCACTGCAGGCACATCATTTGGTTTATCTTTGCTGCAGGCCCATCTTCTCATGTACCTGCGCAGCAGGCCCATCTTCCTGTCCTCAGGACCCCAAGTCCATGCTTTCAGGGTGTCGCCACCGAACAACAAATGGAATAATTATCTCCACATGTAGACATTTTAAAACATGTCAGCGAGTGAATACTCCACCTGCGCACCTGCTGGGTAACATGGAAAACATGAACTGCTTGGAGTCCTGAAGACAGAGTTGGAGAAGCACTGTTCGAAATTGATCTAACTCCCCCTAGATCTAATGTCTGACCCTAAACAATATAGTAGACAATTCATCACGACTTCAGAAGAAACTATCAAGTTAAATGATCATTTTCAGAGGTTTTTTTATTTCTTTTGGGGAAGAGAAAAGGAAAAGTGGAGATTTTATTGCAGTAGCGTTTCGGTCAAGAGCCTCCCAGGAAACCAGCAATGCTGTTATATTCCCCTTTATTTTAAATCAAGAAGGAAAGAATTACTTTGGTTTCAAGCAATATGACATATTTAATATCCGAAAGCTAGGACGTGACCAGTCAACTACAATTACAACCCACTCTTGGCAAATAAATTCTAATTTAATGAATAATCTAATCATGCATCATATTAAGAGAATATTTTATAAGCAATGCTACACAAAGAGCTACAGTTCAGACGCGACATCAATAACCTTGTCTAGGCTGCATATGCTTTTATGAGTTGTACAAATGTGTGATCTTCCCTAGATCAATAAAAAGCATCATATGGAAACTCAGAATTCTGTGTTTGTCTGGGGAATAATATTACGGCCAGGCAGCTCTTCTAAAGATCTTGATCCATATTATGTCTGTCATTTAAGAAGAGAAAAGAATTGAAATGATCTGTCACGTTCAAAGCTGTTCTTAGGAATATACTAACTGGGACCATCCTTCCATTTGTCCCTTTTCTGTATGAAATGAAGCCGCAATCATTAGCAACCCTTCCACTCATTTTTAAATAGCGCAGTTGAGAAATGAGCTTTAGCACAACCTGAATCAGATGCCAGCTGTGTTCTCCTTAGGGACAGGCCGTGCTTCTCATTCAGTTTTCCTCTTAAAGTAACAGAATATCAATGCCTAATAAAGGGTACACAAGGTGAGATATGCACTATTTTTCTATTCGATTTTGCTTATAGAAGCAAAATCAAATAGTAAATTGAATAGAAAATTGAATGGGCATCGAATGTTTTTCTACATTTGATGCAGATTAAATCCCAGTGCGCGCTCCCATGTAGTGTAAATCGAACAGAAAAATAGTCTTGTTAGGCAAGACTATATAGTACAGATCTGTACTACAGTATATAGTCACATCAAATGCATTTTGCTTACCATTCGATACGATCCCAATCGCATCATGTGTACCCACTATTAGTAACATCTTAATATGGCTTCAATGTGTTGTGAGATTCACAGTGGTAATAGAGTGTGACACTTGTTCAGACGGTTGGAAAATATACAATTAGAGCTCTGTGTGTGATTGCATTTAAAATGTTATAATTCACTGGTCCTTGGCTTGCTTCTGATATGCACAGTTCAGCATTGCAGACCCCAGACTCAGCGGGGCTCTAAAATGAGGACTAGAACCTATGCTAGCCTACCCTCCTGGAATGACCGGCTCCTGAAAATCAAGTCCACCTCCCAGCCCCTCAACAGGTGGGGAAGTCCCACAGAATGACCCCAGCCTCCTGCAGTCTCCCTCTGTCGGGCGAAGGGCAAAGTGGGGACCTGATGATGCAAATTGCATCATTGTGCCCCCCCCCCCCCCGCTGTGCATTGCCTGTAATACCGGCATTGAACAGTGGGGGTTTGGCCATGATGATGTGATTGCAGTGACTGCAGCCCAAAAGTGACTGCAGCCTAAAAGTCAGCAAGCCTGCTACACCCCTTTGTTTTGTAGAACTGTCCCTATAGCTGCCCACCAAATGGCACTGGAAGGACTGGCTCTACCATTAGGCAGCTGCCTAGGGCACAGGGATCTTAGGGGGAGCCACGAGTCTCTCTATTACAAAATTAATAAGTATGTGTGTAAGGCCGTGGCACTTCTGAGACCTCACCTCCACACTTTCACAGCTGGAAAATGGGTATTGGTGGCAGGGTGGGTTTGGGTTCATCAGTAGGTTCAAGTTTTGCCTAGGGTGCCTAGACAATCTTAATCTTGCTGTGGTTATGGGAGGACTGCGAGAGATCACGTGCCCTGCCCAGTTCCCCCACCATCGGGTTAGTATGTAAGCTATTGGGTTTATGCATCAACCTGTATCAGGAACAAGATTCGGGACCTCATCCTCCTTCTGCTGTTGGTTGTATGCCAGATTAGAACCATTATCTGCAGGTGGTGTTTCCCTAAATTTTAAAAATGTGTTCCTTATTCATTTGAAGGAAGCTGTGACTTTCAGTATGGAGCTAGAGGACACTTAAGCCTGTTCTATAATACATTTGTACTGCCTACATTTAAACGTGCAATAATACTTTTGCCGTTAAGGTTCTGTAATATACTAAAATAATTCTCATTTGATAAACTGAACAAAACGTTTTAGTTGAAGACAATTGTGTATTAGAGTAATTCATCCATCTCCGCGCAGAATAAGTAAGTCTAGGTGTACTTTTCTTTGCGAAGGGAAGAAAAATCATTGGATGGTGAGCGACCATGGAGATATTTTTCTTCCATGAGGCTGATGTGTATGTGAACGCACCTGTTAACACGCTAGTGAGGGGATTCGGTGGCGGGGTGGGCAGGCGTTGGCATTTACCTGTTCACTAGGCAGCAAACATGTCTAAATCAGGCCCTAAGGTTCAAAAAAGGTTAAGACTGCCTAGCGGTTAAAAAAGGGCAGACTAGATGGGCCAAGTGGTTCTTCTCTGCCAATTCTATGTTTCGTGCATGTTTCTATGTAAAACACCAGAGCTGTAAATGATACAGCATAAAGTCTGTTAGAGATGTCTGTATTTATTGTGACTGCATATGCATGCCCTAACCGACACTTCCTAGAGACATACCTGCATATTTACTGACAGGCTCATTTGTAAATGTTACAGAAATACTCTCATAAATATTTATGCGCACATAGGGCTAGCTGCATGATTAAAGCACCGCAAATCTCTAACTATTTAGTGCCCACGGGCATTTTGTTTTAGAAAGTGAGTTTACAAACACATTAGAACTATTGTATAACCAAGCATTGTACATAAAGTTTTAACTATCTAAATCCACCATTTCTTATACAAACTGCCTGCATAAAACATGCTGTTTTCACATGTATGGTGCATTCACTGTGAATTGCACTAGTAGCGCTTGGGGTATATCAACAGCAGTCTGAGGTAAGGGAGAACGGGTGTGGTATATGGCCCCAACAGTCGGGATCCTGACAGTCATTAGCCCGATGTCGGGATCCCGACTGCCCGGACTCAGACAGCAGGGCGAGCGCAACAAAGCCCCTTGCAGGCTCGCTGCGCTCACTACCTATTCTATTCTCCCTCTATGGGGGTTGTGGACCCCCAAGAGGGAGAATAGCCGGTGGCCGTTGGGACCCTGAGTGTTGGTGTAATGACTGTCGGGAAACTGTCCGGCACCCAGGGAGGGGTGTGGTATATGGTCCCGACAGTCGGGCTAATGACTGTCGGGATCCCGTCTGCCTGGGGAGAAATATTGTCCTGAGTGCTTTAGTGATCATTAAAATGTTTAAAACGACATAAAACTGTTTTGTACTGCACAGTAGTTGTGTGGAAACAAATCCCCATAAACCTAAAAGCTGATCTTGTATGCAGGTGTTATATCTGGTGCAAACACAAACTGCATCTAGACAATTTATTTCAGAAAGACACCTAATATAGGGGTACCAAATGGCCCTTCGGGGCCAAATCTGACAAATTGCCCCCCCCCCCCCCCCCCTCCATCCACACACACAAAATTACCACACATGCTCTGCACATGCTACCACAGCCATATGCACAGTGATGTAACAAGCAGCAAAAGCCTGTGCAGAACATAGTGCTTGCAGCTGTGCCCCCAGAATCTTGGGCCCAGTAGCAGCTGCATCCATTGCTTTTCCTATTTCTCTGCCAATGCTATCTGGAGAATTCAACCAAAGGAACACATTGTATTGTACTCTAAATATTTCTGAACACAGAATACAATAAAACCAAGGCAGTTCCTGTACACCAGGTGGTCTTCCCTATCCTACCTGTCCTACTGGAATCTATTTGGGAATAATATTTTATTAAATAATTATAGAAACACTACATCAATACAGTGTGATGCAATATCTACAGATACAGACGCTACCAGCTATGTGGCACATCAATATAGGACCGATACTTTTGTAAATGAGTGCATACTATTGTATCTTTCTCTCCCCCTTCCCCCAGTAATCACACTGTAGATACCATGGTTTCCTTAAGCCCCATACACACTAGATTGTTCCTTCTCAGAGATCTCTTGTAAAAACAATAAGTGCAGCCTACATAGCCAATGTCCCAAATGTTCAATGGGTCCCAGTGACATCACTGAGCGATATTGTTTACCTATATCGTTCAGTGTGTACACTCCATATCATTTGACTAGCAGCACTGCCAATAAAGTTAACCAATTTGATTGTGCCCCTAGTCGTTTACTGCATATGGGGCTTTACTGCTGCCCTGTCCAGCCATTGATTATAAATCTCACCACAATGAAATAGATTTATTACAATTACCAAGCAAGAATTTGTGTAGCTTAATATCAGTGGGGGTTATCTGTAGTTTCTTACACTAGTACTTTCATCTGCAGGGACACTTCTATATGCGCAATCCAGACAATCTCAATAACCAGCTCCTGACTGAATGACTATGATCATTTTCCAATCAAAAATCTGTCTGCTACATTTCCATGCCTGAGGTAATTCCTCAAAGGGACCAGTAGAATGAGGTGTATAGATATAGAATGAGGCATTCTAGGCAGCCTACGAGCTGGGTACCCTGTGGCCCCCACACCATATTAAGCCCAGCCTCATTGGTGCCTAGATCCACCTTTTATTTTTATTTATTTTTAAACATACATTTTATTAATGAGATGCCATGGAAACATGGGTGATATACACAATGCCTAGATATATACCTACGCCTAGATCCACCTTTGATCTTCCATTAACTGTAACTACTGGGACAAGATGTATCTGAGCAACATGCAGGGGAGCACGCATGGGTGCAATTATATATTTAACATGAGATAAAATATCCTTTATGACATTTTTAATTATTGGGAAAAAAAAATAAAGTGGAAAAAAGCCTACGTTATAAGGGCATATGACATACCGTACCTCAACACCCTCCTGGAACGGCCCAGTAAACTGGGCGGCACTCCTGACCCCACCAGCAAGGTGGGCAAGTATCCTGCTTTCCCCTCCAGACCTCCGAGCCCACCTTGGCCACCCAGTGGGCGGTCTGAGGGGGCTACAATTACATGACTCACGCTAATTGCATCATCTTAGCACCTACTTTTTTTGACATTGTATAGCGGTGAGCGGAGCCATGGTGACCCATTTGTGATGCCATGCCCCCCAGATAGCCCATCTCGCTGCCAGCCAGCCACACCTTTTATGCCCTTACCACACTGCCCAAAGTAGGAAAATATGCTAAAGTATGTGCTGACCTTAGCACATTTAAGAGAGAGAGGAGAACACATTAAGGAGTCATTTACTGATGAGCGTTCTATTAAAGATGGGATGTTCCTTTAGCATCTTCTAAAACATAATAGAATCTGATTGATTGGTTGCTATGGGCAACATCCCATCTTCAATATAACTCCCATTTTAGTAGATTTACCCCTCAGAGTGCAGGATATTGGCAGTAACCTAACAACGTATTAGATAATGACACACTTTTTTAATATACTGAGGAACAGGAAACAGCGACCTAAACAATTAGATTCCATTTCAACACGGCAAGAAAACTTTGTTACTTTTAAATACAATTTTCAGGTATTAAGCTCCTCAAATGTTTGAGTTGATGGCTTTAGCTCATTTGGAAATAAAAAAAAGAATATGTAGGATAAGACAGAGTCTAATCCCTCTGTGTGTTTGCTGAACGAAGAAAGATTTTAATGCGCTTAGATTACTTTTTTTAATCGCAATGAAAAATTTCCTCTAGACAAACAGAATGACAGCGTGTTCTCTACATACTTTTAAACCATGCAAAGGGTTTATATTTAGATTTATTAGGTCAGTGAATGATTCAATTACAATATTTAAATATCACTGCAACTTTGTTCAACAGAACTGAATGGCAGCATTTGCACAAGGCATGAAATGAATACATTTTAAGTCCTAAGATATAGTCACATTTACTTGCCTTTTCTCTTAAAATTCCTTTAATCTGAATATTAGCTTTCTTGTATATATAAGACTTGTTGATGCTCGCAGTGTCTGAAGAAAGGTTTGTTTTTAAGAAGGTATACAGCTTTTTTGTTGCATGCATCCATAACAAAATGTAATGAATAAATGACAGGCATTACAAATACAGAAGGTTGGAAACAGTCTACAACAGGGACAGGCAACTGGCGGACCGCGGTCCAACTCCGGACCGCAGAAGCCAGATCTCCGGACCGCGTACTAGTTACTAATGTCAGTGGCAGTGGAAGGAAGATGACGTGGAGAGGGCCGCCAGAGCATCCCTCTTCCACTTCCTCTGACGAGCGAGCTGACGTGAGCAGGGGCAGACGCCGCGCCCCACGTGAGCAGGGGCTGTCACGGCGTTACTCAAGAGCAGGGGCTGGCGGTATCACGGAGGCTCTGGTTCCCGTACACATGCGTTCCCCAGGAGAACTCAAGCAGCGGTGCAGGGAGGCACTTTTTAGTGCATCTGCGGCTTGCTGTCTACCCGTCCCCTTGTATGTGGAGTTTGTATTTAAAGGTGAGCAGTCTAAACATGTGCCTGTATTGTCGGATAGATAAATAGAAAGATACTGCATTCCACTGAAGAGGTCTGGGTCTGCACTCCACTGAGTCCAGGAAATTAATTCTTACACCCTGGGAGTAAAGAATTAATGGCGTCCCAGACCTCTAAAGTGGTGCAAAAGTCTCTTTCTATCTATGAATTTTGTGGACCACGATCAAAATAATTACAAACTTCCAGACTCCATTAAAAATGACTTGCCTACCCCTGGTCTACAACATGCAGACATGGTGAATCAAACATATTGCTGCTACCAAGGATAAATGCATTGTATTTTTCAGGTGTGAGTATGCAGTAATAAAAACATTGGTCAGTGTAACCTACAGCTATAAGAACAATTAATATAAACCTCTACTGTATGTCACAAATATCTCGAAAGCCAATTTATTACATTTTGTGATCCTTTGTTACCAAAACTGTTGTTTTAATTCTAACCTGATGTGATTCTTGTCCTTTTGTTGTTTGTAAATTGCATAAATCCTCTAATGAAGTAGATATGGTTCTTAAAAATATGTATACAGTGGCGTATTAAGAGAGGAAGAAGCAAATGTGTCACCTTTGTCCGGGCCCGCCTCTCAAGCCACCAGCCGGAGCACTAGCAGACTCTAGAGTTTTGCTAGAGGCTAATGTGCATGTGTACTGTAGGTCTACCAAAACATGAAGTGGCAGCCATCTTACTATCGATTTCACTACTGTGTATACAAAAAACTCCAGGAAAAGGGCCCCTGCACCATTAACCGTAATTATGCACAGCTGCCGCAGGACTTTGGATAGGTAAGTAGGTGTGGTGTCAGACCCCCAAGGACTCATTTGGGCTGCCAGTTTAGAATGCAATACATTACTGCCAAATTTACATTATGGCATACATCGTCTCCAGTAGATGTGCTTTAATAGAGGAGGATCCTATTGGGCCCACATGCACAGGTCTTCGGAATCAAGGTTCCCATGCTGTGTTCTGTGGGACATATCTATTGTGAATGCACTAATCACTGGAAAATGTCTACAGTGGCCATTTTCCCAGTGATATTTGCATCTCTGCAGCCAGCACTGGGCCAACTGAGCTGTGAGTATAATTAAATGGCTGCAAGTGCGCGGTGTGTGTGGGCCACCCAGACCTAGGGGCCAGTGTGCACAGCATACCTTGAACCCACTTGATACTGTGCTACATTACAGTGTCCCACTTATTATGTAACATTATAATGCCCTCAATTCACTATACAACACTACAATGAGTGGTCCAGGGGCATATCCAGATATATTGTAGGTCCCAAGGCAAAAGCTTGTAGGGGCCCCTATTTACTACCCAAAGGTGGAAAAAAAACAACAGTGATTGTGAGAGGGAGAAGGGCCCACAGCCACTGCACTCCCTGCACCTATGGTAGCTATGGCAATAATGTCACATGACAATTACCAGCAGCCATTTAATTTGAAATTGAAATCTTTTAGGAATTTGTTTAAATAGAAAATCTTATAACGTAGCTTCTGTCAAATGTAGTCACCTACCTGCCTGAATTAGCTGCATAGCTAGATCCACCTCGTATAATGGTCTAACTCAGTGGTTCCCAACCCTGGTCCTCAAGTACCTCCAACAGTGCATGTTTTGCAGGTCTCCACACAGAATCACAAGTGCTATAATTAGCTCTACCTGTGGAACCTCTGGTCTAACTTATGTCTGCTACATTTACCTCTTGCAATGGCTGTCTAACTTTAGTTGCCAATAAAATGTATCACCATTATTTAGGCAGCAAGTAAGAGACTAGGGGTTTCATTCTGTCCACACCCCGATATGGAGATGTTACACAGATAACATTATAATGCCCATTACGTGCTTTGGTACATTCCAAGTTATTGCATTAACTTTAATGCTGCAGCAAGAGATGGAATGGGGTTCCCTTTTCCTTTCAAGGGTTGTCTTCCCATGGGAATGTAAGCACCATTTGTTTCCAGGCATCAATGATCTGTAATTTAGGGTATATTGTAGATAATTTAATTGTAAAATATTAAAGTTTACAGATGGGTTATAGGAATTCAAGGCGTTGGTGACTATGCTGGAGCTGTATCAAAAACAGAAGTGACCTCATTGAGAAATAGCCCACAGCCAGCACTCAGCTTCTACCCATTATATTATATAATGTATTTGATAAATACTATATACCCAGTAGAAGCTGATTTCAACTTATTCACTAATATTAAGGTAAAGCATAACACTGATTCTCGATTTTCATGTAATCAGAATAAGAAACGGTAACACCAGAACAAGTGAAATGGATATCATGTAGCTTTGACATTTTATGCTGAGAGGACGCTGCCTACTTTAATAATGGATCCATTAAAATTAGATGTAATGGAAAATGAGTCATTGTGCTTAGGAACCGTGCTCAATAAAGTGCATTTAAACAATGTAAATCAGCACATTTATTTGTAAAGAAAGACGATGCTATAAATAAATGCAAACAAGATACACATTGCTTTACTCCAGCTGTGATTTGAGGTGTGATGAAAGCATTAAATGCTCCTCATTTAGGAAATATAAAGGTTGGTTCCTTATTAGCATATGCACAGATACAGGCCACTCAGATGTCTATGTGCTTTAATCATCTGACATTGTTGGAACATGAAGGAAAACAAGATAACAATTCCACTTTACAAGGACACGGCCTCCAGAGGTTATTGCTTAGGACTCCACAGCTCTGCCATTTCTGTCATTCAGATACATAATATATAAACCTTACTAATACAAGTTTCATTTGTAAGATGCTACACATTACAACAAATCAGGTTCTAGCTTCCATTTGGTACACATATTTCTGCTGTGGTTTTAGCAATTGCCAAGTTGCTATGGGTTACAGCAGGCTTTTTTTCAACCACAACAAATGGTTAACTAAAACATCCTGGCAGGGATTTAGGGATTTGCATGACCATTTGCATATAGAATTTTTTTCTGAAGCAGATTCAAAATAAATATGGCAAGTCAAACCTTCAGCTGATCTATGCTGCTTCTTATACTGTATGTTATCACTAGTAGAGTTAAAGGGATGTTCCTTCTTGTGCACAGTGTAGCAAGGGGATCCAGCCGGCGGGGGGGGGTGTGTGTGTGTGTGTGTGTGTGTTCTGCGTTTGTTGGGGCGCCGTTAACCTCTCTAGCTTGGTGAAAGCACCTCATCAGTCAAATTATGCCAATCTCCATTGGCCCTGGCCATCAAACACATCAGTGAGTGTGGGAGGGCTCTGAATGCACTCTAGTGGATGTCAACAGGGCACAAGGATCCAAGAAGATTGAGAAATGATTATAGAATCAGACAAACAAAACAAGCAGAAGTCATGACTGCTAAGGCGGTGATACTTGGCAATATTTTATCTCTTATAAAAAAAAAATAGGTCGGAGTAAGGCTCCAACAACCGGTCAGCTCAATCCTCCCAGACTACTGCTTTTCAGAACTTGAAAAACTCTCCAACACCTGCTACCATATATTCTGAAAGCAACCTTCATCTTACTCAGGTCGTCACTCCAATGGACAATCAATACCTTAGTTCTGGTAGATCCTACTTTTTAAAAATGGCACCAAACCTAGGTTGTATACACAGGCACCCCTACATGAACAACAAACAAAAGGTCTTTTGGGAAGGTGTCCGCCTACCGCAAATATCTTCCGCACAAGCAGATAGCCTAGTCGACAAATACACTCTTTGGCCCTTATTCAGATCTGAGTAAGGGCCAAAGGGACACAGACAGAAAGCACCGGAGCTCTGGTAGAGCATTGCTTACCTTTCCGAAGGTAGAGGGTATTTTTAAATAAATCCATCCCTTGCAAAAACTATCACTACAGAGACACATTAACACTTTACACAGAAAAATGTTAGTGAAGCAGGAACCATGCAGCTATTGGCCAAAGAAATAAGGGCAGCCATGTTGGCCAAACTACACATACCACCTCCTCTAATCTCCCAGCAAAAAATAAGAGCAAGATCAGTATTACTCTCTGCTTTATGACTTGTCAGGTATTACCAAAACCTGAGTCCACCAGTAAATCTTGGCAGAGAACACAGAGCTGGATCTGACTGAGCATAAAGCAGTGAAAATACTTAAGGGACATAAAGCTGGGGCCGCAGGTGAATACTTGGCCTATGATGTATTATTTAGTACTGGGAATGTTATATTTGCAGCTGAATTATCAACTACAGCAGTTAAGCCTTGCTGAGCGAGAACCACCTCCTTAACTTCCATATCAGTGATACTCATAGCTGACTGCTTCTGTAGAACTGTGCAGGAGTAATCAGGCAAAGCAGGCCAAGCTCTGGCTCAGCAAACATGCATATGTATGTACCAATGACAGAACTATCTTGAACTTTCGGATGTAGGATTTAACGCTCACATCCACCTAAACAAACACATTTTATACACAAGTTTCCACTTAGCCATTTTAAATACAGGATATCTGTGTATTAAGTAACTCAGTAGGATCAAATGAATTTATGAACATCATTATTTATTTTACTTTTTTATTTTTAAATAAAAAATTATTTTTAAAATGCTGTATTATGAACTATAATATTTTTGCCTCAATTGTTTCTGTCTGCAGCCTTTTTTAATTACAGCATTGTCTATGGCTAGCTCTTAGGAATCTTTACGGGGGAAACTGTAATAAGAGTATACAAGCTTTGTCTATGGCTTTACTCCCAGATGTCTAATACACCAGTCACTGCTGTTCCAGTGCTGAAGGAAATGTGCATCTTCTGTGCATTTGTTTTAAGACTGCCCTCAGCCGTGCATGTTCCTGCCTCTTCTGCGCACTGCTGTCCCGCTGAGAGGCATACTGGAAGGCAATATCAGGTCTATTTACTGAAATGAGAAGAGATACATTCTTACCGAAGTAGGGCTTACCCCATTTATGAAGAGAGAATCATCAATATTTTATGGTAAAGGTTTCACGATACTTCATGAAACAAACTTTTCTGAAACTCCGCTCCAAGATTTTTCTGTTTTGCCCCCTCCTTTGGAACTTATTCCCTCACAAAATCAGACTTTTGCCTAACACTGTCAGCTCCAAACATTCACTTCAATTATACCTTTTTCGTAAAAGCCTACCACCCCTAGTTCAAGATCTTCAAATTCTCTCCTCCTTGTCCTTTTTTCCTCCCCGGTTCATTCTCAAACTGTTCTCCGCTACCCTTGGCATGTAAGCTCTCATGAGTAGGGCATTCTGCCCTCCTGTTGTTCTTCCCCTGCACTATCCTTGCATCCAGTGCTTGTTGTCACCTTGCCCCTTTCAGTATCTGTGTGCCTTGCCTATTGATGGTTGTAGGTTCACCACATAATGATCTGACTTCCCCTACCAATGACAGCAAGTCACAAACCCTTGCTTTCTATTGTCAATCCTAACTAGTTTAGGAGATGCATTGCCCTGTATTGTCATTGCACATTTACTGTAACACTGACCTGTCATATTTTATTATTACTTTGTATTTTCCTTTTATGGTGTTGTCTTCAAAATAAAGGATAATAACTAGGATAACACTGCAACCCTCCATTGAATATTATAGAGGATATTCATAGAAAAAAATCTGCTTTATCTAAATAATTTTTTTCTATTTCGAAAGCCACCAGATTAAATGAGAGAACATGTTACATGACATTTGCATATTTTTATTTATTAATTTTTTACCGTAAGTCTGGGCTTGTTGAAGCCAGAACAGGACCCCTTAAAACATCCACTTGGCCAAGTTACCGAAGACGTCCAACAGGCCTGGGTGCATGAAAATTAGCACCTACGCTCCCGTTCTTGGCACCCCTAAGCATTAATACTATTCTTGGATGCTTCTAGCCACTATCACATGTAATAATAGTAAGGTTCTGGGCTTGTGGAAAATCAGTGCTGGAGTAAGTGGCATTCAGAGTACATTATTACAATACAAGGTTGGGAGAACGGCAGGCAGAATAGTAAAACAAACTGGGTCAATCAGGAGCACGGTAGAGCAACAACAGATAGGCTGAATGCTATAACTGGCAGTGTCACTGCACCTCAATCAGCAACTCAACCACAATAAAGATGGACATACAGCATAGTCTGCGCCGTAATGGACGTACTGAGACTATTGTTTTTCCTATCTCTAACTGACACTATCTAGGATTTTTGCATGGAGGATTGGAAGTAAATGTCAAATGCTGTTTCTCACATCGGAGCCCTTATGCTCTGAAGACACTGCAAGCAACTTTGCATAGGCGCTCCAGAGGATAAACATTCTCTATTCACTTCAATGAGTCAGGCTGCATGTTATGATATGAGCATATGAACATTACTTCTGTAGCTGACAAACATTATAGAGGACTGTGTGTTACTACACTAAGCAGCCTACTTATTCCCCAAGATCAGAGCTTGGCCATTATAACCAATTGTGAGAGCTGCTGTAAACTTATAGAAGGAGCATCGGCAGAGAAGGATCTTCAGTTTCCTATCCAGGAGACCTTATGCTAATCCCATCCTGTAATCGCATAAAGCCCTATATATATATATATATATATATTTATATATACTGGGCTTGCATAACCTCACATGCTCAGTGTTATTACCAACCAAGAGAAGTGATGGCAAAGTAGTGGCGCATGCAGCAAGGAAAGGGGGTCTGAAGTACCTAGAGAGCCCTCCTAATGAACCACATTTGTCCAGAGATGGAGAAATACTGCATTAATAAAAACGTATTTATTAAAGCATCAGATTATGTCATCCAGAACTCTTGTGTATCTAGTACAGCCTACACATTTTAATCATATCCTGTGTAATCAGCTAAAATAACATATTAGTTATAAAATGTTCTTGACTTGCATTTACCCAGGCTGACTGGTAATTTAAAAATGACTCATTTAACACATTGGAGGTGTGAATATTTTACTTCTCTGTAAAAAAAAAATTAATCCTGCAAACAGGATAGATTTTTATACTGTCATATAATGCTATCAGTAATTTACTCATTTTCAATGTCTGGTAAGCCTTCCCTGCAACTCCAGTATTTATGAGCATTGGTGTTTTAGAATAACCACATTTCTTTAGTGATGCTGAATAATGTTTATTATCATGCTTACTGCAGAAACTACTGTACTTTAACCCAGTGGTTCTCAACCTTGGTCCTCAAGAATAAACAAAAGTTTATGTTTTCTAGGTCACCCAGCAGGTGCACAGGTGTACTCATTATTCACTGACTTATTTTAAAAGATCCACAGGTGGAGTTATTACTTTCCTTGCGATTCTGTGTGGAGACCTGGAAAACGTGAACTGTTTGGTGTACTTGAGAACTGAGGTTGAGAACCACTGCTTTAACCAATAAAACTTAAAAAAGCCCTGAAACTATAATCTGGCCAATGACTAAGATGTGAGTTGTTTTAGGGCATACAGTAGTCAGAGGGCAAAAAGAACTACTGGTGGTCAGAAATGGATAACGTCAACCTGAACAACAAGGGGGTACTTGTACTGACTTATTACTCATCCTGTTACACCTCCCAACTTCCCAATTCATTGGAACATTCGCTACTTGAGGGCTTTCTTCCAGAATCAGAACTGCATTGCCCGATGTTCCCAGGAGATGTGAGGTACTGTATGACTATAACAAAATTAAGGAAGACTATGAGAGAGGCATCCTTGTTGAACTTAATGCAAATGGTAGGTGTTGAACTTTTAAGATGCCACCTCCACACTTTCATCTGAGGTTCTGGAAAGTCGTGATTGTGTGGGTGGTGTGAGCAGAGGTTTTGCCTCGGGTGTCAAAACACCTTCCACCAGCCTTGACCTTACGAGCCTGATGCTTTCATCTCACAGTACATTTCTGAGCCTTTTTGATATGTCAGGTTTAAAATATACTAATAAGATTTCCTGGTCTAAAAATGGAAAAAATGTTCACTCTAAACATTATGGAACTGATCATCAATATCTATTGGCAGTTGCCCATACAGCTGATACAGTACTGTATACAAAAGGTGCTACAAATCCCTCTCCTGATGAATATCTGTGAGTCCAAATGTGCGAGGAGTGAGAATCCATAGATGCCGAAATAGTGATCCATCGAAACTTGCACGAGCACTATGACAGGTGCAATGTCTATGGCCAAGTATGGCCTTCTTTGTAAGTGACTGAGTGTGCCATCCCATAAGATGGATCATCTCCACGCATCCGCTAAGCTACATCCCTGTCACCGCCAGAAACACCCACTACATTTTCAAGACACTTCTGAGACTCTGCACCTACCATATGCCTCAATCGCAACTCCAACTCTGAATCCATTCTGTGGGAGTGCCAAATCCAGCATTTGCTGAAGTGGTGGGACAATCTGGGTAAGAGTGCAAGAAAGCTAGTGGATCATCGGGCTCTGTAACTTAGCTGCTGTTCACGAGGGGTGTGTGAAGTCCTTCAATGAATATGAATATAGAAACAAAAAAGGGTAGGACAGCACTGGTTTTCACTTAATAATGTAAACATGCATATCAATTGTAAAAATATATATTTATTCTAAACATCAAATATAAAATAGGACATATAGTTAAAACACTGTGTATGCACGTGAATTAATAAGACCAAATTGGCGTACTCAATTCCCGGTAAGTGGTCAGTAAAGTTGTATAGGGCATCTAGAGCTTCTCCAAGGATACAGAGCTTCTCCAAGGGAAAGCTGGTCCAGAATCAGTGGTTTGTAAGGCAAGCTCTTCCCATCACCGTCGCCGTGCCCTATACTCTTGCGGGACGCCTTGCTAAACACAGACTTCCAATAGACGGATCACTATTCAGATTACTATATACTGTTATGACCCCTGCAGTCAGCTCTGACGCTGACGCGAGGGGTTCTCTGCGCTCCGTCCCGGCTGGTAATGCTGCTACCCCTGCAGCCGGCTCTAGCGCTGACGCAGGGGGTTCTCCGCGCTGTCTCCCGGCTGTGATGTCACAGCCAGGGCGTCGCCGCATCAGGGGGCGTCCCCGCGTCAGGGGACGTGGTCATGGCAACGACACACGCCCCCCGTCTGACGTCACGTACGGCCGGGAGTCGCACGCCCGGCCACTTCCTCAGCGCCCGCCCCGGTTGCCTAGGCGACGGGGGACGCCAGGTGGCCGGGCGGAAGAGGAGGCGCGCAACGCAGCCGCGTCCTCCTATGGAGGCGCTACTATTTAAACCCTGATGCCGGGACACTCAGACGCCGGTTATAGTTCAGACCCAGCGTCCTGAGTGTTCCCGGTTCCTGGAGTTTGGTTGGTCTATTGGGAGTCCTCTCCAGCGTGATCCTTCCTGTCAGCTGGTTCCTTGCTTCGCCCTGTCCGCTGCCGCTCAGCCCCAGCTAAGTGTACCATCTTGCTTGTGCGGCCATCCTTGTTTATGGTCACAGTCTTGTTTATTGAGTCATCTTTTTGTATTGTTACAGTCCTGCTTATTGAGTCATCTTTATGTATTGTTACAGTCCTGCTTATTGAGTCATCTTTTTGTATTGTTACATTCGGCATATTGAGTCATCTTTTGTGTATTGTTACACCCGTGGGGTGGTCCCATCCGGACACTGTTTTACACCAGGTTCCTAGGGTTTCTTACGGGAGCCCCGTGGGGATTCTCGCCAGCAGGTGTCAGTTAGAGGTTCCCCTTGTTAATCACTGGCCTTGGCGTGTGAGTTGTCACTTACATAAGACCAGGTGGCATCGAGGTGGGAGCCTGACTAACGGGCTCCCACGAACGCGGCTATTAGTGGTGAAGCTTAGCATCCTGCACTCACACACCAATTCCATCTGGTAGCAACGGAGTTAGGTTGGCGAGGCTGCCCTCCATTCCTGGTCAGATCTCCTACCAGCCAGTGCCACGTAGTGCCTCGCCAGGCAGCGTGGCACAGGAGATCCTAACATTATAACCGGCCCGATAATTTATATTTGTCCTCAGTCGCGGGTCATAGTCCATTATGGATCCTTCCCAGCAGGCCACGGGTCATGCTCTGGTGGGCCAGATTCACACTCTCACACAGGAGCTCCAAAAGCTCACCCTCCGGGTCAATACTCAGGAGGAACAGGTACATGGAGCCCTGTCAGCGTCTAGACGCCCAGAGCCCAGACTCGATCTCCCTGATCGCTTCTCTGGAGATCATTCACTTTTTTATAACTTCAGAGAGGCCTGTAAACTATATTTCAAACTGCGTCCTTTATCCTCCGGTTCAGAGACCCAGCGGGTGGGGATAATCATTTCTCTTCTACAGGGGGATCCCCAGACCTGGGCATTCGGGCTCCCTGCAGGAGATGAGGCCCTCTCCTCCGTCAGTTCTTTTTTCTCGGCCATGGGGTTGTTATATGATGATCCCGATAGGTCTGCTTCAGCTGAGGCCAATCTCCGAGCCCTCCGTCAAGGGCATGGTACGGCAGAGGGGTATTGCACACAGTTTAGGAGGTGGGCCATTGATTCCGGGTGGAATGACCCAGCTCTACGCAGTCAATTTCGGATTGGCTTGTCCGATGGCCTCAAAGACGCACTGGTGCACTACCCATCTCCCACATCCTTAGATGAGTTGATGCAATTAGCCATCAAGGTGGATCGACGGTTTCGGGAGCGTCAGAGAGAGAGAGAGTCTGGGATCTTTCCCTCATCTCCTTCGGGAGATTCTTTTGACCACTCAGGGGAGGAACCCATGCAGCTAGGGGCTACCCGCCTTTCCGCTTCCGAAAAGAATCGGAGAAAACTTAAGGGATTGTGTCTTTATTGTGGGGGGTCCGGTCACCGTGTGGTGGGTTGTCCGCTTAAGGCGGGAAAAGACAGGGCCTAGGTAACCTTGGGGGGGTTCACTTAGGCCTTACCTGTTTTTCCCCCATGGAATCCATTTATATCAAGACCACCATCTCCTTTGGGAAGCAGTTTCTGGAGGTGTCTGCCTTCTTGGATTGTGGCGCAGCTGGCAATTTTATAGACGCCACATTGGTTGAATCCTTAGGGTTCAAACCCATCCCCCTTGAGGGGTCTTTGTCAGTTTGTGGGTTAGATGGCCTACCACTGTCCAATGGCAGCATATCCTCCCGTACTCCTTCCCTCAGGTTGTCTATAGGAGCTTTACATTCCGAGGAAATCTCTTTTTTAGTTTTTCATTGCCCGGTTGCACCTCTTGTCTTGGGTCTGCCTTGGCTAAGGAAGCACAATCCCAATGTCAATTGGGCTACGGGAGAGATTACCCGTTGGGGGTCAGCATGTTCTGGCAGCTGTCTCGCTCTCCCTTTACGGGCGGTGTCTCCTGTTGTGTCTTCTTTACCCTCTTCGTATCACACCTTTCTTGATGTTTTTTCTAAAAAAGAAGCAGAAACACTGCCTCCCCATCGGCCATTTGATTGTACTATAGATCTTGTCCCCAATGCCAGGTTACCCAAAGGGCGTTTGTATGCTCTCTCCGCTCCTGAGTCCCGCGCTATGGAAGATTATATTAAAGAAAGCCTAGAGAAAGGCTTCATCCGTCCGTCCAAGTCTCCGGTAGGGGCAGGGTTCTTCTTTGTTGAAAAGAAGGATGGGTCCTTGCGCCCCTGTATTGATTATCGGGCCTTGAATCAGATCACCATTAAGAATTCTTATCCTTTACCTCTCATTTCTGTGTTATTCGACCAGATTCGGGAAGCCGTTGTTTTTTCTAAGATCGATTTGAGAGGAGCATACAACCTCATAAGAATCAGGCAGGGGGACGAGTGGAAGACGGCTTTCAACACGCATACTGGCCACTACGAATATCTAGTTATGCCTTTCGGATTGGCCAATGCTCCTGCCGTCTTCCAGGATTTCATTAATGAGGTACTCCGGCCGTTTTTAGGAGTTTTTGCTGTGGTGTATCTAGACGATATCTTGATTTTTTCCAAAACTCTGACCGAACATAGGCAGCATGTCTGTATGGTTCTCCAAAAATTACGCGAAAACCAACTGTACGCCAAGCTAGAAAAATTTGAGTTTGAAGTTTCCCAGGTTTCTTTCCTGGGCTATATCATCACTCCCAAAGGTTTTTCCATGGACCCTAAAAAGGTTCAAGCCATCCTGTCATGGGCTCGTCCCTCTAACCTCAAGGCTGTTCAGAGGTTCCTGGGTTTCTCTAACTATTATCGTAAATTTATTCGCTCATTTTCAGATATCGTGGCTCCCATTGTGGAACTCACTCGCAAGGGAGCAAATCCACAAGACTGGTCCCCACAGGCCGTTGACTCCTTTGAACGGCTGAAGAAAGCTTTTTGTTCCGCTTCGATTCTTCACCATCCTGACCCCCGGAGACCGTTCTTAGTGGAAGTTGACGCCTCCGATGTTGGGGCGGGAGCCGTGCTCTCCCAGACTTATAGTCTGGATAACAAACTGCATCCCTGTGCCTATTTTTCACGGAAATTTTCCGCCGCTGAAAAGAATTACGATGTAGGTAATAGAGAACTTCTTGCCATAAAGTGGGCCTTTGAAGAATGGCGCCAATGGCTGGAAGGAGCAGAACACATGATCACCGTTATCACAGATCACAAGAATTTAGCATATATCCAGTCAGCCAAACGACTCAACCCTCGTCAGGCTAGATGGGCTCTTTTCTTTACCCGTTTTCGATTCAACATCACCTTCAGACCCGGTCCTAAGAACGTCAAGGCCGATGCGCTTTCCCGGAGTTTTCAGTCTTCTCAGGACCCGGAATTGGGGGAAGAGACCATTATCCCGTCAGCTTTTATCTTGGCCGGGTTAACCCAAGATTTGGCTACCCGTGTTCTTGCCTCCCAGTCCTCTGCTCCCCAGTCGACTCCTCAGAACCGACTCTTTGTCCCCAAGGCTCTGCGAGATTTAGTTCTCAAGGATTTCCATTCCACTAAGTTGGCGGGCCATCCTGGCATCACCAAGACCCTCGAAAGTTTGTCCACAGCAGTCTGGTGGCCCTCCATGAAACAAGACGTCACCCGTTTCGTCTCAATTTGTCCCGTATGTACTCGACAGAAATCTCCCAGAGCACCACCCATGGGCCAGCTTCTACCCTTATCTATTCCAGACAGACCCTGGTCACACATTTCTATGGATTTTATCGTCGACCTTCCTTTGTCTTCCCATTTTTCCACCATTTGGGTTACTGTCGATCGTTTTAGTAAAATGGCTCATTTTGTACCTTTGCGCAAACTTCCCTCGGCTCGAGAATTAGCGCAACTTTTCATTACTCATATTTTCAGACTTCATGGTCTCCCCAGAGATATCGTCTCGGACAGGGGACCCCAGTTTGTCGCCAGCTTTTGGAGGGCATTTTGTTCCAACTTGGGTATTCAGCTCAGCTTATCCTCCGGATACCACCCTCAGTCAAATGGACAAACCGAGAGGGTTAATCAGGCCTTGGAACAGTATTTACGCTGCTTTATTGCTAAATGTCAGACTGATTGGGCAGACTTGGTGCCCTTAGCTGAATTTTCTTATAATAATTCCTATCACGTGTCAACCAAGACTTCACCATTTTTCTGTAACACCGGTTTTCATCCCAAATGCAATTCCTTTGATGTTCCAGTTCAGTCCTCTCACTCAATTCCCTCGGCAGTTACTGTCCTTAGGAACTCTTGGAAGAAGGTGCGTCGGGCCTTGATTCTTTCTTCGGCCCGTTCTAAAGTTTTTTATGACAGACACAGGAAACCCTGCCCATTCAGGGTGGGCCAGAAAGTCTTTCTCTCAACCCAATTTATCAAATTACGTCAGAAAAGTCATAAGTTGGGCCCCAGATTCATCGGACCCTTTCTCATTACCAGGCAGGTTAACCCAGTAGCCTTTCAGTTACAATTACCTCGGTCATTGAGGATCAATAATGTTTTCCATTGTTCCCTTTTTAAGCCGGTTTCCACTCTCTTTCATCAGAAACAGTCTAGGAGACCTGTGATTATCAGAGGCCACAAGGAGTTTTTGGTAGAACAGATCCTTGATTCCAAATTTGTCCGGGGTCAGCTCAAATTTCTTGTTCATTGGCAGGGATTTGGGGATGAAGAGAGATCCTGGGTTCCGGACAGACTTCTTCATGCTCCCAGACTTAGGGCAGAGTTCTTTAAGAAATTTCCATTTAAACCTGGGGGTAAGGGTTCGGTGACCCCTCCTCAAGGGGGGGGTACTGTTATGACCCCTGCAGTCAGCTCTGACGCTGACGCGAGGGGTTCTCTGCGCTCCGTCCCGGCTGGTAATGCTGCTACCCCTGCAGCCGGCTCTAGCGCTGACGCAGGGGGTTCTCCGCGCTGTCTCCCGGCTGTGATGTCACAGCCAGGGCGTCGCCGCATCAGGGGGCGTCCCCGCGTCAGGGGACGTGGTCATGGCAACGACACACGCCCCCCGTCTGACGTCACGTACGGCCGGGAGTTGCACGCCCGGCCACTTCCTCAGCGCCCGCCCCGGTTGCCTAGGCGACGGGGGACGCCAGGCGGCCGGGCGGAAGAGGAGGCGCGCAACGCAGCCGCGTCCTCCTATGGAGGCGCTACTATTTAAACCCTGATGCCGGGACACTCAGACGCCGGTTATAGTTCAGACCCAGCGTCCTGAGTGTTCCCGGTTCCTGGAGTTTGGTTGGTCTATTGGGAGTCCTCTCCAGCGTGATCCTTCCTGTCAGCTGGTTCCTTGCTTCGCCCTGTCCGCTGCCGCTCAGCCCCAGCTAAGTGTACCATCTTGCTTGTGCGGCCATCCTTGTTTATGGTCACAGTCTTGTTTATTGAGTCATCTTTTTGTATTGTTACAGTCCTGCTTATTGAGTCATCTTTATGTATTGTTACAGTCCTGCTTATTGAGTCATCTTTTTGTATTGTTACATTCGGCATATTGAGTCATCTTTTGTGTATTGTTACACCCGTGGGGTGGTCCCATCCGGACACTGTTTTACACCAGGTTCCTAGGGTTTCTTACGGGAGCCCCGTGGGGATTCTCGCCAGCAGGTGTCAGTTAGAGGTTCCCCTTGTTAATCACTGGCCTTGGCGTGTGAGTTGTCACTTACATAAGACCAGGTGGCATCGAGGTGGGAGCCTGACTAACGGGCTCCCACGAACGCGGCTATTAGTGGTGAAGCTTAGCATCCTGCACTCACACACCAATTCCATCTGGTAGCAACGGAGTTAGGTTGGCGAGGCTGCCCTCCATTCCTGGTCAGATCTCCTACCAGCCAGTGCCACGTAGTGCCTCGCCAGGCAGCGTGGCACAGGAGATCCTAACATATACTTCCTGGTGATCGTCCGGGACTACCCAAACAGGTTATTATACCTTCACCTCTTTACCACACATATCTCTGAGAGTGGCCCTTTGACTATACCATACACCCGCAGCCCACCTGTGTAAATGCTGCTCAGCACTTTACCGACCACTTACCAGGAATTGAGTACACCAACATGGTCTCTTATTAATTCCCATGTGTATACACACTGTTTTAACTATATGTCCAATTTTATATTTGGTGTTTAGACTAAATATTTATCGTGACAATTGATGCTGTTCAAACCTCTTTTTGTTTCCATAAGCAAAGAGTGTGACTAATGTTCTCAATATTGATCTGATGCAGCATCTTCAGGCGCAGCCAGCGAATCAGAGAAGCAGGTGCTGGGCATCTATTTGTGCAAGACGCCTGCTGTTGCATTTGCATACAAAATTGCAGCTCATCAACCTTTGCACCCGCCTCTGAATCAGGCCATTAAAGTCATTAAAACATATAGGCTACAATTGGTAAGCATGGTTAAAACAAGGAACTAGAATGATATTGTAGCCAGTCTGCTGGTAACTGCGGCCATAAGGAATGTATCAGAGCTGTACACATGAGCAGGCTACTACAGCACATTCTTTGGGTGATAAGGACGGTTTTATGGAGGTAATTTATTTTTGCTATTTTCATACTTTTGCATTGAGAAAGTCAAGCAGCTGATCACTTTCTAAAGTACCGAGCAAATATGACATTTCTAGGCACTAGTTTTCCAACTTGCTGTGTCTGATAAAGGTCACAAAGCTCAGATCGGTATCTGGGATGATCACAGAATTATCTGTTGGATGCTTGTGTGACAGGGCATCAGAAAGATAAACTTTATGCTCATGACTGGGGTTGGGATCATTTGGTCTATTGCATTATGGTAGAAAGTCATTAGGTCGAATCCATTAGGTCGACATGCTAAAAGGTCGACATGATTCTAGGTCGACATGGGAAAAGGTCGACATGATTCTAGGTCGAAAGGTCATTAGTTCGACAGGTCATTAGTTCGACAAGGTCATTAGTTCGACATTGTCTATGTCGACATTCACAAGGTCGACATGGGGTTTTTCACTGTTTTTTTACCTGAATGTCAACACAGTCGACATGGACACAGTTTAAAGTGCACTGCATCCCCTCGCATCGCTCGCTGCGCGTCGGGCACGGTGCCTCGCTACGCTCGGCACACTATTTTATTCTCCCACCACGCCCTAGTGGATGGTAGGGCATGAAATACCGCCTGTCGGCACATGTTGGCTCAAAAAACAGTGAAAAACTCCATGTCGACCTTGTGAATGTCGACATAGACAATGTCGAACTAATGACCTTGTCGAACTAATGACCTGTCGAACTAATGACCTTTCGAACTAGAATCATGTCGACCTTTTCCCATGTCGACCTAGAGTGATGTCGACCTTTTAGCATGTCGACCTAATGGATTCGACCTAATGACTGTCGACCATAATGCAGTAGACCAAATGACCGCATCCCCATGACTGCTAATGGCTCTTGCTGTTTTAATCCATTGCAGAGGCGTATTTCCTTTAGCTAGTAGGTTTAATTGCTATGACATTTTCTTTTTCAGGTTCAATGTATTTATTAGTCTTTACTGATATAGAACCTAATTTGGCTCTGTTGCCAAAGCAAAAAAGCATGGAAATGGGCAAAACCATGTTGCAGTGAAGGTGAGGCAGATGTACTGTAACATGTGCAGAGTTAAGGGGCATACACAGGGGGCGATGAGGGTTATTTCTAAGTGATCTGACCAGATCACATATAAATTAAGCACAGATTGCTCTGTGTGTATGCCCCCTGGCAATGGAGATGCATGGTCCTGTGCGTCGCTATCGCCTGACTAGATTTTGGCTGCATGCAGTCAAATCTAGTCATCACTAGTGTTCTCTCACCAGAGAATAATGGCCTGCACGAATCCTTCAGGACGCATCACGGGTGTGCAGCGATGTGTGCTGCGCGATCCGTGCTTAAGCACGTCACTCAGCACAACCTCCCCTGTCGCCCTTTCTGTATGGCCATTTACATCTGGGTGGGGTGAATTAAAAAACAAATCTAAATTGCAGTGTAAACATAAAGCAGTCTAACATCTGTAGGCTACATGCAAAAGCAGCCAGTATTTACTGTGCAGATAAACAATATAAAAGGTGCTAGTTAACTCTTTTAGTGCCAAGTGAATTTGTGAAAATAGGTGTAAAAAGTAGGCAAGCAAACATTTTTATTCACCATAATGACCTGTAATATTTATCTTATATAGGAAAAATCATCCTATTTTAACACATTTTTTATTTGAATTTATATAACAAATGTGAGCGACACTGGCATTTATAGAAAATATTTTGCATATCTCCCACAGATGGCACTCAAAGGGTTAAAAGCCCATTAAAATGACAGCTTTTGCAATGTACTTTTACTTTAAACTGTGACAGTTTTTATCCCACAAACTCTACTCCCCACCCCCCAGTCCCCATCTGCTCCTACCTCCAATCTCTGGGCCTTATTCTGGTCTGTGCGAACGAAGCCGAATATGCGGCCAGGACCGTGCGTCCTAAACCCCGCCTTTCGTACGGATCGCTCACTCCGTCCGAATGCGGTAAGAAGCTGTCCGAATGGACCGCAAGTGTATTTCTCATGAATACACCTCCTCCATCTCAGGGAACCTCCCCCATCATTCGATGGTCGCAGGACCGAGTGGTCAGGCAGCTCCCGAAACCTCAGACCACACGGGCATTTCTCCGTGCAAAATCAGGGATCTGGGCGGGCAGCTGACATCCGGCGATGTCATATGTCCGCCCCCTACACGTGCGTCACGACCGCATTACCATACGTACGCCTAGCGTTTTCATGGGAACGCCCATGAAACGCGGGGTGTAAACATATGGTAATGAGCCCAAACAGCCCTTCCCTCCCCTCTCCACCCCCTGTTCGTAGTGTACACATTTCATGCGGAATTTGGACGTGCGTCCCGTTCGCACATGCGCAGAGACGCCTCTGCACATGCGCAGACACAAAACATTGGCGGACCGACCACACGCGGACATTACCGCACCAACCAGAAAAAGGGCCTCTGTCTTCACAGCTCCCTCTCTCCATATCCATCACGTTTGAAACAAATCAGTGTCCCTGCAAACTTTGCTTTCACTTTCTGTTTTGACATATTTATGCACACAAAGGAGTAAAGTGGTCACTGGTGGTACTTCATCTCATAGAGGTGAGGAGTAGCTAGCCTTTTATACATATATTTGCTCTCCTTGCATGGCAGCATGGTGTGTTCCAGATACAAAATTACTTGCCTTTTACTTGACTGAATTTGGCCCATAGCACATTATGCTTGTATTCGCACACTACACATACATACGAGTATGTTCATGTTGCAAAGAGTTAGCCGATTTGGATCATCTGCGCAGACAGTGTACATGATGATTGCATTGTAACTAAATCACAAGTCCAAATAAATAGGGACTAGGTGATTCATCGCGCCCTACGGGCGCTCTTCACACCGTCGTAAGGGGCTGCGCCCCCTTAATTTGTGAACGTTTGTATATGAGAAATATGGTTAGAATTGTATGAAAGATGCCCTGTATTGCAACTTAGGTGTCCGCGAATCGCGGGAGGGGGGGTCGCGGAGGGTGCCGCGAATTGCAGGAGGGGGGGTCGCGGGGGGTGCCGCGAATTGCAGGAGGGGGGGGTTGTGGGGGGGTGGATGCTGCGAATCGTGGGAGGGGAGGGATTGCAGAGAATCGCGGGAGGGGGGTCGCGGGGTGGGTTGCCGCAAATCGCGGGAGGGGGGTTACGGGGGTGGGGGTTGCGGCGAATCATGGTAGGGGGGGTCGCGGGGGATGTGCCGTGAATCACGGGAGGGGGGGTCACGGGGTGGGGTGCAGAGAATCGCGGGGGGGTGTGTGTGTGCCGTGAATCGCGGGAGTGGGGGTTGCGGGGGGGTGGGGGGGTGTGACGCGAATCGCCACAAGAAAAAAATCAACACAGAAAGGTCAACACATGTAAATGTTGACATAAGTGTGGCACTTCATTGGTGTCCATGTCGACACATGAGAATGAATATGAAAATATTCAAAAAATGACAAAAAAAACTTCAAAAACTCATGTCAACCTTTTTCATTGTCGACCATAGCCATGTCAGTGTTTTCCATGTGCAATTTAATTCTGGAGCTGCCGCGAATCACGGGGGGGTGCCGCGAATTGCGGGAGGGGGGGTCGCGGGGGTGGGTGCCGCGAATCGCGGGAGGGCGGGGTTCACAGGGGTTCCGGTGGGGGGTTGCCGCGAATTGCGGGAGGTGGGGGGTCACGGGGGGTGCCGCGAATCGCGGGAGGGGGTGTTGCGGGGGGTGTGACGCGAATCGCCACACGAAAAAATCAACACAGAAAGGTCAACACATGTAAATGTTGACATAAGTGTGCCACTTCATTGGTGTCCATGTCGACACATGACAATGAATATGAAAAAATTAAAAAAATTAAAAATAAATCTTCAAAAACTCATGTCAACCTTTTTCATTGTCGACCATAGCCATGTCAGTGTTTTGCATGTGCCATTTAATCCTGGGGCTGCTGCGAATTGCGGGGGGGGGGGGGTGCCGCGAATCGCGGGAGGGGGGTCGCAGGGGGGGTGCCGCCAATCGTGCAAGGGGGGGTCGCGGGGGGGTCCTTTTTGCCGCGAATCGCGGGAGGGAGGTCGCGGGGGGGGGGTGTTTTTTCCGCGAATCGGGGAGGGGGGTCACGGGGGAGGGTTTGCCGCGATTCGTGGGAGGGGGGGGTCGCGGGGTGGTGGTTATGCCGCGAATTGCGGGAGGGGTCGTGGGGGGGTTCTTTTTGCAGCGAATCGCGGGAGGGGGGGTCGCGGGGGTGTTTTTGCTGCGAATCGCGGTAGGGGGGGTCGCGGGGGAGCGGGTATTTTTGCCGCAAATCGCGGGAGGGGGGGGGGCGCGGGGGGGGAAGGTTTTGCCGCAAATCGCAGGAGGGGGGCGCTCACCTGGTGGCTGTGGAGTAGCAGTGCTGGGCAACATGGGAAGGCAGTGGGTGTCTGGCACTGTCTGTGGGCTCACTGGGCTGGTTCTCTGTCACATACCTCCCAACATGACCCTCTCCAGGAGGGACATAATGCTCTGTTTCTAGACTTCCCCTTAATGTATGATTGCCATCACCTGTTTTAAACAGGTTAATTTCTCAGAAAGGTGTTCAGCACAGATGAAGGCAATCACACATTAAGAGGAAAGTCCAGGAACAGAGCGTTATAGACACAGACACCCACTTTGAGTGACAGATGTAGCCAAATATATAGGAGATTGTGAAATTTGCTGCCCTTAAATTCTGTGGCCACAAAGAAACAGTGATTTTGTGCACTCATACAACTAAATAGAGCTACTGCACTAGATAGGCCTGTTAGTGCTTTTCAGCAATGTATGACAGATCGCTTTCCATGAACGTTATTATTTGCCATCTACAGCCAAGTGTTTAGGGTTACCACAAATCCAAAATTACTCAGGAAATCTGCCAGACTGTCAGTATATCAAGATGTGTGTTACGGGACACATCTGCGGCCGACACTGAGACCAAGCAAGGAAACCCTGTGCGAACAGATGAGCCACTGCATCTTTTAATATTTCGCAGAGACTGCAAGCCAATCAGAAGAAGCTGTGCCTCTCTCCACGCACTCCCTCAATCTTCTGAGTGGTGCAAAGTCAGTATGACAGAAGAGAGGGAACAGAGAACCGCTCCAGAGAAGGTACTGAAGATGCCGCACAGAAGAGGCAACCTACAATAGCGGAAAGGTCAAAGGGACTGGAAAACAGAAGACCAGAAGAGGGGGCAAAAGGAAGACAGCAGATTCTGGGCCAAGACAGAATATTCCAGAATGCAAGAGCTTATGTGTTCATGTTAAGCCTGCCAAGTAACCAGGGGTGAGAAAATGAAGAGATCCAACCTTTGTGCTGATGTGTGGCTGCGATTCTCATAAAGGTTGGCATAAAGTGTACTTCTCTGGGCATATCATTGGTCAAGGCTTGCCTTGGATATGATAGAAAAATGCTTAAATATGTAAAAAAAAAAAATTGTACCAAGAAGGCAGCTATTTAACATAATTTAGTATTTTCTATGGCAGCCATCTGAACCATTGATTTAGCTTCATAGTAGCATATGACATAGCATCCATACACATCTGACAGAGCTTATACTTGCTGCTTACATAGAAGCAGCAGTGATAGCACTAATATGGTAATACAGCAGGAGAAGTCTGGGGCTGAATCAGCCTCATAGTGATTTCTTAGTTCCAAGAGCTATTCTTCTGACCGCATTTGGCCATCTGGCTCTGACTCATTTCTAATGCACTATAGTAGGCCCCCTCATTGGGACCAGTCTCACTGAACTGCCTTTGTACCCACCAGCCATTACATAGGATCTCATGTGGAGGTCCCTAGTGAAAGTCACCAATAAGGCACCACATCTCTGTTCTGTGTCTACATCAATCCTAACCATACATTCAGCATCTATACCTTCCCACCAAGAATTGCGACACATAATTGCACATGCCAACAACCAGAGGTGTAACTCTGGGAGGCAATAGAGTCATCTGCCACCGGGATCCTGCTTCCAAAGGGGCACCTCTAAGTTTGAATCAGTTCATTGCAAGCCGTCGTTATGGCTTCTGTGGCTGACTCCCCCTCCTACTGGACCATAGACGTCACAGTCTCTATATTTTAAACATAATATACGTAACATACATGCATACATACACACATGCATACATATATTTATATAAGGTGCTGTGTGGGGAGGGGGGGGGGGGTTTATTGGCAACTGTCAATAACCATTTGTTATGTATCTAGAAGAGAGATTACCTGTAAATTAAACAAAGTGGTGACAACAAGCAAACATTTCCTACCGGTTGTTTAAAAGTAATCATAAAAAGAAAGCCGTTGCTTCAGAGCGAGGAGTAAAGATTGAATTAGTATGCACAGACACCAAGAGCCATATATTAAATCTACAATTACAGTAATCCATGGTTGATCAGGCGCTGAAGAATAAGAAAGTGCCCAGTGTGTGTTATATACAAGGCATCTGTTGTCTAGTAGGTAATCAGTTTTATTCATTTAATCATTTGTTCTTTTTATGAAAGTATAACTAAACCTGTTTTTCAGTATCCTTTTATAATGTAACATTCATCATACTAAAATGATGATTATCCAGATGTGAAATTAATATAAAAAAGTTAAATAGAAACATCACATTTTAGCCTAACGGCACTTTAGTGAATTTGATTACGTCATTAATTTCTGTGATTTCTTCCTCGTAATACTAAAAGAAAAACTGAACTGTTGTGCAAAAGACTATTGAAACACTGTAGTTACAAAACTTCTACATGTTAAACTTCTAGTCAATTATAAATATGAGAAACACCCCCAAAAATTGTCAATTGATGTTTACCATGTTGTGTATTTTATCTTAGTTTCATAAAGATCTTATTAAAAATGTAAGTAAAATGGTAAATAGAAAACAGGCCACCTGCTGAAAGTCTACTCTCTTCTCCCGGAGAGGAGACTGGAATGGTAGGCAACCCTGAACTAACATTATTCTAGCTCAGACCTGGAGAACCTGTGGTCCTCCAGCTGTAAAATGACACATCCCAGGAGGAACTGTGACAGTTTTAGTATTCCTTAGTAGAAAAAATGTGCACGGCATGCCAAGACTTGTAGTTTCACAATAACTGTTAAGCCACAGGTTGGCCAAACATGTCCTATATGATTTCATAAAGTACATCCATAACAGGGGTCAACAAATGTTTGTAAAACCGGGGAACCGAAGTAAAAGTTTAGAAGCCAGACCATTGTACCACCAAAATATAAAAACCTTGTATTGACCACCAGACATACCTCTTCAATGCTACTCAGTCCTCCTCACATAGCATCAGATCACCACATATGCCATTTCAATGTCAGTATTGCCCCTCCCTTCAATTCACTGAATTTATTTATTAACATTCATTAATATTAATAAAATAATACAATATTTCTTATATAGCGCAGCATATTCATTGCAATAGGAGACAATGATACAACAAACTGGGTATTTACAGACAGTTAAAAGGTATGAGGGCCCTGCTCGCAAGTTTACAATCTATAGGGAAGTAGACATTGATACACATGGATAGATATTCTTTGGGTGCCAGACGGGGTCCCGACAGTCGGATCCCGACAGGAATTTACCCGATGTTGGGATCCCGAATGTCAAAACACCGACAGTCGGGTTCCCGACGGCCGTCGGCTATTTTCCCTCGTGGGGTGCACGACCCCCATAGAGAGAGAATAGAATAGGTGGCTCGCGAGCCTGCAAGGGGCTTAGTTGCGCTCACCATGCTGTCTGGGTCCGGCAAGTCGGGATCCCGACGTCGGGCTAATGACTGCCGGGATCCCGACTGTCGGACCCTTGTACCACACCCATATTCTTTATTGCATAAAGTCCATCAGAATGCAAAGTTTCCTGGTGTGCTGTATGATACAGTGACCCAGAAGTGGAAAAGAAAGAGCGGGGATAAGCGTGGCCTCTATAGTGGAGATGTGATTGGATAGAAAAGGTATATGCATGCAGGACTCTATGCATGCGGTCCTCTCTGCGGTGGGCGGGGGGTGGGGCCTCTATTTGTGTGGGCCTCTGCTCAAACACCCACATGCCGGTAAATACACTGATAACTAGGAAGATAAAAACACAGATTGAGTGACATTATGTGAAACACTCAGAGCTTTTATTGCCCCCCTTAAACTTGGTGTCCTTGACGACAGCAGAGGTTCACCTAGTCAGAATGCCAGCACTGCCTTTACCCAGTGTTCTGCACAGATATAAGCTAAGAGAGCCCCATCAGTACATTGAGGACTACACCTGGACCATGGAGTAGATTTTCAGTACTTCACTAAAAATAGTTCTGAGCAAAGGGAAATAAATAAATAAAGAAATATACACACTATGAATATGACAGCTATCCATGCAGGCTGTTCACAGTAGAATACTGGCAAAAAATAAAGTGTGATTTTTATGTTTGAGAAGGACATGTTAGGTCAATCAGAGTGGGTGTAATTTATCTAGATAGTCTGCAGACTTACTGTCATATATTTTTATTTCACTTTTTTTTAATCTAGGCAGAGCAGTAACTTGTTTGTGTAATGATTATTAAAGTACTGTAGCCTCTGTATTACCAGGCAGGGAGTTCTGTACTTCAATCCTGCTGAACATGGAGCAAAACCTAAAACTCGATTATGCGCATGTCATCAACATCGATCCCCGTTGGGAATTCACAATGGAGCGACCAGACCAGAATGACCCCCAAAATGCACAGCACATAATACACAGCCATGTTAGCTAGTCCATGACAATGTAATAGAACCTTACGGTAGCAGTGCCCTATGTATTGTGCCTTTCAGCCCTGGCATATTAGGCAGACACCAGCTGACCATGTTACAAATGCCCAGACTAATTGCAGATCCCACTGTGACTGTGGCCTACAACTACTTTATTAACAGCATTGCTTGTATACTGACTGAGGCTTAGTAGCATCATCATACTTCCTATGTCACTTTATACAGCAGTGGTCAAACATAAAGCACTACGGAATATGACGTTGATATATAACCATTAATAAATAAATGACTGATTTTTGTTAAGTGCTAAGCTCTGACAGCAGCTGGTAATTTTGAAGGAAAAGCTGCCGCCTCCTCACCGGACGCTGCTGGCTACAGCTTTGCTGGACAGAGTTCCAGCTCAGAGAGGAAATATAGCTGTGTGACATGCAGCATAGCTATGTCTGTGTCTTACATGAGACAACTCTATCCATTTGTATATGAAGATTTAACATCAATAGAGCACAGACATTATAAAACACAAACAGAAAGTATAAATGCTACAAAAACAAAGCCTTGTGATAGACACACTGGGGGAAATTTACTAAGATGGGAATAAGACTTCACATGTGATGTTGCTATGGGAAACCAATCAGAATCTACTTTTTATTTAGCACCTTCTAGAAGATAGTAGACAGGATCTGATTGGTTGCCCATAGCAACATCACATGTGAAGTCTTATGGCCCATACACACTGGGCGGTATTCAATGAGGCTGATTCACCAGGTTTTTATGGCGATTTTGTGCTGTAAGGCGAATTTCTGACTAAAACGGTGAATCACCCTATTCAATGACCAGATGGCGAATACATTTCAAGGTTTTTTTCACCATGATTCACCGAGTAGCAATCGCTATCTTTTTATGGTGAAGTGGAAGGTGAACTTTTAAAATAAAGTGTTTTGTTTTTTACAATTGGTGTCAAAAAATCTGGAATTTTATTCTGAGGAGGGGCATGCTATTTTTATTCATGTGCTGTAAGCACATGAATATATATTTAATAAATTTTTTTTTTTTTTTTTACACAGACCAGCCAGCAGGGAGCCGGAGCCGAGCCGCTCATTAGATATTCATATATTCACTTCACCCGATCATTACATATGCATGATCGGGTGTAGTGAATATACCCGGTCCCCTGCTGGCACCCCCGGGGGGCAGCCTGTGCTGCCTGGCTCCCGGGGAGCCCACCTCCCCCCCCACAAACGTTCTGGGGCAGGCAGGGAGACTTCCATCTCCCTGCCTGCCACCGTCCTCAGGCTCCCTGCGGCGTCCGTCGCAGGAGGCGGAGCTCAAATTCGCCGGTCAGGGGCAGCGAGCCCCTGACTCGTTGAATACCGGAGCCGGCGAGGCTTCGGAACGCAGCGAGCAGTGGCGAATGTGCAGCGAATCCTAAACAGAATTCGCTGCACGTCGCCAGTATTCACATTGAATACTGCCCACTGGGTGACTTTGAGCTGAAACTTTGAGCGGCTTTCAGCTCAAAGCCGACCAGTGTGTATGGCCCGGCAATCTTCTGGTATTACCAACAGATGAGCGGCTTTGAGGATGTCTTTGCATAGCGCTGTGCTATGCAAAGCCGTCCGCCCCCCTGCTGACTGCGCTGGGCAGGGGGAAATCCGCTGATGCACTGACCGTCTTTCCCCCAGCGATGACAGCGGCCATCGCTGTTCATACACGCTTAGCATAATCGTCCAGTGTGTATGTACCTTTATTCCCATCTTAGTAAATTTCCCCCACTATATTTATTAGGTATACTTTAACCAGGAAATTAAGGTTTCATTTTTTATTTTAATTAGATTTATCTATACAGTTATTTTTGGTGGCACTGTGCTCCCGTTTGTTTAACTGCGCCTAGATTTATGTCAGAGTACATTGGATTTCTGCACGAAATGTGGTGGTACTGGCTTGGCGACATTTGAGGAGAAGCAGGGATGTGTATAAACCAACTGCAGTAATAGGTTGGAGCAGGTGCATCCTGGCAAATCATGGAGTGAGGGCATTAGGGTTCCTGGGTTTGCAAAAGCAGTACTACGGTGACATTTCAAATGGCTGACCTGTTATAGAAATGAGGAAAGGGACAATTTTTAGGGGGGATATTGTAAAAGGTGCAGTCATTACTCTACAAAATAGTGCATCAGTTCTTTGCGTGAAAGACTGCATGCTTACAATGAGGGGCACTTTATACCTCCCAGTTAATGTCCATGTTAAAAGCACATTTCAAAATGCAAATGCATAATTCCCCAAATGAAATGCAGTTATTTTACCGGCAGTCAGGATGCCGGCTGATGGAATTTCCGGCACCGGTATACCAACTTCCATCAGAACACCAGCTCCGGAACCTCAACATGGATGAGGATACCAACGCAGAAAGCCTGTCAGCTGCATCCCAAATGTACATATACCAGGACAGGTTAGAACAGGGAAGGAGGTGAGGTTTATGTTTAGGCACTAGGGGGGAACTTAGTGTTACACCATGGGGCTGAGGAAGGTTAGGGTTAGGATGCGGGCTGGGGGGGGGGCTTAGGTTTAGCCACTTAGTACAGGGGATTAGGATAGGTTCAGACTTTGGGGATTAGGGAGGTAGAGGGGGAGGGTTAGGTCACTTACAGATCCCCCATCAGGATTCTCTGTATTACTATTCCGGGGTCTGTCTTTTGACCATCGACATCCCAGTCACCAGGTTATAGTATGTATCCCAATTACACACATAAAACAACAAAACAAACAAAATGTTTAAAAAAAAAAAAAAATTGTAAAAAAAACCGAGGCACTATGCAGCAGTTGAATGCTTTGTTTTTGTTTTATTTTTGCACTGGCCAGGGCCTAGCCATACCTACAGTTTTGGAAGGCATTGTTAGCTGTCAAATGTTTGGAGGTATATTGAAGACCTTTCTAATGTCATCAGCCATCACATATATATCTAGGATACTGGGGAAAAACAGCCCTATTGCCAGCAAAAAAACATTCTAAACTGTATTTTCATTGAATAGCCCTATCAAAGGGTCCATCTGGCTGTACGATTTCCTAGCGTTCGGCTTATTTTACAAGTAGTAAGGCCAATTCGGTTACTGCCAAATCAGTATAACATCAGCTGCCCTAGAAAGATTTCCTTGATAAATAGCAGCAATACCTGATTTTCTAATCACCTTATTGCCTCACTCTGATGAATGAGGCTAACGTCTCCTAAATACATCAGCGAGCTTTAGCAATGGCACACCACCAATTCTGTCTATTTCTCAAAAATAAATGTGTCTGTCTCACACAGCAAACACTCCGGTCCTATACATGAGGCGTTGACCTTTTCAGTGAGAGCAGAAATAAAGAGATTTGTGGATTGAGAAGCAGAATACAAATTGCAGATACTAACTCTTCCTACGCTATGTAATTGATATATTGAGATTCATGGACTATGAAGCGACTTTAAGGTTAATTCAATCTGAATCTATATACAGGAGTCTGAACTAGCAAAGGGTGTCCAAGAAATCCTCACTATGGCAACTGAACATTTCCCCTTGTATTTGGAATAAATACTCTCAGCCCTTATAATTAAAAAAAGTGCAACCTTTCTTTTTTTCTCCAACAAATATTGGACTCCTGGCATTTTACCTTGGTGGATTATAATTAAATACTGCTGAGTTAATGGCTGTACTTATTCACTGAGCTTCTTTTTTAAGTTCCATTACAGCTTTTTCAATGATACTCATTCTTCATTCCAGCTTTTAAAGACAGAACAGTGCTGGCCAGTGACAAAAAAAGGCAACCTCAATGAAATACAGCTATTAAGTGCGGAGTGCCCTCTGTCTGCAGGACATGCTGAAGGTGATCTATTTATAAAGAGAGTGACATTTATCTGTGGTAAATGTCTGTGCTGCAGTGATGAGTGTCTCCACTACAAAGTCACCTGTCATTAATAGGTGCGAATAGGAATGCAGTAAGGATGCTCCCTTTCCTTTTGTCTGCTGCTTAGAATAGAAAGACCAGGAAGCTATATCCCACTAGTGGCACACTAGCTTCACATTCCTGACTGGAATCCTGGCAAGTGAATGTAATAAGAATGACATTTCAGCAATGAGATTAGGCAGGTGAAGCAGTCTCTTGAGGAAGATTTTTTTCAAGACTTTGGGCCAGATTCTCTAAGCTTCAAAAGTGATAAAATGGAGAGTAATACACAGCCAGCCAATCAGCTCCTGCCTGACATGTCACAGACTGTGTTTAAAAAATGTCAGACAGGAGCTGATTGGCTGGCTGTTTATCACTCTCCATTTTATCACTTTTTAAGCTTAGAGAATCTGGCCCTTAAGCCCCTTTGAAACTAGGCGATTTGCAGCAGCGCCGATATTATTAGCCAAATCAATGGTGCAGCGGGCAGACGATATAGCGCATACACACTGACCGATACTATTAACTATATTGGTCAGTGACATTGTCAATCATATTGAACAAACACACTAAACGTTTTTCTAAATGATACATCGTTCCGAAGTGCCCTTTTGTGCGATATCTTCTAAAAACTAATCTAATGTGTATGGGGCTTAAATAGTATATGTACTGGCCTTGGAGAGAGAGATAAAGTGAACAGAGATAAAGTGATAAAGTACAAGCCAATCAGTTCCTAACTGCCATGTCACAGTGTGGGTTTAGAAATGTCAGTTAGGGGCTGATTGTTTCAATTTCTCTAGGATGGAACTGTTTGCAATCTGGGGAAAGGGTATGGTGGCTTACCAGATCAGTAGCGGAGGCTTAGTTACAGTCTGTGGTAAATAACCAAAAAAAGAGGAGAACAGAGAGAATATACAGCTTAATTTAGATAAAAAAATCTATTTAATATTAATAGAAATGAATTGCAAATACATTACAAAACCAATGCAACCCTTATAGTAGTTTGCATATGAATTAAAGGAAAACCCTGCAGAGACACCTAGGAATAGTCCAAAATTACTGTGGAGTAGAAGGTCCAATTGGAATATACAGGGTTTTTAATAAAGGTTATTAACCAGAAAATTATATGGATATTACCAGCTTGATAAACAAAAAATCATACAGTCATATTATGAAGTAATCCTACTAGGAAGCTGGTTGCTGACGGTGAATATAGTTGGAGGTGAATCCATGGTGTTAAGCAGGTCTGAATAGAAGGTGAAAAATAAATCGCAGGTGTCCCAGGGAATGCTGGGATGTGTAATTGAATAACAGCTGGAAGGCCAAATATTCTCCATCCCTGGTGTAAAATGAGCTTTGTGGCACCAAAAGAAAATAAACAAATACCATTGATGTGCTCCCTGCCATTAATGGCAGAGAACCATTGGATTTATGACAATACTATCAATGGTTGCTAGAAATAGAAGGATGGAACCATTGGATTACTACTATCTATGACAATATTATCAATGGGTGCTAGCCACTGAAGGGCCATCCCTGCCCCTAGGTTTATATAGGTAGACAACCATTATCTGTGCACTGTCACTGTCACTCTCTGTCTGCTTCCTCTGTTTCCATATCTTCATCTCATTTCTCCTGCCCCTCTAGTATATAATCTGCTTTTTGTGTTTCCTTAGGGCATAGCTCATGTCTGTATCACTCAAACTCTGCAAAACTTGTGTCTCTCTCCCCATTTCCTACCTATCTCTCCTGCATATACCTTTCTGCCACTTTATGGCCCTTATTCTGGTTGGAACGGCCGGAGCCGCATATGCGGCTCCGACCGTGCAGGCGAATCCCCGCCTTCAATACGGATCGCCACGGCCGTCCGTACGCGGACATGTGGCGGTCCGCATGAAAATGGCGGGGGATACGCCTCCACCATCTTGGAGCAGCCCCCTGCATTCGATGGTCACCGACCATCGAAGGCAGGGCCGCACGCTCCACCAGCTCCCGCACCCATAGACCTCACGGACACTTGTCCGTGTACAAGCATGTATGGGGCCGGGCAGCTGACATCCGGCGATGTCAGATGCCTGCCCCCAACACATGCGTCACAGCCTCATTACCATGCATACGCCCCGCGTTTGCATGGGAACGCCCATGAAACGCGGGGCGTATGCATAGGGTAATGAGGCTTAGTAGCCCCTCACGCCCCTCTACGCCCCCTTTGCGGCGTTAAAAATAAATGTGCGGCGATTTCGCCTGCACATGCGCAGAGTGCCCTCTGCACATGCGCAGAGCGAAAACATCGGCGGAACGGCCGCATGCGGCCGTTACCGCTTAGAACAGAATAAGGGCCTATATTCTGTACATCCTCACTCTGCCCAGCTTATGTCAGTCTTTGCCAGTGGGTCCATCACAAATGGCTAGATGCCATCTATTTTCTTATAGAATCAGCATGTGGTCTGTCTGTTGAGGCTCACATGCACATCCTCTGACCCCTACGTCTACGTCTCTTCCACTGGGTACCTGAGGATCTCTTCTTGCCCTAGCTTCTTTCATTATTCAGCTATAGCATTCTGACATGGTGTGTCTGTATGCATATATCGCCCTCTATTTCTGCCTCTGCCACACCCGTAATGTAATGTGTATGTGAATCTATCTCCCTTGCTGAATATACTGGTCTCTAATTTGCATCCCTTGTCTTTGCATCGGTGGTGCCAATCTCGTTGGTCATCCTTTATCCCTTTAATTACCCCCCCCCCCCGCCATTCCCTTTTATCTGTATCCCTTACAAACTCCGTTTCCACTTGCACTGGATCTTCTCTTGACTTTCCGTACTTCTTCCACTTCCTGGATTAAAGAAGAAGTATAGCTATGCCAGTTAGCGGTAATCTGTGCTAAAATATCACTACAGTACTTTGTCTTTCTTTGATGTTCTAATGTACTTACTTTGTGAAAGATCTTGTCAATCCTCCACGAGACGTTATGGATTTTTACATGCAGTGTTAAGAATGTTTATCTCATAGATCGCAGCCACATTATTTATCTTGTACCCGTGGTTCCAACCTCTTTGAAATCACAGCATCCTAGAGTAGTTGTTTTCTCTGCACCCTTAGGCCTAAACGATCTTATTGTGAAATGCAGAAAAACATATTAAATTAAGTGAATTGTGTTTATTATATGTCATCCCTAGGTTCAGTTATGTGGTGAGGAACAGTCACTTCTGTTTGTCCAAATCATTTATGATGGAAACTGACAAATAATGAACACTAGAATTACACGGGTTGGGATCATTTGGTCTATTGCATTATGGTCGAAAGTCATTAGGTCGAATCCATTAGGTCGACATGCTAAAAGGTCGACATGGGAAAAGGGCGACATGATTCTAGGTCGAAAGGTCATTAGTTCGACAGGTCATTAGTTCGACAAGGTCATTAGTTCGACATTGTCTATGTCGACATTCACAAGGTCGACATGGGGTTTTTCACTGTTTTTTTACCTGAATGTCAACACAGTCGACATGGACACAGTTTAAAGTGCACTGCATCCCCTCGCATCGCTCGCTGCGCTCGCAATGCGTCGGGCACGGTGCCTCGCTACGCTCGGCACACTATTTTATTCTCCCACCATGCCCTAGTGGATGGTAGGGCATGAAATACCGCCTGTTGGCACATGTTGGCTCAAAAAACAGTGAAAAACTCCATGTCGGCCTTGTAAATGTCGACATAGACAATGTCGAACTAATGACCTTGTCGAACTAATGACCTGTCGAACTAATGACCTTTCTAACTAGAATCATGTCGACCTTTTCCCATGTCGACCTAGAGTCATGTCGACCTTTTAGCATGTCGACCTAATGGATTCGACCTAATGACTGTCGACCATAATGCAGTAGACCAAATGACCGCATCCCGAATTACACATACAGTATTGTAAGTATTGTAAGTAAAAGAGATAAGACGTTAGATAAATCTTCTGTTTTAAAATGAAACCGGACCACATAGCACTCTTGGTATTATATAATGTAACTACAGAAAAACCAGTAAGTCAGATTTCTGCATACACTGGGGCTAATAAGGAGATTGGTGTATCACTTAACACCACACAAAACAATGCTTTACAATATAATTCTCTATTGACAAATGCTAGTTCTCAGGGCTGACAGCACTGTCTAGATGGTACCATATCCTTTATTTAGAGAAAACATTCATGCTGGTGGTTTCCATAGGCTGCCAACTTCCAGGCAGAAACAACCTAAGCTGCCAAAATGGAGTGAGATCCGACAATTACTCACCACCCCAAACACAGCATGGTATGCGGCTAGTACAAGTATCCAGCTTAATTGACAGCTTGCTTTCACTGCCTCACTACATTTCCTGGTTCATAAGTACAGTATGAGACAGCAGGCTAATTAAATAGACTGGGGGTATGTGATTTACAGATACAACACATTCAACTTAATACACTTTACAATGCAATCGGCTGTTTAGTTTTGCTCTGTAACTACAAATAACACCATTGCCCTAGCAGAATGTATCTGATCTAGATTGGCTTAAAATATTTTCTGAACACATTAACCAATTATCTAGGCATATTTCTTACTCCAGTAGCCAGAGCGGTAACTAGGTGCCTGTGCGAGAGGGGCAGTAGTTACCCAGGTTGCAAAGCTAACTGTTCTAGGCAAATGCTGCTACCAGCTCCCCGCCTCCACTCTCACTCTGCTGCCCTGACCACGCCGCTCAGACTCCGCTGCCCGGACCACGCCACTCGGACAACGGTGCTTCATCGCTGGCACACACCTACAAATCGGACCCAACATATCGTGGGTGCTAAAAAGGGTCCAAATCGATAGATTTTATGTGCCCCACCTGCCAAGTCTATGGTAACTGTAAAGTCAAAAGGATTTTTCAGATGTGGAGTTTGTCTAGGCTGCAGAGGAATCCCGGGAGAATCCTCCAAAATTAATGAAGTAACCATTAACACCAAGGTCTTTAAGATCAGGGATTTTGTGACCTGCAACAGCAGCAATGTGATATATGCAATCGGATGTAAATGTAACTTGTGGTATGTAGGAAAAACATCCAGACCACTGAAGGTGCGCATTAGTGAACACCTGAGAAACATCAGAAAAGGTGTAACTGTACATGCACTATCCGAACACTTTAGAGTTAAGCATAACTGCTGCACATCAGGGATCACTGGTTTTGTGGGTTTAAGACAGATAAAGGAGAATTGGAGACAGCGGGGATTGGCTAAGCAATTGGCCAAGGCAGAAATGCAAACAATATATGAGTTGAATACTCTAATCCCCGCTGGTCTCAACTCCGACTTTGAAATAAAATGGTTTCTGTAATTAAACCCTGATGTTTTCCTACCTAGATTGAATCTATATGAAAGTGGATGTCCGGGAGGCGTTACCCAGCAACCATGTAAACAAATGGAGATCGGGGCTGAGAAATGATGCGGCAGAATGACAAACTAACACTGCCGCTGCCTACGATCAGAGACGCTAGCCGGAAGTGACGTTACGGCAACTAGCGTCCTGTCACCATGACGATCTGCGGGGAACGCCGGTGCCGGAAGTGACGTATCGGCACCCAGAGTTGTGCTGCGTCACAGACTGGGGTAGCCATGGATACCCTGCACGCCGGAACACGGCGCGACAGGAAGCCCCCGCCGAGGCTGAGGACTATGGGACATGTAGTTTTATTGTTTAATTAGGAGTCCAACCTCGGCGCGGGAAAGTACAGGTATAAAGGGAGTTTGAACGCAGACAGTGGGACACCTTGAAAAAGTCCTCCTAGTGAGGAAGAAACGCGTTGGTGAACTGCATTCTAAAGCTGCCTAAGGGAGAAGGAACCAGAGAAACCACCAGTGGACTGCCCAGCCGCATTCACGATAAGGATTGGGAATCCCTGCCCGTTTGGAACTGCGTAATAGCTAGTTCCAGACCATCTGGTAATTTTCTTATCTCCTCCTTATTTAAGGATTCATTGCTGAGGATTTCTTTTGATGCACTTTATTTGTAGTGCTTTTTATATTTGTGCATTTTAAACTGTATTTTATATGGCCATTGTGATTAAATTGTGATGTTTTAAACGTACTTCTCTATTTTATGCCATTTCTCTTTTATTGCATACGTGATGCACATGAGAGGGACCCTGGAATTTATGGAATTTCCAAGTGCCTGATAAGTCACTATTCTATTTTTCGTTTGTGGTGTATGGTGAAGGTTTGAGGAACCTTAAGAATTAGTTGACTCACGGCTGCTGGGTGCGCAAAGCTACTCACTCACTTATCTGTTGTTGGTCCCCACTCCAATCCGATGTGCATCGGATCAGAGGGGATGAAACACGCATCCGATTTGGGCCAATTTCTTGTCCCGATCCGTCAGAGTTGGGTGAAACCGGATAAGTGTATGGGCACCTTTAAAGTGTGTACAAACTAGACAATATTTTGAACGATTATATCTATACAGACCATTCATAACAATTTTGTGTACAGTATATGGCTCCGTGTGTATGCACTATATGGTTAACGATGTGTGCTCCTCAGGGTCTTTAGCGATGTCCTCTGTCATCAGTACATGCAGCACAAGCTGAGGATATCCTTACTCCTGGATATGGCCACTGACTATATTGTAGTAAAATGTGGGTATGCACTATATCATTTCTCCATGAGTTCTAAGGAAATCAAATATCACATACTATGACAAAGCTTGCAAGAAATCTCTGGAAGTGTAAATCTTCTCAAACAGTGATTCTATGTGTATGGGTCATTGTGTTGACCAAATTAAGGTCGACGTGCATTGGACTGTGTTGACATTCAGGATGAAAAATTAGAAAAACCTAATTGCTTATGTTGACCTTCTGACCCTGTTGACCTTACCTATGTCGGCGTATTTCAGGTGTCGACCTAAGGCCTGTCGGTCTTCAGTGGTCGATAGGCACTGTACACCTGGTTTTGCCCATTTGAGAAAGATTTTGCATTTGCAATCGACTCTGAATCACATTGTGTATCGTTAACTATGTGTGCTGGGTCGTTAGCGATGTCCTCTGTACATGCAGGATGACGGAGGATATCGCTAGCAAGAGCCATGCCGCAGAATGCAAATAATTGTTGCAAATTATGGCAATAAACAAATTGTCTTAATAGCATTAATCAGTAAACAATTACAGATCACATGTACAAAGGGTTGCCGACATCAGAAAGCTCCTCTCCGGGAGAAGCCTGGAGAGGAGACTTTCAGCAGGAGTTCGGGGGCGGGGCTTAAACGTGACATCATTAAGCCCCTCCCCCATGAAGGAAAGTGCCTCAATTTGACGATCTCCGTGGAGGGGGCGGGGCTAAACCACGCGATGAAGACACTTTGGCCCCGCCCCCTCTCCGGAGATCGTCAGAAAAGGTCATTTAAATGCCGCGGCCGGGGTGTGGGAAGCCGCAATCAGGGGGATCCCCCAGAATCCGGGAGGGTTGACCACCTTTCCGGGGGGCCGGAAGGGTGACCCGATTTTCGGGACCCTCCCGGCCATTCCGGGAGGGTAGGCAACCCTGCATGTACATGAATGATCTGCCCGCCAACAAAACTCAAGTGTGTCCTAATGTATGCATTTTAGTACTGCAAATAGCATGAACTTTGCACCTATTATTGTGTTACAGAACAACTACTACTAAAACATGTTTTTCTCATCACAATTGGATTAACAGACAGGAATGCTACATTAATTCTAATTTCACTGCCAAGCAAGGGAAACCGACAAGTGGTTTAATTTAAAGTTCAAATGAGAAGCTTTGTGTTGTCTCCAAGCATTTTTGTATTTGGACTATTTTAAATTTAGTCTCTGTGCATTAAATGTCCATAACATTGCACTGTAAACTTCAAAGCACCAACTGTAAATTATTCTGCTTTTCCTTTAGAACTAGCCTAAAAGAGCTTCTGCTGAGCAGAGATAACAGCCTAGCTTTGATTTGTAGTCTTTTGTGTTGGTCACTGACAGTGTTTAGATATTTAGCAAAAATAGTTTATAAATTCCAATTTTTTTTACACGATTCTGAAAGTCACCAAAATTCCAGAAAGATCTAGAACATATTATAAAAAGATACATACCAAAGAAGTCTTGCTACAAATAAAATATATCCTGCATTTAAGTACAGTAATATGCATATACTGTGCAAATATATATATCGCACAGATATATCCATTTTTGTATGCAGGGACAGAACTTGCGATCAAGCTCTGTCCCTGCGATAGGACTATACAGCATTTCTTAAAAAAATTAAAAAATACCCCGTCGCGCATGTGCCACCTAAATTGACGCACATGGCACAGTTTGCTTCTTTTTAGATCTTCCCTCCAGAGGTCCAAAAGAAAAGTGGGGTCTAGGAGAGTAGGCAAGTCTGTTCCTGGGTAAGGTTAAACTAAATAACCCAACTCAGTCCTCCTTAAGGCTGTGGGAGCTGATCCATGCAGTAATTTTTCCAGGGCTCTTCAGAAGAGAGGCACGGAGCTTGCAGCTTTTTAATTGATGCTTCCACTCACACCTACCTCTGCAGTCATAATCTAATAGTGGACAAAAGGAAATGAGCACAGCTAACCATTAGGGCTGTATTAACCACTTGCCTGGTGTTGACGCATGTTTGGGACAATACCAAATGTAGCGTTATCCGATCTGGTCGCAAACAATGTGCCCAGTCAGAAACACAGAGTGGACAGCTAAAATAAGATATTCTTCTAGCAGCCACCAATCACTGAGGGAGCTCCTAAACCCTCTGCATCCATGCACCCTCCCTCAGTGTTTGCCATGCTGTCGATTACTGCTGATTGGTCAGCATAGCAGGACCCCCACCCTGGTGGCTTCACAATGGAGCAGCCACCATGGAAAATGTAAATTAACTCCCCCCAGCTGCTAACAACATCACTGTTGCAATGGTCCTGATGTTCTGATTGTGATGGTCGTGATATGATGATGTTTTGAAAGAAAACCCAAAAATATTTACAAAATGTAAAATTATATATATATATATATATATATATATATATATATATATATATATATATATATATAATACACAACACAATAGTGCCTTCAGCGCCCTTAGTTAGTAATGTCCATACCATATAGTATAATACACAGTGATAATAAAATAGTAAAAAAATTAATTAGATACAATTCATAGGTGGTTCTTTTTGAAGAAATTTTTCTTTTATTTTTCAATAAAGCGTGATCAATACCCAACGCGTTTCGCCTCGTTAAGAGGCTTCATCAGGGGTTTGTGATCTTTTCTCTTTATAGACTCTAGTATCTAGTACCCATCAGAATCTGGTCAGATTTAATTGTAAACAGATATAAAGATTTCTGTTGATGGCCCAAGAATGTTTTTACTGGACGATAGAACCTTATTGAAATATGAACACCATGTATGATGTAATTTTTCAGAAGAAATGTATCTACACGTATGCGGTAGAATCTCTCCTAGGATTAGTATTGGGTCATATTCAATGATATAATAGACTTTTGTTCCATAGAATTAGTTGTCATGTGCCAAAAAGTTCAAATAGTTCTCCTTATATTTTAAGAAAACTCCTTTTAGTGTAGGGACATGTGCTCTCCTAGGGATCCAGCCAGCAAGTCAACTTGCTATTTATTTTTATAATTTCAACTTGCTGGCTGGATCCCTAGGAGAGCACATGTCCCTACACTAAACGGAGTTTTCTTAAAATATAAGGAGAACTATTTGAACTTTTTGGCACATGACAACTAATTCTATGGAACAAAAGTCTATTATATCATTGAATATGACCCAATACTAATCCTAGGAGAGATTCTACCGCATACGTGTAGATACATTTCTTCTGAAAAATTACATCATACATGGTGTTCATATTTCAATAAGGTTCTATCGTCCAGTAAAAACATTCTTGGGCCATCAACAGAAATCTTTATATCTGTTTACAATTAAATCTGACCAGATTCTGATGGGTACTAGATACTAGAGTCTATAAAGAGAAAAGATCACAAACCCCTGATGAAGCCTCTTAACGAGGCGAAACGCGTTGGGTATTGATCACGCTTTATTGAAAAATAAAAGAAAAATTTCTTCAAAAAGAACCACCTATGAATTGTATCTAATTAATTTTTTTACTATTTTATTATCACTGTGTATTATACTATATGGTATGGACATTACTAACTAAGGGCGCTGAAGGCACTATTGTGTTGTGTATTGTAGGTATTTTCAGTCCCAGCTAGTAGGGGTCTGAGTGTCAACAGCGACCGATTTTATAAATCAAAATTATAAAAATAAATAGCGCAATTTCAGAGATTTTGGGTTGTGATATATATATATATATATATATATATATATATAGATACAGAAGTACCAACACACTCGCCATTCCTAGGAATGGGGTGCAAACAGCACCCACATCCCAGGGTGGGGTGCGGTGGCCTGTGACCACACACTCTAGTAAATACAAACACAGGGGGCACAGCACTCACTACAACAAACTAACTCACCTTAACATTCAAATAATCAATAAATAAATAATGGGGTTTTAGTTCATGAATTGATCAATGCATTTAAGCTTGCAGCCCATCGCCAAGGGACCCCATTTCACTGCAAGTCCTACACTAGCAACTGGTTTTCTTGGGAACCTGGTACCTGCTTACACATCATAGCTAAAATGAACATGTGTTTACCTGAAACCTGTTACAGCTGCCCCTTTAATACTAATTCAGGTGCTGTGTTTGGGATTGTCTCACCTTATAAAAGCCATAAGTTACTTGGCAGTTGAGCATTAACCCAGGAAAAAACACATGTTCATTTTAGCTATGATGTGTAAGCAGGTACCAGGTTCCCAAGAAAACCAGTTGCTAGTGTAGGACTTGCAGTGAAATGGGGTCCCTTGGCGATGGGCTGCAAGCTTAAATGCATTGATCAATTCATGAACTAAAACCCCATTATTTATTTATTGATTATTTGAATGTTAAGGTGAGTTAGTTTGTTGTAGTGAGTGCTGGGCCCCCTGTGTTTGTATTTACTAGAGTGTGTGGTCACAGGCCACCGCACCCCACCCTGGGATGTGGGTGCTGTTTGCACCCCATTCCTAGGAATGGCGAGTGTGTTGGTACTTCTGTATCTATATATTTGGGTTGATTTTTAATTAACCTCTGTTACTGTGATCATAGCTTTCTCATGCACCCTAGATAAGCTAATTTACCTGAAACCTGTTACAGCTGCCCCTTTAATACTAATTCAGGTGCTGTGTTTGGGATTGTCTCACCTTATAAAAGCCATAAGTTACTTGGCAGTTGAGCATTAACCCAGGAAAAAACACATGTTCATTTTAGCTATGATGTGTAAGCAGGTACCAGGTTCCCAAGAAAACCAGTTGCTAGTGTAGGACTTGCAGTGAAATGGGGTCCCTTGGCGATGGGCTGCAAGCTTAAATGCATTGATCAATTCATGAACTAAAACCCCATTATTTATTTATTGATTATTTGAATGTTAAGGTGAGTTAGTTTGTTGTAGTGAGTGCTGGGCCCCCTGTGTTTGTATATATATATATATAGTCGCGCTGATGTCCGGCAATCCCCGCACTCAGAAGACTCTTGCCTGGGTGCCATCCAAGGTGGGATGCCCACCAAATATAGTAGAAGAATGGGTAAGGCGTCACTCCAGGGCTTAGAAGAAACAGTATTTACACCTGTGACCGCCTCACAATAAATACTGTTTCTTCTGAGCCCTGGAGTGACGCCTTACCCATTCTTCTACTATATATATATATATATATATATATATATATATATATATATATATATATATATATATATATAAAGTAGTCTTGTATGAGTTTTAAATATATGTTCTTGACCTAATTTAATCATAAATAATAATGGGAATTGCCTTTTAAGTGGTGCACCTCCATCTAGGCACCCTCTAGTCATTTGTACAACTCTGCCACTGGAAAAGTAAGTAATGCAGAACATCAGTGTGCAGTGGTGCCTGTGTACACAACACTCTCTGCCACCCTTTATAGATACATCACTACTAACTATCCATTTGCCTCACATAGCCATAACACTCTTATGTATATTACTTAAGCCCTGTACACATGGGGCAGTTTCTCCTAGCCTGTATGATGAGTGATGCAGGCTAAGCAAATCGCCCTTGTGCTTCACAGTGGCTAGATCGCCCAAACACATGTAGCGATGTGTGTATAGGCGATCTGTGCTAACCAGAAGCTCTGGTTGACTAGATTTTGATCACATGTAGTCAAAAACCATGTAAACATGGGACGAATTGGCCAGGTGATTGTGACTAGATATTTAAAATTGCCTAGAAGGTTAGTCATAATCGCCCTGTGTGTACACTGTGGGTGATAGCAATGCATGGCCCCTTAGCGTCGCTGTAGCCCAGCAAAATATACTGTCAAGTCAATTTTGACTACAAGCCGCACAGTATATATGGCTGTACACATGGGCTGAAGCCGTATCTCTCCTCTTGATTCTGACTAAGCCAAATTTCCCAGCCCAAGCCCGTGTGTGCCCCCTTTACTGTAAGTTCTAAAGGTTTTATCGGGTCAAAACACTCCCTCTTGTATATTTTCCATTCTATGCTTCGTTTTTCCTGTGTGTACACATATTTATGTCTCCCTAACCTTTGTGATTGGTTAATGTTTTAAAAAGCATTAAGAAAAATGTGTGATATAGTCAGTGAAAATATTTTTTACTGCTCCCGGATAAATGCTGCTACCGCTTCCCGCCATCCCCTAGAATTCTGCGGTAAAAGCATTTTGCTTTCACTCTCTGTTAACACCCGCTAAAGCAATAAACCACTAACAGGTGAGGAACATTGATTATTTTGCTACAATAGCAGCTGTCAAGGGATGAGATATATGAGGTAACAAGTGAGTCATCAGTTCTTGAAGTTAATATGTGAGAAGCAGGAAAATGGGTGAGTAGGAAGATCTGTAACACTTTGAAAGGGGCTAAATTGTGATGGCTAGACCACTGGGGCAGAGCATCTCCAAAATGGGAGGTCTTGTGGATGTTCCTAGTATGAAGTGGCTAGCAATGTTCTGCTGGGTAACCTTGGGTTGGACAAGCAGAAAAAAAAAGAAACTCAAGTCTTGCTAATCATGTTGATGTTACTTTGACATATACTACCTATGTAAACATTGTTGCAGAACAAGGACACCGGAGATCTAGATAAGATGTTTGTAGTAAATACTTTAGGTTAGGGGGGTATTCAATCCCTGACGATATTTATGTCAGGTGAAAATATCGGTCATCAGTATTCAATACCGTCCGGGACTCGCCTATGCATAATAGATTAGACTGACGAATCTGCAACCGTTATTGACTATCAGTGCTGTTTTTGCGGATCCACTGGTTTTCCGATTGTTGGAATCTTTTACAACAGTCGGAAAAACGGACCTTACATTGAATAGGTCGAAAATGGACAATATTTCCGCTTGTTGGAAATATCGGCTGGAAGTCAACATCTGTTTTCACCATATCTATTAAATATCTCACTTTAATAAACAGACCATTAAATCAGGATACATACTGTATATTAATGTGTTTTTGGAATGTGGGTAAAGAGGCCAGCACAAATGCCCAAATCTCTACAGTACAGAGCACATAGACAAATAGGTTTATTGCTAAGAGCACCTGATATTAATTATCGTTAATAAGACATATGTAATAGTTTTGTTTTTCTTTAGGAATTTATCAAAACTTATTTTCAGCATTGAGGACAACATACCTCTTGTATTTCCTTCCTTACTGTGTCAATTAGCTGTGCCATAGCTGAAGGTTACACTTGGAGATGGAAAGCCACTCACTCCTGGGAAAATACTCAGTGTGTATGCAATGACCGGTTTTTAGCCCAGCGATTATCCCCATCCTCGCTCTGCGTACACACTGGGTGAAAACGCCCAGTGTGTATGCACCTTTAGACTTTGTATAATGCACATTTTATGAGTGAGACATATTCCGTTATGAAGATTACAGCTTGACTGACATATTGATCCATAACATTGGGTCACTAACACCATCAGCTGAGACGGGAAGATATAACAAGCGTGGTATGTGTTACTTCCAGCTAGTAATCAAGCCACAGGCCTTCTAAGAATAATCCCTGTTCAATGACAGCAATGGAATAGCAATATAATAATAGAAATGCCGTCATAGATGAAATGCTCAGAGCTGACATTAGGTTAAGTTTGGAGACTGGAAAGAGTCAGTGGAAAAACAAGTTTGCCCTTTCTCATGGCCCAGAACGTCATATTCCAGAGCGCATGGCCACACAGATCCTTGTGAACTCACTTCACATGAACTACTAGATCAGGGGTAGGCAAGTAATTTTTAATGGAGTCTGGATATTTGTAATTATTTTGATCGAGGTCCACAAAATCATATATCTGTAATGTAATTAATAACAAGGTATTATTTTGGTGATGAAACTTATTTTAAAATGTATGTATAAGTTTCAGCACCAAAATAATCTAGAACAGGGGTGGCCGGACTTTTGTAGCCCGGGATCTACAAACAGGCCGGGTTACAGGACAAATAAAATGGTGGCTAGGTGTACAGCAGGACTTTTGATCTGGGGGCTTGCTTTTGGCAAGATGCCCAATCTGTTCATTAGTGTATAGCAGGACCATCATTAGGCACGTGTCTAATAGCGGCACTTGTTGGGGGGGGGGGGGGGACACTTGGGTGCCCATTTCGATGAAATTAGTCCCAAATGTAACAGTAACTGCTAAATAATTCCACTGTACCATACAGTATGCCATCTTGCATGGAGTGTAAACAGGTTGGGCTTGCACATACTGCCCCTGTGAGCTGTCCTACTTTGTATATATGTGGACAAAATAAAAAATAAAAGTTATAGCTAGTGGCTTTTTATTATTCTAATAAATTGGCAAATTCAATAGAGGGTTTAGGATTAGGAAGCATGAGGGAACAGTTATGGTTAGGCTTCAAATACTTACCATGCTTTTTTGAGATTCTGCTCATAGGGATGCCGATGTTGGCATTTTGTACCCTATCCAATTAAGTCAAAGTAATCCTAATTTGAGGAAAGCGTCTCACCACTGTGACATCATTACGGTGAGCTACCGCAGTATACATGGCATGGCCATGCCCCCAAGGAAGCACATTCACATTCAGGTCCACTCGCACAGCACTTTTGATTTGCTAATGGACAAAACCATGTGCCCCACCTACAGTGCACATGGTTTTGTCCATTAGCAAACCAAATATGCTTTGCGAGTGAACTTGAATCAGGCCCATAGTATCACGTCGGCCCTTATTCTGATCTATGCGTCCGGAGCCGCATACGTTGCTCCGGCCGCACAAACCAATCCCCGCCTACAAGACGGATCGCCACGGCCGTCCGTACGCGGACGGCTGGCGATCCGCATGAAAATGGTGGGGCGTACGCCTCCACCATGGTGGGAGCTGCCCCCTGCATTCGATGGTCGACGACCATCGAAGGCAGGGCCGCACGCTCCCCCCGCTCACGCAAGCTTAGACCACACGGACAATCGTCCGTGTGAAAGCTTGTATGGGGGCTGAGAGCTAACATCCGGCGATGTCAGCTTTCCGCCCCCATCACTGGCGTCATAGCCTCATTACCATGCATACGCCCCGCGTTTGCATGGGAACGCCCATGAAACGCTGGGCGTATTCATAGGTAAATGAGGCTATTAAGCCCCTCACACCCCTATACGCCCCCTTTGCGGCATAAAAATTTTTTGTGCGGCTATTTCCCCTGCACATGCGCAGAGTGACCTCTGCGCATGTGCGGAGCGAAAACATCGGCGGTACGGCCGCACGCGGGCCGTACCGCACAGATCTGAATAAGGGCCCAGATCTTGGTAAACTGATGGGCCGGGCTCTTGTGAATCCTGTAACAGTCCACAACACGACGGCCTCCACTGCGAGTAAATGATGGATTTGGTTACAGTGTGTGAGCTCTCTATTGAGAGAATGTCGGTGTATTTGTCTTATGCCGTCTACTTTATTCAGTATCAGGGTACAGAACATCAGAACACAGTGAATTCTTTTTTTTGAAATGTATTTAAAGCCTTCCAGTTCTATCATTCTTAACAATCTTATTTTTGTCTTCAGCTAGAAGCCGCTACAATGATGCATTATATAAGATAATAATGCTAAACTGTTTTTATCTCCCAAAAACAGCTGCTGCAGCTGCAGTACAATATAAGTCTTCATCTTTTTAAAGATTAAAACCCAGTGTGTGCTGTGGGTTATTGTCACATTTTTCAATAAACTTCAAATTATATTTCACTTTGAATTACTGAAATTACAAGTGTATTGTGGTGTTGAGATATTATCTCCCTGATGTAATGTCAGTCACAGGGGTATATCAGCATTACACATCGATTCATGATACACTGGTGTAGGAATTATAACCTTCTATTTAGCTGTGGCTGCAGTGAGATGTCCGCATAGCTGGGAATGGCATACGTAATAGTTTTGGGGCTGTAGTCAGGAACCGTCTCAGTTTTACTTTTGCTTACAAGGTGCCTGATTGTGAGACGAGGCATGGCGTCCGTCCTTGCATCTTTTGCTGCAGTCGGGTCTGACTTTCTGCTAAGGTTGCTACAAAGCCCTTCCCTGGTGCCAGTCCCAGCATCCAAATGCATCGGGCACACCATCGAAACCTGCAGTAGCTGTATGGCAGGTGGAGCTCCTATGTAAGCGAATGAACAAGCTGTATGCAAATACTTCCAGCCAGATGCATGCAACACAGTAACAGCACTGCCATAAAAAGGCCTCCATGCATCCAAGTCTGTACCTAACAAACATAACCCATTTGTGTGAATATTGGACAGATTTCTGCGTTAACAACAATTATGACAAACAACTAAAAAACTGACTAGACTTGTTGGTGTGATGACGATATCAGCTGTTGCTGTTTCAATTGATGTATATGGTCAGTAATTAAGGAACATTAGTATTGGAATTAGTCAATGGAATGTCCCCAGACAGGGCCTGATTAAAGATTCCAGGTGCCCTATGGGCGCTTAGGGACTCACGAGTAGGGTGGCCAATCACGGGATCGGCGGGATACTGGGATTTGGCCCCTAAAACGCTGGGATTTCAATCCCGAGATTGGAGATACCAATTCTGGGATGTTGGTATTAGACTGCTCTAGCTTCTACCATCGCCAGCAGTGCAGCTCAGCGCAGCGCAGGCCACAGAGCCCGCCTCATCCTGGGCGCGCTGCCCTCCAGGTTCCTTCGGGATTGGCATTCCTACTCACGAGTCATACTGCCCATGTGTATGTAACAAAGGCTATACAACTGGCATGTTGGATCTATTGGCTGTGGTGTATGAAGGAGGCTTTGGCTTTCGGCTGCCCAGATGGCACTGCAGCACAATGTCCAAGTAATGGTTTCCTCAGTAGTGCGGTTACACTGGCACAGCCATGCAGTCACCTTAATAACTTTCCCTCCACATTACATTGGGATGGGTGATAACTAAGAAACATGAAATAAATGAGGGCTTAAATGTATTCCTTAGATGCCTCCTGTCAGAGCTTTACTGTATAGTGTATGCAGCAAGTCTGCGGGTGCAAGTGTTTGCATGCATCCTTGATGAACTTGCTTCTTCAGGAAATCCACAGTTGAAAATGCATTGCAGCCTCATCTGGCATAGCGCACCTGCTTTGCATGTGCCTCTCAGTAGCAAAAGCTGCAAGGCAGTAGCAGGACACATATACAGTGGGGGGTTTGAGGTAGGTAATTGAAAAGCAATGGGGCAAATTTACTAAGACGGGAGTTCTATTTCACATGTGATGTTGCTATGGGCAACCAAACAGAATGTACTTATTATTTATTTAGCACCTTCTAGAAGATAATAGACAGTATCTGATTGGTTGCTTATTGCAACATCCCATGTGAAATAGAACTCCAACCTTAGTAAATTTCCCCAAATGTAATAATATGTTGCATGGTTTTGTTTTATTTTCATACAGTGCATACATTCCCAAACTGACATTTTTAAAACCTATAAAAACCTAAAACATGGATTGGAAAAAATGATTTTTAATTTTTTAGAGGCTTAAAATCCTGGGCCTAGTTATCACTGTATTACCTTATATATCTTTATTACAAATAGTATTGCCACATTGGAATATGTTGTAATAGGGGATTGCCATTGCAGGGAATCAGAACTGGAACATGCCGTTACTTTCCAAGTGACAGCTGTCTGGAACAATCTTCTCGAAAATATCTTTGGTCCAGGGCCTGGGGCAGGTATAACAAGTATCGGTTTAAAAGGATTTTTACATTAAATTATGCCAAAATATGTGAAAATGGGAAAGTTCTTGTTGGTATAATGAAACTTTGAACAATGTGTGATTGCCGTTCCTTCAGTGGACATTAGCATCATGATGGTTTTGATGCCCACTGGCAAAGTACTTACACTAAAATATCTGAATGTTTTAGATTGAAACTATTTATTTTTATTGCTACAATAACAGCAACCCAATGTTTTTTTGTTTAAACATTAATGGTCCCTAGAACTTTATATGACTTGCTTAGCAGTTTCTAGAATATTCTCTGTATTATATAAAGATCACTGCACTGCACAATAGCGAATGAAAATGCATATGGAATCTTGTCTTCTTCTGTGGCTCTTAAAAATAGCGGCGTGCCCAGCGCTGACCACTTCCAGCCTGTCTCAGATTAGTGGAAGCCTCAGACCTTTTATTTGCACAGACGGCAAAATCTCCTCCATGGTTCGGGAATTGTGTATGGATTCACGAATGGATCACAATTAGAAATCGATTCACAATTCTCTGGCAATTTAGGAAGGGCCGTTTTCTCTTTCTGTCTGGGCAGCGGCTTTCTCCTTGCAGTGCACTGTGAATTCTCACATTAGCAATCCATTCTGAATTAGGCCCAAAGATCACAAGACTCCTCATGCATTACAAAGAGATCACTACAATACTCCCTGAATGCTATCTGTATTGCATATAGGTGACTAGAGTAATCTTACTATTGAATAGATCAGAAGAGGTTGTGTAGTATTTGATTATAGTTCTTTTCTGCAGTTGGGACAGACTCGCAGGTAAGAAGGAACACAGTCTTCATACCGAAGAAGGAAAGGTGGATAGACACTTGTACAGTGCAGAGATTATAGGATCATAGACAACCCTTCATTTACTTTGGATGGACCATACTTTGGCCAGTGCACTCAAATGTGTTCTTCGTTTGCTAGCAGTTCCCATGAGGTTTTATAAATGGAACAACCATGAACAATATTAATACAACTGTGCGAGCAGGGGAGACGTGATAGATGGTAGATGGCAGGCCCGCCGACAAGGGGGGTCTGTGAGGTCAGGAGTCCCGGGTCCTCACAGAGAAGGGGGCCTGGACCTGGTCCTACAACTGCTAACATCAAATAGCTCCTTACCAGCTATCTATCTGCCCGGCCTGTCCCCGTGGTGTGTCTGCTGCAGCCAGACTGCTTAGGTCCCGGACAGCAGGGGCAGCTGGGACATGTAGTTTTTTTTTAAGTGTCTGGCAGCAAGGCACTTTAAAAAAAACTACATGTCCCAGCAGCCCCTGCTCTCCGGGACCAGAGTAGACCAGACTAATGGATGGCTGAAGCAGCTCTCAGTTAGAGCTGCTGCTCAGGAAGTACAGACTACAGAGTGCTGCATGGAGATCATGGTGCACTGCCTGTGTGGATGAGGGAAGGAGGAGGGATCCAAAGAAAACACTGCAGCAAGAATCTCCCTCTCAGCAGGGCCGGTGTAAGGCTTCTCAGCACCCCAGGTAAAACTTCAACCTACTCCCCCCTACCCCCCCCCCCCCCCCCCAATCTTTTTTTTTTAAATCATGTGGTCTTCCATCCCCCCGACCCCCCTCCACCCGGGAAGGTCACCAAGTACCCTGCTTTCCCTGGAGGTCCTCTGCACCCTCCCCTTTGCCACCCACAACAGAGTACAAGGAGGAGGGGGCAGCAATGTAGGAAGTATGACTCAAGGGAAAGTATACAAGTCTTAGAAGTTCCATAGCCACCACCTGCATTAAGTACAACAAGGCTTCTCATAAACATTCTTGATTTTTTGATTTGTAGACTTAGTGGTGCCCCCCCAGATTCCGGCGCCCTAGGCAGCTGCCTGGTGGTAGAGCCGGCCCTGCCTGTCAGCCCCCACCGCAGTGAGTACTTGCATTATGTAATCTTATTCAGGCTGACCTCTCTGTTGCTCCCCCCTCTCTCTCTCTCCTAACTTCTCCTTTCCCACTCTCTCTTCTGTTTCTCACTCTGTCACACACTCATCAATTTCCCCTATTCATTCTCTCTCTCTCTCTCTATCTCTCTCTCACACACACACACACACACACACACATACACACACACACACACGGTACATGTATATACAGGGGGCCGTGCCTTTTTTGACAGTCCTGGGCCCCATAATTTCTGATGGCAGCCCTGGTAGATGGTCTGTTTAATGTGCTCAGTATACAATGTATTTAATGGATAAATATCTAAAGGGGTAAAGTGGTCTAGTAGAGTGCAATTAGAAGTTTGCTGGGTATTGTCTGATAGGGTCCCAAAGCTAAATAGTTTGAGAACCCCCGCCCCAGTGGGACAAATTATTATGGATAGCCAAAAACCCTTCCTTCCAAATACTGTAGCTATTTTCATGTGAGATCTACTTTTAATAAATAAGTATCCTAGGAGATATGACTTTTCTCCGGTATTTATTTTTTTGGCTACAGCAATACAATATTAGAAACTGCCACCAGGTAAAGAATAATGAAACTTCCCTAATATATATATATATTTATATACTGTAGAAAGGTTTTTGACTATTAACATGGTAAAACGTATTTAGTGATGCTGCATGGTGGAAATCTCTGCTGCCCTCTAGCTTTATCTTTGGAGACCAGTCGATTTTGTCACCTGTCAGTCAAATGATAATCTTTGTTTTATTAGATCCATCCATTATCCATCCACACTACTGAAAAGCGGATTAAGCAGAGTGTAAGACTGTTAGCAAACGAGAGCTGAGAGGAGGAACATTTGATACACTAATAAATGTTGAATAGATTTGGATCAACTGAAAAAACAAACTCTCCTTAAAAGCAAATAATTTTAGTCACAATAAATGAAAAAAATTGATGGTGTGATTGATAACACCACAGAGAACAGTTCAAACATGATTACATCAATCACTGACATCACCGGGTATCCTGTGACATCATCATGCACCCCCCTATCAAAATGACAGCAGCATTGTTTCTAATCTGAAGTGTAAATCTGAAGTCACATGTAACCGAGGCTAAAGAAGCATTCGCCCAACAAGAAATCTGGGCAATACCTTTTCTTTTTACATCACTGTAGGTAAAAGGAGTCACAAACACACTTGCCCAGTACTCCACAAGCATCGGGAGCAGTTTGAATTCTAGTGCACCGATGTGCAGAGTGGACCTTTTAAAAGAACTGGAGAAAAAGACAAATGGTACTTGTGTACTTCCACGGCTCCCATCGCATGCCATCGCATGCCAAAACGCGGGCTCACTGCGCTCGCCACGCTTCGGGTTGGCGTTGATAGTGGGGGTGGTACAGTGTGAAAAATGACATTTGGGGTGCATTTTACATGATCTCAACTCATGTCCATAATTTCTGTGAAAAATGACATTGCATCGCATCAGATCGTATGCGATCTCATGCGATCGCATGCGATGCAATGCAATGCAATTTTTCCCTGTACGATGCCCATAGTGGGAGCCGTGATTGTACACAAGTACCAGACAAATTGCTCCCTTCTAAAGACAAGCCAACCAAAGCACTGGGTATCTAGTTCCTGTTGGACCACAGAGGTGGCATTTTTTATAAACTTTGACCCGGTGATCAGCAGCGCAGTTTAAAATTTAAATATGGGGGGCCACAACTACCACCAACTGCCATTCTGGATTGACTCACTGGCAGTTGGTGTTTCTCCCCTATGAATTTTGAACTGTGCTACAGCCCAATCCCTGGAGCCACCACTGCCTTTCACTTAAAAAATTTAGAGGCCAAACCAGGGATAGTATGTGCCGAGCCGATTATTGATAACAGAAGGACCCCAAAAAATCATTGCCCCATCACCCAGAGAAGGTTTCTTGGTAACTATTAGGCAGCATATTTGACTAATCTCCAGTAGACTCCAATATTTTAGTGGGTAGGAAACCACCTGCACAGATCCCACCTACTTCACAGGGATGTAGGAGTTTGATGATGAAGTCACCATGACCCCATCAATAACTGCTCAATTTCTCAATTGGAATCAATGACCAGGGAGATTTGCAGCCCCAAGCACCACTCATTTCCAACCTGACCAATAAAATGTAACAACGATGGCTTTAGCCTAAAACGTTTAAGTGACTAAAATTCCACAAATCCTCATATTTACTGAATTGGCTCATTGGAATCTTCTGAGCTATTCCGAATCATAAAATCATCTTGTAAATATTTCTAAGTCTATTATTTCCTTGCAAAGAAATTACAGTGTTAACAAAAAAAGATCTTGAAAATAGGTGCACAGAATAATGGAACATTAATTTAATGCTTAACTATACTGATGAAGCCATCAGCAAAATAATAAGGTTAACTGAACCACAACAGGTCATGGGCTGAAGGACTTATGGGGCCTACACATGGGGAGATGTGCTGCAAGAGCGCAGCTCTGAGCAATACCAGATCACTCAGCTTCGCTCAGCAAACAGCACTGCATAGCGATCTGTCAGAGCCAGTGTTCTCCACTGTGAAAACTGGTCCTGACCCAGGCGATTACCTAGATTTATCCAGCATGCCAGATATTAGTTGTTGGGGTGATAACGACGCGCTGGGCTGCACATTGCTATCACTGGGGCAGATGTATTAAGCTTTAACAAGAGATAAATGCAAGGGTGATAAGGAGAGATAAACGTCCAGCCAATCACCTGCTAACTGTTATGTTACTGGCTGTGTTTGAAAAAAGTCAGTAAGGAGCTGATTGGCTGGACACTTATCTCTCCTTATCACCCTTGCAATTATCTCTTTTTAAGGCTTAATACATCTGCCCCATTATGCCCCTACGCACAGAGCGATGTAAGGCCATTTTCTAAGCGATCTATTGAGATCGTTTAGAACATGCCCAGGAGTCGCTACGTGTGTGGGCCCCATTTCAGTGTTATGTTTCACTCTACTGTTACAGCATTTCTTATCCAGAGCCTCACCCACCTGCAATCCACTGACCTGTCCCATCTGGCAAACCATGCCCAGGGCCGTCTCTCAGGACAGTCTAAAGAGAATGTTTGTCTTATCTGAGAACGCTAATGCTGGAGGAATATAGATTTCTTGGCTGTATCATGTAATGTCTTTGTCAACCAATAGATGCTGTGATGCATATATCTTATACTGGTAAATAAAAATCATCTGTATCATCTTAAGAACAGAGTCAACAAGATCTGCCAGTCTAGGGCTTGTTCTGTTACTAAGCTGATCAAGCAGCTCCCGACCCAGATGCCAATGTCAAGCAATTCTGCAAAAAATAAGTACTTCAGATTTTGAGAGCATGAGCCACTGTTAAGTGCTTTATGTTCAATACGATGTAAAAAGACTCAATACAAAGCACAGCCATAGTACTGCTTAATGCAAGTACAGTATATGAAACATTTCCAGCATATAAAGTTCAATGGAGAGCAGAGAGAAAGCAGCAATACCTGTGCAGTATGCTGTCACCATTGCCTGTCCCAGTCTTATTCATTCCATTTATACAGATACAGTGCTAATGGAGAAGGGTGTGCCCGTATACTGCGCAGCCTCCTCTGTTCTATGGAAGCAGTGTGTATGCGGAGCCCGCTGTGATTGGGAGAGACGCATTAATGGTGCAATGTGGCAATCAGAGCATTGTATGGATATCTTTGAGGCTGAATTCCTGCCTCAATTCTCAATGTACAAGGGGCTTGAATCAGACCTATTCACAAGGAGGACGTATTCACTGCCCTGACAATTATAGAATGACCAAAGCCAGCGATGGCTTGTCATCGCTGCATGTTCGCAAGTGGATTGACAGGTGGCTGATGTCTGTGGGGGGCACCCATTCTGGGAGTGCGAACGGCCACGGGGAGGGTTATCTGCCTTAATCTCCCCAAAGTCATTGCAATGCCAAGTAAGTATAGACATACACAGTGGCCGCACACATTTGCAGCTGTACAAAGCTGCGTGGAGACACTTTGGTGGGGCAGCATTTACCTGATTGCTGTGCCATGAAGATTCGTAGGCCAGCAGTCAGGTCTGAATCAGGCCCAAGGTGTGAATACTGCAGTCGCACGCTTTGTGTATGGAAGCTTTGCCTTGGTCACCAAAACAGAATCCCAGTTGTGAGCTCTACCTGGAACCTTGTATATGTGAAGAGCTTCCCTATGCAATAATAACAGAATCTGGAAACAGATGCCAGAGAAAGCAGTCTAATATTATATAAACTAGAAATCTATGTAATCAGGCATAGGACCCTACACCACCAGCAAAACAAAACCCAATGCCAATAAACATGATCAGAATCCAATTATATTGTCATTTAAACATATGACTAGTTAACTAATGTTCTAGGCTTCTTGGTCCTTTTATAGGAGTATTTTCAGTTTGATTATCTCTACTTTCTCAAGTAGGGATTCTTCAATGTAGGTATGTTCTCAATTCTACACTCCCTGCTCAGGGCAGACCACCATCCACCAATCAAAGCCATTGTTAATGAGGCATGACTGTGCACCATGTCCACCATCTGTGCATTAGGCTAAAGCTTTGAAGTAGAGTAAGAACAATCACACTTTACCAGCATAGCGGGATATCATAAAATATGCCTCCCTCTGCACTGCATTAGATGATATTAGCTATTGTTAGCAAAGCAAAAGGGGCAAAAGCAGGTATGTTACATACATGTGCAGAGATTTAAAGGTGGGTGGGATGTGTTCAAACTGAAATCTAAACTGCAGTGTGGAAATAAAGCTGTCTAAAGGTGCATACACACTGTACAATTTCTTTGCCCGATTTCATTGGAAGACATTGATGACCAATTTCCCTTGAACCCAGTGTCCTGGCCGAAAGACGAAAGATCTAGCTACAGTCCATAGGCTTTTTTTTAAAGATATCCAAATTGTGCTGCATGCACAGTTGATGAACAACTTTGATGAACAACCGGCGGGTATGCGCATCCTCATTCGTTGTTCGTCGCATACACACTGAAAGATATTTTGACCAATATCGTTCAGAAGGGCCAAAATGAACGAAATTGGTCAAAAAAAATTATACAGTGTGTATGCACCTTAACATCTGTGGTCTACATGCAAATGCAGACAGTATTTACCCTCTGGAGCAGGCATGTCCAAACTATGGCCCTCCAGCTGTTGTGAAACTACAAGTCCCATCATGCCTTGCCATAGTTTTAGCATTCCCTAATAGCAAAACTGTGGCAAGGCATGATGGGACCTGTTGTTTCACAACAGCTGGAGGGCCATAGTTTGGACATGCCTGCTCTAGAGAAACAATATAATGTATTTGCTCTCCTTTCATGGCAGCATGGTTTGTTTCACACACAATTTGACTTGCTTTTTTTGCTTTACTAACTCTTGCCCATTGTATGATAAATGTATCCAGCCATTCTAGTTGACTACCTAAAAATGCTGAGCATTGTAGTCCATCAAAAAAGAAAATAATCTCCCTACATCTTTTTTAGATCAGCCTCACTTTATAAATTCAAATCTATTCCAGAACTTGGACTCACTTCATACTGAACTCCAGACCTTTGAAAGATAACAAAAACAGAGCTGGAAAAGTTGAAATATTCCTGTGATAAAGCCAGCACGGCAGCTGCTTATGTAATTGAGCCCCAAACGCCAGTTTTAGTTCTATTTTGAGGTAAATGCCTTTCACATCCAGAAACTCAGCTTCCATCACAGTTTTTTTTTTATCTTTATTAAAACATTGATATATTTACTCAATTAGATAGACTCTTACAGCCTCTCCATCACATCACCAAGCTCTCATGTTTGGGTGACCTCACACCAAACCAACCAGGTGATAAAACAAATAATGGAGCCACTGGTCCCTGGATGATGGAGTGCTTTGTTTCCCCATTGTACTGCAGGCAGTGAGACATTAAGCAGAGAAATGTGCCATTACAAGATAACGCTTTCAACACCAGGGTCATTATCTTCAATCAATCTAGTGATCTATGCTATATCACACAGTACTCTAGTGTACTATTTAAAGCTATTTTATAAAATAAAAATAAAAAGTACTAAGTACTAATATTTATTAATAATCACAGTAGTAATACAACAAAATATATATATATATATATATATATATATATATATATATATATACATATATATATATTTATAAATAAATGTTACAGAATATTAAATGTTTAATAAGTAACTGAAAAGATCATACATTTACACCAACGATTTACTGACACCTGATGTTCTGGTGACTCTTTAAATCCAGAAACATATGGTGCCGGGAAATTAGGAGGAGAGTTAAACTGCGGGAGAGCTTAGTTATTCTGTGAGGGGGGAGGGGGGCTAGTAGGGTAGTGTTGGAGAGATGTGCTGCAGGAGGTTTAGGTGCTGCAGGGAGGGTTATAGGCAAGGAGTGGACTTCAAGGTAGAAGTAGGCTGCAAGGGGTGGCAGGGTGGTGGAGGCTGCTGTGGGTGGCGCTGATGCCACCAATAATCTAGCACAATTCTACATTAAACTTCAGTGGGTATTGTAAACAGGTCCCTCTTCGGGGAGATGCAGCCATGCCCCCTTAGAATAAAATACAGAAAATGTCCGGTTACCACTCCCAAACATCGGCTTCCTGTCAGTCAGGTTGCGAGGGGATTGCAACAAGTAATTGCTGATTTTTGTCACTGTTTGGCCTAGCGCACGCACACTGCGATCTGCACACATGTCTGCATGAAATCTGTACGATAATTACTCACCTTGCAAATTCACATAACAGCGATCAGGTCTGAATAACCCCCATTATTTCTTATTCCTTTGCTGGAGACTGTTCTGTCTAAATCAGATGTCTCTTATGACTTAATATTTTGATCTGATATTACATCAAACTCATTTTAACTAAAGAGAAGGGGAACAGCATAAATGTCAGCTTTCAATGTCTGCTATTTATCCCTGGAAATGCTAAAGTTCTCATCATCTCATCTCCGCTGTATAATGTACAGACATTTTGCACTTGGTTCCTTCTTCTGTACCCCTTCCTTAACCACCTGCTCCCATGTAGCCAGGAGAACCCTCTAAACACAATCCAATAACCAGGATTAGAATACATTAGAGAAAGTGAGCGAAGGTCAACTCAGTCATCAGCGCTCACACAAGTCCCAGCGATGAATGACTGGAGGTGTAAGGCTGATTATTAGACAGCTAAGAGATGCTGTCTCCAGGGCCCTTATACGAGACTGACGGCAGTAACACCTGCGTAGCTCTCTACTTGAACTGTAAATAAGCGCATCTTCATTCCTAAGCACAACACTAATAGGTAAACTGAGACATGCCTGCACATTACTGCTGCTTCTTCACTTCACAACTATATGGAAACCGTCACTGTGCTTCTTTGCCAGATTACTCGCAGAAGGCAATATAACTCCGGGTTAGCAGAGAGGGAAGAATCTTTTACAGAATATTTTTCATGAATGATATAACAGAACACAGAACCGGGTGACATTAATCATTATTTCTCTTATATGAGAGCCAGGGAAGCACGGATGAAGTTCCCTGTATATAATATGGTATAGAATTTACATACTGTCCTTTCTATGCATGAGCCAGAAGGCATCCGTGTCACGTGCTGACATGTAGCTGAACCAAAAAAGAAACCACTAATTACATGTTTGGGCTGATCTGAATGTTTTGCAGCTATTCATTTTATATTTTCATTGAAAGGCGTCTACAGATATAAATTTTTGTGTTCTGTATTATATTATCGCACTATAGCTTTCAGTGTTGCCGCAAGGGACAATAAATTAAAACGATACCTACTAACATATAAAAATGAAACACATCTAAATATTTCCATCCCTGTAAGGGAAACTTCAGCCCCAAGAAACACCTTACCATTTGAGTGGCATCCATCACATGTCAAATACCTAGGAGTGCTAATTCCCAATTCTCTTCAACGAACGACCACCATCAATCATAACCCCTTACTGCAAAAGATAAAGCAGGAGATGGCACAGTGGCTCACACGGAGATTCTCATGGCTTGGCCGCATAATTATAATTAAAATGAATGTATTGCCCAGATTGTTCTATATCTTCCAGACAATTCCCCTTAAACTTCCCCACCATTTCTTGATAGACATACGTAAGGCAATCAGCCACTTGGTCAGGGTTGAAGGAGAGATTCAAGCACAGCCACCTATCTAGGAGTAAATCACAAGGGGGTCAACAATTACCCCGGATCTCAGCCTATTACCAGGCCTCAATACTTTACAGAATTCTAGACTGGACACACTCAGACTCGGGGCGAGATGTACTAAAGGGAAAATGCGGTAAAACCCCCGTTTTACCGCATTTTCCTATGTACTATTACCCGACCGCACCGTCACCGCAGTGTAGGGTATCGCCACCTTTGGGTGGCGATACCCTATAGAAGCCTATGGGCTTCTTTTCGCCGCCCGACGCCTCCGCCGAAAAACCCGCCGACCCCCCTCTCCCCCTCCCTCTCTTACCTGGTCCAGGTCCTCCTGGACCCGGAAGGTAACACCTTCCTCCCCCTAGTGACGCAGCCGGACGTCCTTCCGGCTGCAGGGGGGAGGAAGAGGCGCCGGGGACAGCTTGCATAGCTGTCCCCGGCGTGAGGGATGCAGAAGGGGGCAGAGAGGTGACGGAGACCCCCCGCACACCACATTCCAGGTATCGCGGGGGGCCTCCGTCACCGCATTGCGATGCCAGCCGCATATGTTAGTACATATGCGGCGGCATCGCAGCGGGGGGGCCGCGATGGGCGGCGATGTATTTTAATACATCCCGCCCTCAGTGGGTAGCACTTGAATCTTACTCAACTCAACTGAATCTCTGATAAATAACCTGGTTCCCCAAAATTGGGAAAAGTTCTACTCTAGCTGTATGGAAATCGATCAGGTTTAACTCTGATATTTCATCCAGCAAATTGCCCATTTTGGGTAAAACCTGACTTTTTCTCTGGGGTTGTTGGGAGAGATAGTTACCAGATGGAAAAATAAAGGAATAGATAGCGCACACCGTATGTATACTCAGGGTATAATACCAACACATGTGTTGCTTGGAACAGGCCACACCGACTGCATAAAAGGGAGATTTACCAACTCCAATGAACATACGCAGCCCAGAACCCACCATGTAGACCACGTAAAAGGGTGATATACCAGCTCCAATGCACATTTGTGGCTTGAAACCTGACATGCAGATTACATAAAAGGGAGATTTACCAACTCCAACTCATATACATGGCTTGGAAACCCACCATGCAGACCACATAATAGGGAGATCTGTAGTGCTGCTAGTTCCCCAGACATTCACATGCGGCATTCAGTTGTTTGAAATATAACGCACATTTCAATTTAGTCATCATGTGTAAGAATCTGCTATAACAAACATGCCATGTCTACTGAATGCTGTTAATTATAGATAGACTGCAGCCATGAAGTAACACGGAGATACTTTCTGAGAGCGCTATTCATAAGAGCCGGCAGCCCTAACAAAAATACCACTTCAACAGGAGTGGAAAAGGGAGAAAGTGTGATCACATACAGGGTTCCCATAATACCGACGGATCTACCATTCGATGTATTTCCTATTCCCCCTGAAGCTAGCATTTACCATATCCAACATGAAATCATTGGGTCAAGCTCCGAAAGTAGCAGGTATACACTTGGAAATGTCTCGCTTCCCTCATGGACAGCTTTATGTTGCTCACTAGTTGGTGGATATTAGCACCAGAAGTAAAAGCAGTAACCACAAAGATGTCCACAAAGATGCCCTGTGGTGAACTTCACTACAATGGGTGCCGGACAGTTTCCCGACAGTCATTACCCCAACATCAGGATCCCGACAGTCAAAACCCTGACAATCGGGGTCCTGACGACCACCGGCTATTCTCCCTCGTGGGGGTCCACGACCCCCATAGAGGGAGAATAGAGTAGGTGGCAAGCGTAGCGAGCCACCGTGCCCGCAGCGTGGCAAGTGCAGAGAGCCCACAAGGGGCATTGTTGCGCTCGCCCTGCTGTCTGAGTCTGGCCAGTCGGGATCCCGACGTCGGGCTGATGACTGTCGGGATCCTGACTGTCTGGAGTGGACCATATACCACACCCACTACAATTGTTTTTGTTATTCATAATATTACTTTAAACATCACTTCTGCCCCCATTTCAATGTCAGGCAGGTCTCTGGGTCAATGGTGCAGCAACCATTTTCCAAAAAATATTTCTACTGCAGAACAGCTCCCCTCACAGCAGTCAGCACCCGTCATCCATCACTCACAATACAGGCTGACAGCTACATTGACTTACTTAAGGCTCTTTAGGGAAGAGGTACTGGCTCTATTCTGTGCTTAGCTATAGCTGTGAAGTGTTGCTCCCTACCCCCTTCCAACCTGGTGACCATCATCATCACTAGTCTACATGCTGGGTCCCTTCTTACAAATGAAGATGATAGGAACCACCAATGCCTATAAGTCTTACACTAGTTCAGAGCTGGCAATCATATGGTCTTAACGGTCTTATTTATATCACACTTTGCTCCTCAGTGTTGCGTTTTGACATGCTCTGAGCAATGTAATAAAGGCCGCCTCAATGTGTCTGTGGGATTAAAGTAAGCAACAGATGAGGCTAAGCAGAGTAGTTCTGTAAAAACAGACAATTAGTAACATAATAAAAAAAGGTGGGAGTTTGGTTAGACCAGGGGTAGCCAACTCCAGTCCTCAAGAGCTACCAACAGTTAATGTTTTCCAGATCTCCTCACAGAATCACAAGTAAAGTAATTAGCTCCACGTGTGGATCTTTTAAAATGTGTTAGTGAGTAATGAGTGCACCTTTGCAGCAGCTAGGTTGTCTGGAATATGTGAACTGTTGGTAGCTTTCGAGGACTGGAGTTGGCTACCACTGGGTTAGACAATATTTACACTTTTACACGATGCACGTGGTCAAACCACTACTTGGTTGTGGAAGCATCTTCTGAGGGCTGCGCGTTGGAGGTCACCTTGAGTACTATCAATATATAGCAGTGTAAAACCACAGCATTTAGCAGTAATTGACTAACACTGTAAATGTCATGTATAGACATAACAAAACCTGGGTTTTGGTTGCACTATATAGCACACAGCAGCCCTCATGCAGCATTGGGTAATATGAAGCTGTTTACTTAGAGGAAAAACTCAATTTGCATATTTAACTTTTTCCAAGAAATTTCTCCAGAAAAAGTCATGGCTGGATGGGCAGAGATATACCCACTACACGCTGAGAACATCACAATTCTGCCTGCATGCGAATGGCGTGATGGCTGAAACAATGAAAGGAAAACACCCATATCACTTGTAGAGCATCAGTGCACATTATTTGTGAACTTAAATAAATGTAACTTACACGTTTTTCTTGTATCTTTATTTAGGCAGAATAGCATATTATACAATGATTGACACAGTGGCAGAATCCATAAAATCAAGCAGCTGAAAACATATTGCACTGTATACTGGTCAGCCGAGGATATACTCATCCAAGCATCTAACCGAGCAAACCGCTCCGCAACGGGTGGGAGGTGCACTGGTATGACAGCCTTTGCCGTGCTAAGAAGTAATACAAGAGGGATAACTTAAATTGCATTTGGGCAATTAAGAGCTGGAATCTGGGCATAGCAGGTAATCCTACCTACAAAATGAAGTTAGAAATAGTTATAAGCCCAATCCCCCCAAAAGATACAACACAACAGCACAAAAGGAACTGGTACACTTATACTGCTTTCACACTGCCAAAATGTTTAAAGAACCGGTATTTTTAAACGGTATAAAAAAACGGTATAAAAAAAAGGCAATATACCGTTTAACAAGTGCAGTGTCAAAGGGGTATGTGTATGTGACCATAGTATGTAACATTCTTGCATTTGCTGCTACTCTCTGTCAGTAAAATATCTCTTTCATTATTATAATTATTTGGGCCTAATTGTGGAAGCGGTACATCTGTCAGAACAGACTTAGGTCGACAGTCATTAGGTCGACCCCGGAAGGTCGACTGTCCCCAAGGTCGACAGGGTTAAAGGTCGACATGGCTCAAGGTCGACATGACTTAAGGTCGACATGGTTTTAGGTCGACAGTCATTAGGTTGACATGAGTTTTTCACTGTTTTTTTTACCCGAATGTCGACACAGTCGACATGGACACAGTTGGAGTCGGACCGCAGCCCCGCGCATCGCTCGCAATGCTTCGGGCATGGTGCCTCGCTGCGCTCGGCACACTATTTTATTCTCCCAGCATGCCCTAGTGGATGGTAGGGCATGAAATACCGCCTGTCGGCACATGTCGGCTCAAAAAACAGTGAAAAACTCATGTCGACCTAATGACTCGACCTAAAAACCATGTCGACCTTGGGCCATGTCGACCTTAAGTCATGTCGACATTGAGCCATGTCGACCTTTAACCCTGTCGACCTTGGGGACAGTCGACCTTCCGGGGTCGACCCAATGACTGTCGACCTAAGTCTGGTCTGACAGATGACCGTTTCCCCTAATTGTTTACAAATTTGGGTACTTGTTTCCTACCACGGCCACAATCGCGGGCATCGTGTACCTTAAAGTGAAGCCTATGGCAAAATCGCGGGCATCGCGTCGGTCGCGGCCATTAACATTGCCCCCGACGCGACCGACGCGATGCCCGCAATTTTGCCATAGGCTTCAATGTTAAAATATTTTTTAACATTGAAATCGGGAGCATCGCATCAGGAGCATCGCGTCGGTCTTGTGCCATTATAATGGCACAAGATGAGATGGACTTGATTAAGTCCATCTCACATAGGAAACAATGTGAAATGGGCCAATATGACCCATTTCACATTGTATATGGCCCTGTCGTCACCCCACGATTGACGCGAACCCGAAGCGTGGCGAGCGCAGCGAGCCCGCGAGGGGCGTCGGTGCGCGTCCTCCGACCTTTTCATACCCCTACTATCCATGTCGGCGTGGAGTTGAGAATATAAAGTGTGGCGAGCGCAGCGAGCCACCGAGCCCGAAGCGTGGCGAGGGGACGCGTATACCTGCTTCGGGCTCGGTGGCTCGCCACACTTTATATTCTCAACTCCACGCCGACGTGGATAGTAGGGGTATGAAAAGGTCGGAGGACGTGCACCGCCGCCCCTCGCGGGCTCGCTGCGCTCGCCACGCTTCGCGGCAATCGTGGGGTGGCGTTGAGGGTGTAAAATTGGGGGTCTAGGGAATATTTTACATTGAATCCAATGTAAAATCGGGTCCCAGGGACCCTATTCACACTTGATTCAAATAAAAAATCGGGTCGGACGCGTCGCATGCAATTTGGTCGCATGCGATGCGATCGACGCGATTTTTCCGACACGACCAGCCCGATGCAAATCGGTGTGGCCGTGCTAGGAAACAAGTACCCAAATTTGTTTAACCATTATTACGCTTGATCCAGCGCAGTGTATGTCACTGGAAGTGCATTCAAATCCTACAATTAGCCACACAGGTTATAAGTGCTTTGGGTCCCTCTGACCTTGGACAAGTCATTTTATCTTTTTGTGTTTTCCTAACAAAACTAGATTCAAAACCTGATCGGACAAGAAAGAATAATACTAATACAAATATTTATTTTCAGTCCAAGAAAATCTTTTTAAAAATATTGATCCCTTGCAAGGCTTATATCCAGCATCCTCTCTGGTTTCAACCTCAGAACTTTTTCAAGGGTCGCTGAATCGAGATTGTTCGCTGTCCTAGTAAAAGCTGGAGTACAGAAGCTATCATAATTTTTCACTGCTTCAATGGATCTGTGACACATATTGGATGCACTGAATGATACACTACGTTTGCTGTAATATTCTCACACAGAAGGAATAAGAAATAGGTTACATTGCACTGTATATACTAAAATCTGAGTTTGGCGTGATCCATCTTATCTGCTCTGCAATTCACTGCTCCGTTTAATCCATCCTGTGACCTCGGTCTTAAATACAGTTGCAGGAGTAAAGAGCTGGCTTGGCAGGACAGTAGCTTAGGACTAAAAAATAGAAAAAATGTAATTATGTGTTTCGGTGGTTATTCAGAGCTGATCGCTGTTGTTCAAATCAGCATAGCGCGGATGTGCCAAATGGCGAGAAAAATCAGATATAACTTTTTTAAATCCACTCACAACTTGACTGACAGGAAGCTGCAGAGTGTCCAAAAAAAAAAGCAGGCGTGCTCAGGCGTTTTCAGTGAAGGTGTGTCATAGACTTGTGGAAGGGTCAGAGTTACTTTACGCAAACTTGCACAGACCGGGAAAATCCTTCGATGGTGAGTGAGCTGCGTATGGATTTGCTGCTGATCAGCCTTGCACAGGGTGGGTTTCACTCTGGGCAGAATTTATCTGATCATAGACCTTTGCTATCAGGTCTGAATAAGGCCCTTAGTCCGAAGACCAGATCAGAACCATATGTAATAGGGAGTGCGAATCAGAAAGTGAGAGGTTTTGGGAGAGTTTCCCCCCCCCCCCCTTTTTTTTAAAGCGGCACCCATTCTAGGTGTGCAAGATAAACCTGGTTTAAATGATTGCCGCTTTAAAAAAAAAAGAGGAAAACTCTCCCAAAATCTCTCACTTTGGCCCTTATTCTGATCGGTGCGGATATTCCCGCATTCTTACGGTGCGGTCCGTACGCCACGGTGTTTTGCCGCGTGCGGCCATCGTCCGTAGAAACGCCCACGTGTCCTCCGCATTCGGACGGACTCACTCTTTAAGAACAGGGCGTGTTTACGGACGACATACAAAGCATGCGTGTGCGGGAGAAACACTCCGATTCGGCACGGTATTACAGAGTATTACAGTGTATGCTCGGGAATACCGCATCCGAACGGGAGCCAAGCGGTGCTACCGCACGTAAGCGGAGTATTTACGCCAAACAACCCACTATGAAGTATCTTCTGCAATACATCACATGACCCACTTATTCAATTACCTATCCTCATAAAAAACAGCTTATTTGGAATTGGAATCAATTAGATTCCAATATATCCTTACAAGCATGCCTAACACATGCATTGCACACATTAACCCTTACAGCAATGTAAGTGCAATGGTTTGTATTACACCCTGTGTAAAAGATTATAAACAATCTACACATATACTATTTAAAGTGCAAATAAAACCAACAACTGTGAACTTGCATAAATAATTTATTCAACCACACAATTAACATAACTAAAAAAAAATATAAAATTATAATTTAAAGAAGCAGATCTTTCAGGTCCTGCAGGTCTGCTTGAGCCAGCCACAGATGGTGCTCCAGTCGCAGGAGGGCCCCACGCACCCCCTCATCTGCCGGTGTGGTGTCATCTGTGGGCATGTCAAAGGGGCAAAAATTAGTCATGTTATTCTTGCATACATTTCACATACTGCGACATAAATTGCACAAATGCTTGGTGACATGTGTGTATATATATATATATATATCTATGTAGAGCATGGGTCCTCAAACTGCGGCCCTCCAGATGTTGTGAAACTACAAATCCCAGCATGCCTTGCCACAGTTTTGCTATAAGGAAGTGTTAAAACTGTGGCAAGGCATGCCGGGATTTGTAGTTTCACAACATCTGGAGGGCCGCAGTTTGAGGACCCATGATGTAGAGAGATAGAGACACACATAGATAAATAGATATGACACATACATATATACATACATGCTAACTTATTTACTACATACTGTCTTTTTTGGCCTATACCCTTTACTCTGCAGAAGACATAACAGTCATATTGTTTCTTCTCAGTCACAACCCACCCATGACTAACCAATGACAAGCAGGTCATGGCCTCCGTCAATAAGAACTTGTCACAATCTGCTCAGTCTAAGTTCAGTGATGGTTCGTGGCATGGGAGTAATGCAAATGTCAGGAATGCACAGTACACATCCTCAAAATCATAATTCTGTCTAAAGCAACCTACAATTCTGTGAGGGAAAAATAAAAATCAGAACTACAGGGGGTGTTTAGGTAGAGGAGGCTCCTGGGACACTGGCAACTTCTGACTCCATTCCAAGGTAGGCCGGGACATACTCCATTTATAGCATACATCCTAGAGTTTATAAATAACATTCACCAACAATATAGATTCCACTATTTGATGGGTCATAATCAACGCTTGCAGCAGGTGAATTTAATCCACAAATGATCCACTCATCCCTTTACGCCAGGATCCTGTTTAACTACAACGGTTATGTGGCAGTCAAAATGGAGCTCCAAGCCATCCCACAAACCGGTGTAATTCAGAGGTGTCCTGGATGAAAGGGATGCCTTGGACACCCCATCTAACCCGTACCTGTATCTGTAGCTACCCACTTTGGGGTCTATATGAATAGTATGGGGAAAATTTTTTTTATCACCAGTGCTACATAACAAATACCAGTACAACTACTTCATGAATCATGCATTATGTTAACATACCGATCTGCTGATCTTCCGGGGCCTGGCACGCCTCCTCCCCTTCATCATCCGAGTCCTCCGGGGCAACCGTGGCCTCCTCCGAACCCTCCTCCGCCAGCTCCTCTGCACCAACAACCTCCTCCTCCAACACCTCCTCCTCCTCCAACACCTCCTCCTCCTCCTCCTCCTCCTCCTCCTCCTCCTCCACCACCACCACCTCCTCCTCCACCTCCTCCTCCGCCACCAACACCTCCTCCTCCGCAACCAACTCCGCTTCCACATCCTCCTCCACCACCTCCTCACGCACCTCCTCCTCCTCCACCACCATCTCCTCCTCCTCCACTTCCTCCTCCTCCACCATTGCCGCCACCTCCTCCTCCGGGTCTTGGGCCTCCTCCTGTGCCAGGGCAGCCTCCGCCTCTTCACGGGCCTGTTGTGCTTGGGCTCGTGCTGTGTGTTAGAAAAAAACATCATGGTCAATGTGGGGTCATTGGGGCACATGTATTAATCCATAACAAGACATACATGGAAGGGTGATAATGATGGCAAACGATGCAGGAAAGTAGCTCCTTACTGTTAATGGATTCCAAATTGTGACATTTAAATTAGTATGTGATTGGTAGTAATTTGTTCACACATTACAACCCAGGCATTTATCAATGTGTAACACATATTAGATCTGGCACATTGTATGCATCATAATCCTCAATGCTATGGCATTACATATAAAAGCCACATGACTGCATGTTAACCAGGAAGAAGCACACATAACAGTCTATGGACTTTTAAACCCATGGACACCCACTTATCATGAGACACATTTTATTGTTTATATATGCTATGTTGTAAGTGCGAAATTTCATAGCTAAAATACTCACATTCAGCAATTTCGCCCCTGAGTTGCTGAAGCAGCTGGGGCTGGCGCCTGCGGAGGTCCGACCACCGCCTCTCCAGCTGCCCGAGGGACCTCCGCACCCGAGTGCGGGCGTAAATTCGGCGCCCTGCCGCAGCATAGGCCCTCCGCTTATGCCTGTTGGTTATGAAGGGCCCTGCACGGCCCAGCCTTGTCTCCATGACGGAGACAAGAACCCTCAGCTCCGCATGTGTGAAGGGTTCTGCCCTTCGTGTCTCCGCCATGTTGACAATGGCATCTATCAACCAATCAGCTGGTGGCATTGGTTGATCACAGTTATTTGTGTTAATAACTTTATTGTTCATCTTTACATGAACAGCGTCTCTGCGCCAACACAAATGGTGACAAATTCGCTTGCCTTCCAAACAGTAGTGTTGATGTATGGCAATGATCAAATCTGATATATATAAAACACAGTGTGTATGCACTTAGCAAATCCAATGACGCCTCGCTCCGCCAAGCAACGCGTGCTATAGCTTAGCAACGCATAGCTGTACTTAGCATTATTTACTCTATGCATCTATGTGTATGCGTACATTTATGTGTAAAAGACACATACACACACTTGCAGGTATCCTGAGACCAGCATTATACAACAGCCCTGCCTGCCTGCCTGCCTGCCTGCTCCTTGAAATGTTGAAACATGTGAATAAATTCTAATATCATATATATAGATATATATATATATATATATATATCTGCAAACAAATCAGACATCAACACATGAAAAAATCCAAAACACATTACAGAATAAATCAATGTACTCACCAGTCATCAGGGATAGTATCAACTACAATAATGAAGATATAACAAACACATAAGATCCCTTTAACAAGGTATAATAATTAGCACCAATATTTAACTTCCCCCAAAACTAAGCACATATGATAAATATCTCCTATTTCTTTGCCATTAGGAGGGCAGGCTGGCTAATTTTCGTGTTGTAACACTGACAACTAACACACTGTACTTATTTGAAGGGGTGATTTTTACAATAATTGGTGTGTTCTGTCAACTCGATAACATGTACCTGAAGTATCTTTGCGCCACAGAGTCCCGCAGCTGGTATCCCCTCCGGCATTCAGGGGCGCGGGATGGGCGCATGGGCGGATCTTGCGGCTCAGATGGTACCTCCCACTCATCAAAGGGTATCTCACGCCGCACAGCAATGTTGTGGAAAAATATACACAGGCCCACGATCCTCGACACCATTTCAGGCGCATATTGTAAGTCACCACCAGTGCGGTGGAGCACTCTAAATCGACCTTTTAAAAGGCCAATTGAGCGCTCCACCACTTGCCTGGTGGCAACATGCGCCCGATTGAATGCCTCCTGTGGGCCCGGTGCTGGGTAGCTGTACGGCGTAAGTAGCCAGGGCGTACATGGGTAACCGGAGTCACCCAGAACCCACGCATCACGGCCTTCCAGCTCTTGGAGTCTATGCCATATCCCGGTTTGTCGGATGACATGAGAGTCATGGGCACTTCCGGGAAACTTCGAGTTGAAGGCGAGAATCTCCATGGATGGGCCACATACCACCATCACGTTCAGTGAGTGGAACAATTTGCGGTTCCTATATATCTTCTCACTTCGAGATGGAGGCACAAATGGTACATGGGTGCCATCCACAGCCCCTATCACATTAGGGAAGCCAGCAATTTGATGGAAGGCCTGCTGGCTTCTGCGCAGGGTCTCGGTGGCAAATGTCATGGCCATGAAGTGCCCTTTGCGCCTGAACATGGCCGACGTCACACGCCTCAGGATTCGGCAGAAGGCCGGCTGAGATATTCCAGCAAGTACTGCCACTACTTGTTGGAATGATCCTGAGGCGCAGAAATGCAACACCGCCAGCAGCTGTGTGTGAGGCGGAATTGCTGTCGTGATCCCGTGTAGAGGTTCCAGATCGCTCTGAATTAAGGTGAGCAGATCCAGAATTACATGTGGTGGTAACCGGTACCTAGTAAGTACCTCATCATCGGGCATAGCAAACAGAGTCACCCGTGTGCGATAGATTCTAGCACGTCCTGGCCTCCTTGGGCGACGAGTGGGGAGAGCCGCAAGTGCCCTTAGCCTCCTCTCCATGTAGCGCATAATAGCTTCAGCAACCTATAAAGAAATGAACATAAATACTGATGCACCTATGCACATAATGGCCATATCCCACTACAAATAGATTTGTAGCCTTCAATACGTACAATAGATGGCCGCCCCGTGAAATCCCGCAGATCCATTTGACTCTCTAATGATGACACAATAATATGAACTCAATACACACCGTCCAAAACACACAGATAAAGGTGTCAGCATTTTTTGGCGACATCATGTACTATGACACATTTCATCTATTGCTGGGACATGTTGTCCTGCAATAGATGAACCCACACAGGTTGAAGACCTGTGAGTGAAATAGTGAACATGTGACATGTTGCAATAATGATACACCACTTTGCTGGCCCAACAATCTGTAGTCAGTGAGGCAATGGTGCATACATTCATACACTTACATTGTTAATGGATATCATATCTACAAGGAGCATGGAAGAGCTTACCTTAGACCCTGACAAGTCCAGATCTGGAGACAAATGATTCTAGCAGGAAGTCACTATTTATAGGGCTCTCACATGTGTGGTCTATAACAGTAGAGATGAGTATTGCATGACTTGTGGGCTGGATTCTCTAAGGGATTGGGCTACTTTTAGCTTGCACTAAAACGCAACAATACCACAGTAGTCATGAATGAAATGTCATGTCATGCTAGCAAATAGCATGTGTATTGTGCAATAGTCACAGGTGTATCAGAAGATTCTATGCAATGTTAGCATTGGTGACCAGTATTTCATGTAGAACTTTCGCCAGGTTTTACACAATGGAATTTCCGCCACCGTATGCGGCGCGAAAAAACAGCGACGTACGCTCACGCACGGAACGCAGCTGCCGCTGATGTCCGCCAAACAGATTACACAAACAGTATATAAAGGTGTATTAGAAGGTGACAATGTTGTTGCTAACATGGCTGGATCCCAACCAGAGGTGGACCCAGTGCTGCAGCAACTATTTGACCAGATGGACTCCAGCACCACCTATGTGCCACTGCACATGCGGCCAGTGGGTAATGAGGAGGCTGCTGCCCCTTCTACAGCAGGGGAACCTGCACCTGACCATTCTACAGCAGGGCAACCTACACCTGGCCCTTCTGCAGCAGGCCAACCTGCAGCTGGCTCATATCCACCATCAGCAGAATTGTTTGGAACACAACAGGGGACTTCACAAGGTAGTACCATGGCCAGCACTTCAAGTGCAGCGACTGGTGCCAGGGGGCGTGGCCAGGGACGTGGCAAGGGGCGAGCCAGTGCAACAGCGGAACCACCCAAAAAAAATAAGGCATATGAAGCACAGGAGCTGGCCATCCTGGTTCCCCGAGCACGTGATTGGATAGAGTGTCCATCCGAGAAGCTGACACACACACGCAGATGGAAGATTTGGGAACAGATAACGGCAGAGATTAATGAAGTAGCGCCACAAGTTTGTGAGACGGACCATGTGAAGAAGAGGCAAGTTGTTTTGTGATACATGTGGCCAGTAATAGCCAAGTAATGATTGAATTGATGCTTAGATGCATTTAGCAAATGGGCCGTGAGGTTGTTACGATACACATACATTATTGCCATGTTATTTCGTTGAGAGTTCGAGTAGGGTGATTGTGAATGTGTATTGTAACGGTTGATATCCTAGTTGCATGTAATATTATATATGGGACATTAATCACATGTTGTAATATGTAGCACAGAGCAATGGCTGCAACAGCTAACATTGGGAGTGACATGTATTAATATGTCAACTTACATTGCAGGTGGCAGGACTTCAAAACCAACCTGAAGAGGAAGCTGACCAAGCGGTGGGACCACAGCCAGACATCTGGGGCCGGCCCCATGCCATCAGGGCTAGAGCTCACCCCCCTGGAGGTGATGGCCGAGAGCTGTATATCAGTTGAGGAGATCAGGGGGGTGAGCACGATGGATAGCGAGGCCCCAGCTGAAGTTTTTGCGTCTTTTCTGGAAGGTAAATATTGGTCATGCCATAAACTTGTGCAAGTAATTATCGTAGAATGTCTACTAATTGTGTTTATCTTTTCCCACAGACACCCCACCGCTTGGTGACGACTCTGTTCAGGAGGTGGAGGAGTCCGTGCCACCTGGCCCCAGAGGTAGGCCTGTGCAGCAGCAGGCATCGGGCCAAGCCGAGTTGGCCGCCTTGGCGGAGGTGCTTGGGGACATCAACCAGCAGGGAGACTTGGCATCAGAACGGGTGCGTAGGACCGAGGAGATCCTGGCGAGCTTGGTCAGCACCCAGCAGTCCATGGCTGCGAGCATGCAGGCCATGGCTGCAAGTGCTCAGGTGCTGGCCGAGCAAGCCACCCGCCAAAATGATCTCCTCCTCCACCATAATGAGCTTATGGTGGAGCTGGTTACCAGCAACAGGGTCCTAATGGCATCCGTTTCTGATGCATTACCAGCGGCAACACTCCCTGCTGGCAGGAGGGGTAGACCAGCCAACCCCTCCACATCATCTGCTCCACCTGCCCCAGCATCTGGCCGTCCCCGAAGAGCTGCTGCACAGGCCAAGGAGCCTACCAAGGCCAAACGTGGTCGGAAATGAACTTGTGGCTGCATTAATCTCCGCCGTTATGTGTTCCCAAATCTTCCATTGTGCTGTGTGTGTCAGCTTCTTGTGTCCAATCACGTGCTGAGGGTAACCAGCTGAGCCCTTGCTTCATATGTCCTTTGTGGTTCCCCTGTTGCCCTCTTTTGCCTGCCATTACTGTCAGCTGTACTTGAAGTGATGGCCATGGTACTATCTTGTGAAGTCCCCGGTTGTGTTCCAAATGATTCTGCTGATGGTGCATATGAGCCAGCTGCAGGTTGGCCTGCTGCAGAAGGGCCAGGTGTAGGGTGCCCTGCTGTTGAATGGTCAGGTGCAGCTTGCCCTGCTGTAGAAGGGCCAGCAGCCTCCTCATTTCCCACTGGCTGCATGTGCAGTGGCACATAGGAGGTGCTGGAGTCCATCTGTGTGCAATTATATTTGTTTTGTATTATTATTTATTTTGCGGCATTCCTGCCATGTTGTTTATTGTTTGTATGTATTATTTTATGGTCATTGCATCACACTGGCATTGACTGTGACATGAATATAAATAAATGTGTTTACTTTACCCAAAATGTGTGGTTTCATGAGTACATGTCAAATACACATGTGTATTGCTAGTATTAATATTCTGTCATGTCCATTGTTAGCAGTTTGAAAGTGTCTGACAAGTACAGCATATGTGGGTGTTTAGTACGGGTTCCTTGAAGCAGCAATGGTTTCAATTAAAGCACTGACAAGCGGCCTATTAGTGAGTAATGAGTAAAGGAGTAGATTCTATTGGGTTCAGGTGTTAATGGTTGTAGTCATTAGGCGTACGTTCGCCTACCGCATGAACGAGTGGTGTCCGCAAAGCAATAGTACACTTGTGGACACCGCACATTTCTGGCCTTTTTGATCGCGTGCATTCGGAGTGGTTTCCGAATGTACGCCCCCCAACATAAGTGTACTCCCCCGTGTCCGCCCATGTTTCCGCCCCGTTTTGCCCACTTTGAAACTACGCCCATGTGTCATTCCGCATGACGCCCATAATACGCCCCTATTTCCCGAATGATAGCGGTGATCAGTTCTGGACGGGATCTGGCCGAACTGGTACCGAGTCAAGGCGTGGCACATGCGCGGTGCGTTCGCCACGCATGCGCAGACGCCGTAAACACGCGATCCGAAAGTATGCGGTAAAGTCCGCGTCAATCAGAATAAGGGCCTTTCTGATTCTCACACCCTATTACATTTGGCCCCAGGTCTGCCTAATAATGTTTTATGTTCTAAAAACATTTCAGTGCAGTTTTTAGACCAAAAACATTTTGCATTCATAAAAAAATGCCCTGGTTTGTTATTGCTGGAAAGTCTGATGTTGTAGGTTGCTTTGGAAGGTAGAAGTATACCTACAGTACGTGTACACAAAGTTTATTAACATTAAGGCACATGCTGGATGAAAAGCTCATTTTGCAAAGGCTTTCTCTGTGTGTAGGGGACATAATGGACCTTTTTTTCCGTAAAAGCTGCAAAGTCCCCAGTCAGATGCAAACCCCGGAGGCATAGTGGGCACAGGTGTGGGTGTCACTCCCTAACATTAGATGCTGTAAACTCACTGCTTCATAAATCGGGAGGTGAGAAATTGCCATTTCTGCTTTTCAGCCGGGAGTGTGATGAGATCATATGCAAGCATCAAACACCTAGCATGTCGATGACATCGAGGGGCAGGTGTGTGTGTGTATGTATATATATATATATATATATTTACACACACATACATACACACACACATACACATGCATCACATATATCACACACTAGTTTCACCTAAATATCAGTGTAATGCTGGCCACACATCAGACCAACTTTCTTCCAACCATCCAACTAGTTGGTTGGATGGAATAAAAACCTGGTACTGGATAGGAGCAAATGTAATTTGTAATTAAGCCATTTGTTTCCCAAATCAGAAAATGGACAACGACTGTCACTCATACAATGTACTGTAGTTGGACGTATTTAATTTAAACAATTTCACTGAATGTTTTTGTCCATTCTCCTGAGTTTTTGAGCAAATTGTTTTTTGGCATTTGCCCCCATAGAGTACCAGATTTTCAGTCCAATCAACCAACTAGTTGGATGGTTGGAGGAAAGTTGGTCTGATGTGTGGCCAGCATTACCCACTTTGGGCCAGACGCACTAGGCTTCAAAAGTGATACAATGGAGAGTGATAAATAACCAACCAATCAACTCCAGCCTCACCTTTTTCAAACACAGTCTGTGACATGGCAGGTAGGAGCTGATTGGCTGGCTGTTTATCACTCTCCATTGTATCACTTGTGAAGTTTAGTTCATTTGGCCCTTTCGCATTATTTGGTAAGAAACCTTACTGTGACTATTTCTCAAACTTCATGCATTTAATTTGTTCTAATTACTTGTGTTTTCCACATGCAAATGAATTTACCACATTAACTCCAAAAGTCCAGGTCCCGCCGGGTCAATGAAAATGGCGCAGCATCACCAGACTCTGGAAGGGTAAGTATTAAAAAATGGGTGCAGCCTGAGCCCTGGACTCAGGGGCTGGTGCACACCACACCCAATATAAACACACCCCTGAGAGGGCCTTTCCCCATAAATCACAACTACAAATGAGTGTTACAACTGCATATCAAATATCATAATGTTTCACATGCAGTTTCACTAGGGTTTACCTTAACACCATTAAGTTGCCTGCTAACTTACATGGCACATAAAATAAATGATCATACAGTATTTGGACTGATGGACTGACTGGACTGACTGGAATTGTGTTAATTACATCTGTTTAAAAAAAAGAGTGTGGTAAAAACGTTTGCCCTGTTACTGAAATAAACAGAATAACAGAAGAAAAGCCTTATGAAACAAGTTAGAAAATCGATTAAAATTCTAAAGAATGTTGTAGCTGAGGTTAGGAAAGGGCATGCGAGTATGCAAAATATCCCCTGGCGAAGATTTATGACACACTAATAACATGAATGCAGCACAGAAATTCTGTTTTTATGGCATGCATCATATTTAAAACAGCAGCAGCTCCATTTATTTGTAAATCATGGAGCAGTAAGACTGAACATAGCCATTGTTAAAGCTCCATTTTTATGTCACTTCCAAGGTGAAGTAAGCACTTAAATCTCCACAAATAGGCCCAGTGCTTTGCAATGCTTGCCATTATTCAACGCATGTATATTTATGTGCTCCAGGATTAACAGAATTCACGGCTGGGATTCTGTTTCTCCAAATAAACCCCACAGGAAAAAAAAAGGACCTTGAGAGCCTGTTTCTGAACAGGAAAAAAAGTGGGTGTATTTAAATGGGCCCATATGGTGTCCTTCATTCAATACAAGGAAAAGCTTCCAGTAAGATTGTTCTTCAAAAATGTTATTTTGTTTAAATGTGGGGGGTGGTGGGGGGGGGGGGGGGATTCACATTGAATGCTCATATTTCACTTTGGTGGGGTTCCTGGTGAATCCCCACCTCATCGCTGTCCCATGAGTGGGGCCAGTGTGTGGATGTCCATTGTTGTCTTAAGCTCTAAAGAAGCTACTAGAGTAGGACGTGGGTACTGTGAACCCTGGTTCAATGGCCATAGCTCCTATATCCCCAGGAGGCACAATCCTATCACTGCCCCTGTTCTGTGAAATTACAGGGGCAGTTCTTGCCCAACAGCATAAAACTTACGTCAGGCAGAAGTGTGGACACAATACTAATGGCCCCTCCTAATTGTTATTTTTATTATAAGATAATATGCCTTAATTTGGGGTCTGTTAGTATAATATAATAAAATGAAATGGAAGTGGTGAGCACAGGTGCAAAAATAGAATTTGTGCATCCTTCCTCCACCACAACCCAAATCCACAATATGCAACCTGGCAGTGGGTGTTAAGGAGCGGCAGATGGTGACAGGGAGAGAATGAGGAGGCAGAGTGTGACAGGGAAAAAAACGTGGTTAACAGGATCACAAGGAAGATAACAGAACAGGAAAAAGCAAAAGAAGCGATGGGTCATAAAACACAGTGGGGGAAATTTACGAAGACGTGTATTTTACTTCACATGTGATGTTGCTATGGGCAGCCAATCAGAATCTACTTCTTATTTATTTAGCACCCTCTAGAACAGTGGTTCTCAACCTTGGTCCTCGAAGACCCCCAACAGTGCACGTTTTACAGGTCACCTGACCGGTGCACAGGTGCACTCGTTATTCACTGACACATTTTAAAAGATCAAAGGTGGAGCTGATTATTTCACCTGTGATTCTGTGAGGAGACCTGGAAAATGTGCACTGTTGGGGGTCCTTGAGGACCAAGGTTGAGAACCACTGTTCTAGAAGAAAAGTAGACAGGATCTGATTGGTTGCCCATAGCAACATCACATGTGAAGTAGAATACACAAATTTCCACCAGTGCTTCTGAGTGTTTATGCCTGAAATTGAGAAGGGTTCAATGATTTCCTAGCCATGTGTTGCTAGTAAACTCATTGCCGATTAGATTTCAGGCATAAACACAATCAGAAGAGAGAAAAAGAACAGAGAGATAAAAGTGCTAGGCAATCAGCACCTAACGGTCATATTACAGGCTGAGTTTGAACAATGATAGTTAGGAGCTGATTGGTTTGTACTTTAGCTTTGTGTACTTTATCTTGCTCCAATGCTAAATCGGGACAAAGGTGTGGCCGTCCCCAAAAGGGGGTGCGTCTAAGGGTCAGGTGGGCATGGCCTTTGAGTAGAGGGGGCATGGCATAGCGCTATAACACCTGTTTTTGCTCTACTAGCAACTGGGCAGCCCCCGGCTCCCTCCGACTATCCCTGCACTGAAGAGATGCCATGGGAGGGACATGACCCCATGATTGAGTGCTATAGCCATGACCATAAGTATTTAGAATTAAACTTATTAAAAGATTATCTAATATTATGTTTTGCTATAGATTTCACTACATTACCAATTAGCAAGATAATCCGATGAAAATTATTTATTTCACACTCGGCATCTGCCCTTTGCTCTAGAATGAAAAATTATAATTATGATATTTAAAGCTATTGAATTTGTAAATTGAGAGGCAGCTAAGACAATTTATGCAAAGAAATGACTGGCTGTTTTTTGGTCTTTAATGTCAGATGTTGGGAACTCATGTTGTAGAGGTTGTACATTTTTAACAAATTGCAAAGACATGCCTGTCAATCAAAGACAAGCTCTCAGTGCAGGATCTGTGGATTTTAATGAAGCAGAAACTTTGAGCATTCTTTTTTAATCTACCTGAGATCTATAGACCCTTTCCTAGCTGTAAATTGCTAAATTCTGTAATTGTATTTTTGCAATTTGTACTAGATGGATTTGAAAGTAATTTGGCATTTTCTTTTTTTTTACTGCACTTTATGTGGGGTATTCAATCCCCGCCGCAATTTCCGACGGGGGAAATAGCAGTGGGCACCTATTCAATGCTGTCTTTCCCGAAAGCATTGAAGCGGCGTCTCGGTAGAATGGACCCAACTTTAAAAGCTGTCTGGCTTTTTTTGCAGAGAACAGCCATGGATCGTCGATATCACAACTGTATCTCGACAATCTACGGCTGTATTCCACCATGCCTCCTTTTTGCAGATCGTCAGGCAGGACATTGAATCCTGCCTTCCCGATAAACAGACGAGCAGGCCGAGAACGGGCCAGAATCCTGACTGACCAGGGATTGAATAACCCCCTATAAATAAACACATAGTAGCAAGAACCCTAAAAAAGGCAGTATCCAAAAATCAGGTGTTAAAATACAAATACTCCCTTCCGCAAGCACAGAACCGTTAATCCATTGAAATGATTTCACTAGTTTTAAAAAAATAGGGTACTTATATGTTAGTTAGGCGCCCACTAAGCTATTTGCTAGGTGGGCTATTCTGCGTAGGGAAATCGCATCGCATCGCATATGCCAATTTAGTGCCATGCGATGTGCGATGCGATTTTTTATGTAATTTATTCACTGCTCTGTGTGCCCCCAGGGTATCGCATCGCATCTGCTTCAAAATCGCATGCGATCGCATGTGATTTTATCGGGTGTGCGATGCCATTACATTAGGTATACAATAATATGATTGTATGTCAGTAAAATAGCTTTTACGTACCCCCCACTATCCACGCCACCCCGAAGTGTGGCCAGCGGTGGCGGAACGCGCCCTCCGACCTTTTCATACCCCCACTATCCACGTCGGCGTGGTGTCGATTTTATATAGTGCAGCGAGCCACCGAGCCCGAAGCGTGGCGAGCGGAATACATGTAAAGTAATCCGCGTCCCCTTGCGGGGCTCACTACGCTCGCCACGCTATATAAAATCAACTCCACATCGACGTGGATAGTGGGGATATGAAAAGGTTGAAGGACGCGTTCCGCCGCCCATCGCAGGGCTCGCTGCGCTCGGCACGCTTCGGGGTGGCGTGGATAGTGGGGGGTGCGTAAAAGCAAATTTTAGGACATACAATCATATTATTGTATACCTAATGTAATGGCATCGCACACCCGATAAAATCGCATGTGATCACATGCGATTTTGTGGGAGGTGCGATGCAATGCGATACCCCAGGGCTAAAAGAGCAGTGAATAAATTACATAGGAAAATCGCATCACATCGCTCGCCTTTAAAATGGCCCATGCGATGCGATTTTCCTACGTTACTGTCCGTATGCTAATTGGGCGCCCAACTAACATATAAGTACCAAAAATAGTATATTTTTAACACACACGCACACACAAATACATATGTATATATATATATTGATATCCAGACCCTTTGTTCGCGCTTGACTTGAAGTATATATACTGTATATGTAGAATACTATATACAGATTCTGGGCTGCCTTATCCACAAGACCCCTGTTGGCTAGGGGAAAGCACAAAATATCTATATCTATGGCTATATGTATATATATATATATATATATGCAAAAAAATGGAGAAAAGCGCACTCGTGAGTATATATAAAGGTATAAATTTACTAATGCACATATGCTCACATACATCAAGGTTAGGGATAATCAGCTTGCCAGCATAATAGGGTACATCAACCGGTACGATGGAACAGGCAGGGAGACGTCAGATGTTATTCGGAAGGACCTCCAAGGCAAACCGCTCTCACCGCCGCACTTGCAGGCCTGTATCCAGGGACGTAACTCCACCGCACTCCGGGACCTCTCTCAAATCAGCTGGAAGCAGACGTGGCGTGGCTTAGACTCCTGACGTGATCTTGCGTTTCTGGCTGTCTGCTTCCAGCTGATTTGAGAGAGGTCCCGGAGTGCGGTGGAGTTACGTCCCTGGATACAGGCCTGCAAGTGCGGCGGTGAGAGCGGTTTGCCTTGGAGGTCCTTCCGAATAACATCTGACGTCTCCCTGCCTGTTCCATCGTACCGGTTGATGTACCCTATTATGCTGGCAAGCTGATTATCCCTAACCTTGATGTATGTGAGCATATGTGCATTAGTAAATTTATACCTTTATATATACTCACGAGTGCGCTTTTCTCCATTTTTTTGCAAGTACTTTATTGGATCCCTGTGGTGAGGGTCTTTCAAAGAGCAGCACACATCAAGATACTACTTATATCCCAATCATCAGAGGACTTTGTGGTTTGCGCTGGTATTTTCTCTGTATATATATATATATATATAAAGAGAGAGAGAGAGAGACTTACCTAAATAGACATATCACCCAGTGTAAAGAGCAGACAACAAGACCAACGCCGGTGTCTGTCAGCGTCACCCGCTGATGATGTCATCGGCTTGGTCGTGTCCATGTGCATAGCAACCAATGAGGTGTTGCTATGGAAACCGTCACCATCCATGTGAAAACAACTGTGCAGGAGACAAAAGGCTCCTGTGAGCACCTTCTGTTCTAAATACAATCTCTCTCTCTCTATTTTTCCAGAAAAATAGTACGGCAGATGAGTCCTCATTAGGGTTGCCACCTCTCCAGGATTTCCTGGATTCTCTCTGAATTGGTGGAAACCCTCCAGAACGTTTTTGCAGTCTCGCGGATTCTTGGATTCTCCCGGAATCCGGATGACTTTGAAAGCCTCCACAGCCTCCCAACTGAGTGTGCACACTGTCAGTGGCATAGGGAGGGTGGTTCCAGCGGAGCGTGAGCTCCGGATGCCAGAAAGGTCACAGAGCATGCACAGCGTGTCTCCAGCACTTGGAAGTTGCTGCCCACACCACAGCTCCCTTCACCTCCAGAAATATATACAATGGACCGTGGGAGAGGAGAGGATAGAGGAGCACTGTGCAGCCAACAGCTTAGGATGCTGCAGCAGTGCTTCCTCCCAAACTGTGCATCAGAGGAGAGATAAGCCGGCTGCTACTGTGTATCAGTCCCAGGGGACCTCTGCAGTCTGTGCTGTCTGCTGAGGAAATGGTGAGGCCAGTGTTGAGGGGGGGATTTGTGTGTGTATGTGAACGGTCATTGTTTGGGGCAAATATGCATGTTAGAGAAGTGAGGGGGTGGGGGAGGTTGCTGTGAAGTTGTTGTCACTGGTGTCAGGGTTATAGGAGGATGTATGAGGTATCTCTGTGTTGGAGTTGCCAGTAGGGGAAATATGTTATTAAATGTAACAATAGGGACTTCAATATATGTCTGTATTAGAGGCCACGCCCACTTTTCTGAAGAGGTCATGCCTGTTTTACAAAGCCACGCCCACTTTTACGGGAGCGCACGTACACATGAAGGTGTGTGTGTGTGTGTGTTTGTGTGTGTGTGTGTGTGGGGGGGGGGGGATATCCAGGAATCGAAGATTCCTGAGGTGGCAACCCTAGTCCTCATACAGTACATCTAGCCTAAATATGCATTGCAAGGTAAGTGTATCTGTATGTTAACTGTTTTTGAAGATGTTTAAAGTGTATGGTACAGATATTGGGACACAAGTAGGGTTGCCACCTCTCCTGTTTTTCCGGGAATCTCACGGATCCGGTGGCAACCCTCAAGGAGGCTTTTTCAGTTTCCTGGATTCCGGGATTCTCCCGGAATTCGGGTGTTTGAAAAAGCCTCCATGCTCTTCTCCGCCGCCCACCGTGTAGAGACAGTTGCGTGCAAGATGATGATGTCATCATCATCTCGTGAGCCTGTCTGCAGGCCCGCCGCCCGCCGCAATCCGCCCTCCGCTCACCTGCGGCTGCCAGCCCAGCCAGCCAAGCGAGCCTAAGGTAAATTAACAGCCAGCACATTTAATATATATATATATACAGTATGTGTGTGTGTGTGTGTGTATATATATATATATAATATATATATATATATATATATATATAGATGTAATGGGCAAAAAAATCGGTTGTTTTTAGCTATTACAGGGGCCACGCCCACTGTATAGAATACACCACGCCCCTTTTATTAGGCCATGCCCCCTTCTCCGGGAGCGGTAAATGAGGGTGAGGGAAAAGTTTCCAGGGATCCAAGATTAGTGAGGTGGCAACCCTAGACACAAGGGTTTCACCAATATATATCAGCCACCGGGCGAGTAACACTTTTATTCATTAACACACAAGAGCTCACTGAACGGAAACTATATGTGTGGCTGTTAACATTATAATGCTCTGATTAGATTAAGCGAGGGCTGTATAGGCATGAGAGCATTTAAGAGCCTTGGAATTTTTGTGATTGTCCTAATAAAGTTATTTGAAGAGTTTCTTACCCATAGAATTCAGTGATGTTAGGTGTAGCCAATCAGGTGTAGAATGGGTGGTAGCTTATGCAGGGGTATAAAAAGGGTAGTCAGGTGATTCTGCTTCCTCTTTGAGTCTGGATTCCCACCCTCACTCCCTTGCTTTCTACAATTACTGAGGAAAACTTTTCGCAAGGAAAAAAAATCGGGCGCTATGGCAGTAGCTGTATCTCTTGTTAAAGCAGCTGCTCAAAATGGGGGGGTAGTCAATCCCCACCTAGAATAAAAACAAGCAAGCAATCACGCACAGGGCATGTGAGCAGTGCTTAATAAATCTAAACCAGTGAATTGATAGAAAATATAATATTTTACTGCAATAAATAAAAAATAATAATAATAGCAATAAATAATAGATGCACAATAGGTATACACTAAAAAGTACTGTTAAAAATCACGCCACAGGAGAATGCATTAAATGTAAACTGGCCCAGGGGATAGTAGTATGTGAGTCACAGGTAAGTGCACTTTACTGATTTTGGGGGTGACCTTTAAATCCAGGGAAATCCAATTTTTCAATAGATGAAAGCCTTATTAGAACAAGCAACTCTGGATTCTGTCATCACTAAAGAAGAGTTTCACTTTTTATTTAACCCACACCCTTCCGTCCCTGTTGGCTTCACAAAAATTAATTTCTAATTGGTGGGAGGGTGCTCTCGACCAGCGGTCAATTTTGAGGTACAGGAGATCACTGTGCGGTATTGCCACCCTCTGCCAGGACAGCTGGTGAGTCCTGCCCCCGAGGGGGGACGCTGGACACTTCCTTGAACTGTCCTCACCATGCAATAGGAGGGGCGGTAAGACTGTCACAGTGCGGGCTGTGCCTTAAATTCAATGGGGGGCGGTTCATCGCCCTGGTTATAAGTTGGGGCGATGTAGTCTCCGCCATTGTTAACATTTGTGACTTAGCTGGTCTCCAAGCGCTTTCCTGGCCATCCCTTTCAATAGGGTCATACCATTAATAAATACTGTTGACCTTTTAAACTTATGCAGTTGTTGTCCGTGTGATTATTTTAGGATAAGGTGTCCGTGTGATTTATTTCTAGGGGTAATTAGAGTTAAGTTAAGGTAAATGTCAATTGCAATAATTCAATAGGCCCCTAAATTATTTATACTGGAATTATATGAATATAATTACACTTTTGAATCAGAAGAATAATCATCAAAAAAATAGGATATTTTATTATATTTTCATGACTCACTCATCCTATATTAAAGTTTTGAATGTATTTCTTCTTTACTGACATAGCCCTGAGAATTCGGTACAGATTTGTATGACTGCACAGTATCACTTGATCTCTATGCCGGCAGTCAGTATCTGTCCTTACTCTGTATGCTGGATAAGACAGCATGTAGAATATGCAATTATAATACAACACAACTGTGTTATGATCATGAGCGGTAATCTTGTCATGCTTGGTGAGCACAACTTACAGTTATAGAAGAAGCAAAGTGACCTCTTAATCTATACTTGACTGTTGACAAGTATGTAATAGACTTCTGCAAAGTCTACCTAATTAAGTGGTGTGCTTACAATTCTAAAAACAAACATTGTTTTCTATCTACTGAATGTGACGTCTTCCTCAAAGTGTTAAGCCTTAAGCAATTAAGTGAATTTAATTACGCGGACCTTCCTTCAAAAAAGATCAGTGGACAATAATTGGTGAAACCATGTTTGGTTCATACAAGAAAAGGCATAATAATACAGAGGAATAAGAACGCTGCGCTCTTGGAGCATTTTCCCACATCCCTTTAGCTTTATACATAGATGATAATATAGAATATGGTAGCATAGCATAAAGACCTACAGTACCTAGAGCAGTGGTCCACTATATGATGAAGTCATCAGATGCAAAACATATACACAATCCTTTTTAGGACTGTGTAACATACACGGTTTGTAGTATTGTGTGCCTTACAAAACAAGTAACCAAGCAAGAGCCCTGTCCTTTCTGCTGAGCAGGCCCAGGCCATGATTTTATTCCCCATAGAGGAGTATGGAGGGTGATGGCACTGATGTAAAGGACCATACACACTGGGCGACTTTCAGCTGAAAGACACCCAGTTTACTAGTTTGAGCAGCTTTCAGCTTGAAAACTGCCCAGTGTGTACGGGGAAGTGATGAGCGGTGAGCGCTGATGCGTTCTCCCTCATCATCGCTAGCCTGGCAGCTCATCTGCTGGTATTACCAGCAGATGAGCGAAGGAGTGGACAGCTTTCCATAGCGTACTGCTCTGCAAAGTCATCCACCCTGGGGAAATCACTAAAACGGGCGAAAAACGTTCAGTGTGTATGCACTGAGCACTTTTCAGCCCAGTGATTTCCCCATCTGCATACATGCTGGGCAAAAATGACCAGTGTGTATGCACCTTAACTGAGCTGCCAATAGAATATATATTCAGATGCATATTCATCTTTACTGCAGTTCTTTTATTGTTATGATGGTTGTGAAATAAACAACTTTATTGTTTCAGTTTTATCATTTACTGGGGCCTATTTATCAAGGTGTGTGGGCCAGATGCTCACGCAGAAACAGAGATGAAGATTTTCATAATGTAGCTATTTGTAATGGGAACGGTAATGTTAGGATCTTTTTCTTTTCTTTTATGTCCTTAATTATTTGCTACTGCTTACGTTCCAATAGCAAATATCTTCTTTATTTGTATTATTATTATTATTAATATTTCTTAATTTACAAACAGCAAAAATAGTCATCACATATAACCACACATGTATAGAATTTGACTCTTGCTGCCAGTCTTCAATACAACTGTTAAATGGCTATGACTTTTACCTCTTGCACATCGCAAACACGTCGGACCCAGGTCAGGCACATTCACATAAAACCAGGGTCGCCCATTATACAGAGGGTTATAAGAGGGGTTCAACTCGGGTGGAAATGCTGGGTTGCTCAAACTGGGTTGTAAGGTTTGGTGCTTTCACACCGCACCTCAACCTGAGTCGACCCGGGTTATTTTGGCGATGTGAAAGGGGTATTGGAGTATCAGCCAGTGTGACTGCTGGTGTGTTTGTCAACTGCATTCTGCTACTATCATGGCAGGCCTGTGTAGGGAGCAGTGGTGGTGGCTTTTAAGGTATACAGTGTATATTTTTTTTAAACATATACACATTGTATATACACATTGTACCTTATTCTGGTTGGCTCGCAAGGCTGGGAATTTCGCAGCCTTGCAAGTCCACCAGACACCTCCCACAGTGCTGTCCAGTGCACGCCGCGATCCCCGCGAATCCCCACAGGGCTGCAAATGGATGATTTGCATGATCATCCATTCGCAGCCAGGGAGAAATCATTCGATGGTCGGCGACCATCGAATGATTTCTCTAGCGCTCACAGATCAGAGACACCTCTATGGTGTCTCTGATCTCCGAGCGCCCTGTGTGGGAAGCAGGCACGCAGCTGACATGCAGTGATGTCAGCTGCCCGCCCCCCCCCCCCCCCCTGCATCACCGGGCGATTACCATGAGAATGCCCAGTGTTTTCACGGAAAAGCCCATGAAAGTCTGGGCGTTAGCATGGGCATGTCCCCGGAACCCGCCACCCCACGCCTCCCGGCCGAACTGTTGTGTGCAAGCGCCTGGCAAATAATCTATTCGCCGTGGCCGCTCGTACACTGCGGCTGCACATGCGAATAAATAACTATGCGCATGCCCAGATGCAAAAGACAAACCCCCCCCACTCAAACGGGCAGGGGTCTGATTAAACCAGAATAAGGTCCATTATTCATGAATAGTAATGTGATGTTGAATCTTTCACCATCTATTAACTATGCCGCTGAATAGGAAATGTACCTCTCCTCTATACAGCCAATAAGAATATAACAGGCACAAAAGTTCTGTCCTTATTGGATCAGTGTGACAAGCTGAAGAATGGAATTGCACAAAGTTAAACATGTTCTACATTTTTACATGCCAAAAAAGGAAACGGACCTCTGTAATTTTGGGTGGAAAAATACGTACGAATTATGACAACCAGATATTGCCAGTTAATAATAGCAAGCAAAAAAATAAAAAATAAATTAAAAAGATTTGTTTTGGTAAAAGCAGGACAAATGAGACTCATATTACATGGACACAGTTGATAAATATTATTCATATTATGAGTGAACAAGTGAATGAAAAATAAAAAACTGGCCAAAATGATTAAATTGGAAAAGGCAACTCGTGCTTATAACTGTCATCTTTATCCATGCATTAATTATACTAAAATCTATTTAAAGACAATAGAGATTTCAAGACAGTTTAGTAACACAAAGCATAGTTTAGTATGCATGGTTTGTTATTTAAATGCAACCACGTCCCACACAGAATCCCATGTGCACCGTGGCTAAGTGGTTTAACCCCTGGCAGACAGCGCTTGTTAACTGATGTGATGTTGTGCTCGGAATCACTTGCAGGGAATTTAGACACTGTTGACAAACCAGAAAACAAGCGTTCCCCCCTACATTATTTTTAAGGAGGCTTTACAAGCTGTAAGAGGATTACCCAGATACTGGACAACTGCATTTGCCACTTGTAACATTTATATATATATATATATGTACATATATATATATATATATATACAGTGGTCGAAGTGGAAATTTTGAAGTGGGGGTATGGAAATTTTGAAGTGGGGGTATGGAAAAGTAAAGAGTGAATATAGTGCGCACCTTCGGACACCCCCCTGTCCATCAACGTCCCCTGCCAGACTGCCCCGTTGTACAGGGGTATTACAAAAGCACAATATGCGCTGCTGAGTGATCAGAGAGCATCCTGAGGGGGAAAAAAAAGTTTTTTTTTTTATCTTCAGATTAAAGTGGCGGTATGGCATACCTCCGTATACCGCCCCACTTCGACCACTGTATATATATATATATATATATATATAGTCTTATGTTAAATAAAATTTCTACGCAGAAATGATGCCGATAAAAGGTTGCATTGATAGAAACGTGGAACGGGATATTATTGTTTGCTGGATGACGGGAAGGGAATTTGTGAAATTTTTTTTATTTCTGTTCCTGCATTAAACTTAACATTTCGTAATGGCCTTTGTGGTGCTTTGCTTTATATATGAATGAAGGAACTCATGTGTTTTTGACTCATTAGCTTATGCCATAACATGGGCTTATGTCATAACAGGGCACCAATCAAATATCTGATTTTATTTTCAAAATCACACCCAAAAATGGCAGAATCCTAGTTACCCCATTCCTGCACAATAACCCAAGGTTGAAAATAGTGACAAGGATGATGGTAGTATAGAAGAAGGTACACTGCTGTGCCTAGGAGAGCAATGGCTCTTTCTTTTCAATTTGTCCTCTACTGTCTTCCCAATTACAATTTTCATTTTCTTTCGTTCCATCTATGTCCAAAAGATGTTTTCTTCAGTCAGGGAAATGGTTCCACAGAAATTGAACAGAGGCTCAGTTATTTAGTTTTCCCATTTTTAGATTAAGCAGTATTGATAGTTGCTGAGCCTTGTGGGTTTTAGTCAGGAATATAAGATGCTATTATATGTAGCAGCTGTAGCCACTGTGATCTGATTTTGCAGAGACGCCATTTTACCACCTCAATGAAACTAAACAAGGTTTAGTCAATTCAGAGTAGTGTGCATTTTTGCTTATGTACAGGTCTGAATAAACTGCCATGTCACGTCATCTGGATTAAAATATTTTTTTGCAGCATGTTAAAACTGCTGTCCCAAATGTATTCTGAAAATAATCAGCCTTATCTCTATATCCATAGGGACGCCATGGTCAGCAGTAGTAATAATACCATGCAAAAAACTTGAATTGTTTTCCTTTTAAGTTGCGCCGTTTTGACAAAATGTTATTTTCTAATGCTATGTTGTGCTAGAGCAGGGGTGGCCGGACTTTTGTAACCTGGGATCTACTTTTTGTACAGTTACTTACCGGTGATCTACCGGTGTCTCCCCCTTGTAAAATATACCCCTCATAGTGCAATACGCCCCATACACATAGGGGGTTATTCTGGTTGATTCGCAAGGCTGCGAATTCGCAGCCTTGCGAGTCCACCAAACCCCGCCCGGCGAACGACCGCCCCCCCGCCGCCCCCTCAAAGTGCGGCTTCACCCTAACAGCTGCGAATGGATGTTTTGCATAAATATCCATTCGCATGGCTCGGGTAACCGCCCACATCTTTCGATGGTCACTGACCATCGAATGATGTTTAGCGTGCACGCCTATAAAAGTGACTTTTCAGTTACTTACATTTGCGTGCACGCTGGCGTGGATATGGGCGGGCAGCTGACATCCGGTGATGTCAGCTACCCGCCCCCCACACCCGAGTCACTGCCTCATTACCATGAGAACGCCCAGCATTCTCATGGGAACGCCCATGGAACGCTGGGCGTTCCCATATGGTAATGGGGCAGCCCGGCACCCCCGCCCATCTCCGCCCCCCCCTCCCCCACGCCGCCATGGGTGCATGCACCCGGTGAACCGAACGGTCGCCGTGGGTGCACGCACCATACGCCTGCACATGCGCAGATACCCGCCAGCGCATGCGCAGACACTTAACATCGGTACTGCGTGCGAATTATGACACACAGAATGAGCCAAAACTCACATTCCGCCACATGGAATTTGCCGAAATTCACATTCTGCCACACAGAATGTGCAAAAATTCACATTCTGCCTTCCCACTGCCGCTCAGACTCAACCTTCTTTTGCCAGATGCTGACTGGCTGAAACTGAATCTGGCTTAGACATCTCCTCAGTCCCGGAAGATCACGATCGTCGTTCTGGCCACCTCTGTGCTAGAGATTCATGGAATTAGAGAAAATTAGTAATGGGGGCGAGATCAGAGTATCAAGTTAAAAGAGATCCTATGGGTATGGGTTTTCAATAGATAACCATCTTAACTTGAGACATTGGCCCTAATTCAGATCTGATCGCAGTACAAATTTGTTCTCAAAATGGGCAAAACCATGTGCATTGCAGGTGGGGCAGATGTAACATGTGCAGAGAGAGTTCGATTTGGGTGGGGTATGTTGAAACTGAAACCTAAAATACAGTGTAAAAAGAATGCAGCCAGTATTTACCCTGCACAGAAACAAAATAACACAAACTCCTTCTGCACATGTTACATCTGCCCCACCTGCAGTGCACATGGTTTTGCCCATATGAGAAAGATTTTGCTTTTGCAATCCACTCTGGATCAGGCCCAATATTCAGAGATTTTCTTTTTTTTTTAAAGCAAAAGGTAGATTGTACTATTATTCAGTAGTCAAAGTGGCATTATGGGAAATGGAATGGAATGGCTGGGGATCTGTGGTATACCTATAACTCCAGAAGCTTTAAGAATTTTGAAAATGTTCACAGAGAAAGATGAGCTGGTGCAAACCCAAGGAAGTATGCATAGGATTCACATAATAAATGTCAATAGGCAGACCATAAAGGTGTCCCATTGCACATACCACTAAATGCTCTTTAGTCATGCGTTTGACCAAGCCATTACAAAAGGTGATAGGCATGTGGGGCTTTAACCTATACTCTGGAAAAGAAGATTGTAAAAGTTTTCTATATGTAGTAACTGGACACTCTTTAATCCTCAGTTAGCAACGTTGCTTGTTCCATTAGAAGCATCCTTTTGTCAACAAAGTTTGATTTGATATTATGATCAAGTACATTTCCCTACTGTACCCATGTCATTATGGCCCAGGCCTACTGCACCACAATTGTCACTCACCTCACACCCACTGCAGTCCTTTCTATTGCTATATTTATGCTTCTTACTCAAGATTACTTAGCCTTTTTTTCCCCCTCTACCTTTAACTCCATTATTGGTATTATCTGTTGATAATGTAGTCTCTTTATTGTCAAATCTATGATATAGCACTGCCACTATACTATATTTTTGCCAATTCAATACTCTACCATGTCTAGCCCTCTCTTGTCGAGACCTCTCACTCTTTTCCTTTATCTTTTCCCCTCTTATTCCCTGCTATTTCACAGATTCCAACCTCTCTTGCAACTCTTCTAACCTCATGTAGGTCTGTCCTCTTCCGGCAGATGGGGGTGGGGAGCAGGAGGATACACCTCCTGCCCGCTCTTTTTATGTCCATGCTTCCATACATAGTGAAGGACATAGGGGTAAATTTATTAAACTCAGTGAAGTGATAATGTGTCTGGTTTTTATCACCGGCCAATCAGCAATTAACTGTGAAGTTACAGGCTTGGTTTGAAATATGACAGGTAGAAGCTGATTGGCCGGTGATAAAAACCAGGCACTTTATCACTTCCCCGAGCTTAATAAATCTACCCCAAAGACTCAGGTCCCGGTGGCGGTGCATAAACAGCCTTTGAAGGAATTGTCCGTGTCCCCAGCAGATATGCTCAGTGCAAAAATGAATGCACTGAGTGGAGCTGATGCCAGCAGCCTGCACGGCTGTAAGTCTCATAGCTGTGCAGGAAACCTAAGTGCTTGAAGTGGTGGTACTGTATACTATGCTGCTAGATGTCGCCCCACTTTAATCACTGCTATTACTTAAGGAAATAGCAATGGTATTACAATTAATGATTGTGATCAACTCTGTATTTTTGGTTAAACAGCAAGGCTTTGAGTATTTGCTTTTTAACCTTGTATTACCTACCTACACTCACTTGGAGTAGCATATGGAATTCTCATAGAGGTTGCTTGCTATAGGAATACCTTGAAGAACAATATCCCCTCTCCCCGCTACCAAAAGGACTAAGCTGCACAAACAAAATCAATTTTGGAATTATTAGCATTGTAAACATACAGCAACATTTAAAAAAAAAAACTCACAGTACATGGCCATAAAAACACTGTCAGAATAATAAAATAACAACACTGAACAGAACATTACGAAGTAAAATTTAATCAAGGTGATTAAAATTAGGATCTCAGAAGATGTGCTTCGTATAATGGATTTGTCAGGCTTGACAAATGAGCTAAACTGTATTTTCTTTTAAGATCTGTGATTTATAACAAAAGATGAGAAATGTGAAGTTACAGCTATTAACACATTTCATATCATTTTGATTATGCTGTCCACAATCTTACTAATGCCGGAAAAATTCTGCAGCCATGAAAATAATATCAGCATAATTGCCTTAAAATCCTGTGAACATATTTCTTCTGATGTTCTTAGCTTTGGTGTTATCCTATATATTAGCCTATGCCTGATGATATAAGCCATTGGTTGTGTACCCAGCTCATCATAAAACTTAGGAACATCAAACATTTACAGAGCACATTACAAGCATAGCAATCACATAAGGAAAACATTACATCAACATAATTACATGTTTCAATATTTATTTTAATACATACGGCCCCATTTGTCCCAATTAAGTGGGTGTCTAAGAGTTTACTGATGTGTTTTGAATCACCATGGTTGTTTTTATTTATATGGTGCCACATGTGGTCAGCAGCACCACACATACTGTGAACATAACAAGCATCGCAAAAAACTTGCCGACAGCCTCTGCATGCATACCGGCGTTTACTAACGCCTTATGCATGAACAATTCTGGAAAGGATGGTTCTTGCGGCAAGAGACAGCCTTTGCAATGATAGGACTTCCGGGTTCTGCACCTGTGCAGGCGTAGAGTGATGCACACGCCGCCGGGGATGCTGGGAGTGATCAGGTTAGATCCCTCATATCAGGGGAAGTGCAATAGAAGCCCATAGGCTTCTATGTATGGGCTTCTATGGGCAATGCTGATTTTAAAATCGTGTTCCCCACTGCATCCAAGTCCCGGAATGTACCACATTCCAGGCTTGGCACCACTTTGCTACTGAAGAAGCTGGGGGATTCTACCTCAGGGAAATGCGTTGAGCTACCTTTGAGATTCTGGGGGACATTTACCAAAATGGATTCGTAGAAAAAAGGTGTATTCGTAGGGAGAAATACACCTTTTTTTTACGAATTTGTATTTTCGGGATTTACAATCCCAAAAATACAACAATTCGTAGTCCTAAAGATGGAACATTCGTATTTGTATTTACAAATACGAATGTCTACACCATCGATAGAATACGACAGAAATCACCATTCAAAAGAATGGTGGTTTCTGATTTACTAAGCAGCCGTACTGACAATACGGCTGCTAAGTGGTGTGAAACACCCACGCAAATACGACAGGAAAATAGAACACCATTTTCATGTCGTATTTGCGTTTTAGCCTGCACGGATCAGTCAGATCCGTGCAGGCTTCAGTGTTAAAAAAATAGAAAAATTAAATAAATAAAAAAAAAACCGGCGTGGGGTCCCCCCCACAGCCGAAACCAGCACCAGGCTGACAGAGCCTGGAGCCGGTAATTAAAAATCAGGGAACCCGACAAATAGGGGTTCCCTGATTTTTAACAACCAGCCCCAGGCTCCTGCTCTGGGGCTGGTTCCCAAAATACAGGGGACAAAATGAGTAGGGGTCCCCCATATTTTAAGAACCAGCCCCAGGCAAAACCAGCCAGCAGGGTAATGCCACAGACGGGGGGAGACTTTTTATGCAAGTCCCCCCGGCCAAAGCATTAACCCTACCGACCAGTCAGCCTGGCCAGGGGCCCTGGGGGAGTGGGGACCCCCCCAATAAAGGGGTCCCCCCCCTCCAGGACTTACCTGACCAGGCTGAAGCCTGATGCTGTCCTCGATGCCCCTGGGCGGTGGGCATCGAGCTGATAAATGGTGTAAAAAAATAGATAAAACTATTGTTTTTTACTGTGGCACTACAAGTGCCAGCAAGCCTCCCCAGCAAGCTGGGACTTGGAGAACCACAAGTCCCAGCCTGCTGGGCATTAAAGGGCCCGCTGGGTCTTGTAGTGCCACAGTAAAAAAAATAGTTAAATAAAACACACTGACACCCGTTTTAAATAAAAGTTTAATACACACATTACATACATACTGATACTTACCTTTCTTGATCCCGTAGGTAGCATTGGTCCTGATGTCCTGTGTCTTCCAGGTCCATGTCGGCTGTCTGCGTCGTCCTCCAGGTCCATGTCGACGGTCCGTGTCGTCCTCCAGGTCCATGGCGGTGTCCGGGTCCGAAGAAATCCATGTTGGAGCTGTGGAAGGAAATCCTACTCACCTGTTCCTGCGCTGAAGAAGTCTTCTCTTGATCCGACGTAATCCAGGTAATCTTCATGCTGTCGGCGCTCCCCGCTGTCTGCGCTGTCTCTGCATCGCGCTGAGGAGAGATGCTGATGTTTCATATTCGGCGCCTCTCCTCAGACTGAATTCTATTGGCCGCCTAGCGGGCCAATCAGGAGCCGACTTTCTCGGCTCCTGATTGGCCCGCTAGGCGGACAATAGAATACAGTCTGAGGAGAGGCGCCGAATATGAAACATCAGCATCTCTCCTCAGCGCGATGCAGAGACAGCGCAGACAGCGGGGAGCGCCGACAGCATGAAGATTACCTGGATTACGTCGGATCAAGAGAAGACTTCTTCAGCGCAGGAACAGGTGAGTAGGATTTCCTTCCACAGCTCCAACATGGATTTCTTCGGACCCGGACACCGCCATGGACCTGGAGGACGACACGGACCGTCGACATGGACCTGGAGGACGACGCAGACAGCCGACATGGACCTGGAAGACACAGGACATCAGGACCAGGGCTACCTACGGGATCAAGAAAGGTAAGTATCAGTATGTATGTAATGTGTGTATTAAACTTTTATTTAAAACGGGTGTCAGTGTGTTTTATTTAACTATTTTCTTTACTGTGGCACTACAAGACCCAGCGGGCCCTTTAATGCCCAGCAGGCTGGGACTTGTGGTTCTCCAAGTCCCAGCTTGCTGGGGAGGCTTGCTGGCACTTGTAGTGCCACAGTAAAAAACAATAGTTTTATCTATTTTTTTACACCATTTATCAGCTCGATGCCCACCGCCCAGGGGCATCGAGGACAGCACCAGGCTTCAGCCTGGTCAGGTAAGTCCTGGAGGGGGGGGACCCCTTTATTGGGGGGGTCCCCACTCCCCCAGGGCCCCTGGCCAGGCTGACTGGTCGGTAGGGTTAATGCTTTGGCCGGGGGGACTTGCATAAAAAGTCTCCCCCCGGCTGTGGCATTACCCTGCTGGCTGGTTTTGCCTGGGGCTGGTTCTTAAAATACGGGGGACCCCTACTCATTTTGTCCCCTGTATTTTGGGAACCAGCCCCAGAGCAGGAGCCTGGGGCTGGTTGTTAAAAATCAGGGAACCCCTATTTGTCGGGTTCCCTGATTTTTAATTACCGGCTCCAGCCTCTGTCAGCCTGGTGCTGGTTTCGGCTGTGGGGGGGACCCCACGCCGTTTTATTTATTTATTTATTTATTTAATTTTTTTTTTACACCTTGCAGCCTGCACGGATCTGACTGATCCGTGCAGACTGCCTACAAATAATTCGTATTAGCAGCCGTATATACGGCTGCTAATACGAATTCCTACGACATCGGTGGGTTACAAAGCAGTCGTATATGACTGCTTTGTAACTGATCCTCCGGAACACGACTTTGCATACGACTGAAACAGTCGTATGCAGTCGTAGGGAAAATACCAATACGAAAAACTAGGTTTTTCATATTGGTAAATTTCCCCCTCTATCTGAGCTATTACCAACCAATTGGTGAACATTTCTATGGACATACCATCTTTATCCAAAAGAAACACCTTCATATTGGGAATACAAACATAATCTCCTAAATCTAATTGTATCCGGAGGCTGATCCGAGGCGACCCAAGAACTGCTCGTTCATCCAGGTTTACCTCAAAAACCTCACAAGTTGGGGACGTGGACACCACCATCTTTTATGGTATCACTTTGTATCAGGGCAGACAACCCCAGAACCAGCTGCCAGTTAGTGGTGCGCTCCTCCCAATCCTCTCTTCTTGGCACATAGCGGGGCTGTGAGCAAACCACCGGAAATGGCATTCTCAGAGGTTTGGCTGCATTTTTTTCTTAGCTGCATCTCGTCCAGTGCATGGTATAACAGTATACAATGCAGTAGACAACACTACAACTCTCAACAAAGTAACTCATAACCTAGATTCACCTGCGCAGTGTCTGTTCCCCTGTGTGACGGGGATGTACCAGTGTGGACTCTGTTCCCTGTGTGATGGTGACGTGCCAATGAGGTGTCTGTTCCTTTGTGTGACTGGGATGTACCAGCGTGGTGTCTGTTCCCCTGTGTGACGGGGATGTACCAGCGTGGTGTCTGGTCCCTTGTGTGATGGGGATGTACCATCTCGTGTCTGTTCCTTTGTATGACTGGGATGTACCAGCGTGGTGTCTGTTCCCTTGTGTGACTGGGATGTACCACCGTGGTGTATGTTTTCCTGTGTGATGGGGATGTACCAGCGCGTGTCTGTTCCCCTGTGTGACGGGGATGTACCAGCGTGTGTCTGTTCCCCTGTGTGACGGGGATGTACCACCGTGGTGTCTGTTCCCCTGTGTGATGGGGATGTACCAGAGCCTTGAGAAAGACAGTTCACCTGTCGAAACGCGTTGGTGGAGAGGAGCTGTGCAGTGAACCCACCTGTAACCCTGGAAGCACCTGACTGGCAGTGAATGGCCATACTCTGCCAACTCAGGTACGATTCCCTTCTGTTTTCATAACACCTTTGGGTACAGGTTGCACCCTGCACACCTTTTATGTTTTATCTGAAATAAAACCTTTGAATAAGAGAGAACGTTTTCTTCCTTTTTTTGGGGGGGGATGTTTGGGGACGGTTGGAGGAAATTTGTTATAACCGCCTAGCAACACCTGTGGAATCCAAAAAGATACCCTTATACGATTATAAAAGTGATCGTACATGTGAGTACGGTACGAATTCACTTTTTTCACTCCGTTACATATAAAGGTGTTTGTATGAAGTTCAAAGATACCTTGATGTGCTTGTACACCCATTACTCTGTGTGAGTGAGGGTATGATATCCCTTTGAGAAATTATTTTCTATTTGGGCTAACTATTTCTATATAGACCCCATATACATACATTTCTAATTCATGTATGTTTATGTTTCTATTTTTTATGAGCCACTATTGAAGCAAACAAGAAACCAGCGCCCATCATACATTGGTTTTCTCTCTCTATGTACCAGCGGGGTGTCTGTTCCCCTGTGTGATGGGGATGTACCAGCACGGTGTATGTTCCCCTGTGTGACGGGGATGTACCAGCGCGTGTCTGTTCCCCTGTGTGATGGGGATGTACCAGCGCGTGTCTGTTCCCTTGTGTGATGGGGATGTACCAGTGCGTGTCTGTTCCCCTGTGTGACGGGGATGTACCAGCATGGTGTATGTTCCCCTGTGTGATGGGGATGTACCATAGTGGTGTCTCTTCCCGTGTGATGGGGATGTACCACCGTGGTGTATGTTCCCCTGTGTGACGGGGATATACCAGCGCGTGTCTGTTCCCCTGTGTGACGGGGATGTACCACTGTGGTGTCTGTTCCCCTGTGTGATGGGGATGTACCAGCGGGGTGTCTGTTCCCCTGTGTGATGGGGATGTACCAGCGCGTGCCTGTTCCCTTGTGTGATGGGGATGTACCAGCGCGTGTCTGTTCCCTTGTGTGATGGGGATGTACCAGCGTGTGTCTGTTCCCATGTGTGATGGGGATGTACCAGCGCGTGTCTGTTCCCATGTGTGATGGGGATGTACCAGCGCGTGTCTGTTCCCATGTGTGATGGGGATGTACCAGCGCGTGTCTGTTCCCCTGTGTGATGGGGATGTACCAGCGCGTGTCTGTTCCCCTGTGTGATGGGGATGTACCATAGTGGTGTCTCTTCCCGTGTGATGGGGATGTACCAGCGGGGTGTCTGCTATCTTAACTCCAGAAAAAAAGATTTGAATGTTTTTTCTTGAGGAAATTAATTTGTTTCAATAGCCCTTATTTCGCAGTTTATTTAAATATATATTTTTTTCAAATAATAACATTTGGTAATAATTATTATTATAGAAATAAACTAGCAATGTATAAGGATATATATATATATATATATACACTTAACATCGGCACTCACCTTTCCTAGTTTTGGGGTGCCCTATGGCTTGTGACCACATTGTTTAAACAGACATTGGATGGGCTCTGCACACACTAAATTAACTGATAATAAATAGTGGAGATTTGGTTCATGAATTGATCAATGCATTTAAGCCTGCAGCCCCCGTCAAGGGACCCCACTGTTCTGCAGGTCCTACCACTATCGCTGAAAATGGCTGCAATACACATAGCTATCACATCAATGTTTGATACCAGGCATGCTATCAGGTCTGAAGCTCACAGCAGACTTTGCTTTTATAGGTGAGCAGCTACCAACACACCTGTCACTAATCATCTAGGGAAATGGCTAACATAAGCTATGGAATCTTAGTTAAAAACAGGGTGCATGAGGAAAGGTGAGTGCCGATGTTAAGTGTATATATTGTTTATTAGATTAATTTTTTAATTAGTCTTATTGTGGTCACATTCTCTCATGCACCCTGTTTTTAACTAAGATTCCATAGCTTATGTTAGCCATTTCCCTAGATGATTAGTGACAGGTGTGTTGGTAGCTGCTCACCTATAAAAGCAAAGTCTGCTGTGAGCTTCAGACCTGATAGCATGCCTGGTATCAAACATTGATGTGATAGCTATGTGTATTGCAGCCATTTTCAGCGATAGTGGTAGGACCTGCAGAACAGTGGGGTCCCTTGACGGGGGCTGCAGGCTTAAATGCATTGATCAATTCATGAACCAAATCTCCACTATTTATTATCAGTTAATTTAGTGTGTGCAGAGCCCATCCAATGTCTGTTTAAACAATGTGGTCACAAGCCATAGGGCACCCCAAAACTAGGAAAGGTGAGTGCCGATGTTAAGTGTATATATTGTTTATTAGATTAATTTTTTAATTAGTCTTATTGTGGTCACATTCTCTCATGCACCCTGTTTTTAACTAAGATTCCATAGCTTATGTTAGCCATTTCCCTAGATGATTAGTGACAGGTGTGTTGGTAGCTGCTCACCTATAAAAGCAAAGTCTGCTGTGAGCTTCAGACCTGATAGCATGCCTGGTATCAAACATTGATGTGATAGCTATGTGTATTGCAGCCATTTTCAGCGATAGTGGTAGGACCTGCAGAACAGTGGGGTCCCTTGACGGGGGCTGCAGGCTTAAATGCATTGATCAATTCATGAACCAAATCTCCACTATTTATTATCAGTTAATTTAGTGTGTGCAGAGCCCATCCAATGTCTGTTTAAACAATGTGGTCACAAGCCATAGGGCACCCCAAAACTAGGAAAGGTGAGTGCCGATGTTAAGTGTATATATTGTTTATTAGATTAATTTTTTAATTAGTCTTATTGTGGTCACATTCTCTCATGCACCCTGTTTTTAACTAAGATTCCATAGCTTATGTTAGCCATTTCCCTAGATGATTAGTGACAGGTGTGTTGGTAGCTGCTCACCTATAAAAGCAAAGTCTGCTGTGAGCTTCAGACCTGATAGCATGCCTGGTATCAAACATTGATGTGATAGCTATGTGTATTGCAGCCATTTTCAGCGATAGTGGTAGGACCTGCAGAACAGTGGGGTCCCTTGACGGGGGCTGCAGGCTTAAATGCATTGATCAATTCATGAACCAAATCTCCACTATTTATTATCAGTTAATTTAGTGTGTGCAGAGCCCATCCAATGTCTGTTTAAACAATGTGGTCACAAGCCATAGGGCACCCCAAAACTAGGAAAGGTGAGTGCCGATGTTAAGTGTATATATTGTTTATTAGATTAATTTTTTAATTAGTCTTATTGTGGTCACATTCTCTCATGCACCCTGTTTTTAACTAAGATTCCATAGCTTATGTTAGCCATTTCCCTAGATGATTAGTGACAGGTGTGTTGGTAGCTGCTCACCTATAAAAGCAAAGTCTGCTGTGAGCTTCAGACCTGATAGCATGCCTGGTATCAAACATTGATGTGATAGCTATGTGTATTGCAGCCATTTTCAGCGATAGTGGTAGGACCTGCAGAACAGTGGGGTCCCTTGACGGGGGCTGCAGGCTTAAATGCATTGATCAATTCATGAACCAAATCTCCACTATTTATTATCAGTTAATTTAGTGTGTGCAGAGCCCATCCAATGTCTGTTTAAACAATGTGGTCACAAGCCATAGGGCACCCCAAAACTAGGAAAGGTGAGTGCCGATGTTAAGTGTATATATTGTTTATTAGATTAATTTTTTAATTAGTCTTATTGTGGTCACATTCTCTCATGCACCCTGTTTTTAACTAAGATTCCATAGCTTATGTTAGCCATTTCCCTAGATGATTAGTGACAGGTGTGTTGGTAGCTGCTCACCTATAAAAGCAAAGTCTGCTGTGAGCTTCAGACCTGATAGCATGCCTGGTATCAAACATTGATGTGATAGCTATGTGTATTGCAGCCATTTTCAGCGATAGTGGTAGGACCTGCAGAACAGTGGGGTCCCTTGACGGGGGCTGCAGGCTTAAATGCATTGATCAATTCATGAACCAAATCTCCACTATTTATTATCAGTTAATTTAGTGTGTGCAGAGCCCATCCAATGTCTGTTTAAACAATGTGGTCACAAGCCATAGGGCACCCCAAAACTAGGAAAGGTGAGTGCCGATGTTAAGTGTATATATTGTTTATTAGATTAATTTTTTAATTAGTCTTATTGTGGTCACATTCTCTCATGCACCCTGTTTTTAACTAAGATTCCATAGCTTATGTTAGCCATTTCCCTAGATGATTAGTGACAGGTGTGTTGGTAGCTGCTCACCTATAAAAGCAAAGTCTGCTGTGAGCTTCAGACCTGATAGCATGCCTGGTATCAAACATTGATGTGATAGCTATGTGTATTGCAGCCATTTTCAGCGATAGTGGTAGGACCTGCAGAACAGTGGGGTCCCTTGACGGGGGCTGCAGGCTTAAATGCATTGATCAATTCATGAACCAAATCTCCACTATTTATTATCAGTTAATTTAGTGTGTGCAGAGCCCATCCAATGTCTGTTTAAACAATGTGGTCACAAGCCATAGGGCACCCCAAAACTAGGAAAGGTGAGTGCCGATGTTAAGTGTATATATTGTTTATTAGATTAATTTTTTAATTAGTCTTATTGTGGTCACATTCTCTCATGCACCCTGTTTTTAACTAAGATTCCATAGCTTATGTTAGCCATTTCCCTAGATGATTAGTGACAGGTGTGTTGGTAGCTGCTCACCTATAAAAGCAAAGTCTGCTGTGAGCTTCAGACCTGATAGCATGCCTGGTATCAAACATTGATGTGATAGCTATGTGTATTGCAGCCATTTTCAGCGATAGTGGTAGGACCTGCAGAACAGTGGGGTCCCTTGACGGGGGCTGCAGGCTTAAATGCATTGATCAATTCATGAACCAAATCTCCACTATTTATTATCAGTTAATTTAGTGTGTGCAGAGCCCATCCAATGTCTGTTTAAACAATGTGGTCACAAGCCATAGGGCACCCCAAAACTAGGAAAGGTGAGTGCCGATGTTAAGTGTATATATTGTTTATTAGATTAATTTTTTAATTAGTCTTATTGTGGTCACATTCTCTCATGCACCCTGTTTTTAACTAAGATTCCATAGCTTATGTTAGCCATTTCCCTAGATGATTAGTGACAGGTGTGTTGGTAGCTGCTCACCTATAAAAGCAAAGTCTGCTGTGAGCTTCAGACCTGATAGCATGCCTGGTATCAAACATTGATGTGATAGCTATGTGTATTGCAGCCATTTTCAGCGATAGTGGTAGGACCTGCAGAACAGTGGGGTCCCTTGACGGGGGCTGCAGGCTTAAATGCATTGATCAATTCATGAACCAAATCTCCACTATTTATTATCAGTTAATTTAGTGTGTGCAGAGCCCATCCAATGTCTGTTTAAACAATGTGGTCACAAGCCATAGGGCACCCCAAAACTAGGAAAGGTGAGTGCCGATGTTAAGTGTATATATTGTTTATTAGATTAATTTTTTAATTAGTCTTATTGTGGTCACATTCTCTCATGCACCCTGTTTTTAACTAAGATTCCATAGCTTATGTTAGCCATTTCCCTAGATGATTAGTGACAGGTGTGTTGGTAGCTGCTCACCTATAAAAGCAAAGTCTGCTGTGAGCTTCAGACCTGATAGCATGCCTGGTATCAAACATTGATGTGATAGCTATGTGTATTGCAGCCATTTTCAGCGATAGTGGTAGGACCTGCAGAACAGTGGGGTCCCTTGACGGGGGCTGCAGGCTTAAATGCATTGATCAATTCATGAACCAAATCTCCACTATTTATTATCAGTTAATTTAGTGTGTGCAGAGCCCATCCAATGTCTATATATATATATATATATATATATATATATATATTTTTTTTTTAAGTCTTTGGTTTTTAGTCATTAAATCCTAACTTTATATTAAAGTGATCATTCATAATCTAACCATGTAGGCTCCTATGTGGGTTGCCTCCTATTTGTGACTACAATACAATTCAGGTTTAATCCGTACTTGTCAGAACAAACCTGACCACACGATAATTAGTTCTCATGTGAGCTTGAGAGGGTGAGCAGCCAATTATGCATCATGTTAGTGTAGCGGCAGTTGGGTACTGATCCAGCTGGTGGGTCAAACAGTCTCACAGTCTCTCATTACATTATGCATAGCAGTCAGATATAAAAGTTGTTATTCCCAAGAAAGAAGCTCACTTCAAATACTGTCTTCTTTCCAAAGGAGTCCAATCACTTATAACACTCATATTTTATAAAGGCAAAGGACAATGTGCCTTATTTTAACTAAGTCTACTGGCCAAATTACATCTAAGGATTACAGAAATCTACCTTCAGAGTAACCTTATAAATATTTGAAATGACCTAGCCTGTACAATTTTCAGATTACTGTTGACTGAATAAGTTATAGCTCTCTATCCTAAATGCTGCTATGAATACTGCATTCCCTTCTACTTATGGCCCTTTGCAATTGCTGCTCCTGCAGCATAAAACTGGCTGAGAGTCACATTCTACACTTCATACATATATTACGTATCTGTTTTAAATATTAAGAGGCAGCATACTGAGAGAGAAATTGAAGGTAAACTTTAAAAATAATGTGAGTTTCTAGGGCATTTCATTACTATTGCATTAGAAAGGAAGAGGTTATTTGCAATAGAGAACTGTACATTTTATGGTTTGTTGCATTACACTGCAAACTGTTGATTGACAGTACAGTATAAGGGAAGTTTTAAACTTGATCTCAAACTTTCAGGGAACCTGATGGACTTCATCTATTGTGCTACTAAAGGAAGCACCACACCAGTGGTCTTCTAATTTTTGGAGTTCATTTAAGACCCTATTGCAATTTAACCCTGACAATAAGCATCTCTTATTGTGCTCAATAGCCCCCTTTTTATTTTCCCATTGCCCATTTTTCAGATTACCAGTGACATTTTCTGATTGGACATGGCCCATGGAAGCTGTGATGCTTCTCTTTGGGTTTGGATCCAGGCATAACTCCCACTTTAACTACCCCCTCTGACCCTGGGTACTGAACATAGTTTGAAACCCGGGTCAGACCCCCTTTATCACAGAATATTGGACCCGGGTTAATTGTGGGTCAATCACACTTTACCTGTGTTTGCTGCCTTCTGTGCTGCCACTGCCTCCTACCACCTGCTCAGCCTATTATAGCCAATCAGCAGCCTTTTAATAAATAAATAGCCCTGATCACACAATTCACACTGAAGACTGCCAGGGTTGGACAATGGTAGCGGACTTGAGACACACAAGACAGGTCAAGCCTTTCACTTACACAGCAGTATGCTCAGTGTGATAGGAGTATTAATTACTTATTGCTACTGGTTCAGATTATATTATATCTCTTGTCATTCATTTATTTGCATTCTATGATAGGGTGTGGACGGAAACGTGTACAGTGTCTAGGTGGACAGTCAATAGGTCGACACCAAAAAGTTGACATTTACAATTTTTACACTGACAAAATGTCGACATGCAAAAGGTCGCCATGAACCGGATACTCTGATGTCTGTACTGTACTTATTTGTACTTTCATTTTTCCGATAAAGAAAAGCATGTCCAACAGGGCCTGATGGGGCCTGATTTAGCCAAGGAAGCGGAGTATACACCTTCCCAATTGGCAGAAAACCATGTGAGAAAGGCTGTTTGCACAGGATAGGACAGTATGGGGTACTTGGTTGGATGCAGTGTAAATCCTGCATTCAGTTGGACAATATTCCATGTACAGTATGTGAGTTGCTATGGTCAGCACACGGAGACGCAGTTCGCTGTCACTCGGAGATGCAGTACAGAATGACGTTCATGGGGGTTTAATAAAGTTAACCATTAATAAATAGGCCCCTTAGCCTTTATTATCTATTACAGCAGTGTGTAATCTGCTTTCCATTATTGTATATGGAATGTAGAGAATTATGTAAATGCCACAGAAGTGTTGGAAATAATTTGATACTGGTATCTATTCACCTTTTGTCCTCATTATTTCAGTTTACCTTTTCTCCTATTTATCCATTGTTTAGCATACAGATATTACTTTTTCCTGTTACCCGCTATAATGAGATCCAGATGCTTCACACTAAACTATCTTTACAATGTTTGTGTTACAGCAAGTCACATTAACATAACCTCAATGACATAAGTTCCCTCCTAAAATCTAACTTCTGCTCGTGAGGGGCTTTCATTTTGTTACCACTATTTCTGCTTGTATTTACAGTTCTAACAATGAAATACAGATGCTTTTGGCATAATTTGCATTGTATGCTGGAGGAAGACGCACCTAAAGTGTATGAGGGGGTTAAAGGACAGTCAGCAGCTGCTTTAGAAGCAACAGACATGCCCCCGGTAGTGTTGCCATGGACACACCCTATCGTACCATTAACATGTTACATCTGGGACCATGCCCCCTCTACATGTATCTAGTGCAAGCTATGTTCACAGCTATATTTTATTTATGTGATGCCCTGGGGTGGTGGACTGGTTTGGGGGTGCCCTGCACCCCAGGCTTGAACCCCATAGTGCTAGGGACCTGCTCTATTGAGGTGACCTTAACATGGTGGGCAGGTACATATCTTTGGCCAAATGTATGCTAACAACCTCATAAATGAAATATAAAAGGAATACTTGTTAGCAGTAATGAGTGCATAGTGCACCTGCAAACCCCCTCTGTCTTGCATATAGCTGAAAATCTCAGCAAGGTAGCACCTCTCATTACAGGGTGTGCAGTCTAGGGCCCCCCTATTCCTATATGTCCATTTTGTAGTATGCTGAAACGCACATATAATGTAAAGTACGTGCAGCACATCACACCCTTGTAATTGCAGATTTTAGGCTGTGTCTTTATTATGTAAAATGGGCCAAACTATGTCAGGCCGAAGTAGCCAACACATGATTCAGATGGAGTACACTTGAGTAATGCATTGTACTCACTTATTTTATCATTTGGGTACCTCTTTATGTCCACTGGTGTGCAGGGTTGTGGTGACCATAGACACACTTAGCTCTGAAGAGGCTCTAGTCCAGTCTAAAACCTTTCCTACTAGTGCAAAACAATCACAATAGTGTGCAGGGTTGTGGTGACCATAGACACACTTAGCTCTGAAGAGGCTCTAGTCCAGTCTATAGCCTTTCCTACTAGTGCGAAACAATCACAATAGTGTGCAGGGTTGTGGTGACCATAGACACACTTCGCTCTGAAGAGGCTCTAGTCCAGTCTATAGCCTTTCCTACTAGTGCAAAACAATCACAATAGTGTGCAGGGTTGTGGTGACCATAGACACACTTCGCTCTGAAGAGGCTCTAGTCCAGTCTATAGCCTTTCCTACTAGTGCGAAACAATCACAATAGGAATTTAGCATCGTCATATGAAAACACCTGACTTGGGGGAATATTTATCAATGGTTGGAGAGAGAGAGAGAGACTGTACCAACCAATCAGTTTCTGTCATTGCACAGGTTGTAGTAGAAACAGGAGTTATAAGCAGATTGGTTGTTATGCGTAACATCACTTTATCTCTTTCCACAATTTCACAAATTACCCCCTTGGCCTGAAAAATCAAAGATAAAAGGAGTATTCAGTAAACAAATGTAAGCATAAAAAACAGGGAGTGTTTTCACAATGTATTTTTGTAGATCCATATTTTCCGATCAGGCTACTCTAGGAGCCACTGTTTTCCTCGGTCTGAAAAATTGTACAATTTCATTAGAAAACACATAGGTTGTGTGTTTTGTGTCAACAATTAAAAAACAAATCACGGACTTAATTTCGCCTGGCTGAGATGGATGGAAACAAAATCCTTGATAAGTGCCGAAATCGGGGCTGATTGGATAACCCAAGGCGGGTAAACTAGAATGGCTAGTTGAACAACGCCTTAAATCTACTATAATATACAGTTCAGTTTTACTGTTACTGATCATCTATAAATGTCTACTGTCTGATTGTGTGTCTCCGAAACACTGTCATCTATTGGCAGCGCGTGAAACGACATATTTTTCTCTCACACACATGCACAAACACAGAGGCAATCACAAGGTAGCAGACTAGCTTTCGAAGCATTTGCTTTGAGTGGGCTTACTAGTATAATTTAAGCAAAGTGTCTTTTCTATAAAAAAAAAAAATAAATTGTAGAATAATAATTTCTCAGTATTATATCCATGTCCCTTTTTACTTCAAATCCTACTCTGAAACATGAAAGTAGTCCACAGAATTGAGGGAATTCTGGTAGAAAAAAAACCTGAGGAGAAATAAAACACTGGAATTTCTGTGGGTGGAATTCTGTCAAGCAGAGTTAAATTAGGACAGATTTAATGAATTTATATTTATTTAAAACTGTTATTTTTAGCACTAAAATGTCAAATGTAAATGGATTCTGGAATGATGGTCTTCTTTTCGAGAGAGCATAATAACAAAGTCAATTTATCCCATGATATGGTCGATAGCACTGCCTGGTCTTCCTTTATTATACTATAAAACACAGGTTTTACTAAGAGGGGCTGTTATTCCCACACACAATGGAAGCTCTCGTTCATTTTTAACCTAATGTGTACTAGCATTTACAAATGTATTTGATAAACCTAGCATCTTGCAATGTTAGGGGAGGATGTTTAGAAATATTTTAGTAAAACTGCTGAACATAGAATTCCTGTGCTTCTTTTAGAGCATTGTTGTTTGTTTTTGTGTTGTATTCTTTTTGTGGTAACACATGTTCAAATTAGTCACGAAACCCTGGAATGAGCTACTCTATATTTGTATGGCACCTGCGTTTACCAGTGTTATTGTGTTCTCTCTGCCCACTCTTAAAATTAAAATGTGAGCTATAATTTACATTGTCCAGGCCTGTATGGTGTCTAGACTATAGTAGATTCTTTCCACCACTGCAGTGCCAAAGGGATTTTTTTTTTCTTTTAATTAAATTTTCATTACTGAGGGACTTTAGAAAAAAGTACATAAGCAAGGATAAGTTTCAGTATGTAGATGGTTTATCGTTGCATTGAATGGTTTAGATTTATTTTATGCCTAAAGGCCCCCCACACACTACTGCGACTTCTCCAAGGGGAGAAGTTGCAGCTGATCCCGCCTGAGCCGTCCGGCAGGATCGCATTCAATATGGTGCATGTGGTCTTTTTGCATGCGATATTTTGCATGCAATCCCATTCCTCGCTGCTGGTAGGCTGTCCGATTCGGGGGTCGGAACTACAAACAGGTCCCATCTCTGATCCAATGTGCACGGGACCATGTGTTGGATTGGATCTAATGTCAAACACATGTGGATGGCTACCGATTTCTAGGACCTTTCCGTCAGAATCTGGTGAAAAGTGACAAAATCGCACTAGTGTATGGCCAGCATTACTTTATTTCTTCTCAAATACATTTTAAGGATCTCGTTTTCTCCCAACGCATTTGTTTGGTAAAGGGCCAAGAGGTTTGGATATTATGGACTATGAAACAATCTTAACCCCTTCCCGACATATGACGTACATTTACGTCATATGTCGGTTGGGGGTGAATCAAGCCAGCTCACGGAGTGAGCTGGCTTGATAGAGAGCAGGTAATGGCTGTATATTACAGCCATGTCCCTGCTCTCACGGCCACGAGCGGCGAGTTCGCCGATCGCGGCCGTTTAACCCTTTAAGCGCCGCGGGCAAAGCGCCCGCAGTGCTTAAATAGCTGATCGGAGGGGGGGCGCCCCCCTCCGGCGCCGATCGGGGCCCCCCGCAGCGCGATCGGAGGGTGCCGATCGGTTGCCATGGTAGCCAGGGGTCTAATGTAGACCCCTGTGCTGTCCGTGTATTCATACCTATTACATCCTGCCTCAGGCAGGATGTAATAGGAAGTGCAAAAAATCACTACGTTCAGCCATAGAGCTCTATGGCTGAACCTAGTACAGGCGATCGCGCCCCCTAGTGGTCAAGTACACTAGGGGGCCTTGTAGTAAAAGTAAAAAAAAAAAAAAAATAAAGTTTAAAAATAAAAAAAAAATAATAAAATATTAAAAGTTCAAATCACCCCCCTTTCCCCATTTCCCAAATAAAAATAAATAAATAATAAAAAAAATAAACATATTTGGTATCGCCGCGTTCCTAAAAGTCCGATCTATTAAAATATAACATTAGTTATCCCGCACGGTTAAAGGCGTAAACGGAAAATAATCCCCAACGCCAAAACTACGCTTTTTGGTCGCATCGCCTACCCAAAAAAAAATAGCTAAAAGAGATCAGAAAGTCGCCCATATCCCATAATGGTATTAATTAAAAAGTACACTTCAGCCCGCAAAAAATGAGCCCTCACCCAGGTCCGTAGGTGGAAAAATAAAAAAGTTATAAGCCGCAGAACATGGCGACGCGACGCAAATTCGAAAAACCGTAACATTTTCTATTTTTTTTTTTAGTGGTAAAATGTAACGAAAACTATATAAGTTTGGTATTACCGGAATCGTAACGACCCATAGAATAAAGATAACCCATCATTTTAAACGAACTATGAATTTCAAAAAAACCGTAACCAGCGCAAAATTGTGGAATTGCGTTTTTTTTTTTTTTTACCCCACATTGAATTATTTCCTGATTCCCCAGAATATTATACGGTATAGTAAATGGTACCATTAGAAAGTACAACTTGTCCCGCAAAAAAAAAGCCCTCATGTGTCTATATAGCCGGAAAATTAAAAAAGTTACGCTTATTTGAACACAAGGAGGAAAAAAAAAAAAAAAATTACCTTAAAAGGCAATGTCGGGAAGGGGTTAAGCAAAGTAAATGCCCCTGTAGTGCACCTATCATATCACACACAGGGAAGCCAGCTATTTTGTGGTCAGAATTCATGAATGTGCAGTTACAGAGTTCTCCAGGAGACAGTTCCTTAACAATATGAAGCTTAAAGTGCCATAATGATGCAAATAGGGCTCAGTGACTGGATGTCACTTCCCTGACCTCCTGATGGGTTTGGTACACAGGGGTAGATGTATGAAGCAGTGATTAGGGAGAAGTGGCCCATTGTAACCAATCCGCTGCTCTGTATAATTTTATAGTATGCAAATTATAGTTGTTACTTCAGTGCTGATTGGTTGCCATGGCTCACTTCTCTCTGGCTCACTCCTACTCTCTTATCACTGCTTTATACATCTACCCCACAATATCAACAGTCAAGATGCTGACAGTGGCATTCCAGTGGTCAAAAGCCAGATGTATCCTGATGACTATCCCCAACTCACCACTGCTGCAGCATAACCCTATCTGACCCTTTCTTCAGTCTTACCTGAACTGTTCCCTCCCGCAGCCTAACCTTAGCTGCTCCCAGCAGCCTAACCCTAACCTCCTCCACTACAGCAGCTAATACATACTGCCATCTCTCCCATGATGTCCAGGAGACTGACAAATTGCGGCGTGTTCCCTATTCCTATTTCCACATTTTATTAAGGAGACAATCAATATGAATGTAATTTTTTATTACAGTGGCAATAATCACTTTTTTATTACAAATGTTATTTATGTCCATGACAACAGTTTTTATTTCAGGATAGGGGTGTCACGGCTATAGTGTCTGATTGAATCGGAGATGTAGCAGGAGAAATGGAGACAGACGACTTGAGGTTAAAGCTTGCAGGTTTTATGTAATTCTTCCTCATAAAGAATACAAACCAACTTAGAAATATACAATACAAGGATCTAGAGAAATAACAACAGCCTTAAACTTCAGGACTGAGAATAAATAATAACAACAAGGTGTAATACGTACTAGAGCAACAATTCCTTTGACTTGGGGAAAAAAAAAAACTTGAATAGGAACTTTAATCATGATAGCTCAAACTTAAAGCATAGTCTCTGAGATACTCGGCTTTGGAAAAATAAAGACAACTTGGACCCCTTCAGTGGTGTGTTTTTTTTTTTTGGGGGGGGGGGGAGCGCTCCCCACTGGGCGAGTTTTTTTAAGGGGAGCGCTCCCTTAAAAAAACAAACACCACAACCTCCCCAGGTCCAGGCAGCGCCGCTGCACTGTCAATCAGCGGCTGCCGCGTCCCTTGTCATAAGCCGGCACCGGGGACTTCAATAAGAAACCCGGAGGGGAGAAGGCAGGGAGGAGACGGCGCCACAGAGGGGAGGGAGCCGGGCAGCGGACAGAGGTAGCACTGGTTTCTCCACTTGTGCAGATGGAGTTAACACCAAGAGGGGAGATGATATCCTCAGCAGGTGTAGCAAGAAAGGACCTCAGATGAAAGCTGTGGCAGGCTGAGCAGAGTAACCAGCATAGGCCTAAGGGAATCTGCAGGCTCCAGGTAGTGCACGGATGGAAAGACACTTTGGACTGACAGCTTTCTGGTCACAGAAGCCAGGCTAAATAACCAGCACTCACATTCTATAGGCTGAGAGTCAGGAAGCACAGGAAAGGAGTGCAGACTTGGCAATGGTACATTTGCCCATATCCATGATGGCAGCGCCAGGACCAGAAACCAAACCACAATACTCCTGCATGCCGCTGTGACTAGGCCCCTGCCGAGATCACCAACCTCCAACATGGCATCAGACCCTCATCCAGCGCAATGCACCTGCCGGCAGTGGTGACGAGTGACCGTGACAGGGGGTGTTGCATGACCAGGTGCATGCTGGTACTCGCTGTGCCACCGATGTACACTAGCAGATCTAATAGCTGCTCCTAATCGCTGAGTCCTAATCAGGTATATGCCACACAGACAGAGTGAAATCCCACCCCTTGCAAATCTGAAAATTGTTTAGCCCAGCTGGATCGGCGTTCAGCTGCAAATCCATTCACAAGTCGCTCATCACTGAATGATTTTTCCACTGTGTGCAGTCTCTGCATAGCCCAGGACTTACCCGGTGGCTGCGATAGAAACATCGGAATGGGGCCAGAGCTGACATCACACTTAGGGTGGCCAATCCCGGCATCTGGATTGGCGGGATCCCGGGATTTGGCCTGTAAAACACCGGGACTTCAATCGCGGGATTGGAGTTTGAAATCCCGGGTTTTCAGGATTAGACTGCTCATGCGCAGTCTAATGCCAGGCAGCTGTCTGCCGGACAGTGTGGCTCTGCGCAGCGTGCCAATGTCAGAGGTCATGCTACGCAGGCCACACAACAGCTGCCACCTCGTTCTGTGTACGGTGTGCACCGCGCTGACCTCCAGCCGCCGTCTCCATGAGACCGCCCACCCACACAGGCTGCCTGCATTTCACTCTTCATGGACCCCCGTACCATCGCCCGATGCCACCTGCCCAGGCTCCATCCTCCCGCCTACCCACTCAGACTGCATCTGCCCAGTTCCATTGCCCACCCGTCCGGCCACACCGCACCTGTGAGTAAATATGCGGGTGGCCGGGGCGGGTTTTTGTATTTGTGTTTTTTTGTATTAGGGAAGCCAATCCTGGGATCCGAATTCCGGGATTGAAAAAATTCCCCCGGGATTGGCATCCCTAATCCCACTCCTCCTCAAATGTCTGGGCACACCTGTCTTTTCTGTGACACTCCCAGAAATCGGGCGATTACCACACACAAATAACGGGCAAAAACCAAATGCATTTTAGTAACTCACCCCGAGAACTCAGAATTCTGATTTTCCTAGCATTAATACTCTTCATGTGACTTGACAACTGAGTCATTAGTTGGAAAATGAGCCAAATGCACGTTAATGGATTTAACCTCTGATTATTTTTTCCTTGTACATAACACAGGAGAAAGAGTTGCGGGACACTGTTTTATGTTATAACAAGGCTAGCAGCAAAATGAATTTTCCTTGCTGCCTCATTACCTGATCTCTATCTGGTATAATATGTTGCAGGCCACGCCTCCAGTGATGTCATACTAATCCCATAATGATATTGCTTGTCATTAGGCCATGCCTCCAAGCTATGGTATTGTAAAAAGATTAGCATGCCTTTAATAGCTTGGCAGGAGAGTTCTGGGAAGAGATAAAGCCATTACAGGCAACATAAATCAAATAATGTAAGTGTACTAAATGGTGACATCTCCCGCTGACTTACTAGCATCTTAGAAACTAGATAAAACCCTGTAATGAGAATATTTTTTTATGTTGCTATATCCCTGAATACTTATAGTAGACAAATATAAAAGGGAAAAAAATAATTTTGTTGTCATTTGAATGTATTTGACAATTAAAGATATCCTGTGAATGTTTAAAAAGTTACTGTAATCTCAATGTACTAGTTTTCTTTCTATATTCATTAGAGTGATAATAGGGAATGCTTAATTAAAGCTGATTAGGGATTTTTTAACCCCATTCCCCATATTGCTAATAAATGGCATGCATGGCTTAGTGGTAGCGGTATCACAAACTTTGGAACATACTTACCTATTATGTTCTGCAGTTCGAAGGTGGCCATTGTGGAGGGTGGGCAAACAATATGGCTCCCCCCCCCCCCCCCCAAGGCGCAATACCACAAATCCTAGCATCTCACTGTGGTGTTGGAGCCATGATGTGTTTCGCTGAGAAGTGTGGCCTGACCTTTCAATAGGGATGTGAGATGATAAAAAGGGATCCTCCTTTATAGATTTGCTGAAGCCAATAAAAAATAAAACCGCTTACAAAAAGAATTGCTTCTATATTTACAAGCATATAAATAATAAAATGTGGCCATCTGGGCTACTTTGTACATGGGTGTGCTGTCACTGCTAGCTGATGGTCTGTGCGTTACCATGCACCTGCAATTTAAGGGCCACTGCTTGCCGTATATCGGTATTGTTGATTTGATCGGTCACAGTAGCGGTCACAGAGATCAATAGTGTGTTTTCTATGGCTTTATTGTAGCATCCTGCTGTACCGGTGGTGATTATATGCTACTTCAAGGTGCTTTGCAAGGGGAGCGCATCTTTGGCCAGAGCTTTGCTGTAAATAGACATAGCACTAAGACATTAGTATTTGGTGTATGCAATGTAAATGATTGATATTGCACAGTGTATTTCTGCTGGTGAATAATTTGCTATTCTTAGTACTTCTTCAGACAAGTACTTTAAATTAATTTGCGCGCACCATGTTCCAACATGCAAGCAGACCACTCTGAAAATAATAATGCATATGAATAGGTCAGAGAAAATTCTGACAGGTCGTTTAGACCGCTGACAATGTGAGTAATAGAAGCAGGGGGAGATGTATCACACGGTCTATAGAGGACAAGGAGAAATTCCCCACAGCAACCAATCGGCTTCTACCTGTCATATTATAATATGCACTAGATAAATGTGAGTGAGAAGCTGATTGGATTCTATGGTAAATTTATCCAGCCGGTTTACATTAAAAGATTTAGGGGGTTATTCAGATTCACTTGGAAAGGCACAATCACTCTCTAGTGGATAAAACCATATGCATCTCAGGTGGGGCTGATGTAACATGTGCAGAGAGAGTTAGATTTGGGTGGGGGGTGTACTTCAAACTTATATCTATATTGCAGTGTAAAAATAAAGCAGCCAGTATTTACCCTATACAGAAACAATAAAACACCCAAATCTTACTCTTTCTGCACATGTTACATCAGCCCCACCTGCAGTGCATATGGTTTTGTCCATTAGAGAGTGATTGTGCCTTTCCGAGTGAAACAGAATAACCCCCTTGATACACACCCTTACAGTTTTGGTGATGGCTAGATTGTCAACGCAGGTGGCTTGTGTGGCATTCCATTTGGAGTAAGATATAGAATTGTTTTTTTACATGAAATCACTTGTACCCTTCTCCACAAATTGGGATAGAATCATAAAAAAATACAGCACAGTAAACACATATCATCTCTCTTTCTATCTCTCTATATATAGGTCTAGTGTCCTTTGGGTGTCTCCGAAACACTGCCATCTGTTGGCAGCGAGTGAAACTACATCTTTCTCTCTTACACATGCCTGAACACAGAGGCAATCACATGGAAGATTACTTGTTTTTAAAGCATTTGCTTTAAGCGGGCTTACTAGTTGTATAATATCTGTAGATGGAGAGTTGGGATAAAAACATTGAAGCAGTCAAATATTTTTCATCTTAATTATTACATAATCAGAGGCTTAATGAGATTTCCTGATTAATGAGTCTGTTTAGTATCTCATGAGACATACTGGTTGTTAGTATTAAGATGCAGTATGATTAGCTAATCGCTGCAGATTTTAGCATATTATATTTGGATGCTACAGATGCAAATGGTTCTGTAGCATCCATTCCATTGTGCTCTGTGAAATCCAGAGATCACGGCAGTGTGGAGTATATAAAGCCGCTGAGTCCAGCTACTTGGGGCCCATGCTGTGCTTGACGAATGACAGTTTGTGAAGTGAATTGCGGATTTGCACCTACATCTAATAGCTGCTATATTACCTGACTCCAACTATGCTTTTCTGTGATTAGAATCTTGCTAGGCCGGGAAAGAAGACTGTACGCTTGCCTGGGGAAGGACTAATAGGACTGAATAAAAATGCCTTGACTAGTGCTGGACAAAATTTTGTCGCAGCATAAATAAGATTAATCATATATAAAATTAAATTACTTTCTAAGGTCACTATTTGTAAATAAGAAATGTTCTCAAACACTTCTGCAAAAGTCTGAATTCAGAAGGGGAAAATGGTGATAAACAATGGCTTAGATCAGCGGTTCCTAACCTTTTTTCTATTCTATACCCCTTAATCAGGTTTTTCCTTTACAAGTGCCCCCTCCTTTCAATGGACCTTATTCTGGTCCATGCGCACCGGTGCGCAATGTTTTACAACTGCGCATGTGAATTTGCTGTGTGCGAGCGCCCATGCCCTGCGCTTCCTCCACCCATGTCAGTGTAGGGCAGATGATTGCTGATGTCTGAGGTCCGTGCAGGAAGCTTCCAGAGGATCGCTGGTCTGGCAAAAGCACAAGGAGATGCTGATGATGCTGCACACGGAACCGGAAGTGACGCAACATGGTTCATCTCTATGGCAATGGTAGACTACTTCTTCCGCCATTACCAATATTATTTTCAAGTACCCCCAACCGGTCTGCAGAGTACCCCAGGTTGGGAACCACTGACTCATCCCCGTATTGGGATACCTTTACCCACACCTTATATTAACCCTAAATAAAGCAACGGTGCTTTGATTATATTGACTCACTTCCTATCATTTCTGATCAATACAAACTACTGTTAATTCCTATCACTCAATACTACACAGGGTTTACAAAAAGACAGGTCTCTGCACCCAGGCAGAATCTTGTTAGAAGGAGAGCGCATAGTATACTTCGTTTGTCACAACCACTGGCTTAGATTACAAAATACAGCTTTGCATGACCATACATATGTTTGATTATATTTTACAGTATGTTAATGGACATTCATTATTTTTAAGCTCTTCTACCCCTTATAAGAGCAATGAGTTATGCCTGTAGTATACAGGGTGAGGATACTGGTTGTGCTGGCAGATGTGTCATTTTGAATTGAGCTCTTTTTAAAGTCTTTCCTTTTTAGCATTCTATCAGTGAGCCCGGCACTACGCTCTGCATGAGGCTAAAGTAACTGTAGCTATCCTCAATGGGAAAAAAGGTTACACATTGTACTTGAAAACACAGAGCAAATGCTAAGCCAAAGTTCAATGAGGCAGGAAAGTCAGCGTTTAGCCTTAGTGAAATGGGAATTGTCAAAGCCACAGAGGAACAATTGACAGACGGCAATAGACAAAGCCCATGTCATTCTCTCCTCAAGCCTACACTGCACTCTGATAATTGGCTTCTCTAGAGGAAGGCCAGTCCCTGAAGCTGTTATATTCGTTCAAGTATATACAGTATTTGATTGATTTTTCTGGTTAAATAGCTAGTAATTGCCAATATGTGATATTAGGAAAGTGTAAAATAAGGTTACAGCATAAGTCAAACAAAAATCAGATGAGATTTCTGTAAAACAGTGATATGTACTTCAAAGGCCTTATGACAGGTTGATGTGACATCAACCAAAATGCACCTCATAATCCTCTCACACCAACCTAATATTTACTAGTGGGTGCCCCAACAAATCTGTCCTAGCAGCGATCTCCTCCTGTACCTCGCTGTCATATTCAACTAACAGCCTCCAAATCAGCCAGCATCAGGTATATCTGCCCCCTCACCCCTCCTCAAATTAATCTAAACTGCTATGAGGCTACTATTATTTCTTAATAGATCCCACCAATGAATTGATATTTCATATCCACTGTTAATTGATCATTTCTCCTAGGTCCTATAAATTAAAAGCTCAGCTCCCCCCACACCATTACATTAGATGATTAGCCACAAGAATTCCATTAATTTAATAGCTTAGTCTCTCCCTGACTCCATTAAATTATTAACCCCCAGCTTGCCATTACAAGAATAGCTAAATCCCATTTCAATTAAAGATTAACCCTCACCACACAAAATAAAATAGCCTAGTACCATTTACATTAAACTTTTAACCCCCCCCCCCCCCAAGGGTTTGTATTATGGGGGGTATTCGATCCCCGCCGCTATTTCCAACAGGGGATATAATGGTGGGCACCTATTCAATGCTGTCTTTCCCGACAGCATTGAACAGGCATCTTGGCAAAACAAGCAGGACTTTAAAAGCAGTCAGGGTCGTTTTGCCAAGAACGGCCATGGATTGTTGAGCTCACGAACAGATCTTGACAATCCATGGCAGTTACTCACGGCCACGCCTCCTTTTCGGCACTCGGCAGGCGGGACATTTAATCCCATCTGCCGAGAAGCAGTCGAGCGGGCCGAGAACGGGACTGGGTTCGACTGTCGGGCAGGCCCGTCAGTCATGACCTGGGATTGAATACCCCCATAAGACTAAGGGGGGCCAGGGGCACTTAACACAGGGGAGATACAAGGGAAGGGAGGTTGTATATAATTTTGTGCATACCTCCCAACGTGACCCATTCCAGAAGGAACAAAATGCTCTACACCAGGTCTTCCCTCTTAATATATGATTGGAGTCACCTGTCTTGAACTAGCTAATTGATAAAGGAATTTCAAAACAGGTGATTGCAATCATTCATGTATATTTAATGCAAACCAATGGTGTATATTAGATTTAAAGTAAAAGTTTAATAATGATACTGTTTATAGCTCTACTATGATATGATAAACTATGATAACGTTGTATTCTAGTGGAACAAAGACACGTTCATTTGAAAATACACATAGAATGAAATTTATAATTGAACTTGTCATATGCAAGAAGATCTGCAGCCTCTGTGCTTTACACCTAGGGGCAGAACGGGGAGTACTGTGTGTGCGTAGACCCAAATTCTCTCACTAGATAACAGACGGGGAGGAGAAGCTGGAAGCCCTGGGTCACTAATACCCCTTTCACATTCCTGGGTTGGGACCGGGAACAACCCGGGACTAGCTATGGTGTGAAAGGTTCCAGGGACAAATTCCTGGGTTAATTTGCCGGCAATTCAACCCTGCTAGGTAGCAGGGTTGCTCCCGGGTCCTTCCAGGGTTACTGGCTGGTGTGAAAGGTGCAGGGACATGTCCCTGCTTCCCGTGTTGCCTCTGCTAGTGCTGATTTGCTAGCAGGGCAACTTCCTGTTGTGGTGGATACTCACAGACATGCCAGAGGCAAATTACAGCGTGCAGGGAGATACTGTGCATGTTCTGTAGCACCACAGACCCCAGAAGTTCATTTTAACCGCTGAAAGCCTGCAATGTGTGCCATGTCTTGGACAAATGAGGAGGTGAGAGAGCTATTAATCATTAGAGGGGAAGATGCATTCATATGCCTTTTAATTTGTTTTATACAAGTAAACAAAGGCTGAAACACTACAAATGTTTTGTGTCTTAATTATTAATAATCAATAATCTAATGTGAGCCTAAAAAAGCCCATTTTCAATGCTATTCTCATAGAAATGCAGGGTAATACCTGGATCAGTGTGAAAGGTGCCGACCCGGGTTGTCCCTGCTTCAAAAGCATGTGTGAATGGGTCCCAACCCGGGAATGTCCCTGCTTGTCCCGGGAATGTAATTCCCGGGTTTGTCTCTGCATTTCTGGTGTGAAAGGGGTATAACAGTTCTCACCCCCCTCCTATCTCTCCACTACTCGGGAAGCTCCATCGGTAGCTCATAAAACCTGATACTCCTCTGTCACTGCAGAACATACTGCGTCCATTCTGACAGAATTGTTCTGCTGCTGCATAAGATGGAGGGCCCCTGGCAAATAGAGTCTCGGGGTACAGCAACCTCTCCTAAACCTAGCTATGTCCACACTACTACAAACTTCCCTCTGCAGGCTCAACCTAACCCTCTTTCCCAGTAGCTTAACCCTAACACTCCTCACTAGTGCCTAGCCCCAAACCCCGAACCCACAGCCTAACTCAAACCCTCCCTCCTAACCATGTTAGGACAAGGGTTTATCTCAGCAAGTGCCAACATGTTTGTATTCACATTTAATGCAAAGTATATTAAAGGATAGCTGACTTAAATGGAGTGGATAAGTTGGATCACACTGTATTTTAAGGTTCTTATGGAATTTGAGGATTTACAGTGGAATATTTTACTGTACAGTGACCTGGAGAAGACCTGACGGTGTTTGGGAAGCTGTAATGTGTGCGGCGGGAGTGGGCCCAGGAGAGAACATTAGAGTCTGAAGCTCGACACAGAGGCTAAATTGATCAATTAACATACATAGCATATTAAGTTACAAGCTCTTTCAAGGATGATCGAAGAAACGAAAGGTCTCCTTTTTTGCTTAAGGCCCAATAATTATTGCACTTATCATATAATCTTATTATGCTGCTTAATTGCAACATAATATAATAAGCAAAACTTCAACCCTTGTTTTTACAGGTTCTCTTTAATACCCCTTTTACACCAAAAACCCTGGTCGGACCCTGGTCTTTGAATGCTGGAGTATCCAGGGTCTGACCCTGCTTTATACCCCATTTACACAGCACTTTGACCTGGGTCGGACCTGGGTCTGCACCATTTACACTGAACCTGGGTCAGCCCTGCCTTAAATAATATTTTATATATATATTTATAGAAAAATATATATATATATATATATATATATAGAAATATATATATATATATATATATATATAGAAATATATAATATATAGAAATATAATATATATATATATATATCAGGGCTGACCCAGGTTAAGTGTTTTTTTTTTTTTTTTAAGGTGCTGGGGGTGCCGGAGGGTACCTGTCCTGCCTGCTGTGCTTGGTGTACCTGGGGGTACCGGGGTGCTGGGGGGTGCAAGGGGTGCTGAAGGTACCTGTCCTGTCTGCGGTCGGATCTCAGCGGAGAAGATGATGTGCGCCGTTGCTGTACCACCCCCCCCCCTCCCCGGCAGACGGTCCCTGCGGCGTGCGGCGTATGGAGTGTCAGTGGCGGGGGTCCCTCTGGCGCATGGGAACTAGTACTAGTTCCTATGCGCTGGAGGGACCGCCGATACTGACACTCCATACGCCGCAGGGACCGGCTGCCGGATGCGGGCGGGGGGGGGGGGGGGTGATACAGCAGCGGCGCACATCATCTTCTCCGCTGAGATCCGACCGCAGGCAGGACAGGTACCCCCAGCACCCCTAGCACCCCCGTACCCCCAGCACAGCAGGCTGACAGGTACCCCCCTCTCCTCAGCAGCCGCAGGGACCCCCCTCCTCCCGCAGCAGCTGGGAACATCTTCCCCAGCGCTGCACGCTGTGGACCCGCTGCGGGTGCCTGCACCCGCAGCGGGACCATTTACACCGACATTTACACGGGTCCTATCCGTGTTCTACCCAGGTCAGGACCTGGGTAGAGGACCCGTGTAAATGGAAACGGATACCCCCCATTTACACCGCCGCGGATCCGGGTCTGACCCGCCGCTGACCCGGATTTTTCGGCGGTGTAAAAGGGGTATTATGAACATCAGAGACTTTTAGTGATTTGCAGGAGTGACTACAAATATATAAAGTGGAAATACTCCCAAAAGTACTGTACATTAAGGTCAAACGATCTCTCCGTTACCATCGTTAATGCCATTTTCTTGTAGGCAGGAATTCACAGGGCCTTATCTCTAAGTGATTTCATGAGACAATAAATTGGGCAAAGAGGTATCCGATCAAGCATGGAACATAGATAACTCCTGGATGAAAGTCAATACAATATTTTCTAATGCTGAATGCTATATTACTGGCATCCTACCTCCACATCGGCCAATTCAGCAGACTTGCTTGTTTTCTCTATCTCTGCCATTCTTTCTTACTGAAATGGGCATTTCCAAATGAATGTGGCCCATGCATCACGAAGCAGTCATCACAATCCTGCATTGTGCTGATGATTGTGTTTGAAATAAAAATCACCAAAATCTAACATATTGTAAATTCTTGATTCACCAATTTCCAAAAAAAGATTTTTTACATGTGTTTTGCCATCAGAGTTCGCTAGTCAGCAAATTCAAATTCCAATCATAAATCCGATTGCTCATCAGGTATTGTCACAATTGATAAATGGGCTTCTTAACAGTTGTGTTAATCCCCTTCAGAAATTTCCATCACTTTTTTTGGAGGTGATGTATAACAAAACTGCTGTCTGAAACTAACAAACAGAACAAATTTTGGTAAATCCTGTATACCTGTAAGTAGTATTAAGTTGAGTAAAAGTTTTCATTATTCATTTTTTGGTTTTAGATATTTATTTAGGTTTTCCTAATATATAAAAAGCCTCTCCACTTGCAGTAATATTTGTGAGACCTCCTGGAGTCTGTTCCCTTGTGTGACAGGGATGTACTGTATCCAGGGCTATTTTTGTGCAGGCTCCAGCAGGAACTGTGGCCCTTATTCAAGTTCACTCTTTCAGACAAAATATTTCTTAGATGGACAAAACCATCTGCACTGCAGGTGAGGCAGGTGTAAAACCCCACCCAAATCTAATTATCTCTGCACAAGTAACACCTGCCTCACCTGCAGTGCACATGGTTTTGTCCATCTAAGAAATATTTTGTCTGAAAGAGTGAACTAGAATAAGGGCCTCAGTTCCTGCTGGAGCCTGCACAAAAATAGCCCTGACTGTATCAGTGTGGTGTTTGTTCCCCTGTGTGATGGGAATGCACCAGTGTGACAGTGTCTGTTCCCATGTATGATGGGGATGAAATGGATCAGTGTGGTGTATGTTCCCTTGTGTGATGGGAATGCACCAGTGTGACAGTGTCTGTTCCCTTGTATGATGGGGATGAACTGTATCAGTGTGGTGTCTGTTCCCTTGTGTGATGGTAATGCACCAGTGTGGGGTCTGTTCGGTTGTGTGACAGGGGTGTACTGGCACAGTGTCTGTTCCCTTGTATGAAGGGGATGTACCAGTGCAGTGTCTGTTCCCTTGTGTGATGGGAATGCACCAGTGAGGCGTCTGTTCAGTTGGGTGACGGGTGTACTGGCGCAGTGTCTGTTCCTTCTATAAAGGGGATGTACCAGGGCAGTGTCTGTTCCCTTGAATTCAATTCACCATGATGGATGGGATGTGCTGTTCCGAATGGCGCATCGCATGTGTCGGCATTTTCCCTCAAACCCCATACCATATATGGCCAATATTATCGGGAATCTCAATGATGCCTGGTGGCCCATAGCAATTAATGTAAATCCCCTCATGCATATCCATAAAGTCTATAGTAGATACACATTGTAGAAATAGATTTCTTATTTTCCATGCTCATCTGACATTTAATGTAAATAAGACGGTGCCGGTAGTTGATCAACTATGAAATCATAGCTGAAGAAGCAAAGGTCAAGATAAACCACAAAGGCTTGGCAGAAACTGGCAATCTGATGTCACAACCTTCAAATGATACTTGAAGGCACTTAATGCACCACCTGAGAGATCCCTGGAGAGGATAAAGAAGAGGTGCATTCAGGCTGTGTGGAAGTGCAGTGAATGGAATTTGGAAGGTTGGTCCTCAGTTCCAGGAATCCAGAAGAGCTTAGTAGAAAAGAAAACGTCATAATTCTATTAATTACATTATATCATTATTGTAGCTTCAGGTTTTTTTTTAAATATGAGAACAGGCATATGATTGGATGTTATGAATAACAATACATTTTTCCAGTGCACCAGTTTCCATAAAGAGCCTCAGTTATTTTACTCATTTATTCCACAGAGATAGGTAACTCATATGTTCATTGTAAACTGCGACCGTTCCAAGAATTAAAAACAAATATTCACATTACATATGTATTATTATAACAAATCTTATTTCATAGGCTCTTGCCAAGAAGCACTTATTAATATGTCCAGGGCTGTACTTTGATTAATTGCTAAGAAGATTTTTTTACCCTGTGCTAAAGTCAGATCCAATATTTGTATCTATTTTAAGAGCCCATTACAGCTCTGTTTCCTTGCCATGTTGCACAGTATGCGTAATCTCCAGCTCTTCTCTCCTTGTGTTAAACAGTAAACAATAAAGCTGTATTTCTTGTCTTATGTACGCCAAGTCCAGAATTCATAATTACATGTTTAGAGTAGATTGGATATACAAATTGTTTCTACAATTAAAATTAAATTCTAAGGCTTTTGACCATATATAAGCATGAAGCAGTTTTGCACAAAGAACCTATTGCACTACAGGAGTGATTCAACACTGCTCAATAAGCAGCAGTCACTCGCTGCTTAATGATGCCCCCCGATGAAACCCCTTGGTACCATGCGAGGGAATGAGTTCGCTTACACATCCCCTTGCATGCATTTCGCTAGCAGGAGAAATCATTCAATGGTCGCCGACCATCAAATGAGTTCTCCTGCCTAGCTAGGCTGAAGACTGTTTGGACGGCTGATGTCAGTGGCAATGATACAATTGTTTCTGCCGATGGGAGTGCTAACATCATTTCTGGGCAAGCAAGTATGCACTAAAATAAAATGCTGAACCCTTTGGCCACTTTCAAGGTTTCTGAAAAAAACATCATGTAGGATAGCGCATCACTGATGCCCTTCGTGTAGTTCTGTCACGCATCAATCAGAGCATAATAAAATTGAACTATAAATTATCAAAGCAGGTTCAAGAAAAAATCTCCAGCCATTGAAAGGGAATATTTATATCCTGTAACACTATATGAGGTACCCTCTTGATGTATCCGGAAGGCAATGTAACGTTAGCTACTAATTAATGACTCCACTGCTAATACACTTTCAGCTTGAGAAAACACATCTTTCAACTTAGAATAACACAAAACATATCAGTTTTCAAATGCATGATTTCACATAATTAAACCATGCAGGCATTAACAACCTCAAACAAAAGCAGAAATAAAAAGTGCACAGTGATGGTCCAACAATTAATTCATTTCTTTGTTTAACACCGCCGATCATTTCAAGTTCCTTTTTTTGTTTCAAAAAAGGAATGTTGAGGATTACATATATAATTGGAGTACCGTGCTATCACTTCAGTTTCCTCAAAATGTGGTATGCTTTAATAACCCCAACGAGTAGTTATGTTAGATCTCTATAGATAACAAACTCATTATATAACCTTATTTAAAAAACTTAAGCAGTTTAATTTGGCTGGTGATTCTTACAGCTTATTAAACTTGTATGTAAAAACATCAGTAAATCATCAATTAACATTTGGAAAGGCAGAGTGCATAAACTCCAAAAATAAAGACTTGCACGAACCCCCCTGTCTATCAGAACAGTCCTGTGAGGTGTCCTAGTGGCTGTTGTAGCGGAGATTACCAATGTCCGTGTCAAGAGAGATATCACCTGCCAGACATATATAAAGATGGAGCAGGCACAATTCGTACCCTCATTCTGAAACCCAAATCTGTCCTGAATGAGTCTGTGGCCCAACACAGGGGTGTAGCTAGAACTTTGTACACCCAGTAGCAACATTTTGAAGGGGTACTTATATCCTTAAGGTTCTAGAGTCACCTCTGTTAAAAAGTTGGTAATTTTCTGCATCATAATAGTGCCCTAGTTCAGTGGTTATCTACCTCGGTCCTCAAGGACCCCCAACAGTGCACGTTTTCCAGGTCACCTGGCAGGTGCACAGGTGCACTCGTTATTCACTGAAACATTTTAAAAGATCACAGGTGGGGCTGATTATTTCACCTGTGATTCAGTGAGGAGACCTGGAAAATGTGCACTGTTGGGGGTCCTTGAGGACTGAGGTTGAGAATCACTGGTTGAGGTTGAGAAAAGTACTAGTTGATTTTATGAACCATAGTAGTGCCTTAATTAATGTTGTGCTCTATAGAAGTACCCTTGTTTATTTTATGAACAATAGTAGTGCCCTACTTCATGTAAGATTAGATGTATTAGCCATATTTCTAGTCCTGGAGGCCACTATAATAAACAAACCAACATATGTGATTTGTGCATAATCTAGTGCTATCCAAGACTTGACATGTCAAAGTATTTCATCATTATTGAGCCAGGACTGATCGGTTACTGGTCTGATTTAATAACAGGTAGAGCAATGTTGGTTGCCATGACTAGTGTTCATTCTAGCACCCGCAATCTTTAAAAACCCATGCAGTTCCTCTTCCCTGCATGGGGTGTCGCTGTCTGCTGTAGTGCTTCTAGCAGTGTGGTCTGTATATCAGCAATGATTTGCAAACAAGACCTTTGCTAGGAATACCACAGCAGACAGCGACACCCCAGGCAGGGAAGAGGAACTGCATGGGTTTTCAAAGATAACGAGTGCTAGAATGAATAATACATGACTAGCACAAAATCTCTTTAATATGGGTATGTGACATCAACGACACCTGTGATCAGGCCAGAGGTATTTCTGCCAGTATCCCTATATTGCGTTTGATGAACAAGATAGGATAGATACCGCAAATGAGCATTAAACCTTTAAGTGCCAATATCGCTGAGAGATGTGCAAAATATCTGCTAAAAATGCCAGCATCGCTCACATTTGTTATATAAATTCAAATAAAAAATGTCTAAAAAAAAAGATTATATTTCCTATAAAAGGTAAACATTACAGGTCATTATTAAGATTAACAATGTTTGCTCTGCAATTTTCACACCTATTTTGACAAAATCACTTCGCACTCATAGAGTTTCATGTTTCAGGATAAAAAGACTACATACGTGTAATTGACCTAGATACACTCACATCATTTGTGCTCATTCTATAGGACTATGCAGAGATTTTTTGGTTACTGCAATATAAAAAGATTATAAAATATGTCACTGTCATTATCAATTAGTGCTAATGGTATATTGGAGCAGTCACTGATTACACACAATTAGGAAGTCCATCACATCTTATCTTTCGTTAAACCTAGCAGCATGACGTTAATGAGAAAGATTCTTTTAGCATCCTTGGAATCAAACATTATATATAGAAAATTGCAACCAGTATATAATAAGTATATAATAAGCCTGAACTCTAACCCTGACTTGCTATAAGTATAATTACTCTTTGTTGTGTACAAATGACATTGCGAGTGGTTTGATATTATACACCTGTCTGAGTAGCTTTCCAGTGTATTTGTTGTTTTTGTTGTGTCCTTGGCAGGTGTAGGTTGGTAAAACCAGTGTTGAGTTCAAAAAAAAAGAATGGGCAAACACGGGTCTAACGTTTATTGCGGCGTTAAAGACATCATCACAAAATGGTCCATCCATTATCATTTTTTTGCATTTTTCAGTCTTTGGTAAAAACCGTATTCCCAGCAAAACCAACAGTTTCTAAAGAGATACAACTTTCATTTGGCAACATATTGGATCTTTTTTTATTCCATGGGCATTCCAGAAGACATATAAACTTATTTTATTCCCCTTCCACAGCTACCATATTTTAAAAACATCTCTGCCCCATAGAACTACCCCAGCAGCTAATTCCTTGCTCTTCCGAGGATACAAAATATTTAAACTTTTAACTCACAGCTAACCTAAATGCAACAATCTTGTATCTTCCATATAGCTTAGGACTTGTGAAGAAGACAGTTTTTATTTTTGGCTTCTACTGTTTTTTATTTCCGTCTCCTTTAAAATACATTTTGGCAAGCACAGAAATTATATATATATATATATATATATATATATATATATATATTATATTTTAATTTACATTTATGTTCTTGGTTTAAAAAGGACCAATAATATATAATAGGGCACATGAGTTCCACGTATGTGCTGATAATTCGGTCTTGCACTGCCATTATCAGCACATAGTTAAACAAATGCCATTCAAAAAGAATCATGGCAAAAAAATAGGCATCGCAAGACAACGATTTGTGATATCTAGAAAATGTATAAAACCATTGGTCTACATAATAATCAGGTCAGGTATTGACATGGTAAGCTGATATACACAATGAAAGATACACTAATTGAAAAACAAATAGATAATCATTAAGGAAAGCGCTAAACAACCCCCCCCCCCACCCCCACCCCCCCCCCCCCCCCCCAAAAAAAAAAAAAAACTACAGAAACATTTCTAATATCACCGACAGCTTAACATCTTCACAATGTGGAGGAATGGACACTCCTAAATCAGAGAACCAAGTCCCATTCATCTACTATAAACAAAGTGACTTTATGGGGACAAACTCAGCTACTGTATAGCCAATGCAAGAGACAAAGCAAGCCATTGTGGTATGTATACTATCACACATCAGTATAATTAAGTAGCTGCTGGCAAAAACACATGAGATATCTAGAAATAAAATGATAGAATATACAGAGTACAGGCTCTTCATGTTCAAAGTAACCAAAGGAGAACTGGTACATTCATCAGCTGCCAACTTAAAATGTACCCTGCTGTGTGTTTGTAAACTTCAGTGGGACAGGGACTGATGTGACTGACAAATATCTTCTGTACGGCACTACATAATCACCGCTATGTAAGGGGCTATCTAATTAGCTTGATGTATAGCTGATGTATTTTCGGCCAATAAAAAACGGTCCTAAATTACGATTAATGACAGATAGTATCCAAATAGAGGCAGTTTTTTATTGGACAAAAATTGACCCACTATCGCACAAAAAACACAAAGAATCAAGGATAATTTCCAGATCCAATGTGGATGCTTATCGGGATTATGCTTTGACAGGATGCATAAAACCCAATAAGTGAGGGTAATGAGGGGGAAAAGGACACCGGCATTGGGGTTAATAAGATAGGTAAAGCACCACTGCTAATAGAATACCCCCTTAAATATATAATAGTAATAAAAAGTTAGGGCGTACTGCTCGTTATCTCTCCAGCACATAACTGTCTAACGATTTGACACTATACTAAAATATTCTAATGGGTTGCCATATTTTTATTTTATTATTATTCTTTTATTTATACAGGGTGAGTATCCCTTATCCAAAATGCTAGAGTCCGGAAGAATTTTGTATAAGGGATTATTCCGTATTTCAGAATATTTTTATATTTCAATTATGTATCTTGAGGTATCTTGCATTAATGTTGTATAAACACATCAAACACATGAAATACACACAAATATATTTTATTTGTGCATAAAACAAGGTTTCAAAAAATGAAACAAAGTTTTTAAACTAGTTTGAATTTGAATGCTAAGCAATCATTTTCTTAAGGCCCCCATACACTAGGGCAACTTGTCCTTAGGACAAGTCGCCCCCGACGTCCCCCTGAGCTTCCCCGGCTGCTCCCCGGGGGAGCTTGATTAGATTGGCACTTGATGTGCCATTTTTTACATGTGATAAATCGTCTCGATTTATCACATGTAAAAAACCCGGGGAGCAGGGGGGGGGGGGGCTACAGAGGTGGGAGCAGGGGGGCTGGGGACGCTGCGGGGGACACGTCTGTGTCCCCCGCTGCTGGGGACGCTGCGGGGGACAGCGTCTGTGTCCCCCGCTGCTGGGGACGCTGCGGGGGACACAGACGCTGCGGGGGACACAGGCGGCATAGAGCCGGGCAGGGGGAGCCGGCGGGAGCTGTCAGTGCTATAAAAAAAAAGCCTATACAATGAATGGGCAGCCTGTGATTGCTGACTGGCTGAGAGAGCGCTCAGCCAATCACAGGCCGCCCATGCATTGTATGGGCTTTTTTTTTTTATTCCATACTGACAGCTCCCGCCGGCTCCCCCTGCCCGGCTCTATGCCGCCTGTGTCCCCCGCAGTGTCCCCAGCCCCCCCTGCTCCCTCTACCGCCTCGCCGCCCCACTAGGTCCCAAGTCGGGTGGTCGGACGTGCAGCAGGTCCGACCACCCGACGCAGATCCGATGCGCACGGGACTGAGGGGACATCAAAACTAGCCGATTTTGGTCCGATTTCGGCCAGATCCGACTGATCTGGCTGAAATCTGACCAAAATCGGCTAGTGTATGGGGGCCTTTACACATATTTAGTGCCAGTTACATATCATGTCATCAGTAGTGCTGTTACAGATTTTCCCAGTAGTGCCAGTTACATATCATGTCCTCAGTAGTGCTGTTATAGATGTCCCCAGTTGTGCTTTTAGCAAAAAAAAAAATGTTTTCACTTTTTGAATTGTATGGTTTTCGGAATAATTTGGATAACGGATATTTGGATAAGGGGGTACTTGTTTCCTAGCACGGCACCCATCGCATCGCATACCATAAGGCATACGATGGTATGCGATGCGATGTTAGCCAATGTTATACAACTTGAAATTGTATACCATCAAATTGTATGCCATTGTATTTTAAATTGTATAAGCACCCTAATGGGTGTTTTCAATGTTAAATGTGCCCCCTATAAGATAAATAATTGTATAAGCACCGTAATAGGTGCTTACAATATTAAAAGCACCCCCACGCCACCCGTACTATCAACGCCAACCCGAAGCGCGTTGAGCGCAGCGAGCCCGTGAGGGGCGGTGGTACGCGTCCTCCAACCTTTTCATACCCCCACTATCCACATCAGCGTGGAGTTGATTTTATATAGTGTGGCGAGCGCAGTGAGCCACCGAGCCCGAAGCGTGGCGAGCCCTGCGAAGGGACGCGGAATACATGTGAAGTAATGCGCGTCCCCTCGCGGGGATTGCTGCGCTCGCCACGCTTCGGGCTTGGTGGCTCGCTGCGCTCGCCACACCATATAAATTAAACTCCACGCCGACGTGGATAGTGGGGGTATGAAAAGGTTGGAGGACGCGTACTGCCGCCCCTCGTGGGTTCGCTGCGCTCACCACGCTTCGGGTTGGCGTTGATAGTGGCGGTGGCGTGGGGGTGCATTTAACATTGTAAACACCTATTAAGGTGCTTATACAATTTAAAATCGCATTGCATTGCATTGTATGCCATATATAATTTTAAATTGAATACAATGCCATATGACTGAATATCGTGGGCGCCGTGCTAGGAAACAAGTGCCGATAAGGGATACTCAACCTGTACTTTAGTATTCCTGTGCCCAGTATTGCTATGTATGCATTAAAGATAAAGGGGCAGATTTATTAAGCTCGGTGAAGAGATAAACTGTCAAATTTTTATCACCGGCCAATCAGCTCCTACCTGTGAAGTTACAGGCTTGGTTTGAAAAATGACAGGTAGGAACTGATTGGCCGGTGATAAAAACCAGACACTTTATCACTTCACCGAGCTTAATAAATCTGCCCCAAAGTACTGTTACATGACTTTGCATGTGAGCTCAACGACACAAGAAATGTTGGTTACACACCAATCATAAGCAACTTCAAGGCATCCTTCACATATATTCCACAGAGAATTTTAAGTGCTTATTTTCACCTTCTTTGGCTCATGTTATGGAAAAAACCTTGTAATATATAAACTCATTATGATGGGTAAAAATATAACAGACTATTACATTTAAAAAAAAAGAAACAATGATAATGAAACATCTTTGCAATATATGCAATGTTTTAAATTAACTAGTAAACCTCAAGGCTCATTATATTTGCTGGCAAACATAAACATTGTTTAAACATTAGAGTTGCTTGCAAATACTGTTTATTTAACACTTAAAAGGAACCATTTACTTTGTAGAGCATTTGATATTCTGCAATAATGATATACTAATGATATACTGAATACTAAAACTATTTGACTTTACTTAAATTGTGCCTTTCACGTTGTTTCAAACAAAAAAAATGAAACTATTATTTGACTATACTTATCTTTGGTTGTGGTAAAGCATGATTTCAGAGCATGGTCTGTTTACAGTCATGACTATACACTGCTGACCTGATAATAAATAATGAACAAATCTATTCATTCACATTGTTAATGACCCCTATTTTCCCTAGAGAAAAAAAAAAATTGGTAGATCCTTGCTATGGCTTGTAACTATAGCCATTCCCTGGCCCAGACAAAGTTGCGGTTTAACCCTTTGAGTGCCAATATCTGTGAAAGGTGCTAAATATCCACTAAAAATGCCATCGTTGCTCACATTTGTTATATAAATTCAAATTAAAAAAATGTGTAGAAAAAGATTATGGGCCAGATTCTCTAAGCTTCAAAAGTGATAACATGGAGAGTGATAAACAGCCAGCCAATCAGCTCATACCTGCCATGTCACAGACTGTGTTTGAAAAATGTCAGACAGGAGCTGATTGGCTGGCTGTTTATCACTCTCCATTTCATCACTTTTGAAGCTTAGAGAATCTGGCCCTATGTTTCCTATATAAGGTAAACATTACACATCATTATGATGAATAAAAATGTTTGCTTGCCAATCTTCACAACTATTTTGCCAAATTCACCTGTGACTCAAAGGTTTATTCACTTGGCACTGTGACTACTTTGTTCTGCAAGGTACAGGCCAGGTGCATGGGCGGAGCTGCAATAAGCCAAAAAAAGAGAAGCCAGCAACAGAACACTGGTTACACATGTGAAGTAGACACTGGCCCTTATTCTGATCGGTGCGTACTTTCCCGAATTCTTACGTAGCGGTCCGCACGCCACGCTGTGCGGACATCATCCATAGAAACGCCCACCGAGCCTCCGCATTCGGACGGACTCACTGTTTAAGAAGAGGGCGTGTGTACGGACGACATACAGACCTTGCGTGTGCGGTGGACACGCACAGATTCTGCACGGTCTTACAGCGTATGCACGGTCTTACCGCGTCAGAACGGACGGGAACCTGCCCGTACGCACCGATGCGGTGTATTTACGCACAAATCACCACCACTCTTATCTGAAGTTCTTGTAATAAATGTATATTTTTATCCCGAAATGTGTGGTTTAATTGATACATGTAGAAGTGACATGTCTATTTCTATTAGTGATAGTAAGTTCTGTCCATTGATTGCAGTGTAAAAGTGTGTGAAAACTGCAGCATATATGTGTGTGTTTAGTAATGGTCCATTTAAGCTGCAATGGTTCCAATTGAAGCACTGACAAGCGTGTAATTAATGAGTAATGAGTAAAGGAGGTGATTGTATTGTGTTCAGCTGACATTGGTTGAGGTGCGGCCGTCCTGATTAGGCGTTCCTATTGCCTAGCGCATGACCGAGTGGTGTCCGCAAAGCAATACTTGCTTATGAACACCGCATATTTCTAGCCTTTTGGTTTGCGTGCATTCGGTGTGCTGTCCGAATGCACGCCTACCAGAATGAGTGCACTCCCCCGTGTACGCCCAGTTTAGCCCACTTTGAAACTACGCCCCTGTGTATTTCCGAATGATGCCCATAATACGCCCATATTTCCCATGTGATTGCGGTGCACATTTCTGTACGGTATTAGTGAGAACAAGTACGGAGACCATGCGTGGCATATGCGCATAGCGTTCCCCACGCATGCGCAGACGGCTAAAAAACGCCATCCGTAAGAATTCGGGAAAGTACGCACAGACCAGAATAAGGCCCACTATGTGGGAAATTTACTAAGATGGGAGTTCTATTTCATATGAGATGTTGCTATGGGCAACCAATCAGATACTACCTATTATCTTCTAGAAGGTGCAAAATAAATAAGTAGATTCTAACTGGTTGCCCATAGCAACATCCCATATGAAATAGAACTCTCTTAGTAAATTTCCTCCTATGAGATGCTACAGAGAAATGCAGAAGAACAGGGTCAGTTGCTTTAGGAGAGACTGGTCAAACAACAGCACTGATTGGTAGAATGTGGCAATCACCACAGAATACCCACCAATGGTATGCTGGGGACTGGGAGCCTCAAACAACAATTCCTGTGGTTAAAAGGGTACAAGAAAACATAGTAATCTATAAAAATGGGTCTGCACTCAAAATGCTGAAGCAGCCTGGGATACTGGTGTCCACAGAACTGGTCTACAGAAGGCAATCACTACAGTATAATATGGTTATAATCAAATAAGTGAGCAGATAGGAAGGGTATAGTATAAAAGGCTGTGGTAGGATTTGTCAACAGTAACCACATAGACAGTCCTCAGGGTAACGTAAGAAAATCGGAATGGTTGAGTGATCAACATGGAGCTGGTCGACGGTGTTGTTTGAATGCATGATCACCATGTGTCCCCGGATAAAATTTAGACAAACAAGCCCTTGGGGTCTCCAACCTTCTAGGTCAGACCTCTGAGGGATCAAAGATATTCTTTAAGTATTCTCCCACTATCTGTAACACTAATCCAAACACATAAGCCAAACTCTCCTGCTGATGCTTTACTCAAACACATAATCCTAACCATCAGACTAAGCCCAACCCTCCTGCTGAATCTTTTACCCAAACACCAGGGACGTATTTTTTTTTTTATTTTTCCTCCTTGCGTTCAAATAAGCGTAACTTTTTTAATTTTCCGGCTATATAGACGCATGAGGGCTTTTTTTTTGCAGGACAAGTTGTACTTTCTAATGGTACCATTTACTATACCGTATAATATTCTGGGGAATCAGGAAATAATTCAATGTGGGGTAAAAAGAAAAAAAAACGCAATTCCACAATTTTGCGCTGGTTACGGTTTTTTTGGAGTTCATAGTTCGTTTAAAATGATGGGTTATCTTTATTCTATGGGTCGTTACGATTCTGGTGATACCAAACTTCTATAGTTTTCGTTACGTTTTACGACTAAAAAAAAAAATAGAATATGTTACGGTTTTTCGAATTTGCGTCGCGTCGCCATGTTCTGCGGCTTATAACTTTTTTATTTTTCCACCTACGGACCTGGGTGAGGGCTCATTTTTTGCGGGCTGAAGTGTACTTTTTAATTAATACCATTATGGGATATGGGCGACTTTCTGATCTCTTTTAGCTATTTTTTTTTGGGTAGGCGATGCGACCAAAAAACGTAGTTTTGGCGTTGGGGATTATTTTCCGCTTACGCCTTTAACCGTGCGGGATAACTAATGTTATATTTTAATAGATCGGACTTTTAGGAACGCGGCGATACCAAATATGTTTATTTTTTTTATTTTTTATTTATTTTTATTTGGGAAATGGGGAAAGGGGGGTGATTTGAACTTTTAATATTTTTTTCTTTTTTTTTATTTTTAAACTTTATTTTTTTTTTTTTTTACTTTTACTACAAGGCCCCCTAGTGTATTTGACCACTAGGGGGCGCGATCGCCTGTACTAGGTTCAGCCATAGAGCTCTATGGCTGAACGTAGTGATTTTATGCACTTCCTATTACATCCTGCCTGAGGCAGGATGTAATAGGTATGCATACACGGCCAGCACAGGGGTCTACATTAGACCCCTGGCTACCATGGCAACCGATCGGCACCCTCCGATCTCGCTGCGGGGGGCCCCGATCGGCGCCGGAGGGGGGCGCCCCCCCTCCGATCAGCTATTTAAGCACTGCGGGCGCTTTGCCCGCGGTGCTTAAAGGGTTAAACGGCCACGATCGGCGAACTCGCCGCTCGTGGCCGTGAGAGCAGGGACCTGGCTGTAATATACAGCCATTACCTGCTCTCTTTCAAGCCAGCTTACTCCGTGAGCTGGCTTGATTCCCCCGCAACCGACATATGACGTAAATATACGTCATATGTCGGGAAGGGGTTAAAAACTTCATGAATATTAAGTGCCCCATAATTATATGCTCAAGATGACTGGTTATATATCAGACCTGAAAAATGATGAACAAATTGGTGTAAAATGTACCAAATTATGTACTTATGAAGTATTGGAAGATTAAATAACATTTATAAATGAACACTATTATGCTTCTATTTGTATAGTAGCTGACAAAGTCACTTTAAATACATAAGCAAGATGTTCATGAGAGCTTTGGAAGCATTGTATTCTCTAATTAACTATTAATATAGGAGATTTAGATCTGTCAGCGACCATTTTACTGACATGTCAATACTAGGCGGTCCAATCATTTCCATGCTTAGTGCTTATGTAATAAACACATCTGACATATATTTGAGCTCCCATCAGCCTCAGCGGCCTCACACAGGATGTACACATAACATAAAAGGATGTCTGCAGGTACTGCAGTTATTTGTGGTAATACTGACTACATCAACAATATTAGTGCCCATCAACATGCATTGCTAAGTATATAAATGCCAATTCACGGTCATCATGTATGCAGATACATATCCCACTGTGAAAATATTCCCACAAACATGGGAAGTTGTTTTATATACAAATCATTAACCAACTTTACATGGCTAGAACCCCCCCCCCCCCCCCCCAAAAAAAAAGGGGGATGGAAGCAGGGGAACAGAGAGCATTTTATAGGCATCCCAACATACTCAGACAAGCGAACAGACCCGAAACAGGCACTTTATCTGAATCCACTTTACAGTATCTCTCTCCAAGGCTTTGGGGGTATATTCAATTGATGCCGGATCCATTCCGACATTCTTTTGCCAGAATGGATCCTGGATCTATTATTCAATAAGCAGCCAAATCCAGATGTCTGATTTGGCTGCTGATTGATGCCCACCCGGCCGTCGTGGGGACCGGGTGAGCACAGCGAGGGGAGGCAGCGGAAGGCTGGACTGGGGCGTGTGAGCTGCTCTCACCCGGCCCAGTGGCGGGACAGGTCAGTGCGCCGGGCTGGATACAGGCAGCGATGGGAGGAGGCCAGAGGGTCTGGGAGGTAGTGGGAGGGTGCAGTTGGCGGCAGACAGGAGGACGGCGCTGGGTAAGCTGCTGCTCACCCAGCGCCGTCCTCCCTGACTCAATCTGGCAAATTTTCATGTCAGATTGAGATTGCCGGAAACATGGAAAAATTTTCCAGCAAAAACAGGTGGATTAGTGGCTAATCCGTCAATTTACCTGATTTTTGGTAGGTCAGAAACATTTCGACTTGATGAAAAAAAGAAAAAAAAAAAGCCAGCACTGAATAGGTCGGAACCCCTCCCAATTTTCGGCAAGATTTTCAGCAAGACGGCAGTTTCGACAGTGATTGAATATACCCCTTAGTATATAAACTCTGATTCCCATGTTTTGGGCAAACAAAGATGCACTTTGATGCACTTATGACATACTGCACCAGGCTATGGCCCAGTGTAAGCGGTCACCTCTGCAGCTGGTAGTGCTCAGTATTATACTTGGTTTTATATCAATATTTCCATATAAAACTGCTCTCCCCTCGCTTTTCTGTATACTGCCTTTTCTAAACGCTATAATGAGAAATAAGTACGTCCCAGTCACGGCTGCCATTGATCCGTGACTCAGTAATAGCTACAAGAGCTAAACTTTCCCATAACATGATTGAAATCAGTCCAGTGAGCTCATTTCCTAAACAGCAAGTATTTGTATACAGAGTATTTATAAATGTACCACATTTTCCTAGCTTGCTACAAGAACCAACACATTTTTTCACATTTAATAGGCAGATAGATCTACCATTCCCCTATCCCCTACATACTAGCAGAAATAAGCACTAATTAATCATATGTACTCCTCTCCAAGAATCCCTGTTCCCATAACATACATCACAACAGTCTTGATTTCAGCCGCACAACACCCCTTCCTCCCCCTCACACCACCAATGCTGGTTGGTATGCCCTAGTATCAGTTCATCATGCTAGATGAAGGTCTTATCCAAAGTCTGTTGCAGCAAGTGACACACTGCAACCCCTAGCAGTGCGCCTTTTTCTGTATCCAAATGTAAAAGTGTCTGTTGTGATTTATCTCAACTCCTTCCTCCTTATTAACAGGCAAAACATATCAGGGCAATGAGAACACCGACTGTCCAATCTTCCATTATAACAGACAAAAGGGGGGAAATGACTAAGATGAGAGTTATTTTTTTTACATAGGATGTTGCTATGGGCAACCAATCAGAATCGACTTCTTTTTTTATTTAGCATCTTCTAGGAGATAATAGTATCTGATTGGTTGCCCATACAAACATCCCATCGGAAATAGAACCCCCATCTTATTAAATTTCCCCCAAAGGGTATTTAATTGTCCATGAAAAGTTTATACTGGTGAAAAAGGGAGGTCTCCTTGGGCAGATAGCCCCGGCGGAGGGGATCAGTAATTCACTGCTGCAAGTTGAATTCCCCCCAAAAAGGCTACTGTCCCAGCATCACTAGTAAAAAAGTAATTTGGGTCAAAATGAGCCACGACATCTAATGCACAACCTAGACTCCAATATGCAACAATGCAACTTACCATGTACCCAATTCTAGGTTTCCTTCATAACTAACCTATGCTTCTTTACACCTCTCAGCACACATTTCTGCAAAAAGATGCTTTGTTCGGCAAAGGCCAATCACAGTGAATGGGATCACTCTTACACCTAATGATCTATTTCCAATTAGGTGCTTGTCAGTTTATCCAAAATGATTATATATTCAAGACGTGAATCTGTTCTAATCTCTTTTACTGTGCAAAAAGGCAACCCAACCTTAGGGGCTGCATTATCTGCTTCTGTTCACGGACATTTGCTAATGATAGGAGCAGAAGTGAACAAAGGGTCTTAAACATGACACCCGAAACACTATACAAATATGCTTCCTAGGATTATAAAACATCAACATTGGATTTATTCTGTCAGACTTCCTTCCCTTCCAGTTACAAGAAACAGATAAAACAAATAACATCATATATTATGCAGTATGTTCCTAATTACTCCACCTATTAGTTTATGCAAAGACAGTGGAATAACAAGAGGTGTACTGAAATCTGGTAAAGGATTTCAAAATCATATCTTGTATACAATGAAACGGGATGAAACATCTACACGGAAAGTTTATTAACTCACATAGTGCAAACTGCTGAAATGTCACAAGGTCCTTTTGCCCGGAATATATAATCAACTTAATTTAGTCATCTCTGTCGATTAATTACATTTTCACTCTGCTCTAAATCACCCTTGTGGTATATACTTCTTTACTTAATTGCCAATCCCAATTTGCCCTTGGCTGAGGCAGACCACAGAAAAATCTATAGCGGGGTTTGTAGTTATCAGAGAGAACACTCTAAGGCCTCAAGCAGTTTTCTTACTTGCCAAGGTAAAAAGTAAAGAAATTCATTAGCTAGAGAAGTTTATTGGTGGGAACTATCTAGGGCAGTTCAGCTATATTAATTTGTTGAAATTAAAGTCTTGGGGGTACTATTTTATGTATGCAAATTCTGATGGCTTATATGTTGCAAGAATAAGGAAACACATCTACCTTCTGCAAATAAATGTTAGTTTCTACTAAGAAGTTCTATGGTTTGCCAGTAATAATTGCATTGTGGTTTAGCAGTGAAGACACGTACGATGATTGTCTGGTTGGAGACGTCAGCTGCTCACACAGCTGTAAAGCAGACAAGGTCGGAGATGATGGAAGCAATTCTTCTGCGCGATCATCAATGGCTATCTTCTGCCACATGATTGGCTACTCGTGTTATAGTACAGTGAAGTCAGTAAAGATCTCTGCATAGAATTGACTGCTAGGTTTAACTTTACATATTACCTCTACTGACATAAATTTGAAGGCATCTACTCGGGGATGCTATTATTTATATACAGTGACGGGCACGTTGTCTTGAAATTTAACAGTCAGAAAATATATTAGGATGTATTGTTGCAAAAATACTAGGGGCAGCGTGTATCGAGAATCACACTTACTGCATAAGCAGCAATGTTATAAACACTGGTATGCATGTAGAGTTTCCATTACAATTGCAATCGACAGCTCTTCTTTTAGTTCCTCCATCATGAATATGTATTAACTATGTTCAAAGACAAATAGCACATATTCAGATATATATTTACATTTTCCTACTTACACAAGATCGTTAGAAACCTCTAGCATGTAACACCTTTTTAAGTATTTCCAGTTTGTTAGTAAATAGCCGATACTGTCTATCTGTTATAAAGTTATTGCATGGAAGAACCACTCAACCAGTAGTAGATTTACCATGGGAGAAGAGGGTGCGGCTGATATGGAGCCAGGAGGTGAGAAAGGACCAACATTGCCAGGGAACCAGCAGTGTTCTCCAAGACCTCCCAATCTACTCTAGAGATGCCATCAACCATTAATGGTTAACAACAGTCAATGTGTTCTCCTGATGGTAAATAGTTATACCATTGATGGGTTAGGTCTGATGGCAAAATCTGATTGCTTTGTAGTACTGCAGTCCCTTTTGGCTGCAGTCCCTTTTCCTTTGTGTAACTGCAGGCCTAATAATGATTTATCATTGCTAATTTATGCTCAATTGTTAAAAATTAACCATCCTCAACAGTTAACTGCCAAGTGTGCATGTACTCTGATCAGAAACACTGCAGCTAGATCACCTGAAACGTAACCATTTGCTGTTCTTCAACGTCAGAGGTGTCTTCATACATCTAGCCTCAACACGCCATGCAATCAGCGCAGTCTCCTGCAACATCCTAGCCCCATTGCGTTGCAACCAAGTTGCAACTGAGACACAAAGAACCCTGATGCTAGCAGAGTCTTGCAGAACCCGGTGCCCCTGGAGGGGAGCCGCTTGCTGCGACTGCAGCAATGATGTATGAGGACATATCTGTTCAACTATTCTTATACAAAAGAGTAGCTGGATTACAGGTACATGTACAGAAAAGGAAGAGCCTAAAGATTTTCAGTTGCGTGAACTAGGCCTCTGGGGCCTTTGTACTACAATTCTTTATAAAGTGGTTCTGCAACTTTAGAGAAATACCCTTATACATTTAGAAGCTAGCATCTTCCTTTTGCTGCTGGCTGTGCTAAAACCACAGCGTGACAAAGAACATTGTAATGCTTATCAAGTCAAAACCCGTTTACCTAACATCATATGACTTTTATAATTAAGCCCCCAGGGTACGAAACACAGTTAAAATATTATTTTCTTATGACGCTGAACAGAATGAGCATCTTCTGGAACATGTAGGTGCATGAAGAAAAAAATAAACACAGACATTAACATTTCATGGTGCAAATTGTTAGATTTACTTTACCTAGTTGTCATCCATTATTATATTGTATGCATATTTAACAGATGAGCTTCAGAAACTAAATTTCTATAGAAGAAAGTATGTAGATAAAATGTAATAGTTACTATCTTTAATTGTGCTCAAAATAATGCATGCAATTAAAATCGTAAATAATAATTTGTACTGTTATGATTGTCAGGTTATTAAAAATCAATAATCAAATCTTAATTCGAAACAAAAAACCCACCACCCCCATCAGCGTACAGTATATCAGTTATTTTTGGATATATTGAGTAAGTGATAAATTACTCTTAGATCTGAGAATTTTTTTTTTTGCATCATATAAAGTATTTTAAATACAACCCAATGCAACAAATACAAAGAGGCAGCTCCAGCAGTCTGTAAAGGGCTGGTGGTGATTATACATATATATTTTTGCATGTAGTGGTCTACTAAACGTATTGTGGACCAAAAAAAGTTTAGAAACCACATTAAGATTTTCCCAAGGTCACATTCTAAGTTTCCACAGCTGCTCGCAAAGTTACAAAAACAAGAAGAATGAAAAAAAGACAAAAATAAAAAAAGTCCCACTTAGTACAAATAAACAAATGCCATATTAAACCTGATATAGTGGCTGGGAGCGCAGACAATAACATACTGAAAGATGCTCATAAATCATGAATATTTTTTCCTTTTTTGTTTATCACTTCATGAAATGTATACTTGTTCTCAGCAATTTGCATACCTCAGCTGCTCAGTCACACGTGTGCAGAGAAAAATGCAGCAGTTTTTGAAATGACAGAGTGAACAGGTAAATTAACTAATGCTGCTTTCAGACCGCATAACTGGCTTTGACCCTGTATTTGGAAACGTTTCCAAAAACGGGTCTGCCAGATAAAACCCCTTTCACACCGCAGCACTTAAACGGTATATTACCGTTTAAGTGCCGATTTTTTGACACTGGCAGACCCGTTTTTGGAAACTTTCCAAATACAGGGTCAAAGCCAGTGCAGCCTTCAGCCCTCCCCTCCGTGCAGCTCCCCCCCCCCCCTCGCGCGTGTCGACCGAGAGCATGTCGACGCCTCCCGCGCATGTCGACAACCCCCGCGCGTGTCGGCGCCCCCCCCTGTCGACTTACCCCGTGCCGGTATCTCCGTTGTGGTTCCCGGAGCACTGCAGCTCAGTATGCTCGGAAAGCACTTATGAAAAAAGTGTCTTCCAGAAAATGGCTGCCCCATAGGAAAACCTGTTTAAAAAAACTGTCTTTCGTATGGGGGCAGCCATTTTCTGAAAGACACTTTTTTCATAAGTGCTTTCCGAGCATACTGAGCTGCAGTGCCGGGAACCACAACGGAGATACCGGCACGGGGTAAGTCGACACGGGGGGGCGTCGACACGCGCGGGGGGGCGTCGACACGCGCGCAGGGGGTGTCAACACGCGCGGGGGGGGGCTCCAGTGCTGTGAATACTTAATGAGCGCTCATTAAGTATTCACTGTGCTGAATTTAGGACCCAGCTCATTGGCTGGGTCCTAAATACCGTTTCAGAACCGATTTTGAGCCTAAAATACCGGTTCTGAAACGGGTAGGACCCTGCATTTTAACCGGTTAGAAAAAAACGTTTTTTTCTAACCGGTTAAGTGGTCCTGCACCTTTCAGACCGCACACATTACCGTTTTAAAACGGTAAAAAAACGGCAATATACCGTTTTTAAAGTGCGGTCTGAAAGGGGCATTAGATGGGAGTTCTATTGCAGATGGGTTGTTGCCCACAGCAACCAATCAGATTCTGCGTCTTATTTATTTAGCACCTTCAAAAAAATATAATCTGATTGGTTGCTATGGACACCTCATCTCATATTCAATAGAACTCCCATCTTATTTGATTTACCCTCATTTCTTTACATATTGTGACATTGGGGCAGATGTATTAAGCCTTAACAAGAGATAAATGCATGGTTGATAACAAGAGATAAACGTCCAGCCAATCAGCTCCTTACTGACTTTTTTCAAACACAGCCTGTTACATGGCAGTTAGCAGGTGATTGGCTGGATGTTTATCTCTCTTTGGCCCTTATTCTGATTGACGCGGACTTTACCGCATACTTTCGGATCGCGTGTTTTCGGCGTCTGCGCATGCGTGGAGAACGCAACGCGCATGTGCCACGCCTTGACTCCGTACCAGTTCGGCCAAATCCCGTCCAAAACTGTTCCCCGCAATCAGTCGGGAAATATGGGCGTATTATGGGCGTCATGCGGAATGACACATGGGCGTAGTTTCAAAGTGGGCAAAACGGGGCGGAAACATGGGCGGATACGGGGGAGTACACTTATGTTGGGGGGCGTACATTCGGATAGCACTCCGAATGCACGCGATCAAAAAGGGCAGAAATGTGCGGTGTCCACAAGTGTACTATTGCTTAGCGGACACCACTCGTTCATGCGGTAGGCGAACGTACGCCTAATGACTACAAGCATTAACACCTGAACCCAATAGAATCGACTCCTTTACTCATTACTCACTAATAGGCCGCTTGTCAGTGCTTTAATTGAAACCATTGCACTTCAATTGCTGTAAGGGTTAATGTGTGCAATGCATGTGTTAGGCATGCTTGTAAGGATATATTGGCATCTAATTGATTCCAATTCCAAATAAGAAGTTTTTTATGAGGATAGGTATTTGAATAAGTGGGTCATGTGATGTCTTGCAGAAGATACATAATAGTGGGTTGTTTGGCGTAAATACTCCGCTTACGTGCGGTAGCACCGCTTGGCTCCCGTTCGGATGCGGTATTCCCGAGCATACTCTGTAATACTCTGTAATACCGTGCAGAATCTGAGTGTTTCTCCCGCACACGCATGGTTTGTATGTCGTCCGTAAACACGCCCTGTTCTTAAAGAGTGAGTCCGTCCGAATGCGGAGGACCCGTGGGCGTTTCTACGGACGATGGCCGCACGCGGCAGAACACCGTGGCGTGCGGACCGCACCGTAAGAATGCGGGAATATCCGCACCGATCAGAATAAGGGCCTTTATCACCCTTGCATTTATCTCTTGTTAAGGCTTAATACATCTGCCCATATGATCCTGACTCAGATTTGTGCAAAAATGCAACACAATATGTTACCAGCAGCTTTATGAAGATACACAAATGTCTCCTGAAGTAGAATGTCCATCATATGCGGTAAACATAATGACTGTTTATATCACTCCCGCTGAGAAACTGCATATACTCCAGTCCAAAATTCTGAGCCCAAGTAGATTTTTGGGGTGTGAAATGGATAGAGCCTGTTCATTTTGGGTCCTGACATTTTCAAAAGTGGGTAGTTTGGCATTATTTTAGTGAGGCCTTAGCAGAGTAGGCCCCTGATGTGTCCATAATAGTTGAGAGTATTAGAAACTGTGCTCCTTTGGTATTTTCTTCAAGCTTACGGCATTGGTAAACAGCACAGCACATCAAATGTGATGCATGTTACATCCCACCCATTGTATGTGTGGCTTCCATAACTCTGACATCACAAGTCTTTCCTACTGTAACTCTGACATCCTACAACAATTGCCAATACTCCCTCAGAGCATTTGGGTGCAATTTTAGTGCACATCCTCCAATGAGCAATGCAACAATGATCCAGCACTTATGTTCAAAAACAAATAAATAAAAGACAAAAGATGCAGGTACTGGACACACACAGCAAAGCACAAGATCAAACTATCACATTTAAATGATATGGCAAAAGTTCAAAATGGAGGATTGAGATGTATTTGTCTTCTTTATAAAACTATATTTGCAATATAAAGCCTCCTGTTTGCTGGAATGGAGTGACAGTTACTCACTTAACAAGCAACCTGAGCACAAGACATATACATCTGTTGGAGTGAAAGTTCTATTACATTATCCCTTCATGCAGATGAAACCAAATCAAGGAGATGGAGACAAATGTCGTCTTCAATATAGGTTAAATCTATGTGATCTAGGCTGAATTACAAGACTTCTCAAATGACCAATAAAACCCAGAGGAAACCCAGAAAACAGAGGGAGCTGGAGATGGAATTGACGCCAGTTATCTCACAGATGGAACTAAATAATTTTGTAGGATTGAAAGTGAGGACTCATGTAATGAACCTCCAATATAAGACAAAACACACGATTTTATGTGTGTAGATCAAAGTAGACTCAGAATTCAATAGGTCTGACAAGAGCAGGCTAAACAAAACATTTCCACATAAGGACTATTAAATCAGTAGGTCAGATACATATGCTCAAACCTTATATAAGAAGCAGGGGTGGGATGGCCAATATTGGTCCTCAGACACTTACAACAGTGTATGGTATCCAGATCTCGAGTCCATGGTATACAGCTGGTGCAAACACAGGTGCATTTATTACTGCAAGTGCTATGCGGGTGTAGCCCAAGGGTGGATTTAAGAGTTACAACACCCCTTGGCAAAACAGTAATGTCCGCACCCTCTTGCCAATTTTATTTTCCTTGTTTGGTTGTAAGTCCTCAGTTCATGATTGCCAAATTAGGACAGACAGTTCTAAAGCAGCCCAATGCCGGGCTGTCTGTTCTGTGCTTTGAGGTGCGCGCTCCCGCGGCACCTCATCGCACAGTACAAAAAGTATGTGCTTGCACATAGGTTTCATCAAATTGCATCGCATTGCATGCACAACGGATGCACATGCAATGCAATGCAATGTCATCCATGCTATTGAAGCCCACAATGCACGCCCGCATCGGGACGTGTATGGGCTGCTTTAGACAATCATCCAAGTGCCCCCCCCAAACACATACATACTGTACATACATACTTACTCCCCAATGGAATTTTTCAGTGCCAAGTGAGCCTGCACACCACGGTCATCTTAACTTCTGTTCTTAGAATGCCTGGACCTTTTGCATTGGCACCTGCTTCTGGCAAGTACAGTGTTTCACATGGCACTGCATTCCGTCATGTGTAGTAGGGGCTGGCCCAGTAGTGACGTTACCAATTATGGATTGCCACTTAAAGAGGTAAACTGCCTCCAGAGGCTCTGGAGGCATCCCAGATGAGGCAGGGAATTCTAGTCTAGCAATTTGCCTACACTATCAGCCCTAAAGTCTACTGTAAGCAGTGCAGTTGGTCAGCATGCTGACATGACCTATTTTGATGTGTGAGTCAGTAGCTATAGTCCCATATGCTACATTGTTAATATGGCCCTTACAGATGGATATCCAACCTTTGGCCTAATTCAGACCTAATCACAGGACAAATTTATTCTCAAAATGAGCAAAACCATGTGCACTGCAGGTGAGGCAAATGTAACACGTGCAGAGAGAGTTAGAGTTGGGTGGGGTGTGTTCAAACTGAAATCTAAATTTCAGTGTAAAAATAAAGCAGCCAATATTTGCACTGCATATAAACAAAATACTCACCCAAATGTAACATTAGGCCCCTTGTTTTAAACTTTAATTGCAATATCTTTACAAAAATGTGTATTATTATTCAGAATATCAGCAATGTCATCAAAATACACAGAAGTGACGCTTGTAATAGATTCACAATATACTGTATAGTATAGCAGTGTTTTGTACTTTATGCAACATTCAGCAGCAATTTCATATTTGGAACAACCGGCTCAGTTTTGCTAGCTTTTCAATGTATTTTATTTATTTGCATGCTGTTATTAGTAAAACTATGACATTTTCTTTTTATTCATAATATGACAAAGGTTGTTAATGAAAATTCATTCTTCAATGTACTCATCAGGGAAGAATGATAGGTCCAAAATGTGAAGCTCAGGCAGACGAAAAAATGCTGACTGCAATACAATAGCACAGATGGCCCATTACGTAGCAGGAAAATACCCATAACAAAACATTGTATAAAGACTTTATTCATCCCTGGGTCTACTTTTCTGGATTGACACAATGGGCAGATAAATCCATCAATCTAGAGAAGTAGATGCAGAGGTGGTAAAAAATCCCTAAGATTATATACAATGTTTGCTGGTTCTTTTACTTCAGTGGCATTAAAACTGAGCCTTGCGGAAATCCAACTGAGAGAAGCAGTGAAGAGGCGGTAGAGTCAGAGCAGCGAACACTGAAAGAGCGATCAGATAGGTAAGATGACAACCAGGAAAGGGCTGTATCATTAAGACCTAGGGAGTGTAGTGTTTGTATGAGAAGTGTGTGATCAACAGCGTCAAATGCAGCAGAAATATCTAGAAGAATGAGTAGTGAGTAATGGCCTTTAGACTTAGAAGTGACCAGATCATTCATCGCTTTAGTCAGTGCTGTCTCAGTGGAGTGTTGGGAACAAAAACCTGACTGAAGTGGGTCTTAAGCCCAATACACACTAGACGATACTGTAAAAATTAGCTCAAAAATTGTCTTCTGAGCGATATCTTTCTCAATATTGTCTAGTGTGTACACTCAATATCATTAAAAATGCACGCTCCCATGTATCGTTAACGATGATTGATGTCTGCAGAACATGCAGGTTAATTTGACTATATAGCCAAACGACCTGCATGTTTAGCGGGTTCCAGTGATGTTAATGAACGGTATCGACGCCCAATATCATTTGGTGTATGCACAAGATTGGCCACCCATGGCCACTATATTGGCACCGGCCATGTTGACTACTGTGTATGGGGGCTTAACAATTTGGCACTAGTGCTACCAGCTTCACTTTGGTCAATTAGGTAAAATTCTAATTTTGCTAGTTGTTTATTTCCCTACTATTGCCATTACACTCAGCAATGTTTTAGGAAATACTATTTACGAGTAGCATTAGTACATAGAAACATCACCATGGGTTCTGTATGGTCTGAGGTCTATGGGGAGAGGACACAATGATTTACCGCACTGGGTGACACTGGCCCTAGCTCTGCCACTGCTTTAATTGAAGAATTTTTTTCACCCCCTTTACTTTATTTGGTATACGATCGCATCGTATGCCATTGTATGGCATACGATGCGATATTTTATTGTACAACATCGTGTCGCATCGCATCGCATACCATCGTATACCTTAATTAGTGTTATGGTATAAGATGTGATGGGCGCCGTGCTAGGAAACAAGTACCCTTTATTTTACACTTTGCTGATTATGTGGCTGGGAATTTTCAATCTATGTGCCATTACTTGGAAGCTGCTCACATATATCATATAGATGGAAATTAAATGAGAATATGTATTATCATTATGGTGTAATGTAATTTAATGTTCTTTTTATTATATTTACATCACAACTCTAATACAAGACAAAAGATTTAACTCCCTGCAGGAGCATTTGATGAGCCTTTCATTACTACACATGCTATTTAAGGCTGCAACTTTATAAGATGATCTTTGCAAATGGACTTTTCAGAGCACATATAAAGCTTTTCAGTCACCAAAGCACTTCCTCATTGCCTGCAGCAGAAGTAGGCCTCAAAAACAGATTAACTCATGTCTCCCTACATATTGTAAGTGACAGGAAAATGATGTTGCAATATTAAACGTATAAAAGTCAGTTTTGCAGGTGTTCATGCACAACCGCTCACCAGTATTATGGTAGAGTCCTTGTTTAATTCTGCCATGTTTCCCTGACTACTTTCACTTTCAGTGGCTTCTTCAGAAGTTTCTCAGGCGGGGAAACGCGTCAGTCCCTACCACTAATAAGAACTCTGGAAATTGCATTATAGAAAAGCCCCTGCAGTCAGGAACCCAATCTGCGGGGTGCAAACAATGAGATTCACAGCACTCAGAGATATAAAAAGAAATGTATTTGCCTGGCTAGGCATAAGAAGACCACTAAGGTAACCTGCTGTTTGAATGGCATTTTCTGTTAGGAGGCATGCATTAACCCAGTAACAAATCTTATTTGTTATTAGCACTTATAAACACTTTGAGGTTATTTTGGTTGACTCGCAAAGCTGTACATTTTTGCAGACTTGCGAGCTAACTAAATACCACCTGCCGCCCGCACGAACACCCGCCCCCCGCTCACAGGGCAAATGTCCCTGCACGCATGCAAATGGATGTTTTACATCCATTCGCAGCCTTGTGTGCTCGGCACAAATCATTTGATGGTTGCCGTCCATGAAATGATTTCTTAAGCGCTGGCATATCTGTCCCTTCCTGGTGACATCATCTGCCAGCCCCCCGCACACTTGTCACACCGTCATTAGCATGGGAACACCCAAGAAAGACTGGGCATTACCGTGGGGGCGACTTCCGCGCAGCCCCAGCCCCCCGTCCGCATTGCTCCGTGCGAGCGGCCCGGCCAATATGCAAGTCACCGCGTATGTTCACACACAAAGCCTGCACATGCGCATAAATGTGGAGAGTTCCCCAACCTGCGCTCAAAAGTTATAGAGCAGCACCTCTGAAGGATTCTCTGTTAGACAGAATCCAGCATTTAGATATGCAAAAAAAAAAAGAAGTTTCAGAGGGCGCTAAGAGATTATTACACAACTGTATATAAACAATGTTTAATACATTAAAAGATTATTATCATATAAAAGGACATAAAAATTGCCCTTTGGGCAAGATGAAACCAAGTACAATTCATATTCACACACACACATATATGTATATATATATATATATATATATATATATATATATATATGTGTAATGGATATTCCAATATCTTTTGGCAAATTGATGACATGTTAATCGGTTGATGTAAGGATCCCAACGCGTTTCGTCATTATCATGACTTCCTCAGGGGCAAAGATGAATCGATAGACTGCAAATTATGATACAGTGATGTAAATACAATGTTCACAGTAGGTGATACATCAAAACATTTTAAGGTTCAAACAGAGCGAAAATCATGAGCACAAACAGGTTAGAGAGGGAGAAGAAGGAGAAAGACCAACACATATTTCACCATGGAGGAGTATATTTTGGAACTATTGTGATTGAGGTTTAATCGATAGGTGGCATGATTTCATTAAACATAATGCATACCTTTATCTGTATTGTAAATCCAACGTATAAAAAAGAAGAAGATGCTGCCTGTAGGTAGAGCACAGACAGGATAACCTGCCGGCGTCCAATAAATATATATGGAATCAACCTATGTTAAATTGTATATAAATCTAAGTTTCAAGGGAAACACCCTAAAATGTGTATGCACAGAGACAAAACATCACTGAGCAAACAGATCAAAATTACCTCCTGAGTGCCAATATCTCTGTGACAGATGTTCAAAATATCCACAAAAAAATGCTCACATTTGTTATATAAATTCAAATGAAAAAATGTTTTGGGGAAAAAAAAAAGATTAGATTTCCTATATATAAACGTGAACAATACAGGTCATTATGATGACTAAAAATATTTGCTTGGCAAATTGACAAATTCACTTGGCACTCATAGGGTTAAAGGAATACTTACCTCCGGAAGCCATACTAACTGCTTTAAAAAAATATCTATACATATAGGGCATCTTAATTATATAACATAATATAATATATTGTGTGACTGATCACATTTTAAAGCGGCAGAACAAGCATAGTACTAAAAAAAAATTGGAAATAGATTTAAAGGTAATCTGTAATCTTTAGCGGCACCTTGACAAGAAGTAATTATGGATTTTTATTGATAGTTTACAGCTGTGCACTAATGTGATATTGTTCTAATCTTCAGAACCGGACGGAAGAATTATTATTATATATCTTTTTTTCTATTAATTGTGTGTATAAATTAAAATGATCTTTTCTACTAGCGTGTTTCATTTTTGTTTTTTAGCTACTATACTTTCCCGACCCCTTTCAGGATTCCCGGCAGCTGAGTTCTGATGTCGGCATCAGAAACCGAAGGTCATCTGTAAGTATCCCATTTATAATGCATATCAACATGGTAGTAACTATAGTGGGTGCAAGAGATGACATTGCTATGGGTCCAGAGCAATGTTACCTCTAATTTCACAACGGCTGTGTGCGGCAAAAGATTTGGGCTTTGCAACTTTGGAAGGAAATTTTAATTTTTGTGCGTCACTTATATATAACTGGAAAATGACGTTCAGCATTTGTGTTAACTTTACTTCAAAATGATATTAAACATTCAAACATTCAAAACACAGCACGCAATGTAGTTAATGGGTGAAACACACATTAATTGAGTCCAAAACTGCAAAAAGGGACCACTGCTGCTTTGTGCGCTTTGTTGTAATGTCTGTGCGCACGCTTATCGAGTTCTGTGCGCGCGCACAGCTTAGAGGGAACACTGGTCCAGAGTCTTAGGATCCAGATTCTATAGAAGTGCATGAAAATGCCATTTAGAAATTGGTTCTAGCCAATTGCCTGGGGCTAAAAAGAGGGACCTATCAGTGGCACTCTCCCGCTCAATAACTCTCCACACTAATCTGTTTCTACAAACACTCCCTGACTCAGCTGAACACATCAGTAAGCCCAGCACGGCCAGAGAGTAGGCTTTAAATTGTTTATAGCCTTTGTGAAGTTGGGGGACAGTAATTAAACTCCAATATTACAATTTCCCAGAAACAGACATTGGTCCTGATTCCGACCAGTTTGCTAGGCTGCGTATGTTTGCAGCCTAGCTAACAGTTATATGGCGCACGAACGCCCGCTCCCCCTTGCTGCGGCAATCCCCGCATTTGCATTTCCCTCGCATGTGGCCGAGCAAAGAAGAAATCATTGGATGGTCGCTGACCATCCAATGATTTCTGAAGCCTTTGGTATGAAGAGTAAGTCAATACTTTTCAAATGGTTGCTGATCTCCAAATTTGGGGATGGGCACTGGCATCATGTGACGTCAGCTGCCTGCCTTGAGCATACATCGACACACCTGTGTTCCCAGAGGAACGCCCAGTGTTTGTATGGGGACGCCCATAAAATACTGGGCGTTCCCCTGCTCCAACCCCCTGCCTGCCCCCTTTCCTCTCCTGACAGTGCGAACACATTGGTGAGTGTGATACTAGCCAAAGGCGTTCTCACAGGTGGTCTGTGCATGAGCAGATTTATGCATGTGCAGACCCCGAACATCGGGGAAGGGGCCAAATTCAGACTCGTATGAACAGGACTGAATCAGATCCCGTGTGCTAATATTAATATCACCCCCACTCAAAAAGGAATGCCCTACATTAGGAAGTAGCCCAGTCAGACAGGAGCTGGCTGGCCCTGCCCCCTGCGTGGCATCATGTGTACCTGCAACACTACAATGTGGCATATTGTTAACTGGAAGGAATTACATATGGCATTATAGGAACTGGTGGCACTGAGTGGCATAATATGAACAAGTGCATTTCTATTGGGATAAAAATAAACTAGGGTACCATTAATGTATGGTGCACAACAAGAACTACTGCAATATTATTGGGCATAAAATGAAGAGGAGGAGAGAGGTGTCCCTCTAGAGCTAATGTGGAGGGGCACCTTTAAAATGCTGCAATGGCGACGGCAAATTCTGGTTACGCCCCTGCATAGCAACCTAACAGTTGGTGTATCAGACTTTCATTTATTGTACTAAATCAGTGGTTACCAAACCCAGTCCTCCTGGACCAACCACTCCCAGTCCAGGTACTAAGGCTATCCAAACATCAGCACAGGTGGCTTATTTATTCCGTTTTATTTATGTGCTGAATCAACAATATCCCTAATGTCTGGCCTGTGAGTTTCCAATGAGAAGTCAAGACTGGGTTTGGGAAACCCTGGACTTAAATGATCATTCTTATAACAATGCTATAGTAACAACTCAAACCAATTCAAATGACCACAATGTACATTACTGAACCATGTCTATTGGTGCAAGATAAAATGCCTCCTGAGGGATCAAACTGACCTTCTTCAGATGCCATTTTCTTTAAATAGCCCGGAACTTGGGCTCCAATGCTAATAAGCAAACATAAAATGCCTATACAATAGGATGTGTCTCACAGACAATATGAACAAACATTATTGATCTGAACTGCAAAACAAGCATACATTGCAAGATATCTGATCACTACGGAGCGCTGAATGATATTTTTAACTCTGCTGACGAAGCAATAATATCCAAGCTCCAACTCTTGGCTTTGAATGCAGAACTTTCAACTTTATATCTTCACAATGAGCTATTTACTTAAAACATGTTAACAACCAAATCGGAGACATCAATTAAACCTTGTATAAATTATATTAACAGTTTAAAAGTATTGATGCAATTGGCACAGCCACCAACTGACACAGAGAATGAGGGTGTGGGGGGGGGGGGGGTGGGTTGATTCTAATCAGCTCGGTAAGCCGCTAGCTTCACACGAAGACACATCCCCTGGCACACCGCCGCTGCAGGAGAAATTATTTGATGGTCGCCAACCATCAAATTAATTCTCCTTCATTCACAAATATAAATCAGTCCCAACTGACCTATTTGCAGCTGCTGGGACGAAGAGAGGGCAAGTGTCAGCCACTCACCCCCGGCTCGCCCGCGTACCCATGAGAATGCCCAGAGTTTTCATGGGGAGGAACATAAAAAGCTGGGTGTTCCCATGGCCCAGCGCCCTCTTCCGCCCCTCCCCTCTGCGAACTACCCAGCAAGTGAGTTACTCGCTGCGGCCGTTTGCAGTCGGGGTTTGCACTATCGGGGCAGGGGCCGAATTCAGATCACTACGTGTGATCCAGAATCGGACCCGATATGTGCTGCATCTTGCTTTGGGACATCAGCTGCTGCTACCTGTAGCACGCGACGCACTTCTTATACGCACAGGCTTATAAGCTCCAATGCAATCCATTCAGTAACTACTAACTTAATAATTAACGCAATCACTTTAAATATTCAATTCTATTTCCATGAAAATTAATTCTTCAAATGGAGGGGAGATCAATTAACTGCTATAATTGACTGTAAGCTAATTGAAGCAATGGGGCTACTCAATTAGCCCCGAAGGCAACCACCGGGCTGAGGTTCACAGGCATTTCTGTTTTGTTTTGAGCCTGAGCCGACTCGAAAACAAATTCCATTGTTAACACAGCTCTAGGAACTTATCCTGCATTCTATGGGTTACATCCCTTAACAGTTCATTCACCAGGCAAGAAAAATGGGTTCTAACTAAATAGCCGCAGGCACTATAACCCGAGGTTACCTTTCACACCAACTACATTTTCGGGGGCTAATCACATTTTTCAGGGATAATTTAATTCCTCCGTTATAAATAGTTCAAGGCAGTTGAGCTAAACAAATTTGGGAATTTGTGCAAAGGTTTTAGGTAGCTTCAATAATGGCTCCAATTTTTTCACAGCCAAATCCTCCCATTCTTCTGATAAAAAGTTTCCTGAAATGAAATCACCTGGTCAAATAAAATGTGATTTCGCAAAAGACACAAAATTATCAGCAATCGCATAGCGAAGAAGCAGATCAGCACAGAACAACTAATGTCCAACAATCGCCTTTTATGTCTTCTCGGACAGTTCATGTGTGACTAAATAATGTGGGGAAAATTTATTAAAATTGGAGTTCTATTCAGTTCAGCTGGGATGTTGCTATGGGAAGCCAATCAGATATGATCTATTATCTTCTAGAAGGTTATAAATAAATAAGAAGTAGATGCTGATAGGTTGCCCAGAGCAACATCCCATGTGAAATAGAACTCAAATCTTTTAGTATCTTTCCCCCTGTATGAATGATTTTGCCCATAGTATACATTCAATGGACATCACAGGCCGCTGGAAACAATGCAGGTAAATAATGTAGGCATCTAACTTTGATATTGATGCCAAGGGATGTACTGTACATCTGGCTTCTTTTATATATCCCACTGGCTTATGCCTTAGCTGACTGGCTCCCAAGTTCTGCATTACATCTGTGTCATACTACTATACTTGTGTCAGCAGTTATCTGGTATAGAGCGTGCACCTATGCTTACTCAAAATGTCAAAACAACATATTGCAATGAGCACAGCAGGAAGGTTGACATGGGTTAGGTCAACAGGGTCATTAGGTCGACATGGGTTAGGTCTACAGTCAAAATGTCGACATGGGGTTTTTACAGGTTTTTTGAGCCGACAGGCGGTATTTCATGTCCTACCATCCACTTGGGCGTGGTGGGAGAATAAAATAGTGCCCCATGTAGACTGTCTCGACATTCGGGTAAAAAAACTGTGAAAAATCCCATTTCGACCTTTTGACTGTCGACCTAACCCTTCTAATGACCCTGTCGACCTAGACTCATGGTGACCTTCTTGCATGTCGACCTAGACACATGTCGACTTAAATGCATGTCAACCTAATGGTGTCGACCTAATGACTGTCAAACAACTTGCTGGTGACCAACTGATCCACACCCCTGTGAACATGGTACGCATATAACAGGGTACTTTAGAAACATAGCTACTTAACATGCATGAGACATAAAATGGAAAAATATATATGTACTGCATCCTGCAGAGCATTGCAAACCATTTCATAAAGTGCAAGGTAAGGGAAACAATGCATAGTAGATCAATAAAGTGCCATATATAGTGAGCCAGAAGAGAAGTTGCACATGACAATTCAGAACTGAAGTAACATTATAATCTGCATACTATAAAATTATACAGAGCAGCTGATTGGTTGCCATGGGCAACTTCACTCTTTCATTGATTAGTACATCTTACCATAAAGCTAACCACATACTGTACAGTCTCATGCCCCCCATTTACACACCTTACCCACTGAATCACTGAGCCCTATAGCAGTGAAGCCACATTTAAGCTTTTAGTGTGGGCAAAGCTTATTCCCACCAGAATCCTTTCCACACAATTACAAATCTTTTGATCAATACAAGTCTTAAAGTCTTATGTCTGCAGCAGTCACATGTCTACCGCTCACAGACCTATGGCAGAAACAGCATCCGTGTGCATAGCACAGTACCCTGTACCCAACATAAATTCCTCATTCCCTACAATATTATAGAGCTAGAACAGCCATATTCCCTGATTAACATCCTCATGCCCCTCACAGTCCGATGCCCCCCACCTACGACCCTGGGCCAACATTAGTAATTACATGACAACCATTTAATCGCTGTACCATCATGGCATCCTACTGATAGCCACCAATATCACCCTGTGTTCAGTGTATTAGACTCATGGCTACCTGAATATTGCATACATAGCAGCTCCAAGACAACTGAGTCAAGTCATGTTCCATATGGGAGTCTAATGTGCACATCCCATGCTATCACATGTGCCAATTACTAGCCAGGCTCCTAACAGTGGCATGCCCATCATGTCTGTGCCTATATATTAATAATCTCCTGTGTCCTATACAACCCTGCTGCCCAAATTCTCAGATTTCCTGCCAAATACAGCAGTCTGCCATAAGTAACAGTCTAATGTGCTGTAACCACTATACACAGGATCAGTCCCGTTACCTATAAGGGCAAGCCGTTACTTATGGCCATAAATAAGCGAAGAACCTCGCTAAAAATGCAAAATTTTATTGCAATATTCATTAAATTGGGAGTTTGATTTGTGCACCTGCAACTTTGACTTTGTATGCAGTTCTACTGAAAGGTCTCCGCAGGGTCGCACCTCTCAATTGGTGTGCACCCCAGGACCCCACCCCTCCATACCTATAACAGACAGCCTCATGCCAAATCCTTTTTTTTACTCAATTCCCTACTTTCCTGTGATGTATGCCCGCCTTTGTGGCTGGAATTCTAACCACATTAGTAAGATAAGAATGCAGTGTAACCTCGGTCCTCAAGGACCCCCAACAGTGCACGTTTCCAGGTAACCTGGAAAGTGTTTACACTCATTATTCACTGACACAGGTGAAAATTATTTCACCTGTGATTCTGTGTGGAGACCTGAATAGGGTATGGATCATTAGGTCTCCACCATTAGGTCCTTGATGGCTAACCTTGACACTCCAGCTGTTGTTGAACTACACATCCCAGCATGCTCTGCTTCAGTTTTGCTTGGCCATGCTAAATCTGATGCAGAGCATTCTGGGATGTGTAGTTCAACAACAGCTGGATTTCCAAGGTTAGCCATCAAGGTCGACATGCATTGGGTTGACACCATTAGGTCGACATGCAGAAAGGTCAACATGGGTCAAGGTCGACATGGTATTAGGTCGACACAAGCATTAGGTCGACATGGGCAAGGTTGACAGTCAAACGGTCGACATGGTGTTTTTACACTGTTGACCATAATGTCGACACAGTCGTCATGGACACTAAAACGTAGCACTGCATCCCCTTGCATTTGCTTGCCATGCTACGCTTGGCACACTATTTTGTTCTTCCACCACTCCCTAGTGAAAAAAACCCATGTCAACATTTTGACTGTCGACCTTGTCCATGTCAACCTAATGCTTGTGTCGATCTAATGTTATGTTGACCTAGACCCATGTTTGACCTTTCTGCATGTCGAACTAATGGTGTCGACCCAATGACCGTATACCCCTGAAAAACATGAACTGTTGGGGGTTCTTGAGGACCGAGGTTGAGAACCACTGCTGTAGACTACTTGGAATAGGTGAACTTTAATTATAGACATCCTGTCAATTGGTACATCTGGTTGTGTGTATGGCTGACCAACTGATTTTGAAATAGGTTGGCCAAAGCAGCCATTACATATATAGCATCACAAATGGAAAAGCATATTCAAAGAACTCTGCTGCTAGACAGAACTTCCAGAAAGTGTTCGATACATAAGTGAAATCTGATTGGTTGCTGCAGAATCTCCACTTCTAAAAACCCGCACTTTAGTAAATATACCCACAAGTGTCTGGAAAAAAAATGTATCTAAAATTAAAACTTCAAGGTAAAATAAGACATAGAATATAATGTATTTTGGTACTTGTTTCCTAGCAAGGCGCCCCCGATTTTGATCGTATCGCATTGCATGCAATATAGCGGCATGCGATGCGATTCGATTTTTAATTGTACAAGCACCCTGATGGGTGCTTACAATGTTAAATGCACCCCCATTGTTAACGCCACCCCCACTATCAACGCCAACCTGAAGCGTGGCGAGCTCATCGTGCCCGCGAGGGGTGGCAGTACGTGTCCTCCGACCTTTTCATACCCCCACTATCCACATTGGCGTGAAGTTGATTTTAGATAGTGTGGCAAGCGCAGCGAGCCCGAAGCGTGGAGAGCGAACATGGATTATTTTACATGTATTCGGAGGACATGTAAGGTCGGAGGGCGCGTACCGCTGCGCTTGCCACGCTTCGGGTTGGCGTTGATAGTGGGGGTGGCGTTGACAATGAGGGTGCATTTAACATTGTAAGCATCCATCAGGGTGCTTGTACAATTAAAAATTGCATTGCATGCCATTTGCTGGCATGCAATGCTATGCGATATTTCATTGTACAAGCACTCCTGTTAATTTAACGGGAATATCGCATCGCACACCACTAAGTACGGTATGCGATTAGCGCCGTGCTAGGTAACAAGTAACTGTATTTTTCATAAAGTTCAATTCTAAGGATATTTGGAGTTAAAAATAATAGTCTTTTCTGATTGAATTCCATTTGAAATCCCCAAAATCCTATTATCTACAATATATAGTCACACATAACCTGGCAGAGTTATGGCTTTTTGTATCTGGTGACAAGCAGAGGTCTATCTTCTACAGAAATATTCCACTCGTCATTTTTGTGGGTCACTGTTGCAAATAACTTGGTCTGTCTAGCTAATGATACACAATCATGCATTGTTAATGGTTTATGAAAATCTCCCAAGAAATGACATAACGAATCATCAGTCTACCCTGTCTGTTGCCAGAGTATAACTATTTTATTGGCCAGGTTCATAGAATAGTCTTTAGCTTATTGTTTAAGAAGGTCATTTTCATATTTAAGCACCCTGGAGGCGTTCTTGTACAGTTAGCAAATGTAAGAGACAGTGATACATTTTATGCCTACACAATGCAGCCTTTTATGTGTGAAAAATCTAAGAATGCAGAGAATACTATGAAGCTAATGATTTGGTCTAGATATTATCCTGAGACGACAGCTCTATTAAGACCAGTAATACTTTGTTTATAAATAACTGTTGAGATATACGCCCACATTTATATCATGTATCCACATAAACCTAAATAAAGTTTCAATGCAAATACCGAATATACAAAAAAACTAAGCTGACTTTTTTCTTTTCAACATACTTAGCACCACTGGCATGTAATGGCAACGGAGTTGGTATTTTGATGCAAACCTAAATAAATAAATCTACTGCATTCATTTAGAGAGGACTATATCCCTATAAACACTGATGTGTCTGATAGAGTCATATTTTTATGGGAAAAAAATGTCACAAGTCTGTTGTGAAATGAGAGCCAGCAAAGTTAATAATTATCTTTGTTTTTTTGTTTGTTTTTTTAAGATTACTGCAGTATTACCTATTTTATATGAGCAGCAGACACAACAGTGAATTATATAGTTTGTGCTTACATCAAACAAATCATAACAAAGCTCTTCAATGCTTGGTAAAAAAAATTAATAATGGCATCAGTATCTTAGCTGTTAGCCGCAAAGTTGCTAGTAGCAACACACACATGCACACACTGTGAGACATTAATATTGTGGTACAGTCATAGTAAGAGACTAGAAACGACATTAATATATTCATGTTTAACCAATGGGGATTTTACAAGTATATATATATATATATATATATATATATATATATATATATATATATATATATATATCTATATATACTGCGTGAAGTAGCACTCAGGATACAATGTCAACTTCAGCTAGTGCCTTCCTTCATGAGCCAAATCAGGAACATGTACATATTCATGCTCCAGTAGCACTCAGCAATAATAATAATGTCACGATGCAGAAGGTGATCAACGTTTTGAATATATTTTTATGTTTTTATTTATATTAATCCTGAAGACGAATAAAATATATATTCGAAATGTTTATCACCTTACTTCTGCATCGTGACCATTATTATTATTGCGGAGTGCTACTGGAGGATGTATTTGTTCAAAATCTCCAGAATTGACATGCTGCCGGTCTTCAGTGTAACGTTTGAATTGGCCAACTGATACAACTGATAGGGCTTGTCAGTGTCCTGTACTTACTGCACGTGTACTACTGCACCAATGCACAGAAATACCAGTTGTTTCTTGCATGAACTTACAGTATACTGTATATATACACCGATGTCTTCCACAGCTGCATTGGACCATAATATAACATTATTAAGACCAGTGGTTCTCAAACGTTTTGGAATCAAGGCAACCTAGAGTATCATCATTTTTTCCACAGTGCCCTGTGACCCAAAAGTTGATTATTGAGAAATTTAGAAAATGATTAAATTGAATAAATTGTGGTTATAGGTCATCCTTAGGTTTAAATATGTGGTGAGGGACAGGATTTGCTTTGCTTGTCTACACAGTTTATGACTGGCAGCCAGGAGCACTAGTTTTGTCCATAAATAATTTGAATTGTTTCTGGTCCACCAACCAGGTAACCCCCTGCAAGTGTCCTGGGGCAACCCGAGGTGCCACTTCACATAATTTTGGACCATGGTATAGGACACATTACATCACTATTGCCCCCAATCCAACAACTGCACTTGTGGTGGACAGTAAGTAATGCAGCAGCATCATGCCACCTGCCAGTGCCACCTCTCCTGTCCAGCATGGTGCCACAGTGCAGCGGGGTTAAGACAAGGAGCTGCTGTGGCACCACCAGCTGATGGGGAGGCACTGGCAGGGCATGCTGAGCTTTGTAGTGTCCCCACAACAGCCGGTGACCCCTGCTGCCCCATACCTCTCCTCCATGACCATCGAAGATGCCGAAGATGGACGGATGGGTCTTGTTGAGAAGGTCGGTGATGATCTCGAAGCGGTCCTCCATGTGGTCCCTCCGGCCCTGGATGGAGTACACGGCCACATTGTTACTCTTGAAGTCCCAGGTCTTGGAGAACTCCGCCTCCAGCACATCCAGCCCCCCGAGCCGGTCATTCTGCATGATCTCCGCCACCTTCCCCTTCACCATCTGCACGGCGTCCCGGCTGGACTTCACGATGGTCTTCACCTCGTCCGTGTGGAAGAAGTAGCTCCAGAGCGCCAGGCTGATGCACAGCAGGAACAGGGTCTCCGGCCGGAGTAAGAAGTAGCGCATGATCCTGCCCAGCAGAGACAGCAGAGTCATGGTATCCTCTATCATGGGTGTCCCGGGGGTGGCAGGGGAGGGCGATCACTGCATGCCAGGCTCACCCCTGCCCGGACTCCTCCCCGGCAGGGGGGCACAGGTCCGCAACACCTCACACAAAGGGGCACGGTGAGTGTCAGCCGGCTGGGCAGAGGCTGCCTGGTGTCCCCACGGCTGGGGGTGCCCGGCGCTGGTGCGTTCGGCTGGGCAGTGGTAGCAGGCGGACAGCTCCGGTCCCTGCTCAGCAGCAGCAGCAGCACCTTACAGAGCTGTCAGAAGGTGCAGACACCGGCTGCTGTTCTCTCTGTCTCCCCCACACCGAGCACCTCATTGCGCACACACGGGGGGGGCGGACCCGCTGTAGGCGATAAGGCCTTCCGTCCCCTGCTAGCCGTCTGTCACCCTCCTGAGGCGGGCTGTGGGGTGTGTGCGCCCGCTGGGCTTCCCTTGCTTACTGCCCGCAAGGATTTATCTACGCGACGGGGCTGCTGATAAGTGGCTGCAGCCCGGTTCCCCCCCGCACTGCGGTAATAGTGGTACGCTCCACCACAAGCAGGAACACTGCGAGCGAGGAGGGACAGACAGAAGCCTGTGTGCTGCCAGGCAGCAGCAGCGGGACACTGGGACCCCCCGCCCCCTGCAGTGCCCGGCATCTGTTGTCACACCCGGGGGACGCCGGGACCTCAGCTGCTCTCATACCAGCTGCATGGGGCTCTCTGTGTAGCCCTATGTCAGCCGCTCTGCCCTTCACAGGTGCCACATACAGTGGGAGGATGTCACAGTGACCTCTGCTGATACACACTTTACACAGGCACTTGTCAAGAAGAGCCGAGGATATGACAATGCAAGGGGAATGTCTGAAGTGTCACCCCATCTCCCCACCGACAGCACACAATAGAGATATAGATGATGGGGCTGGTATGCCAGTGGCATCTATATTATCTGCTGTCAGCACAACAATCCCTATCATTTGGTGAATGTGAGAAATAGTGTTGCACCTGTGTCCTGCCTTAAAGCCATGGCATACTTAATTCTCCATATCCTTTTTTGCAAATTACTGTTTATCTGGATTTGAAAATAAAATAAATACTAAGAAAATATCATCACATCATTAAGCAGTGCAATAGTAAAAGGGGACCCATTTAGCAAACAATATTTGTGTCTAGCGCCTCAAAATATTTGTGTGTGGGGGGGGGGGGGGGGGGGGGGGAGGGGAGGGGAGGTTTGAACCACAAATATTAAAGTATCCATTGGACGGGACAGGCTCCATTCATCAAACTGTGTCCAGTCCTGGGGTCCCCGTCTGGGGGGAGGGGGGTGTTGCATGTGACAGCTGTCACCTGAGAGATGGGGAAGAAAACATGAAAACATTACAGCCTCCTCTTATGGTCGGAACCATTCAGGTTTTTACAACATCCCCAGATCATACAGGAATACTGTCACAGGCACCCCCACCGGACTCGGTACTCCCTGGACGGACACCCCCCAGACTGGGCACTACAAGTTTCAGAATGACTAAATTTGATGACGAGAGTCTGTTTGGTGTTCCGGGGTCCGGTCTGGTTCTGGTTGTCATTCCCCTTTGAATATATGTAGGAAGGACGATAACAGTTTATGCTACTTATGTATTATCTGGGCTCCCATGTTAAATGCACCCCATTATTATCATACCCCTACTATCCAACTACGCATGGAGTTGATGTCATATAGTGTGCCCGAAGCGTGACGAGCTCAGCGAGCCCCGCGAGGGGACACGGTCTCATAACAAAAACGGGAGCCCAGATATTACATAAGTACCCAGTTTATCTCCAAAACCTGCTGTGGTCCTAAGGGTGGTGCCATTGTGCACCAAGGCAAGAGCAGATAAGGAGTATGTTGCAATCAGTGTGATTGCAAGGCACCCATAAAGCATCTCTGAGTGTTAGGGGTCCCTATTGCTATATCTAGTTGTGGGGTGTGGCAACCAAAAATCAGCATAAGCCGGAATGCTCAGAGCAGTGCAGCAGTGAAAAAAGTGTTAATAAGTAAGTGTAAGAAGCTAGGGCTACAAAAGTGATGAATGTTATTAAAATATTAACGCATACCTCCCAACTGTCACGATTTCCGCGGGAACGTCCCGATATTCGGGGACGTTCCCGCGTCCTGCCCGGGGCCGCCATTGTCCCGCGGTGGGGGGGACAGTTAGGAGCCCCCCCCAGCTTGCCGAGAATAGACGCTGTGCGCATGCGCACAGCATCTATTCAGCGCCGACGAGCGGCGAAAACGGGGGCGTAGCCGGAGTTCGCGTCACCCCGTGAGGCCACGCCCCCTTTTCTCGAGGCCACGCCCCCTTTTCGGGAGCGCGCACGGCTTCCCAACTTCAAAAGTTGGGAGGTATGTTAAAGGAACAGTTTTAGAGATTATTAGTGAGAGAAAAGTGTAAGAGAAAAGTGTAGCCACCTCACAGTCACCCAGCCACACCAATCCAGGGGCACCACACTCCAAACCCATCTTAACTTCAGTATGGGTCCTATAATTAATTAGTATAGAGCCACATGATAATGGCTCTTACATTTACCTAAACTAAGAGCAGCCTACCTAGAGCAACCCCATAGTTCTCCATATGGCATGTCGGGACCAGCACTTCCTCCTTATGCCTCTAACTACAGCACCCAACAGATACTGCTACCTTGTATATTTGCTGGGCTTTAATTTGCTGCCAGTCAGATTGCTTTATGTGATTCTCGCACAATGCAAATTATGCAGTAATACAAATTGTTACTGCATAACAATTGAACAATGTTGAAATTTGATACTTTGTTTTTGAAGAACTATGCATGAGAATGCTGTCTACAGTCAGTTTTATCTCCAGTTCATGCCACACAGATGTTACTTGTTCTTATGGAACTGATGTGCTGACTCTTTTTAATGTTGAGCCACAAAATAGTTGTCTCCGCTGAACATCATACAGTATATGGTAACTGACCCACTAGTGGGTGACACCCAGGTGCAGCTTGAACCCCCGGACCCTCTCCCTTCTGACACCAATGTAGTATCCCCATTCCAAATAAAATGTTCTTTGCCATCAACAACACAACACTGTCTCACAAGCTGGCTGATTTGGGTTCCCCCCTACTTTACTTTCCACATAATGGGCCCCATACATCAGTAATCACAATTTATGGATTTCCAGATCCAGGGATTTTTTGGCCAGATAAATGGATTTTACAATCTATCTGACTTTGCCCACACATTACAGATTTATTTCAGTGATCGGCAGATTTTTCCATCTAAAGATTGCATCTTCATATCTGGAAATTGCCCAATCGATTGTAATTTCAGCTGTTCATAATGTAAATAGATGAAGAAGACGAATTGGGAATGCCCACACATATAAAAAAGATCTGCAGATAATACCAGATTATTAAACATGTTTAAAAACCTGATTAAGCAATTGATTGGTGATTTTGATTGGGATTGCCAAAAGGGGGAGCCCACACATCTAAAATTAATTGTGGCAATCATCTCCATATCTGAAAATTGTCACAATTAATTGCTGATGTATGGGGCCCTTAACTCATCATTGGCATATAACGCTGTCAATCACTCCTAAAATAGGGCATGTAGAGAAGGGAGTGATGAACTTTCCTATGACTACAAGAACCCAGGTTGTTTCCCCCTCAGGGTAATCTGCAGGTGCTACCTACTTACTCCTGCAGTCATAGGCGTGCGCAGCCCATTTTATTAGGGCGTGCACCGTCAAAGGGGTGTGTCTAGCGCCACCTATTGGGCGTGTCCAGCATTGCCCATTGGGTGTGTCTAACACTGCCAATCATGCATGTTTACCATCATCTATTGGTACTCGCTAAAATATAAAATGTCTCTCAGCCAGATCATAGTCTCCGGCCTATTTCAGTTTTAATATTCTTATTACTCTGTATAACAGTACATGCATATAAAGTAAAAACAATATATGGATTATGCAGGTCTGTAGTGATATGACAACGGTCTAGTACAATTAACAATGCAAAACACACAATTGATTGATGGGCACTAATTTTAATGGAATACAGGTCTAAAAAGCAAAAGACTTTGGTAAAAGGTGTTGCTGGTATTGCTAGCGGCAGGGAGTTGTCCATAAGGGTGGGCACAGCATTTGGGGGTGCCTGCGCACCCCTAACACTCAATGTGCGCACACCTATGGTTATGATTATGGCCGACCATGTGACCCACTGGTCCCTGACTGATGATCATCATTCTGTCATGGTGACGGGCCTGTTTCTAAGTGGAGACCTGGAGCTGCAGCTCCGTCCGCCTCAATGTTAACCTGTTCCTGTTGCCGTGATACAGGCTGTGATCGTAAAACAACAGGACCTTATTGGATGGTCATTTTAGAGCACAATGGGATTTGCTGGCGCAATGTCAGTAAATAATAATAAATAAATATTTGAGGATGTCAGGAAGATGCTGCAAAGATCTCATCCCCCCTCTACTGGTTCTGCCCTAACATAATCCTTATAAGATCTAAGCATCACATTATATAACGGATGCCATAAACCCGCTAACAGCACAAATCATGTATAACTTGCTGACGTACCTGCCGTTGTCCTGGGTCAATTCTGCAAGTTATCATGTTCCCAATGAGATGGATGTAGCCATAAGCGTTTTACACATAATTAACAGCTCTTCCAACACACCCATGGGGTGGCTGCCCAGTGTCGTTTTTGTTTTTGGGGTATCGCCATTAGCCCTAATCCCCATCTTTCTGCCGGGCCGAGTGCTGTTCATGTCGGCCGAGTGCTGTTCCTACCGGCACCAGTGATGTGCCTATCGCCATGGAGGTCTTCGATCTTGAGAACTGGAGGAACGTTTTCTGTAATGAGATGTAGCCTTTATCTCACATGAAGCCTGGAGATTCCTTGCCTTAGGGACTACAGGAGAGGTGCGTCTCATAACATAATAATCATCCTCATACCTCGGCGCTCTGGTCTTGTGTTTGAGCTCTGGAGGATGAGAGACTTTCGGCAGCACTTTAGTCCCCTTGGGTATCTTATGGGGGACACAGACACGGTTCCTATCCACCTGTGTCTTGATGAACTTGGCCTTGCTCCCATAGGCCATTGTGCTGCGGGCGTCTTCATAGGCACTGTCCGCGGGGCTGATGTGTGTGATCATGACCATTCGGCCTTTCCCGCTCAGTGCTCCCTTTAGCAGCCAGGTCAGCTTGCTGTCCCGATAGTTTCTATGGCTGCCTGGTTTGTCACGCAGTCCCATGATGCAGGTTCTTAGAGCGAGAAGGGAGCGGTTGATGTAGCCTCCCTCTTTCATGGTCTGGCGACTGTTTGCAGTCTGGCTTGCCCGCTCTGATCCTGCCAGGTCTACCATGTACAGCCTGGCTGTGCTCACACCATCGATGTCCTCCTGCTGTATGGTGACCTGCAATACTGCATGGGAGCGGGATGAGGTCTTATTAGCGGCAGTGGGAGCTTCAGAGCGCCGCTTATTCCCCTTCTCCAGCAGGGTCATGGCCTCCTCAGGATTGTTAAGGGTGAACTCGGCAATCCCTTCTATTTTGGTGTTGCCATTGGGATCCTCTCTGAGAACCAAAGACCCAGAGGAAGGTCTTAGAAGGTCCCGGACTCTTTCATTGTAGATCTCAGCATATGACAATGATACAGAGAAGTTTTTTCTATTTCCAGTCTCCTCAATGGCATTAAACAGGTCCTTCAGGGTGCGATACATTACTCCGGGCTCACGGGCCTTGCCCATCATAGTAAAGGTCTTCCCGGTGCCTGTTGGGCCGTAGGCAAATATGGCAGCATTGTACCCGGATAGGAGGTCACCCACTAAGGGCCTCACTGTGGAATTATACACAGTCTCCTGGGTCGCTGCCTGGTCAAACACTTGGTTGAATTTGAATGTTGTCTCTTTTGTCCTGGTCGAGCGCCGCAGGACGTATTTAGGGTCCTCACCAGGGTCCTGCAGTAGCACTGTCTGCGGTCCCAGCTGGTGGGCGATGCATTGTGCGCGGTTCTTAGTCTCCATTTTATTAAATGGACGGATGCGCAGAGCGACAGCCACTTGATGATCTGTAGCT